>NC_064855.1:31619768-32345601 GCF_024139225.1 Suncus etruscus | reverse complement strand
TGATTTGATTTCAGAACCGAGATTATTGTGTGGTGCCTGTCTTTATTGCTGTGGTGCTTATCGGTTATTTAATTCGATATTTTTTTTGTATTGTGGTATTTTAATTACTTTTTTCACATCCTCTCTCAAACTGAGGTTGGAAGCCTCTAGACAGGACTCTGCCTATTTTCAGCATATTTGATTTTTGATTGAGAAGAGGACATATTAGGTGATGGGTATTCCCCTGATTCAATGTGAATATGTACCCAAAATACTACAGTGAAAGATATGTAAGCCATTATGAAAAAAAAATTGTGTTTTTAATCAGATAAAAAAAAAAAGTAGATTTAACACTTCTGAAATTCGTTTGGAACAATAAATGCCCCCAACTAGCTAAAGCAACCTTTAGGAAAAGAAGATGGGAGGCATCACTTTCTCCTACTTTAAATTGTATTACAAAGCAATAGGAATTTAAACAGCATGGTATTCGAATAAAGACAGATCCTCAGATCAATGGAATAGACTTGAGTATTCAGAGAATGTTCCCCAGACATACAATAAATTAATCTTTGATAAAGGAGCAAGAAATGCAAAACGGAGCAAGGAAAGCCTCTTCAACAAGTGGTGTTGGGACAATTGGTCAGCCACATGCAGAAAAGTGAACTCAGACCTCCATCTAACACCATGCACAAAGTTCAAATTCAAATGGATTAAAGACCTTGATATCAGACCCAGAACTATAAGGTATATAGAAGAAAATATAGGTAAAACACTCCATGACATTGAGATGAAAGGCATCTTCAAGGAGGAAACAGCACTCTCCATGCCACTCTTCAAGTGGAAGCAGAGATAAACAGATGGAACTATTAAACCGAGAAGCTTCTGCACCTTGAAGAAAACAATGACTAGAATACAAAGGCCATCCACAGAATGGGAGAAACTATTCACCCCATACCCATCAGACAAGAGGCTAGCAACTAAGATATATACAAGGTACTGACAGAACTCAACAAAAAGAACCCCATCTAACCTCATCAAAAATGGGGAGAAGAAATGAACAGACATTTCCTTAAAGAAGAAATACAGATAGCCAAAAGGCACATGAAAAAATGCTCCACATCACTAATCATCAGGGAGATGCAAATTAAAACAACAATGCCACAGAGACTGGCGCACATCACAAAGAACAAGAACAATCAGTGCTGGTGGGATGTGGGGAGAAAGGAACTCTCATTCACTGCTGATGGGTATGCCGTCTAGTCCAGCCTTTATGGAAAACAATATGGAGATTCCTCAAGAAACTGGAAATTGAGCTCCCATATGATACAGCTATACCACTCCTAGGGATATACCCTAGGAACACAAAAACACAATACAAGAATTCTCTTTGCATGCCTATGTTCATTACAGCTCTATTTACAATAGCCAAAATTTGGAAACAATCCAAAGATCCAAAAACAGAGGAGTGGCTAAAGAAATTGTGGCATATATATATATATATATATATATATATATATATATATATAATGGAATACTATGCAGCTATTAGAAAAAATAAAGTCATGAAATTTTCCTATACATGGATGTAATGGAAACTATTATGCTGAGTGAAATAAGTCAGAGGGAGAGACACACACACAGAATAGTATCACTCATCTGTGGGATTTTAGAAGAATAAAAGACAGTATGCTAATAATACCCAGAGACAATAGAGATGAGGACCAAAAGGACCAGCTCATGATATGAAGCTTACCACAAAGATTGGTGAGTACAGTTAGAGAAATAATTATACCAACAACTATTATGACAATGATATTAAGAGAAATAGAATACCTGTATTGAAGACAGGTGGGGGGGGGAGGAGGGAGAAAGTAGGGGGCATTGGTGGTGAGAAAGTTGCAATGGTGAAGAGGGGGTGTACTTGTTTTATGACTGAAATTCAACTACAAACATGTTTGTAAACATGGTGCTTAAATAAATATTTTAATTAAAAAACAAACAAAAACTCCAAAAGCTGGTCACTTTATAGTTTCTGCGAACCTGTGATGAAACTGGAAATGACTTGGGTGTTGGTGACATACATATGCATGAATCTCTGTGAAATTTATGTGTTGTATGCTGGTACTGGTATAATTGTTTCTATGCAAATGATGTGTTAGACCTTTACTCATGGTAGATATGCAAAAATAACTCAGAAGCCTAAATTTGAAAGCTAAAATTATAAAACTTCTGAGAAAAAGTAGGAGAAAAATCAACCCTCCTGGGGGCTGGTGATTGGATTCAAAGGTGCAGGCTTTGTATGACCAAGGCCCAACCTTGATCTCCCTTTCTTTTCTTTTGTTTTTGGGCCACACCAGTGATGCTCAGGTGTTACTCCTGGCTATACATGCACTCAGAAATTGATCCTGGCTTGGGGAACCATATGGAATGCCCGGGGATCAAACCATGGTCTGTCCTAGGTTAGCTTGTGCAAGGCAGACACCCTTCTGCTTGTGCCACTGCTCTGGCCCCATAACCTTGATTTCTGGAAGTATAAAGCCTCAGCCCCAATCCCAGTACTTCTGAGTGCAACCCTGATGGACTTCAACACATCCATATCCAAGTGACACATCACTATCGTCTGGTCATTGAACAGTCACTGCCAGGCTGATCACTGCTGGATGACCTAGGAGATCCCTGGGGAGGCCCCCAGAGCTAGGTGACCTTGGACTTGAAGGCTTGCTCTAGAGCCTGACTCCCTGGGAGCTGAGACCAAACACCTGTATGATAGGGGTGTGTGTGTGTGTGTGTGTGTGTGTGTGTGTGTGTGTTCTGGTCTATACTTCTTTATGAAAATGGAAACTGGCATGTACTGGGAGGTCATTTTGGGAACAGACATGGTTGTTTGACTTTCATTATTAAGAAGAGCCTCTGGGATCAGAGAGAGAGCATGTAAGTAAGGCGTTTACCTTGCATGTAGAACGATGGTTCGAATCCCGGCATCCCATATGTTCCCCTGAGCCTGCTGGGGGTGATTTCTGAGCATGGAGCCAGGAGTAACCCCTGAGTGCTTCCGGGAGTAACTCAAAAACAAGACAAAAAACAAACAAACAACAAAAAAACAACAAAAAAAGGAAGAGCCTCTGGCATGAGAGCAGAGCTATTGGATCTTTCCAGAGTTCATCTTTCCATCTCATGTGAATTTGGGGTTCAAGTGACTCTGACAAATAAAAACCAAAAAGTGGTGTCTGTCCATCAGGGAGGCAGACAGTTCTTAGGAGCCAGAAGCAGTCTCATTTTCTGTCTCCAGGAGGGTCAGGACCAGGTCATACGGCTAGAAACTTTCAGAAGAGGACTTGGGTGAGTGTCAAATCTTAAAGCTCCAGGACAAGTGTTCAGGCCGGATGGTCCCCAACAGTCTATCCTTACTGAGAATCACTGGCCTCATGGGGGAGATGTGGGGAAGCGAGGTGCAGGACCTGAACCCTTCTCTTGTCATCCAGCATCTTGTACTGGAAGTTGAGGCCGATGCTGGGGCAACATCCTGACCAAGTAGCTCAGGGTAGGGTAACAGAAACCCATACCTGTGGGGTCCCCACAACCTGACATGCACAGAACAGCCTCTGTGCCTCTGCTGCCTCTCAGAGCTATAGGAGATCTACACTGTATAAGAAACACCCCTTTTCCATGACAACCTTTATAATAAGTGTGTTCTTTTGCTTAGTAAATCTATTTCTGTATCATCTGCTCCTGAGACTCGCCATACATACCCTGTGATTCTGTGATTAGGGAAATTCTGTCTGAAGTTTCTGGTTTCTCGCTTCCCTGCCCCATCTGTCTACTTCCAAGCTGCACCAAGGCAGATACTTATTTTAAATTGAATCACCTTGAGAAACACAGTTATAAAGAGGATGGTTGATTTTCAGCCATACAGTGGCCAATACCCATCCCTTCATCAGTGCACATTTCCCATTACCAATGTCCCCAATTTCCCTCCCACCACCCCCAGCTTGTCTCACAGGCAGACATCTCTCTCTCTCTCTCTCTCTCTCTCTCTCTCTCACACACACACACACACACACTTTTTCATTTTTCTTTTTAACACTCTGATTTACAATACTGTTACTGAAGGTATATGATGCATATCACTTTACCTACTTTCAGTGCCCAATTCTTGTCCCAAGAGATCATTTCCCACTCTCATTTGTCATAGTGGTCCCTTCACAGGCAGATAGATACTCTGATCTGGGTTCTCTCCACTGGGAGCCTGAGTTGAGGGTCATTGTCGCATCATCGTGGACCAACCAATCAGGGAGATGCCTTCACTCCCTTGCTTGACTGGCTTCTCAGGCAGCGTCAATGGAAGGAGGTCTGGCCTATTTTCAAGATGATTATTACAACATGGACTGTCTACATTGTTTTAAGGAAAAAGCTAGGCTTCCCCTTCCCACCAAGGAAGTACTCGGTAAGTGCTATTGGGATCACTATCAGAAACTGTTTCTACCCCCCCCCCCCCACTTTGAGCATCCTGCTGGCCAGGAGGAAGAGGTTCTTGGTATGGAGAAGAGGGGTAGATGTGGGGCCCTCAGGTTTCTGGAGGGCCTCATTAAACTCATTTGTTGCAGGATGTTCAAGTGGTGGAAAGTGATGCTGTGAATGTCGTGCAACATTGGTTGAAGAAAGTGAGTATGATTTTGGCATGCCTTGGCCCTCTCTTCTAGAGAGCAGGCCCAGAGGGTGCAGATATCCCGGTGGCTCTTGCCCTGGACCCAGGAAACTCTATCAGGGCTCTCAAACTCAATTTACCTGGGGGCTGCAGGAGGCAAAGTCGGGGTGATCCTTGAGTGAAAAGTCAGTAGTAAGCCTTGAACATTGGGGTGTGTGACCCAAACAACTAAAACAAAACAAAAAAAGATTCCTCTAGGGCAGGTCTATAAAATGTTGTATGGAGGGCCGTTTGAGACCCCTGCCAGTTTCTTGACAAACCTTTCTCCCTACTCCGTCCCTTCCTTCCTTCCTCCCGTCCTCCCTTCCTCCCTTCCTTCCTTCCTTCCTTCCTTCCTTCCTTCCTTCCTTCCTTCCTTCCTTCCTTCCTTCCTTCCTTCCTTCCTCCATTCTCCCTACTCACTCCCTCCCTCCCTCCCTCCCTTCCTTCCTTCCTTCCTTCCTTCCTTCCTTCCTTCCTTCCTTCCTTCCTTCCTTCCTTCCTTCCTTCCTTCCTTCCTTCCTTCCTTCCTTCCTTCCTTCCTTCCTTCCTTCCTTCCTTCCTTCCTTCCTCCCTTCTCTTCCCTTCCCCTCCCTCCCTTCCTCCTCTTCCTTTCTTTCCTCCTTTTTTTGGTCCCCCCATTCACAATACAGACCAGGCAAAGGGCCTGTGTTGAGGTGTATATGGGGTGCATTTATATATATCTATATATCTTTCTATACAGTCAGTGTAAAGAACACAGCCTGTGGTAAGAATGAGGCCTTATCTTTTTTTTTTTTATTTTATATATATTTATATATATCCCAGTGTCCCAGTGTCCTTCCTCCCCATCCCACACTGGCCTGTACTCTAGACAGGCTTTCTACAATGGAATATTATGCAGCCATCAGAAGAGATGAAGCCATGAAATTTTCTAAAATAGAGGGCATTTTATTTTTAGATAAACTGCACAATTTTCTAAAACATCCTATGTTCTTCATGATGCATAGCACACACTTTTATTTGTTAAGTCCGGCCAGTCTAATCTGACCCAAAACAGGCCATTTGACTTGTTCCCACTCCCTGGCTTTTGCACTAAGTGCTGCTGTGAACCTAGGTGTGCATACTAATCTTTTCAGAGGAATGTTTTGTGCTTTGGGAGTAGATACCAAGAAATGGAGTTAGTGGGGAATGTGGGATTCCCAGTATTTATCTTTAAAGGACTCTCCATATTGTTTTCTATGGAGACTGAGCCAGACAATACCTCAAGCAGTGACAGGGGTTCTTTCTGCACCTCCACCAATGCTGGTTGTGTATGATTGGAGGTACCTGTCCTTGTACGCTCTGTGCTCTAAGGGACACTGACCTGGGGTCCACTCTCAGTCTGTGGGCATCAGCATTAAAGTCCTGAGGGGGAGAAAGAAAAGAAACCTGGCAGAGGGGGACTGGGCCTGGTGAGGAGCACTGCTGGGGGTCACTCCTGTTTCAGACTGAAGATGAGGCTTGCCAGGACATCAAGGAGAAGCTCTCCACCTGCCCTTCCATCCACGGCCAGGATGTACATGTGACCCGAGATGTGGTAATGGAGGTGGCTCGGGAGAGTGGGGGGAGCTAGTTCTCAGTCTCCCCTGCTGCCCTGAGGTCTTGGCTGCAGGGGTCATGGAAGTACCCCTGGTTTCCTAGGTAAAGCATCGTTTTTCAAAGGCGGATCTGTTAACCAATCCGAGTCAGGAAGTTCTGGAGGAAAGAACAAGGATCCAGTTCATAAGATGGAGGTAAACATCCTGAGCCATGTTGTGGGTGGGGGTCTGGCCAATGCATACTCACAGCTGCTCTTCCCAGACTCGTCATTGCTTCAGTGAAGGCAGATATTGAATGTCTCGCTCATCGGTGGTTTGTAAGTATTGAAATAAGAGAACGGCAGGAGGACCAGCAATGACCTCTTGGCCTTGGATGACAAAACTTGGTTGCCAAGGCATGGGGTAGCAAGTGTGGGGAAGAGGAAGGCTAGAAGTCAAGTGGGGACCCTGCTGGAGGATCTAGGACACCGGTGGTGGTGAGGTGCAGTAACTGTGTCCTTAAAACAAAAAACATTAACACACTTGTAACCACATTATCCAAACAACCACAAACACCACCATCAAAATACGAGTGAAATCTCACACAAAAAAGATTTTCAGGTGTGGAACATGGGGCTTACTTCCTGTTTCTGGAGCACTTTGAACACATCTCCTACTTGTGTTACTTTTACACTTGATTTCTTCAGAGGTGGCTGCCCTTTGAGAAGCCAAACGAAAATAAAGTCATACAGTGCAAAAGCCCAAGCCCTCAACCAAGCCCAAGCCCTCATACAGGGTTAGGATGTGCTTAGAGCCTAAAGCGAAGAAGACTCTGTGGCTTTTTGAGGGTGTCTTGGGCAGCTTTATCCAGCACAGAGCCAGGTGCCGAGTGAGCTTGGCAGAAATGTGCTCCCTGCATCCTAGACTTCCACTTTCTTTGTGAGTTCTTGAGTGTGTCTTCCAGTAAAGGAGGGTGGAGTCTTCTACAGAGGTGCCAAGCCCCCCCTTGATCTCTGCATGTGGCCTCTGTACTTCCTTTCATGCCTCATTCTCCAGCTAGCTTGAGCAAATATGCCTCAAGAAATAAATGCCTTCTGGCTTCAGGGTATCTGGTTTCTGTGTGCATCTCATTCCCTCTATTCAAGACTCCTTCCCCGTTTTAGAAGAGGTTTAGGATGCATTTACACAGCAGGAAGGGAGGATGGGGTCAAATTGGAAACCTGGGAAAGATGGTTTACAGATCTTACAAATATATTTGAGTATTTTTTATTAATTTTGTTTATTAGTAATACTGTTATAACAGATTGTGAGTTGTTTTGGGTCAGGCTTACTACCACATGTTCTCTGCTACAGATTCTTTATTTGACAGCTCTTAACTGCTCATGTAGGTCTGACTGCTCTTGAGGTTGGAGCAGCTGCAAACAACAGAAATGTCATGTCCTGGACAGAAACCCTGATTGCTGTCCCTCTTCTTCCTTCTCCTTACCAGTCTGCTCTCTCTTTGCCAAACTTGCAGCCCCCTTCATCTTTCTCTCATACTACACCTCATCACACCTTTCCCCCCCAGTACTAGTCCACAAATATACAGTGACCTGGTTTTATGCATTATATATCCCCACCCCTTAATTGTTCCTACTATCTAATTGGTTGCACTCTATGAGGTCATCCAATTGGAACAGCCAGTCTGGTTTGTATGCAAATGAAAACATGAGGTGATTGTGGGATTTCCAATTAGATCACAGTACCCTGATGTGGGTTTGCAAGGTACACTTTTTGCAAATTTTTGCAAAATGTGCAAAAATTTGCACATTTTATGCAAATGAGGTCTGTAGAATGACACTACCCCATGCATGATTCTGAACCCTTCTATCATCTTTACTCAGAGTGTAGTGCTTGGATCCTATACCAAGAACCCTGTTTGTGCCTTTGTTGGGTACCAGTACCCTAATACCTCCTGCTTGCTCAGCCTTTGGAATAGAGGCAGATACTAGGAGGGGATGCATGGTGAATAGGTGCTGGGTGCATGCCAGTTCCTGGGAAGCAGAGACAGACCATGAAGTGCATCATAAGGGCCCTACATGGGGCCTGGTGTTGATAGGTTTCTAGTTGGATATTGGCTTGGCTATGCCACAGTCATGTGGGACCATCCACATGCAGAACTGGACCATCTCCTCTTCCCTGAGGCTCCCTTAACACACTCCTCCTAGCCTAACCTTTTCTCTCTCAACTCTCTCTCAACCTCTGAGAAAAGCATTTATGGTCATGTGGTTTTATTTGGGGGAAATTCCTATCTATCTTCACATGGAAATGGAGTGAGGCGGGGACAGTTCATGTCCTGGAGGTGGAGGGTTTCTGAGGCTTGAGTGGGTCCATGGAATTGGAAAAATAAATCTATTATGGCATCCACAACAATAAAATGTATGGCAAATGGCCAAGAGAGGATGACAGCTTGCCTCACTGTCCAAATCAGCTTTATAACTGGTTGTAAGAAGCCTGTGTCTTACAAGGCTACTGAATGGTTATGACTGGAGGAAAGTCTAAACCTCTCCCTGCCTACAATATTTGCTGGCTAAGGGGAATTTATGTATTTTAATTAAAACAACAAGCTTTCATGTTCCTTATGCCAGTGGCATAAATGAGCCCTGCAGATATGCAGGGAGGGAGTCTGTCCTCCAATGATTCAACCCAGTAGCTTGAAACACCCAGGAAGGTCAGGTGGGGTCCAGGTGTGGAGCACACCTTGCATGAGAGAGGCCCTCGGCTTCACTCTGGTACCTCACTGTCCCCTTACACCTCTGGGCGTGGCTCCATAAAACAAAGAGCCCCAGGAACCCCAATGCTCTCTGTCTTGTAGCCACACCCGCGTTTTTCAAGCGCCCGAGTCGAGAGAGGAGGTTATTCGTGATCGGATCCAGCAAGTAAGACAAAGGTAAAACAAGCAGCCGGGTAGCATCTTCCAGAGACTGTGGGGGACAGGCTGTGGGCTTCTACCTGTGCCTGCCCTCTGCTGCAGTCTATAGCAACCCCCACCCAGATGCTCCCACCTGAGTGAATGCTCCCATTTGGCTGGTGATTGTCTGCCTACCCAGCAGCCCTGTCCCACTGCACAGCTCTGCAGTCCCCATAAACACTCCTATCCCCACAGCCTCTGCCAGCTCTCAGATGAATCCTCCTCCGAAGGCTTCGATTGTTATGATTGTTGTTACCCAGAGTGCTAAGAGCTGCAGGTGAGGAGTGGAGGAGATGGTGAAGAACTGGGAATGGAACTTGCGACTTTCCCCTGGAATAGTTGGGCCCCCTTAGACTGCTGAAGGGCCTGGAGGTCATTTCCCAAAAGAAGTCACTGAGTTCAGAGTAGGGGTAGGCGTGAGGGGAATGGGTCAGACACAACGCAGCAGCCAGGCCTGAGTTGCATTTTCATGGCCCAGACCTTTATCACAGAGTACTTGTGTGGGCCCAGGTCACCCATAACAGGACTTCCAGGTTGCTCTTGACATGTTCTCCTGATGACAGCCATGCAGCTGTTTTTTGGTGTGAACAGTACAGGCCAGGGCACAAGTCAGTCACTACTAAGGAACCTCTGACACCCTGCCAGGTGCAAAGGACAGAGGAGCCTTGTCCACTTGAAACTCAATGGGAGGGTGGCAGAGAGGTGTTCAGGACTCAGGGAACACTTAACAGTACATCCTCTCTGCAAGGATGCACTTTGCATCTGCCTATTCCACCATGACACTTACTTTGTACTCTCCCATCATGGTGCTCACTCATAGTACACACTGCATACCACCCTGCAGTATGTTGAGGTTTCTCCTTGAGCCTAAAGATTTTTTGAGAAGGGTGTGGAGGGTGTCCACCACACAGATGGCCAAGAGCAAACTAAATATGGGACTAGATAGATGTTTCCCTGCAGCAAGGAAACTGGGTAAAAGTGCCACTAGGCTGGCCTTTTTGCACAAACTGTTGTATACCTGGGTGCTGGTGGGAAGAGAACTGGCTGGGATTAGAAGGTGTGTGAAGCAGAGCTTATCTTAGTTCCTCTGACCCCCTTTTCTTTCTGTTTGGAGGCACTGTCTTGCTCCAAGCACATCTCTGATGGTCCAACTTAGAGGAGCTGTGAGCCTGCCTCTGGCTATCATCTGTCACCTCTGGGCCATCATCTGTCACCCATCTTTTATTTTGAATATTTCTTTGCTTTCCAGGTTGATGGCTGTCAGGGTCAAGAATCAACCTGTGTCAGAACAAAATCACCTCCCCTTGACCCAAGGAATGGTCCCAGCTGGGTTGAGAGTATCACCAGATGGCCCTATCCAGCTCTGGGGTATCTGGGGAGCTGCTAATAAAGAGATGTTGCTATTTAACCACCACCTTGGTGTAAGAGCTCGTTATTCATTTATTTATTCACTCACTCAAGTATCACCCCTTTATTTATTCACTTAATCTTCCAAATATTCATCCATTTCTTATTCATTCACTCATTTACCCATCATTCCTCATTCACTCATATATTGAATTATTCAGTCATTGACTAACTTATTTGTTCATTCATTTCCATCCATCTCATTTACTAATTCCTTTATTCACCTATTTCCTTTTATTCACTTATTCATTCATTTTTCATCCACTAACTCATCTGTTCATTCACTTATGCATCCTTCCATTTACTCACTCACCCATCCATCTCTTTATTCACTCATTCATTCATTAATCACTTACTCTTCTATTCACTTATTCACCCATCCATTCATTTACGCATCAACCAATCCATCCATTTATATATATACTGACTTATTTATTTACTTCTTTATATACTTCCCTTCCTCCATCCATTTCCTTATTCACTCATTCATTTATCTATTTATTTACTCATCCATCCATCCCACTCATTCCCTGATTCATTCACCATTAACTTATCCCTCCATCATCCATTTATTCATTTACTTACTCCATTCAATATTATTTATTCATTCATTGCCTGATTCATTTACTCAATCATTCATTCACATATCCATCTATCATATTTTTATTCACTTATTCATTCACTCAGTAATTCTTTTATGGGACATTGAGCATCCTTAAAGTTCTTTTCTGAGCACACACAGTCATAGTTGTGAGGAAGAACACAGTCCATCCAGTGCTGGGCCCCAGGAGGACCGCAGGGCCAGTGCCCAGTGGAAGGAAGACTGGCCAGTGTCCAGGACTGGCTCCATCCTGTGGTCCTGGCCAGAGCCCTCCTCCTACTTCTGAAAGGTCTACTTTTCTTCTTCTGAGTCCTTTTTGAGCCTTTTTGAAAGGCAGGGAGGTTTCTTATGGTTTTGTCACTTTATTAAGACCAACACTCTTCCCTTTTTTTTTTTTTTTTTTGAAATAATGACTGAATGGCATTTAAATTTTTTGTTTGTTTTTTGGCCACACCTGGTGAGGCTCAGGGGTTTATTCCTGGCTATTTGCTCAGAAATTGCTCCTGGCTTGGGTAACCATATGGGATGCTGAAGGATCAAATCATGGTCGGTCCTAGGTTAGCAAGTGCAAAGCAAACGTTCTACCGCTTGTGCCACCACTTCGGCCTCATGAATGGCATTTAATTAAAATATAAATCTTTAGGGGCCAGAGAGATAGCACAGCAGTAGGGCATTTGCCTTGCATGCAGCCAATTCAGGACAACAATGGTTCGAATCTTGGCATCTTAGATCAGGGGTCCTCAAACTTTTTAAACAGGGGGTCAGTTCACTGTTCCTCAGACCATTGGAGGGTCTGACTATAGTAAAAACAAAACTTATGAATGAATTCTTATGCACACTGCATATATCTTATTTTGCAATGAAGAAACAAAACAGATACAATTACAATATGTGGCCCGCGGGCCATAGTTTGAGGACCACTGTCTTAGATGGTCCCCCATGCCTGCCAGGAGCGATTTCTTTCTTTCTTTTTTTTTATGTCATCATTATATTTTTCCACATTTTTTAAATAGCTTTATTTAAACATCTTGATTACAAACATGATTGTGGTTGGGTTTCAGTCATGTAAAGAACACCCCCCTTCACCAGTGCAACATTCCCATCACCAATGTTCCAAATCTCCCTCTCTCCTCTTCACCCCAGCCCCACCTGTACTCTTTTTTTTTTTTTTTTTGGGCCTCACCCGGCGGTGCTCAGGGGTTACTCCTGGCTGTCTGCTCAGAAATAGCTCCTGGCAGGCACGGGGGCCCATATGGGACACCGGGATTCGAACCAACCACCTTTGGTCCTGGATTGGCTGCTTGCAAGGCAAAACGCCACTGTGCTATCTCTCCGGGCCCTGGCCTGTACTCTTGACAGGTTTTCTACTTCCCTCATTCATTCACATTGTTATGATAGTTCGCAATGTAATTATTTCTCTAACTGCACTCATCACTCTTTGTGGTGAGCTTCATATCATGAGCTGGATCTTCCAGTTGCCAAGAGCGATTTTTGAGCGCAGCTGGGTGTGACCCAAAACAAAACAAACAAACAAAAATATCTTTCAGCACCATGGTTACAAATAGATTTGTATTAGGTTTTAGTCATAGATATACACAACCTTCACCAACGCAACCTTCCTGCCACCAATGTTCCCCATTTCCCTCCTGCCTGTCATCAGGACAGGCATTCTATTTCTCAATATCATTGTCATAATAGTATTTGGTGTAGTTATTTCTTTAACTGCACTCACCAATCTTTGTGGTAATCTTCACATCATGGGCTGATCCTTTTGGTTTTCATTTCTATTTTCTCTGGGTATTATTTACCATACTGTCTTTTATTTTTCTTAAAATAAAATAAAATGAGTGAGACTATTCTGTGTCTATCTCTTTCTCTCTGGCTTATTTCACTCAGAATAATAGTCTTCATGTCCATCCATGTACAGACAAATTTTATGACTTTATCTTTCCTAACAGCTGCATAGTATTTCATTGTATATTTATACCAAAGTTTTCTTTAGACACTTATCTGTTGTCGGGCATCTAGGTTGTTTCCAGATTATGGCTATTGTAAATAGCATTGCAATGAACATAGGCTTGTAGAGAACATTTTTATATTGTATTTTTATGTTCCTAAGGTATATCCCTAGGAGTAGTATGGCTGGATCATATGGGAGCTCAATTTCCAGTTTTTTGAGGAATCTCCATATTGTTTTTTATAAAGGCTGGACTAGATGGCATACCCACCAGCAGTAAATGAGAGTTCCTTTTTCCCCACATCTCTGCTAGTACTGATTGCTTTTGTTCTTTGTAATGTGTTCCAGTCTCTGTGGTATGAGATGATACCTCATTGTTGTTTTGATTTGATTTGCATCTTCCTGATGTGAAGCATTATCTTTATGTGCCTTTTGGCCATCTGTATTTTTTTTTTTTTTGAGGAAATGTCTGTTCATTTCTTCTCCCCATTTTTTTTTTTGTTTTGTTTTTGGGCCACACCTGGTGATGCTCAGGGGTTACTTCCGGCTATGTGCTATGAAATCGCTCTTGGCTTGGGGGACCATATGGGACGCTGGGGGATTGAATCACAATCTGTCATAGGCTAGCACAGGCAAGGCAGATGCCTTACCACTTGTGCCACTGCTCTGGCCCCTATTCTTCCCATTTTTTGATGAGGTTGGATGGAATTCTTTTTGTTGAGTTCTGTCAGTACCTTGTATATATCTTAGATGCTAGCCCCTTGTCTGATGGGTATTGGGTGAATAGTTTCTCCCATTCTGTGGATGGCCTTTGTATCCTAGTCACTACCGTATTTTCTGGTGTATAAGACGACAGGGCGTATAAGACAACCCCCTAATTTTGCAGTTAAAACATAGGTTTAGGCCTATATTCTCTGTATCAGACAGAATGTTCCTATGCTGTATGAGCATATGAGCCAATCACAACAAGCAAAGGTTCAAAGGTTATACTGTAATAGACTTCCTCTCTGACTCTGGCCAATCTGAGCAGGCTTTTTACAGTGTAGATTCAGGTCAAAAACATTGTCTAATTTGCATGCATAAAAAGCCTGCTTGGATTGGTTGAGTTAGAGAGGTGATCCGAGCAGCCTTGCAGTGATTGGTGCAGGATTGAGTTGGAAAATTCGTTTTGTGGCAATATTCAGACAATTTTCGTTTAGCGGCATATTGAAACATTTTTCGGGATATACTCGGCGTATAAGAGGACCCCCGATTTTCGGTTGACTTTTTTTTTTGTTTCAAAAGTCGTCTTATACGCTGGAAAATACGGTATTTCCTTTGAGGGGCAGAGCTTCTCACTTTAATATAGTCTCATTTGTTTATCTCTGCTTCGACTTGTTTGGACAGTGATGTTTCCTCCTTGAAAATTCCTTTAGACTCAATATCTTGGAGTGTTTTACCTATGTATTATTCTATATGTTTATGGTCTTGAATCTGATATCAAGGTCTTTAATTCATTTGGATTTGACCTTAGTGCATGCTGTTAGATGGAGATCTGAGTTTGTTTTTTTTGCAAGTGGCTGACCAGTTGTCCCAACACCACTTGTTGAAGAGGCTTTCCTTTTGCACCATTTTGTGGTTTTTGCCCCTTTATCAAAGATTAATTGATTTTATATCTGGGGAACATTCTCTGAAGACTCAAATCTATTCCACTGATATAAGGGTCTGTCTTTATTCTAATACTAATGTTTTAGTGATATTACTTTGTAATACAATTTAAAGTTGAAGAAAGCGATGCCTCCCACTTTATTTTTCCTAAGGGCTGCTTTAGCTATTCTTGGGCGTTTACTGTTCCAAATGAATATAAGGAACGTTCCGTCCACTTCTTTGAAGAATGTCATATACACCTTAAACAGATTGCATTAAATCTGTATAGTGCTTTGGGGAGTATTGCCATTTTAATGGTGTTATTCCTCCCAAACCATGAACAGGGTATGTATTTCCATTTCCTTGTATCCTCTTTTATTTCTTGAATCAGTGTCTTGTAGTTTTCTTTGTATTGGTCCTTCACCTCTTTAGTTAACTTGACTCCAAGATATTTGAGTTTGTGTGGCACTAATGTGAATGGGATTTTTTTGTTTGTTTGTTTTTGGGCCACACCAGGCAGTGCTCAGGGGTTACTCCTGGCTATCTGTTCAGAAATAGCTCCTGGCAGGCACGGGGGACCATATGGGATGCCAGGATTTGAACCAACCACCTTAGGTTCTGGATCAGCTTGCAATCAGTTAGGTCCTGGATCAGTTTGCAAGGCAAACGCCATTGTGCTATCTCTCCGGCCTGTGAATGGGATTTTTTAATGTCCATTTCTTCTCTATATTTGTGTATAAGAAGGCCATTGATTTTCGTGTGTTAATTTTGTAGGCTGCCACTTTGCTATATGAATCTATATTTTTCTAGAAGCTTTTTGGTAGTCTTTTGGTTTTCTAAATACAGTAGCATGCCATTTGCAAACAGTGAGAGCTTGATTCTTCCTTTCCTATTTGGATGCCCCTGATATCTTTTTTTTGACTAATTGTGATGGCAAGTGTTTCCAGTACTATGTTAAATAGGAGTGGTGAGAGGGGATAGCCTTATCAAGTACCAGATTTTAGAGGAAAGGCTTTTAGTTCGTTTCCATTGAGTATAATATTTGCCATGGGCTTTGTGGCAAATGGCCTTGACTATATTGAGAAAGGTTTTTTCCATTCCCATCTTTTGAGAGTTTTTTTTATCATGAATGGGCATTGGACCATATAAAATAATTTCTCTGCATCTATTGAATAATCATATGGTTTTTCTTTTTCTTCTATTGATATGGTGTATTACATTGATTCACATATGTTAAACCATCATTGCATCTCTGAAATAAAACCTACTTGGTCATGGTATGGTGTAAAGTGAACTTTTCCCCCAACTTCCTTTTGCCCTAATCTCTCTTTTGGTATGTAAAAGCCCACCTAGATGAAAGGAACTCCCCACACCCTGGTGGGTGGGGTTCTGGATAATAAAGAAAGGATCTGGCTTTGAGGTTCGAGAGAGAGACATGACAGAGAAAGCACCTGGTGGAGAAAGGCTATGAGGAATAAAGTGAGCTGACTCCAGTGACTATCTTTTCTAACTGCTTGGTGTATTATTTCTCCACTGCTACCTTGCTTCAATAGACCTATTTGCCTGAGGGGTTAGGAACATGCTGCTTGGGAGGTCTCACCCAACTCATGGACTCATTATTATATTTTTATTTTACTGTATATGACCTTCTTGATTAGGCATTGGATCCTATTTGGATCCTATTAGGATTTTTCAAAACTCATTATTAATTCTTTAATAGGAGGGAGACTACTTTAGGTGGATAAAAACAGAATGTTTGAAGTAAAAACGAGTTTATTGGGAAATTCTGAGGAAGGGGGAGGAGAAGGAAGAAAGAGAGAGAAATAGAGTAAGGTGCTAATGAGAAAAAGTAGCTTTTCCAAAGGTGGAAAGAGCAAAGCCAGAATTTTTATCTAAACTAATAACCAGGATAGTAAATGAGGGTGAAGTGTTAGAGACAATTCTGTGAAACTAGACAAAAATGGAACTTTTTTTCTTCTAAAAAGTTCTTATTATAGTGTTAGGTAGTATAATGACAGTGTTAGATGCTATGTTAATGATTAATTTGATGTGCCAAGTTACTGCAGATTTCAGAGAGTGAGTATAGGGATTAAGGCACTTGCGTTGCATGTGACCAACCCAGATTCAATTCTTGAAACTGGAGTTAGTTCCTTACCCCATTTGTCACTTTTGAAATGCATTTCTTTTTTTGCTTGTTTTCTCTTTTTCCTTTCTTTTTTTTTGTCACACCTGGCAGTGCTCAGAAGTTACTCCTGGCTTCATGCTCAGAAATCGCTCCTGGCAGGCTTGGGGGACCATATGGGATGCCGGTATTTGAACCAATGACTTTCTGCATGAAAGGCAAACACCTTACCTCCATTCTATCTCTCAGGCCCCTCAAGTACAATTTTGTGTTTTTTTTTTTTTTTTTTTTGGTTTTCAGGCCACACCTGTTTGATGCTCAGGGGTTACTCCTGGCTAAGTGCTCAGAAATTGCCCCTGGCTTGGGGGGACCATATGGGATGGCGGGGGATCGAACTGCGGTCGCGATCTTTCCTTGACTAGAACTTGCAAGGCAGACACTTTACCTCTAGCGCCACCTCGCCGGCCCAATTTTGAAGGCGAAATTCTAGCTTTTTTGTGTGTGTGCGACTTATTTCAATACTTTCTCTCCACACTCTATCAGCTTGCATGGTTTCTGAAAGGGAAATTAGAAGTAATTTTAGCCTTGTTCTCTTGATAAGATTCTCTCCCCCAGTTTATAGATTTCTTTTTCTGTGATTTCCTGTAGTTTGGTGAAGAGAGCCATGGTGTAGACTCCTTTGTACTTACTCAGCTTGAAGTCTTGAGTCTACTGGATCTATAGTTTGGGTGTTGCATTCATTTAGAACTTTCTTTTTTTTTTATCACACTCTAAAATCTTAAGCAGATAAAGAAATTTTCGTTGGAATTTCTTTTCATTACAAACTTTGAATATATCATTTTATTCTCTTCTAGCTTATAGAATTTTATTTGATCATCTTACAAAATAGAGGTCCAGCTCACAAAAAGTAAAAAAAAAAAAAGATAGCAAAAGAGAAGCAAAATCTCACTTATATAAAATTAAATTCTTGGGAAAAGAGCTATAGTATATGAAAGTTCTTGCTTGCTTGCAGCAGAACTAGTTAGATACTTGGCATTGCATTTGGTTCCTTGAACATGCCAAGAATGATTCCTGAGCATAGAGCTAGGAGTAAGCACTGAACACAGCTGGGTATGACCCAAATACAAGTTCTCTAAAAAGTCACATAAGATGATCATTTGGAACTTTCTTAAGTATGATTATTCTTCAAATCTTTCTCTCTTGAAGTTTTTCTCCTCCTGATATTCCCTTTATCAGAATGGGATTTTTTTGTAATTACTCCACAGTTCTTCGATATAATGTTCTATTTTTCATTCTTGTCCTATTCTTCATTTCTCTACCTCTGCAATTTGGGAAGCTTCTGTTAATATTTCTTCCAATTCCTGGATTCTTTTCTTGGGCATATGTAGTCTCAGGATGAGTCTTCTAGATACCTTCTTTATTTATATCGGACAGCTTTCATTCCCTTTGGATTTTTTCTTCACTCCACCCTTTGTTCTTGCTGGGGGGCCCTTTCCCTGGTAGCCTTTGTCCTAATTCTCTCTGATCACCAACCCTGCCATGTCTGGCTCTGCTGCTTGATCTGTCACTTCAGACTCTTTTGGGGGTCACACTTGGCAGTGTTTGGGGATACTCCTAGCTCACTGCTCAGAGGTTGCTCCTGGTGATGTTGAGGAGAATATGGAATATACCATGGGGTACAGACCATAGAATTCTCATGCATGTACATGTGATGATGACCAGAGATGTGGGGAGAGGGAGTCTGGACAATACTGAGGTACCTTCTGAGACAGGCTGAGAGACAAGTCTCCAGACTAGGAAAGTGCATATTGAACAGAGATAAGGCCAGACCGTTGTGCACGGAGGAGAATAATAGCAAGGGAGGGACTCACATGGGACAAGATGGTGACCATACATGTGGATTAAAGTACTTAAACTGTACAGTAAACTAACACATTATTATTGTTGTTTTGGACCCACACACAATGATGCTAAGGGAGTATTTGGCTCTGATCTCAGGGACAAACCAGGTAGGCTCAGAAGATGCTGAGGATTGAACCTGGGATCAACTACATGCAAGGCAAATGCCCCCTTCCCCCCCGAGCTGTACTATTACATCAGCCTTCAAACCCTAACTTTTTAACCTTCTGAGTTTTGTGTATAAATATTTCATGCAACACTCAAAAATCTACCAGTTCAGAAAAAAGAAATCTACTTTGTGTTAACAGAACCTGGGATGCCTGCACATTTCAAACCTGCTCTCCAGCTGGTGGAGCCATTCTGGCCTGTCAGGAGGCCACATTGATTCTTTCATGGACACCACGGGTTAGAGTTATTCTAGTTGAGTTTTAGGCATACGATGTCTTGGTCAGTGTGTGTTTGAATATGCATGTGGGTGTATGTGAGTATATGTTAGAGTGTGTGTTTATGAGTACATGTGTGTTGTGAGTCTATGTGCATATGAGTATACATTTAGGTGTGCAAGAGTATGCATGTGAGTGCATGTATGAGTGTGTGGGCTTATAAGTATGTGTGTTATGAGTGTCTGTGAGTGTCCATGCAAGTGTTGTGATTGAGTGCATGATAGTATGGGATGATGTGTGAATATGTATGCGAGTATGAGTGTATGTATGTTTGTGTACATGTGAATGTGTCTCACTGTGTGTGAGTATAAGTCGTGTGTGAGTCTATGTGTGTCTCCTAAGACTGGGCCCAGACTGTCTGACTCTCCAGCTGTCTATGTTGACCTTGGAGCCTGTCCCTCCTAGGCATATGTTGTGCCTCAGCCCTGGGGGTGAGTTGAGGACCCACTCATCTCTCTGGATCTCCAGGTGTCCTGGGCATGCTGTCAGTTTTCTAGTGAGATTCTTCTCCATGTGGGGAGTGAGGATCAGATAGAGACTTGGACAGGTCAATGGAAATCTGGAGTCTTGTCCAGAGATTTTGATGTGTAGGGGGCATGCCTCAGTACCAAGACCATTTATTTCCTTGGACACAGTCACTGGAGGAGACAGAGCCAAAGGCCATCAACCCCATCATCGTCACTCACCCCACTCTCAGAATGCCTTTTGGGATTGTGATGGCCAGGCTTATACCTGGAGAACATGGTAGAAGCCATGTTCAATCAAGCACCCTTGATTCCTGCATGATGAACCCTCAGTTTTGGCAGGAGAGAAGTTCTGAAAAATTGATCAAAGATGAGTCCTACTCATGGGACAGCTGAGAGAAAGGAGGGGATGATGCGTGAAGGCAGAGGGGCCTACAGACAGTGGTTGCTGGAACCACACTGTGGGTGGGTATGATGTGGCTTGATTACCCACAGTCCTGGAAACTATCACTCCAGGAAGAAAATGCAGACACCAGGAGCCTTATTTTGCAGATGAAGACCAGAGAGTACATGACTTTCCCAAAGTCACATAGCAATGAACACAGCACTCAGATTTGCATGCAGGTAAGTCCCCAGCGGAGCCAATGCCCCAGTAAAGGAATCAGCCCCCATTCAGTGCTGCTGCCCCTTTACAGTGGGTGGCCTTGGTTGGCCTGACCCTGGAAGGGATGAGCAGAGGTGGTCAGGCCCCTGCTCTCAGTCCTGAATTCCCAATATCAGGGACTGTGACCAGGACACGTGTGTGTGTGTGTGTGTGTGTGTGTGTGTGTGTGTGTGTGTGTGTGTGTGTGTGTGGTCTGGGGAGACCTGGCAGGTGCAAATGGGCAGCAGGGCGATGGTGGAGCACTGGGGTCCTGGCTGGGCAGAGCCTGAATGCCGGTGGCCCAAGAGGGGCCCTGGGGCCCTAGAAGGCCTGTGTGGCCCCCACAGAGAGAGAGAGAGAACGGAGAGAACAGTGCCTGCATCCCTGGCAGACAGTGGGGGGAGCCGGACCAGCACCTCACAAAAGGCAGACAAGCGGGACCGGGTGAGGGTGCAGGACAGGCTCCTGAGAGGAGGATGGAACCACTGGTGTGGGGCTCAGAAGCATCTGAGAAGTCCAGGAAGGGCTGAGCCTTCAGCCCTACCCCAGGCTGGGGATTACAGCGCAGGTTCCGCTGGGCTGGGAGGCGCACACGCAGGGCAGTTCCTCCAGAAGCCGGCAGATGGCACCATTTCCACGCAAACCAGGTTGCCTGCGGGCGCACTCGCGCTCCGAAGGCAATGCAGGTTGGCTTGCTGCAGGTTCTGCTCCTCCAGGGCCGCCGCCTTTCTTGGGGAGGGCAGTGGGCAGCCACATGCACGGGCTGGGCCAGAGAGTCATTCTGTGTGTGTGTGTGTGTGTGTGTGTGTGTGTGTGTGTGTGTGTGTGTGTGTGTGTGTCCCTATCCCCTGAGGAAGTGCAGAAGTTATTCTTGAAGAGGACGCTAGCAGCACTGAGGGGACACCAAGCTTGGAAGGTGGATCCTGGTGGGGAAAGGCCCAGGAGAGATCCTGCAGTGCTGCCCCGGTCTCTCCAGATGTGTCTGCCAGGTATCTTATGCTACTGCCAGGTGTGCTAGGTGCTCCTGCCAAGTGTGCAGGTGTGCCCGCCAGGTGTGCCAGATTCTCCCGCCAGGTGTGCCAGGTGTGTGACTCCTAGACTCCAATTTCTGGCACTTGAGGAAGTAGCTGCAAGGTTCCAGGTTGAGACCCCTCTGAGTACTTCCTCACCCCCAAAGAATTCGATTCGGGCATTCAGGGTCCCGCATTAGTATTGGAAAAGGCTGCTTGCAGCCTGGGGTGGAATGAAATCATTAAGTGGCTCAAATGGAGTTTTGTTTTGTGCATGATTAACCCCGGAGGGTGTTTGGGAACAAATAGGCCTCCTCTACCTGTGTTATAGGGGGACTGAGCTGTGGTAAATTAAAAGAAAATCACCGGCAAATTTGGGACCAGTCAGCTGTGACCAGGCCATTTGTGTAGTTTAATGGACCTGAAAGAGCTAATAAAGGCGCATGGACCACGGAGTTCTGGGCGAGGCGGCCACAGCTGGTGATCTGGCCCCTTGCCCAGACTTCCACAGTCGGAGGTGGCAGGGTGCCTACCGGTCTGTCCCTTCGGACCCTTGTTAGTCTGGGTGGAGATGGTCCAGGTGGGCTGAACCTTGGGGTGGTATCCAGGAGGGTACAGGGCAGTCACTGCTCCACCAGAAACAACCTCCCCTAGGTCTGAGTGTGTGCCGGCTGGGGGTTGGCACCTGGAAAGACCAGTCTGGGCCTGGGGTACCCACAGAGACTTCTGGGCAGTGCAAGCTCCTGGAAACAGTTGTTGCTGGATGGAACTCTGCTCCACTGTGTGTGACTGTGTGACCTTGAACTGTGTGACCTGCCTTCTCCGACCTGGTGATTTGCTATAATCTGCTTGGAACTAGAAGATGACATGTTGAGAGAAGCAAGCCAAAAGAAAAACACTGATCCGTGCAGTACAGAATTCTTAGGCAAGGAAATGTAATGTAGTAAGAAGGGGTGCCCAGATCACCCTCAATCCCAGAGCTTAATGGGGACAAGGACAGAAGAGAGAAATCAAGGTGGGAAGGAAGGATTGAACAGGAAGTAATGGAGAGCCAGGGTCAGGGCCAGTTCTGTCTCCAATGGAGGGCAGAAGAGGGACAGCTCTGTATCTAGTGGCACTTGGAGATCTGGGCAGCTCTGTCTCCAGGGAAAGCTCAGAAATGTTCTGCCGGAGCAGGGTTCAGGGTGGGGGGATCTTGAGAAGGTGCAGTCTAAGGTCGTAGTGACCTTGAAGTGAGGGTCCTCCAAACCCCACCCCAACCCGATGGGTAATGCAGCTGTGTTCTCTTTGGTTTGGGCTGGACCACAGGTGTCCCCATCATCGTGGGCAGGGGCTCTGTGTCCTGGGTGCGCTTCCGTGGGTGTGCCCCACCAGGAGGACTTGTGGCCATGGGTCGCCAACAGGTGTGCTGTGGAGCCAGTGTGGTTTGGGACTAGGTGGTCTGGGACCTTCTGCCTCTCCTGTGGCCTCAGCTCCACCATGCTCCATTAGCTACTGCGCTGAGCTCAGGAGTGCCCTCTGGCTGGTAAGGTCACCTCCTCTGTCTACTAGGGGCTCCTTGGAGTTGGGCTGTAGATCTCAGTGGGGAGGAGGCCCTTTCTCTGGCATGGCAAAGCTCTGGGTGTGGTACTGAGTGTCTGTGGGGATGCCTGTATGTAATGTTTGTGTCATTGCATGTATACCCTGTGGATGTGTTCCTGCATGTTCTGACCCAGCAACATGCACACCTGGCACATGCTCCCTGTCCTCTGTCCCAGAGCCTCAGGCTCCACTCAGCCTGCTCCACTTAGCCTGACTCTCCACAATGACCTCAGAGCTGCTGGAGGGCACCGACTCTCTAGAAAGTGTGGGGCCACCCATGTGAGAAACACCCCAGACATGGCCTGCTTCTGGCTCAGCTCACCAGCCCTCACTCAGCACTCATTTACACTCATTCAATGGCAGAGCCATGAATCCAGACTACATGTCTCCATCCACCCAACCTCTTCCAATGAGGGATTAACCAAAGTGGAAACATTCAGCTCAGGGCCTCCAGCTGGAGAAACCACTAAGAGAGGCCCTAAAAACAGACAGAATTAAACCTCAGCATTTGGCATTCCTGAAGCTCAGCAACAAAGACACCAATAACCCATCAAAAGATGGGTATAAGGGGACAGAGCTATAGTACAGCAGGGAGGGCACTTGCCTTGCTCACAGCCTGCCTAGATTCAATCACTGGCATCCCATATGGTCCCCTGAGCAATCCCAAGCATAATTACTGAAAATATCAATGAAATATTACCTCACATCAATGAGAATAGCATATACATATATTTTAAAAACTGAGGATAAATGTTAGGGGGGTATGGTTAAAAAAATGGGCCTTTCATTCATAGCTGGCAGGCATGTCACCTATATCAGCCTCTGTGAAAAATAATATGTAGAATTTTTTTTTTTTTTGGTTTTTGGGCCACACCCGTTTGACGCTCAGGGGTTACTCCTGGCTATGTGCTCAGAAATCGCCCCTGGCTTGGGTGGACCATATGGGATGCCGGGGGATCGAACCGAGGTCCTTCCTTGGCTAGCGCTTGCAAGGCAGACACCTTACCTCCAGCGCCACCTACCCGGCCCCAATATGTAGAATTTTTTTTTTTTTTGTTTTTTGGGTCACATCCGGCAGTGCTCAGGGGTTACTCCTGGCTCTATGCTCAGAAATAACTTCTGGCAGGCTCAGAGGACCATATGGGATGCCAGGATTCAAACCACCGACCTTCTGCATGCAAGGCAAATGCCTTTCCTCCAAACTGTGAGAGTCAGAGAGCCATACCACTCAGACCCCTGACCACTCCTGGGTGTGGCCCATAAACAAACTAAAAAGAGTGAACATCAGGATAGGAGGCAGGGGAATGGTGAGTACTTTGGGGGCTGGGATGGGCAAAGAAACTGGAACACGGCCGGAGAGATAGCATGGAGGTGGGGCGTTTGCTTTTCATGCAGAAGGTCATTGGTTCGAATCCCAGCATCCCATATGGTCCCCCGTGCCTGCCAGGTCCCCCATGCCTGCCAGGAGTGATTTCTGAGCGTGGAGCCAGGAATAACTCCTGAGCGCTGCCAGATGTGACCCAAAAACAAAAACAAAATAAAAAAAAAAAAGAAACTGGAACACTATTGTAGCCCTGTCACCTATACTATAATAAATAAGTATTTATTAAAATAAAATAAAGACCTTGTGCTTCTCTAATGGTACATTGGCCTGAACCTTGCACTATTTGCTTCCTCATAGTTCCTGACTTTCTGTAAATGAGGTACATCAGGCCTCTTCATCTCAGCCTCAGAGAGTCAACTTGAGAGGGAGAGCACATGTTCAACTCCAGCACTTCAGTCCCTCTGAGCACCATCATGTGTGGCCCTCGAAATCCTCAAGCACAACCACACACACGCGCACACACACATCCCCACACCTGCCTCAGACACTTCTAAGGAACGGAATTTCAACATAATTTAAATGATAATAATGATCAGAATAATTGCTCGAATCTATGGAGCACTTAAGGCAGGCCAGGCATTGATGGTCAAGTTCTTCTCTATGCTACCAAATTTTAGTTAATTAACATAGGAGCTAAAAACATGGCTATTTCAGGTTATATTTTGTAGCAGATGTCATTCCTCAAAGGTTTATTTTAATAGTAATTAAAAAATAAAAATAAAACTCAATAATGATATATAGAGAAGACAGAAAAACTTCTAACAAGGTTAAACTGATACAATCTATTTCTATAGGCCAGAGAGAGAGAGAGAAAAGCAGGGAGAGTACTAGACTTGCACATAACCAACCCAGGTTCTATTCCTGGCACCCCGTATGGTTCCCCAATCCCCACTGGGGTTGATTCCTGAGCATAGAGCAAGGAGTAAGCTCAGAACACAGCTAGGCATGACCAAAAAATAAAAAGGCAAAATCAATTGTAGGGAACAGAAAGATAGCTCAGAAGCCTGGAACACCAATTTGTATGAAGGAGTCTGGGTCCAGTCCCAAGTTCTGCATGCCCCCCTGAGTTTTGCCAGGAGCAGCACCAAAACAGAGAAGTAAAACAAAATAAAAATAAATGTGACTGAAATACAAAGATCCACTTTTACAATACTAATTTCAAGTTTTAAGATGGCTTCCAAAAATTAAAAAAAAATTGTCTAGAGGAATAATAACAAAAGACAGTAATGCCTTTTGTTAAAAGTGGCTAAAGAAAACATAAAGACTTGTCATGTTCTGAAATGAAAATATAAAATCGTGGTCCGTTCCTCTCCAATTCATCTCAAAACTGTGTGTAATTTCAATAAAATTAGACAAGGATCTTCCAGAAGCGTGAAGAGCCGATTTTCAAATGCATATAGAAAATTAAAGACTGTGCAGTGGAGCAAAAGTCTTAATAAGAACGAAGTGGGCAAACTTATTACATCCAATACAGTGACATTAGAGTGCTACAGTTCAATTAGTATAGCAAGGCTGCAGAAACTAGCATGCACTAAAGTCTCAGAGTTAGAACCAGAGTGATATGGTGCCTGGTGTATGGGGAAGGAGAGGCAGGAAGAAGGGAGGGAGAGAGGTGCTGAGACCATTGGGAACTCATGTGGAAAAATAGAATGATATTTCGTACTCCATTTCAAAATTATATTCCACACAGATTTAAAAGCTTAAAATAAGCCTTTTAAAAACCTTCAGAAGAAAATGAAAGAAACTATCTTTAGGATCTTGAGGGCAGAATGGATCAAAAACACAAAAACATTAGCTATAAAGGAGGCTTTTAATTTCCACATTGATACCAAAAACCCATGAATGTGAAAAGTGACATAAAAATGGAAAAGACAAGTCACAGAAAAGGAAAAGACAGAACCAACAAAAAGACATAGCTAGAATGTTTAAAAACTACAAGAAAGTAAGCAAAAGGCAAAAACAATCCCGAGGAGAAAATAGCAACTGGAACAGACATGGAATTCACAGGAGAAAAGCCCTGAGGTGGCTGGGATGGAGAAAATGGCCAATCTCTAGACCAATTACTAAATGAAGACACACCAGTGATGCCTATTTCAGGCACCTCAATAGAATGAGCTCGAAAGTCGGTGAGAATATGGAGCAATTAGGGCTTGAAACAAGGCTTGAAAATCAGTTCGCCCACTTTTGAAAATAATTTGTCTAAATCTGATTATGATGAAGAGACACGCACCCTTAGCCAGCAAATGACATGGAACCCTGAATTCAATACCTGCCTCTTGTGTAAACAGAGACACTGTTTGAAGCTGCAGAGTCACGCTCTATTGACTGAACTCCGGGCCAGGGGTGGCTAAACTTTGGACCAGCAGGGCTGAAAGGGGCACTGTGCCCTGCACAGCCTGGCTCATGGGCCTGAACACTGGTAGAGGGCATCTGGTAGCAGGGGGCCTCATGCCCAATCAACCCATCTCATCTTCAACCTGCTCCCCCACAATTTGAGATGCCCTTTGTCCTGTTCTGTTTACACCTGTCCCACACCCCTGCTTCCCGGCTCTGCAGGCCCCGAAGGCTCTCGGGGACCACACTCATGGGTAGTGCCCATCATCAACCCAACTCCCCGTTCTTACCCCAATCCCTGGGGGCGCAACCGGCAGACCAGAGCCTCAGACCCAGCTGGTTGGACTGGAAGGGCCAAGATCTCCCCCAGCAAAGGCGGGCACATTACTCACTGTACACCAAAGGGCAGCCACATGGCCTTGGAGCCACTTACAAGCCTCACTGTGTTCGCCAGGGATGTCTACTGAGTTCCTCCTCAAGAGCTTGTCACCCCCAGGAGTGCAGCGGTGGTGAGACCTGAAGTGAGTTTTGTTCTTGCTCACTCCATCATTTTCTGCCCTGGGAAACCCTCCAAAGCTGCTGGCACATTTGCTCTGGTCAGTCCATTCAGCCACACACCCGAGTTCATGGTTTTGTTGTAGACGCGAGTCTGAATCAGAGGTGCAGGTGTAGGGGACGGACGAAATAGTTCAAGGCAGAAAATCCTTTCTATGTCCAGAGAAAAACAAAGGTGCCTGAGACCCCATCCAGCCTTGTGCTCTGACCCTTCCCGATGAAGAGGGGACTTAGAAAGACCAAGATCAGCTGGCTCCTGGAGCATGTTCAGTGAACCCATGCCTGGCTCATTCCTCTTTTCTCCTGAAACCCCGACTATAGACGAACATGTGGAGATGCTAATGGCACATGGGATGGACGAGCAAGCAAGTAGCCTGTGGACACCTGCACAGTGTAGGTGTGCTCCACCCTTCATGCCACTCCTGCACCCCGAATGCAGAGTCCTCTCCTTAGTTCATACTTCCACCCTCACCCCAAACCTAGCGAGACTTGCCGGAGGGTGTCCTGTTATTTTAATTATAGATCAATCTCTCTGCTGTCCATCCTTTGTTATCAACAAGACAAAGAGCCCAGCTGAGCCCTCTTTTCCAGCACCATCTTTTGGTACTGTTGAATCTTGAACTACATCTCTGAGCTTGTGCCTAGGGAGTCAATCTCTGCTGTGGTCCATAGCCATACCATCTCCGGGCTGAAAAAGTGAGTCTGTTTAAGCCTGGGCCCAGCACTCAAAGGTTCAATCCAGGGACCTGCAAATCAAGTTGGCATGGGTGTGGCTGGTTGGTTACCCTGTGTTTTAGCAGAGTTGGTGCCTGCACCCTGCATTAACCCCCCATGGCTTTTTTGAGTGTGCTCTGCAAGTTTGCTTCTCAAGTCTCTTCCACCATAACCGCTTGGCAGTGTGTGAGCAGATGACCCACCTTCCTCCCATGACCAGATCCTTCTCATTCCAAAGGGTTCTGAGGTGCTGCACCCCACTCTGTCAGTACAGGGTCCTTTCCTGAGATCAAGCACAACCCAGTGTCCTCTTTGAGATGGGGAACGGCCGCCAGTATCTTCTGGACACTGTCCTGCTTTCATCTGACTTTCCTAAGATTGTCTTGGGTGCCTGCCCCAATGCATGGCTCCTTCTGCCAGCTACATTCCTGCCCTCCTTTTTTTTTCTTTTCTTTTTTTTTTGGTTTTTGGGCCACCCCTGGCATTGCTCAGGGGTTACTCCTGGCTGTCTGCTCAGAAATAGCTCCTGGCAGGCACCGGGGACCATATGGGACACCGGGATTCGAACCAACCACCTTTGGTCTTGGATCGGCTGCTTGCAAGGCAAACGGCACTGTGCTATCTCTCCGGGCCCTCATTCCTGCCCTCCTAAGGGCAAGCAGTGAACGAGTGTTGAGTTTTGTGCTGATTGTGCCACTGTGGGCTTTTAGGATGTGTAGCCAAGGTCAAAAACCTGATACAATTGGCTGGTGAAGTACTAGGCATCTTTGTCTTTGCCAACATCTCCAACAGGCCAACTCACTAGCATTTCCTTTTCATCATGAGACCAGTGAAAAAGCTTCCCAGGACACAGTGAAGTTAGTGTTTATAAATACGGACAGTGCATGGGATGCTCAGAGCTTGTCCGTTTCTGAGTGCAAGTTCATGTACTTTGTTAAACATTTACAATTCCTTCTGCCACCCATCTCTGCTCAGCTTCACTCAACCCCTCAATTTCTCACTTCTACTCCCTTGAGTGTGCTCCCGAGTGATATCACCCATGATTTGTCCTTCTCTGGCTTATCTGTTTTGGTACTGTCTCTTCAAGGACCATGCCTGATGCCAAAGAGTTCATTTTTCCTCAGGCATGAATTATATCCCATTGTATATAATGCCACCTATTTTTAATGCAGTTATCCATTTATAAGCATTTAGGTCATTTCTGTTTCTTTGCTATTGTGAACAATGCTGCTAGGAACAAGGATATTCAGATCTCTTTCAATATGCTGCTTTTATTTCTTTTGGGCAAATATCTAGAACAGAAATGACAGGGCCAGGTGAGAGTTAGGTTTCCATTTCTTTGTGAGGCTACCACCCTGTTTTTTATTGTGACTACACTATTTTCCCTTCCCAGAAAACTATACCAAGAGCTCTGTTCTCACATTTTTTCTCTAAAACTTGTTATTTTTTGGGGGTGGGGTGGGGGGCACACCTAGTGACTCTCAGGGGTTACTCCTGGCTATGTGCTCAAAAATCATTCCTGGCTTGGGGGACCATATGAGATGATGGGGATCGAACTCAGGTTTGTCCTGGGTCAGCCACGTGCAAGACAAATGCCCTCCTGCTGTATTATCGCTCTGGCCCCCCAAAAACTTATCTTTTACTTCCATTTGGGGTGGAGAGCATTTGGGCCACTCTTGGTGGTGATCAGGGTTTACTCTTGCCTCTGTGCTCAGAGGTTATTCCTGGTGATGCTTTGGGGAACAGGTGTGGTGCTGGGGTTCAGACTGGGGTTGGTCACAAGCAAAGCAAGTGCCTCTTCTGCCCCTCTTGTCTTTTTGACATCAGCTATACTGACCACTCTGGGGTGGCACTCATTCTATTCTTTCTTTGTATTTCTTTCATGGCTAGTTGAGCATCTTTTCAAGAACTTATATATCATTTGTATACCCTTTTTTGGAAAAATGATCACTTAGTTCCTTTGCACATTTTTTCTCTTTTTCTAAATTGAAATAATCTTACTGTTTTGTAACATTATATCAATTTGGGCCCGGAGAGATAGCACAGCGGTGTTTGCCTTGCAAGCAGCCGATCTAGGACCTAAGGTGGTTGGTTCGAATCCCGGTGTCCCATATGGTCCCCCGTGCCTGCCAGGAGCTATTTCTGAGCAGACAGCCAGGAGTAACCCTTGAGCAATGCTGGGTGTGGCCCCAAAACCAAAAAAACCAAAAAACCAAAAAACATTATATCGATTTCAGGTGTTTCTCATGGAAAATTCAACATAAAATAGCCAATACACTGCATTAAGTTCATTGCTAGGCCTGGGGAATGAGGGTCTGTGATGGAATGCAAGTCTCACATGTGTGAGATTCTGAGTTAATGCTCACCCCACATACACATATACACACATTAATCACTAAAAACTTTATTTTATGAAACACGTCTTCTAATTAACTTCTGAGAACCACTAAAGGGTCTGATAACACAAAGATTTATTTTTGTAGTATTTTGCTCATCTGTTTTTCTCTATATACGACATATGAGTGAAATCATACAGTGTCTGCCATTTTCCATCTGCTCTATTTCACTAAAAATAATACCCTCTAGGTCCACCCGTGTAACAAACAAACAAACAAACAAACAAACAAACCTCTTAAAAACAGCTGAGTGGTATTCAATTTTGTGTTTACCATGACTTTATTCATTCATTCTGAGGTTGTTTGTTCTTGGCTATTTTGCTGCAATAATCATGGCAGTGCACATATCTCTTTTAATCATTAATTTTAATTTTTTTGTTTTTTGTTTTTGGGTCACACCCAGCAGCGCTCAGGGGTTACTCCTGGCTCTATGCTCAGAAATCGCTCCTGGCAGGCTGGGGGTGGCAACCGTATGGGATGCCGAGATTCAAACCACCGTCCTTCTGCATGCAAGACAGACGCCTTACCTCCATGCTATCATTCTGGCCCCCACTATTTTTATTTTTTGAGTAAATATCCAGAAGTGGGGTATCTAAGCTGTGTGAAATTTATATTTCCATTTTGAAGAATTTTGAGATCAGCTGTGTTCCTGCCTACAGGTTCCCTTCACTCTATGTCCTCTCTCATGCTTGGTGTTTTTGTCTTGGATAACAGCCATTCTCACATGTGCGAGGTTATAGGCCTATTGTTTAGATTTACATTTTCCTAATAATAACAGATAATGAACATCTTTTCAAGTTCCGATTGGTCATCTGTATGTCTTCTTTGGAAAAGTATCTATTCAGATCCTCTGCTCATTTTTAATTGGGTTGTTTGCTTTTTTATTGTTCAGTTTTATGAGTTATTTGCATATTTGGTCTATTTATATTTTTTGCCAGATACACACATATCTCCTCATATTTAGTAGAATGTTTTTTCATTTTAATGCAAGTTTCTTTACTGTTTAGAAGCTCTAAATAAAGGTAGAGGGGCCTGAGAGATAGCATGGAGATAGGGCATTTGCCTTGCATGCAGAATGACAGTGGTTCGAATCCCAGTATTCCATATGGTTCCCCTGTGCCTGCCAGGAGCGATTTCGGAGCATAGAGCCAGAAGTAACCCCTGAACATTGCCCAGTGTGACCCCAAAACCAAAATAAATAAATAAATAAAGTAGAGGTAATACATTAAATTTTTGTTTTAAAATTTTTGTTTTCTAATAAATTATACTGTGCCTGTCAAAGGGGGGTAGGCTTGGAGTGGTTGGGAAACCGGAGACAATGGTGGGAGGAATGTTATTCTGGTGATGATAATAATGGTGTTGGAACATTAATGCCAGAAAATGTATTACAAACCAAAGAACTTAGTAACTTAGGATGTTTAAATAAAGTAAAACATAATTTAGTTTCCTTTGTTGTTGACTAGAATCTTCAAATATATTTAATGTCAAGAAACCATCTATGTTTCATTCCATGTATTTCATGGTTTCAGATCTTACTCCCAAGCCTTTAACTTATAGTATATTAGTTATTTGTAAGTGTTGTTTTGTGAGGGTCAAACTTATTCTTTTGCCTGGGTTTGATCAGTTTTCCAAGCATCATTTCTCTAAGAGCTTTTCCTTGTTTTATTTCAGGATTCTGGTTTATTTGTCATAAATTAGTTGTCTGCATATGCGTGGTTTTATTTCTGGGCTCTTAATTCTGTTTCATTGATCTGTGTGTCTGTTTTTATTCCAGTAACATGCTGTTTTAATTACTATCTCTGTAGTATCATTTGTAGTATTGTTTGATGTTAGGAAATGTGATAACCTCTATTTTTGTTCTTTTTTCTCAGGAGTATGATTGCTCCTCAGGGCCTTTTGTAGTTGCAAGTATATTTCATGATTTTTTTGGTTCTATTTTTGTGAAGAATGCCACTGATGTTTTGAAGGCAATTGCATTTAATCTGTATATTACTTTAGGTAACATAATTATTTTAATGGTGTTAATTCTTCCAGTCCATGAGCCCAGACTATCTTCCCTTATCTTGTAGCTTCCATTTCTTTCATCAATGACTTATAGTTTTCAGTGTTCAGGGCTTTCATTTTTTTATGTTAAGTTTATTCCAAGGTTTTTAATTACCTTTGGTATAATATAATTGTAACTGGGGTTATTTATTTTTATTTTTTCTGTTAGTTCATTATTTGCATATAAAATGAAAAATATGAGGGTGGAGAGATAGTAGAGGGACCAAGCACTTGCTTTGCATTTACACTGACCAGTTGAATACTCAGCACCACATATGGTGCCCTGAATATTGCCAAGGGTCACAGCTGAACACAAAGCCAGTAGTTTGAAGCACTGGTTTGTGTGGCCTGAATATAAAATATAATATTACATCAATTTTCTCAAACCAAGCAAACTAGAAAACAAGCAAACAACAACAAAAAAGCCTCACTAATTTTGGATTTTTTAAAATCATATCTGGTGGTGCTCAGGACTAACTCCTGGCTTAGGAATCACACCTGATGGTGCTTGGGGGATCCAATAAGGTGCCGGGGATTGAATTCCAGTTGGCTGCCTTACCCATTTTACTGTCTTTCTGGCCACTTTACAAACTATTTTGAATTATGTCCCCTGAACTTTACTGTTGATTTATTGTTTATATTAATTGTTACTAGAGTCTTAGAGACATTTTTTATGTCATTAGCAATGAATTGCCCATTTTCTTCTTCCTCTCCCATTTTATGCTCTTGAATTCCCCCCAACCCCCATATTGTTGCTTTTACCTGGACTTTCATACAATATAGACTTGTGGAGCTGAGACTAAAAATAACAGAGGAAAACTCCTAGCATTCTACCATTGAATATGATGTTTGCTACCATTTTGTCAAATGTGGCCTATATTATGGTCAGATATATTCTTTTCTTGCATTATGTTGAGGATTTTTATTATTCAAAAATGTTTAATTTTGTCAAATGATTTTTTTTGTTTTTTGTTTTTTTTTTTTTGTTTTTGGCCACACTCGTTTGATGCTCAGGGGTTACTCCTGGCTAAGTGCTCAGAAATTGCCCCTGGCTTTGGGGGGACCATATGGGACACTGGGGGATCAAACCACAGTCCTTCCTTGGCTAGCGCTTGCAAGGCAGACACCTTACCTCTAGTGCCACCTCTCCGGCCCCATCAAATGATTTTTCTTGGTCTACTAAGATGATTACGTTCTTCCTTTTATTTTTGTGTTATAAAATATTGATTAGCATTTGTTGAATAATTCTTGTATACCTAGAATCAATTCCTCTTTATGTGGTATGATATGTGTATTATGGAATTAAGCTATCTAGTATTTTGTTAAAAAACTTTTTTTGCTTTCCTGGTAGTGTACAGAGGCCTAGTGTTTACTCCTGATAATGCAGGTCTAACTGTTAGCACCAGGAACTGCTCATGTGGAGAAATTAATGATATATAGGGCTGTATTGCCATTTTTGGTAAACTGTGTATGGAATCTAGCTGTTTTTGCAAGAGTCTGTTTTTATAGTTTCTAGGAATCATTCAGGATTGGTTTTGTTGTCACAAATGCTACCTGTGCAAAGTATTCATGATTATTCGCTTACCGAATAATCACGATAAAAATTGCACTAGTAAGAAAAAAATCGCATTAAACATTCGCATACCCTGAGCATTTCCGTTTGGGGTATGCAAATGTTTAATGCGATTTTTTTGCTATTTTTTCTTACTAATGCGATTTTTTATTGTGAATATTCGGTAAGCTAATAATCGCAAATATTTTGTGCCTAGCACAGACGTCATTTCCACTGCTCCTGCCTGCTGTCTCTTGCATTATCAAAGGCCTAAGGGAGAGAAGAGAGAGAAGGGAGAAAAGTTTATTGCAGAATTAGATTTTGTCATACCTTCATCATGACTTCATCAAAGCCTGCAGTGAAGAGAAAGATTGATGACGAGCACAGACAATTTCAGGAAAAGTGGGAGACGCAGTACTTCTTTGTTGAGCACAGGGGCATCCACACATGTCTTATTTGCTCAGAGAAAGTCGCAGTGCACAAGAAATACAACTTGAAACGCCATTATTCAACTAAACATGCTGAGGAATGTGCAAAATATCAAGGAAATGAGAGAGCCAAACGGGTTGCCAGTCTTAAAGCATGTCTAATGAGGCAACAAGATTTCTTCAAGAAAGCAACCAAAGAGAATGTTGCATCAGTCGAAGCTAGTTATATGGTTAGTGAGATGATTGCTAAGGCAGGGAAACCATTCACAGAAGGAGAGTTTGTTAAAAAATGCATGTTACAGGCTGCAAGTATTATCTGTCGGGAGAAGAAAGGTCAGTTTAGCAAAATCAGCCTTTCTGCCAACACTGGCAGAGCACATTTCTGACATGTCAAGTGACATTTATCATCAACTGTGTGAGAAAGCAAATGTTTTGATGTATACTCAGTTGCTCTTGATGAGGGCACAGATAGAACAGACACTGCACAGCTCACAATTTATGTCTGTAGTGTTGATTGCAATTTTGAATTGACAGAGGAGCTGCTCATAATAATTTCCAATTGCATGGCCAGACCACTGCTAATGAGATATTTCAGCCTCTGTGTGATGCCATTGAGAATTCAGGTTTGCCATGGAAGAGGTTTGTTGGAATAATAACTGATGGAGCGCCATTGATGGCAGGGAGGAAAAATGGACTGGTGGTACTTGTTCAAAAAAAACTTGAAGAGGAACTAAGAAAAGTGATTATTTTGCATAGGCACAATAGAAATTGGCTGTAAAAGCATCAAAGGTTTGATTGTATACATCATTCTCAAAACAATCAGCCTTATTCATATCTTTAGCTTATGCATATCACATAATCTTTATAGACTTCTCTGAACATAGACATTAGAACCTTTCTGTAGATACACTTAATTTAAAAAAATTTTTTTTTGGTTTTTTGGATCACACCCCATTTGATGCTCAGGGGTTACTCCTGGCTAAGTGCTAAGAAATTGCCCCTGGCTTGGGGGAACCATATGGGGCGCCGGGGGATTCGAACCGCGGTCCTTCCTTGGGCTAATGCTTGCAAGGCAGACACCTTACCTCTAAGCACCACCTCACCGGGCCCCTAATTTGAAAATTCTTAAACATTCTAATGCTAAGTACTATAATACAAGTTTAGAATATCCAAGTTCCTCTTCCATAAACTTCTCTAAACCAAATTATAAAAGCATTTCTGCAGATATATAGTTTGAAAATAAGTTTTTCTTTTGTTGTTTGTTTTTTGTTTTGGGGTCACACCCAGCAGCACTCAGGGGTTACTCTTGGCTCTACACTCAGAAATCACTCCTGGCAGGCTCAGGGGATTATATGAGTTGCCGGGAATTCGAAACCACCGACCTTCTGCATGTGAGGCAAATGCCTCACCTCCATATTATCTCTCCGGCCCCGAAAATAAGTTTTTCTAAAACATTCTGAACCCAAGTTTTTACTTGTTTATTTACACTGCAATAAGATTCTATAGTATCCAACTTTCTTTTGCATTGACTTCTGTGGACAAAGACAGAATACTTTAGCAGACATAATTTTTGGAATAAATTGCTACTTAATATACACAATTAAGCATCACACCAATTGGATAGCTGAGAACCATTAAAAATCTAACAACATTATGCCTTTTCCCAGAACTGTACAAACTAATATTAAACCAGTAGAGTTGGATACAAAATGATCTGTTTGCAGTGGGGCATAGAACAGAAACAGAATGCTATTAAGATCCATACAGATCTTTCAGCCTGAAACCACCATCTTCCAGTTTTTTTCCCCAATAAATCACAGTCATGACCAACACAAAGGGAAAGAGGAGGGGTACCCACTATATGTGTTCTAGACCCTTTAGAAAACATGAAGTTGGGGCCGGGTGGTGGCGCTAAAGGTAAGGTGCCTGCCTTGCCTGCACTAGCCTTGGACGGACCGCGGTTCGATCCCCCGGTGTCCCATATGGTCCCCCAAGCCAGGAGCAACTTCTGAGCACATAACCAGGAGTAACCCCTGAGCGTTACCGGGTGTGGCCCAAAAACCAAAAAAGAAAACATGGGTTGTTCTTTTGGCCACATACATTCAGATTTATAAGAAAGGTGATACTGTAGACATAAAGGGAATGGCACTGTTCAAAAAGGAATGTCCCACAAACGTTACCATGGAAAAAATTGGAAGAGTCTACAATGTTACCCAGCATGGTGTTGGCATTGTTGTAAATAAACAAGTAAAAAGTAAGATTCTTGCCAAGAGTATTAATGTTCTTATTGAGCATATTAAGCACACTAAAAGTTGAATCAGCTTCCTGAAGTAGGTGAAGGAAAATGATCAGAAAAAAAGGAAGCTAAAGAGAAAGGGACTTGGGTTTAGTTGAAGTGCCAGCCTGCTCCACCCAGAGAAGCACACTTTGTGAGAACCAATGGAAGGAGTCTGAGCTGCTGAAACCCATTTCTAATGAATTCATGGCATTTTTCTAAAAGTAAAAGATCTCCAAAATATTAAAAATATCCATACAGGTAGAACACACAGTTTATCTAAAAATATAGTGATCAATGCAAATAGGATCAAGATTAACCTAGAAGAAAGATGCAGGAGGTTCTGAAAGCAGCTGCTCATCAGCTGGGCTTCAGTTGTGCTTGGATTCTCCATCTTCTACTTATGCTGTGGTCTCCTGGGTTGAAAAGGTCTTTGGCACCTGGGCTGAAATTTGGGTGTGGCGATCCACTCATCTTCCTGCTGTTGGTTCCCCTCTAAAGGAGCTTTTTCTTTTTTTTTGGTTTTTGGGTCACACCCGGCTCCACGCTCAGAAATTGCTCCTGGTAGGCTCGGGGGACCATATGGAATGCCGGGATTAGAACCAATGACCTTCTCCATGAAAGGCAAATGCCTTACCTCCATGCTATTTCTACGGCCCCTAAAGGAGCTTTTTCTTTGTCTTCTACCACATCAGTGATCTCATGCTGCAATTTAGGGGGCTGTATGGGATGCTGGGGAACGAACCTGGATCAGCTGTGTGCAAGGCAAATGCCCTACCCACTGTACTATTGTTTCAGCCCTGAGTTTTGGTTTTTAACTTAAATTATGCTTGATTTAAATTTGATTTAAATTATGCTTGATTTAAGAGACAGGTCTGTATAGCTCTAAAGCTTCCTTTTGTACTTGTTCCATTGGCTACTTTATTATTTTTGTTTTTGGTTTTGAGCCACATCTGGCAGTACTCTGGGGTTACTCCTGGCTATGCACTCAGAAATCACTCTGGGCAGGCTTAGGGGACCACATGGAATGTTGGGAATCAAACCCAGGTCTGTCCTGGGTCTGCTGTATGCAAGGCAAGAGCCCTACCACTGTGCTATCTCTCCAGTCCCCCACTGGCTACTTTAAATTTCTCTGGAAAATTTTTTTTCTCATTCTCTGGACCAGCAACTTGAGTGCTGAATTAGTTTCACTGTTGCAAAAGGTGATACTGAGGCTTTATTTGCCTAGACTTTGCATTTTGGTCATCATAGGCTTCTGTATCTCTGAGATTTGGATCTGCAGTGACACCAGAGCAGGTGGAGATGGGCTGGGAGGAGGTGCAGCCTCTTCTGATAGTGTTCTGGTCTGGGTTGTGTCTGTGGTACCATAGCTCCTCTCATCTGTGGACTCAAAGTCTAAGACTGAGCAGTTTGGCAGTGGTAAGTCTTTTTCTGAGTCTAGTTCCAGGTCTGAGGGTGGGCGTGTAGACTCAGTTTCTCTTGTCTTCCTCTCTATGGGGCACCCTAGCTCTTCTATGTTGGCCTCACCTCTATCAAGGGCATGACCCCATCTTCCCTACTCAGGACACTTTATTGGGAGAGATTTACACATCTTAGACAAAAGGAGAAAGGATGGTGGCCAGAATCCTGTACTTCTGTGCCTCAGTTCCCCCTTATGTACTTGAAATGCAGTTCTCTGACAAGTCTGAAATACTGGTGTGATAAGTTAAAGTGGAGCAAAAGAAACTTGCTTGGTAGTGGGGGGCTCCCCAACTTAGATACTGTTCTCGATCATTTTTCTCAGAATGGACCCTGGAGAATGGATAGATCGATTTCTCTATCTATCCTGTCCCTGACCCACAGCCTTCAAGCTTCTCTCTCCCCTTTTTCTGTTCAAGGACACTCTAATATTGTTTAGTCCTTCAAATTGCTACTTGGGCCCCTGAGGGGTCAGGGATGTGCTCATCTGGCCCCATGCTGGACTTCCATGGGTCTTGTCATTCAAGTTCATTATTACTTGTTCCCAGTGAAAAAGACACAGAAAAACTACTCTATTGCCACCTTGATCTGGGGTTTCTCCCTCTTTGCTGATTTTTAATTGTATATTTTTGTTACTATTATATATATATGTATATATATATATGCTTTGGCTATTAATTCCTTATAAGATATGGTTTATAACCCCCCCACCCATCTAATTTTTGCTGGTTGCTTCTTTCCTGGACCGAGACATTTTTTTCAGCCTGATATCCTACTTGCAGATTTTTGTTTATGTGACTCGGTATCACATAAAAAATATTGGTGACACCCCCTACTGGGAATCTCTTACCTATTTTTGTTTTTGTCTGTGTGAATTTTTATAGTGTTAGGGCTTACATTTAAGCCTTAAAGCTACTTTTGGTTTTGTGAGTGATATGGATAGGACTTGAAATTCATTTTTTAGCACGTGTTGTCCAGTTTCTCCATGATTTATTAATGTACCTACTCTTCCCCATGTAGTTCTTGAGCCCTTGATCCCTCACCCCTTGTTGATGATTATATTCTTTCTCTCTTTCTCTCTCTTTCTCTCTCTCTCTTTCTCTCTCTCTCTCTTTCTCTCTCTTTCTCTCTCTCTCTTTCTCTCTCTTTCTTTCTCTCTCTCTCTTTCTTTCTTTCTTTCTTTCTTTCTTTCTTTCTTTCTTTCTTTCTTTCTTTCTTTCTTTCTTTCTTTCTTTCTTTCTTTCTTTCTTTCTTTCTTTCTTTCTTCTTCTTTCTTTCTTTCTTTTCTTTCTTTCTTTCTTTCTTTCTTTCTTTCTTTCTTTCTTTCTTTCTTCTCTTTTCTTCCTTCCTTCCTTCTTCCTTCTTTTTTCTTTCTTTCTTTCTTTCTTTCTTTCTTTCTTTCTTTCTTTCTTCTTTCTTTCTTTCTTTCTTTCTTTCTTTCTTTCTTTCTTTCTTTCTTTCTTTCTTTCTTTCTTTCTTTCTTTCTTTCTTTCTTTCTCCTCCCTTCTTCTTTCCTTCTTTCCTTCCTTCCTTCCTTTTCCTCTTCCTTCCTTCCTTCTTCCTTCCTTCCTTCCTTCTTCCTTCCTTCCTTCCTTCCTTCCTTCCTTCCTTCTTTTTTTCTTTCTTTCTTTCTTTTTTCTTTCTTTTTTCTTTCTTTCTTTCTTTCTTTCTTTCTTTCTTTCTTTTCTTCTTTCTTTCTTTCTTTCTTTCTTTCTTTCTTTCTTTCTTTCTTTTCTTTCTTTCTTTTTCTTTCTTTCTTTCTTTTCTTTCTTTCTTTCTTTCTTTCTTTCTTTCTTTCTTTCTTTCTTTCTTCCTTCCTTCCTTTTTCTTTCATTGAATCAATGCCCTTTTTCCATTTTAGAGAGAAGTTCAACTCAAATTTCTGCTACCTAACCCCAGACTCCCCATGCACAAAACATTCCTTAACCTTCATCATCACTTTATATACATTGCTTTGCTCACATTCTTATGGTCTCTTTGCTTAGAGCAATACATAAAATATATGGTGGTAGACATAATTTCAGGATGATTTTCCATGATTTCTTGCTCTTGGTGTACCTTTTCATTTTCCCAGCTATTCCATCTTTCTTCTAGGAACTGCAGTGAAGGGATGGAATTATAAATATAATCAAGGTCCCAAATAAATTTCTTTAGGATGGGGGGTTACCTGGGCTCATCTAATGTCTCGAGCAGAATTTTAAACGCACATATGTCAGAGGTTTGAAACATGAGCAGATTGGACACACAGGAATTCTCTGAATATAGAGAGGGCAAATAATATAGAAAGAGGGCAGCATTTGGGGGAAGAGGGTAACCTGAGTATGCAATTAGCAAACAAAAAGGGATGTACAATGCAGAATCTTGGGCTGTTCTTTTCCTTGGCGCTGTGCTCAAAAATCACTCTTGGCATGCTTGGTGGACCATATGGGATACCGGGGATTGAACCTGTGTCTGCCATGTTTAAGACAAACTCCCTATCTATTGTGCTATTGTTCTGACCTCATCTCAGTTTGTTGATAAGGCTCATAAAGAAAATGTCAGTATTTAAGAAACACTGTCAGCAAGAGGAGAAACTCCACATCTTTCCAACTCTCAGGAAGAGGACAATTGCCCTGCAGCTCACAAAAATCACCTCTTCATCATTATTTTTCAAGTTTTTGATTTTTTAAAATTTTTTTTATTTAAACAACTTTATTAGATACATGATTGTGTTTGGGTTTCAGTCATGTAAAGAACACCACCCATCACCAGTGCATCATTCCCATCACCAATGTCCCAAATCTTCCTCCTCCCCATGGTTACAAGGTTATTCATAATAGTTGATTTTTTCCACAGTTAAAGTAGTTCAAAATTCAACTACAGTAATTACAATGTACAACACCCTTTGCAACTTATTTATGACTATAAATTATTATTGAGTAATTCAGGATTAGTCTTCAAGTTTTCTTGGCCGCTGTGTCTATGACATCTTTACACACTCCATTTTCTCCTAGTCTGGATACCCTTTGGTGCCCTTGTACTAAATATGTCCATCGAGTTGGATTCTGACTTGGTACTTACTTCTTTATCCCATACTTTCACTTGGAGCCCTTATTGCATATTTCCTCTATGTGGCTCATGCTTCCATTGGCTCCTTGGCTCTGTGACATGCAGGAATCCAGGAGAGTATCTTGTCTTCTGCAAATCTGTAGAAGAAATATTTGTTGAAAGCAGGTACAATCTCCAAGGGCAGATTCCCCTTGAAACTAAGGCTGCAGCTCAGGAATAGGGGAAGGAGGGCTGACCAGGGACTCCAAAGGGACAGAATTGGCCTCTGGAATAGATGGTATTAGGCCAGGGGCACAGTACTTTCTGAAGAAGTACTTTTGAGGGGGAATTTTTCTTTTCTAAAATTTCTCTTTAACTTGAAGCATGTTTATGTGGGGAAATATGACTTGTCTTCAGATATTTAAAAATAGCAATTCAGAGTCTTTCAAATCAACCCCAGCCCATGGCTTTGGAGATATCCAGAGTTTTCTCTCTTACTTAGTTGGTATCAGACAACTCATCAAAATTTTTTTTAATTTAAAATATATTTTAATATTATTAAAGAGTCATGATTTTCAAAGTGATAGTTGAGTTTTAGGCTAAAAATGTTTCAGCATAAATCACATTACCAGGATCAATTTCTAACCACCAGAGTTCCAAGCTCCCTCCTGTCCCCTAGACACCACTTTGGAAGGCAGCTATGCTAACCACCGATGTGGCACAGATACCATTTTGATAGGCACATTTAAAAGTTTGTTGTCGGCATTTTGAAGCTGGTGAGTGCGTGCATTCTGGGGCCGCGGAATCGCTTTGCCCTGCCCTGCCTTTGTTTACTCTGAGGACTTCGGGGAAAACTCCTATCTCTGTCTGCCTGAAACTGTGCTTCTGAACTTCCGAAGGTTTCCTCAGGGGCCTAGGGAGCGCACCCCCAAAAACACTGCATTCTGAAGCTGGTGAGTGCCTGCATTGTGGGGCCGCGGAATCGCTTTGCCCTGCCCTGCCTTTGTTTACTCTGAGGACTTCGGGGAAAACTCCTATCTCTGTCTGCCTGAAACTGTGCTTCTGAACTTCCGAAGGTTTCCTCAGGGGCCTAGGGAGTGCACCCCTAAAAAACTGCATTTTGAAGCTGGTGAGCAGCTGCATTCTGGGGCTGCGGGATCGCTCTACCTTGCCCTGCCTTTGTTCACCCTGAGGACTTGCAACTAGAGGCAACAGAAGCGCTCAGCCGCTTCGCTTCCCTTTGCAGCCGCGAACTCTTCCTAATCAATGAACCCCACCACAACACGCAGGAAAAACCACACTACAAGCGTGACAATGGGGAAAACTCGCAGGCAAACACCATCCATAGAGAATGAAGATGAAAGCTCGGTTGATCTAATAAATTACAACCACCTGATTAACCTTTCAGATAAGGAGTTTAGAGTAGAAATATGGAATATGTTTGTAGACCTCAAAAAGAGCATAGATCGATCTGAAGAGAACACAAAAACAGAAATCAGAAAACTCCAAACTGAAATAACAGATCTGAAAAATACGGTTGCTCAACTGAAAACCACAATGGATAGCCTCGCCAACAGGGTATCAGCAGCTGAGGAGAGAATCGGAGTACTGGAAGATGAGATGCAGAAAAGCTCAACACAACAGAAGAAATTGGAAAAGAACATTAAGACAAACGAACAGGCAATGGAAAATGTACTCAAGGCATGCGAAGAGATGAAAATAGAAGTCTTTGATAAACTCAACAGAAACAACATAAGAATCATTGGAGTCCCAGAAACCCAGGAAGGAGATCTCCAAGAAGAATCAACTGTCAAAGACATCATCAAAGAGATACTCCCAGAGTTAAAGCCTACATGCAATCAAATACTGCATGCCCGAAGAATACCAGCTAAAAGAGACCCAAAGAAAAACACACCAAGACACATCCTCGTTACAATGACAAATCCCATAGATAGGGATAGAATACTGAAAGCAGCAAGATCAAAAAGGGAAATTACATTCAAAGGAGCATCCCTAAGACTTACAGCAGACATGTCACAAGAAACTCTCAAGGCCAGAAGACAGTGGTTGGATATTGTGACAAGATTGAATGAAATGAATGCCTCCCCAAGAATACTGCACCCAGCCCGACTCACATTCAGGTTTGGAGGAAGAATACACAGCTTCACGGATAAACAACAGCTCAGAAACTTCACAGAAGATAAACCAGCCTTAAAGGAAAAACTGACAGGTCTACTCTAAGACAAGAGAGACCAACAAACACAGCAAACTTATCTACAAAGATGACATTAAATCCTATGACAATCATCTCCCTCAATGTCAATGGACTAAATTCACCAATTAAAAGACACAGAGTGGCAAAATGGGTCAAAAAGATGAATCCAACCTTCTGCTGCCTACAAGAAACACATCTGAATAGTCAGAACAAACATAGACTCAAAATCAAAGGTTGGAAGAAAATTATCCAAGCAAACAACACCCTGAAAAAAGCTGGGGTGGCCATATTAATATCAGATGACACCAACTTTATACTCAGAAAAGTGGTAAGGGACAAAGATGGACACTATGTACTAATCAAGGGATATGTGCAACAGGAAGAAATCAGACTATTAAACATATATGCACCCAATGAGAGACCAGCAAATTATCTAATACAATTACTGACAAATCTGAAAGAAGAAATCAATAATAACACAATCATTGTGGGAGACTTCAACACAGCCCTATCAACACTTGATAGGTCAACCAGACTGAAACCCAACAAAACATACTAGCCCTGAAAAGTGTTATGGAAGAAAGAGGACTAGTAGATATATACAGGACACTCCATCCCAAAAAACCTGGATACACATTCTTTTCCAATGTACATGGGTCATTCTCCAGAATAGACTACATGCTGACACATAAAACATACCTCCATAAAATCAAGAGGATAGAAATCTTGCAGGCTACCTTTGCTGACCACAAGGCTATGAAATTAGATGTGAACTACAAAGCCACACAGAAGAAAAACTTTAACAATTGGAAATTAAACACCCTGCTACTGAACAACCAGTGGGTCCGAGATGAAATCAAAAAGGAAATCAAAACTTTCCTGGAAACAAATGATAATGAAGACACAAACTGCCAGAATCTATGGGACACAGCAAAAGCAGTCCTGAGAGGAAAATTTATAGCTCTACAAGCACACATCAGGAAGGAAGAAGGAGCATACGTGAATAACTTAATGGCGCAGCTTAAACAATTAGAAAATGACCAACAGAATGAACCAAAAATAGGGAGACAGAAGGAAATAATAAAGCTGAAAGCGGAACTCAATGAAGTGGAAAACCAAAAAGCAATCCGAAAGATCAACGAAAGCAGAAGCTGGTTCTTTGAAAAAATAAACAAGATTGATAGACCATTGGCAAAACTCACAAAGAAAGAGAGAGAGAGAATCTGATAACCCGTATCAGAAATGAAAAGGGGGAGATCACAACAGAAATTGCAGAGATCCAAAGGATAATCAGAGGCTACTTTGAGAAACTTTATGCTACAAAACATGAGAACCTAGAAGAAATGGAAAAATTCTTGGACACTTATAACCTTCCATATTTAAGTAAGGAGGATGTAGCATATCTAAACACCCCCATCACTACTGAGGAAATTGAAACTGTAATCAAACATCTACCAAAAAAGAAAAGCCCAGGCCCAGATGGTTTTCCTAATGAATTTTTTCAAATCTTTCAAGAGGAGCTACTACCAATCCTAGCCAGACTCTTCCATGAAATTGAAAAAAAGGGAACTCTCCCAAACAGCTTTTATGAAGCCAACATTACCTTGATACCAAAACCAGACAGAGATGCTGCCAAAAAAGAAAATTACAGACCAATATCCCTGATGAATGCTGATGCAAAGATCTTCAACAAAATCCTGGCAAATAGGATCCAATGCATCATCAAGAAGATCATACACTACGACCAAGTAGGCTTCATCCCAGGAATGCAAGGATGGTTTAACATCCGTAAATCTATTAACATCATACACAACATCAACAACAAGAAAAATAAAAATCACATGATCATATCAATAGATGCAGAGAAAGCATTTGATAAGGTCCAACACCCATTCTTGATCAAAACTCTCAGCAAGATGGGAATGGAAGGAACCTTTCTCAATCTAGTTGAAGCCATCTACCACAAGCCAATGGCAAATATTATCCTCAATGGAGAAAAACTAAAAGCCTTTCCTCTAAATTCGGGTACAAGACAAGGCTGTCCTCTCTCACCACTCCTCTTCAATATAGTACTGGAAGTTCTTGCTATAGCGATCAGGCAAGAAAAAGATATCAAGGGAATTCAGATAGGAAAGGAAGAAGTCAAACTCTCATTGTTTGCAGATGATATGATACTCTACTTAGAAAACCCTAAAGACTCCACCAAAAAGCTTCTAGAAATAATAGATTCATATAGCAAGGTGGCAGGCTACAAAATCAACCTACAGAAATCAATGGCCTTTTTATACACCAATAATAATAGGGAGGAGATGGAAGTCAGGAAAGCAATCCCATTCACAATAGTGCCACACAAACTCAAATATCTTGGAGTCAACTTGACCAAAGACGTGAAGGACCTATACAAAGAAAACTATAAAGCCCTGCTCCAAGAAATAAGAGAGGACACACGGAAATGGAAACACTTACCCTGCTCATGGCTTGGCAGGATTAACATCATTAAAATGGCAATACTCCCCAAAGCATTATACAGATTTAATGCGATCCCCTTAAAAATACCCATGACATTCTTCAAAGAAGTGGATCAAACACTTATGAAGTTCATCTGGAACAATAAACATCCTCGAATAGCTAAAGCACTCCTAGGGAAAAGGAAAATGGGAGGCATTACTTTCCCCAACTTTAAACTGTACTACAAAGCAATAGTTATTAAAACAGCATGGTATTGGAAAAAGACAGACCCTCAGATCAGTGGAATAGGCTTGAGTTCTCAGAGAACATTCCCCAGGCATACAATTACCTAATTTTTGACAAAGGAGCAAGAAATCCTAAGTGGAGCAGAGAAAATCTCTTCAACAAGTGGTGCTGGCAGAACTGGTTAGCGACTTGCAAAAAAGCGAACATAGACCCCCAGTTAACATCATGTACGAAGGTAAAATCCAAATGGATTAAAGACCTTGATATCAGACCAGATACCATAAGGTATATAGAACAACATGTCGGTAAAACACTCCATGACATTGAGACTAAAGGTATCTTCAAGGAGGAAACTGCACTTTCCAAACAAGTGGAAGCAGAGATTAACAGATGGGAATACATTAAACTGAAAAGCTTCTGCACCTCAAAAGAAATAGTGCCCAGGATACAAGAGTCACCCACTGAGTGGGAGAAACTATTCACCCAACATCCTTCAGATAAGGGGCTAATATCCAAAATATACAGGGCACTGACAGAACTTTACAAAAAAAAAACATCTAATCCCATCAAAAAATGGGGAAAAGAAATGAACAGACACTTTGATAAAAAAGAAATACAAATGGCCAAAAGACACATGAAAAAATGCTCCTCGTCACTAATCATCAGAGAGATGCAAATCAAAACAACGATGAGATACCACCTCACACCACAGAGATTGGCGCACATCACAAAGAATGAGAACAATCAGTGCTGGCGGGGATGTGGAGAGAAAGGAACTCTTATCCACTGCTGGTGGGAATGCCGTCTAGTACAGCCTCTATGGAAAGCGATATGGAGGTTTCTTCAAAAACTGGAAATTGAGCTCCCATTCGACCCAGCTATTCCACTCCTAGGGATATACCCTAGGAGCACAAGAATACAATACAAAAACCCCTTCCTCACACCTATATTTATTGCAGCACTATTCACAATAGCCAGGCTCTGGAAACAACCAAGATGCCCTTCAACAGACGAATGGCTAAAGAAATTGTGGTACATATACACAATGGAATATTATGCAGCCGTCAGGAGAGATGAAGTCATGAAATTTTCCTATACATGGATGTACATGGAATCTATCATGCTCAGTGAAATAAGTCAGAGGGAGAGAGAGAGACGCAGAATAGTCTCACTCATCTATGGGTCTTAAGAAAAATAAAAGTCATTTTTGTAACAATCCTCAGAGACAATTAGAGGAGAGCTGGAACACCAGCTCACTCCATGAAGCTCACCACAAGAGTGATGAGCACAGTTATAGAAATAACTACACTGAGAACTACCATAATCAAGTGAATGAATGAGGGAACTGGAAAGCCTGTCTGGAGTACAGGTGGGGGTGGGGTGGGATGGAGGGAGATTTGGGACTTTGGTGGCGGGAATGTTGCACTGGTGAAGAGGGGTGATCTTTATAGGACTGAAACCTTATCACAATCATTTATGTAATCAAGATATCCAAATAAAGAGAAAAAAAAAAGAATATAAATTCAAAAAAAAAAAAAAAAAAAGTTTGTTGTCATCTACATGGTTTGGGACACTGTGCAGATGAACTCATTCTCTGCATTCATTCACCAGGGGAAGAAGTGAGCTGGTACTGTTCGTGTGCTGAAGATCATGGGGGGACCCTCAAACCTCTTCCTGGCTCTGAGGATGTGGATGGCCCACTGTCCTAATTCCCACTGGGAGAAAACAGAGCCTCTGTCATAGTCTGTGACTTCTCTAGATTCTCTTGAAGTTTCTAAGGGGGAAGAAACTTGAATTTAGATTCCTTGTGTCCTCAGTTGCTATTTATTTGTCTGTTAGTCTACATTTCGTAAGTGACTGCACTAAGTAACTGGCTCAGCTCTGACACTGAGTAGAACTGTGGTCTGATTGTCATGTACAGTTTGCACAATTTTTCTTTTTCTGAAAGAAAAAATGGAGGAGCACTCAGAATAACATTTGCAGCAATGCATAGCTTTTTCTCTCAAAGGCTTTCATCTAGAACTGCCCAGAGGAATCTTTTCAGTAATATGCCTAAAACCCATCCAATCCCTGGGGATTTGAATAGCCCAAGGAGTTGTCCAGACCTCCTCTGAGCACAGACATGCTTTTAATGGTGAGCAGGAGGAATGGATATGAAGCACCTCATTTTCTCCTGCTCACACATTGAATTTTTTGTGTCCTAGAGTCCAGTGCCTTGGCCATTCTCCCCCACAAGGAAGTAAAGGTTATCTGAGAGCACACAACCAGGTACAAGCTGAGATTCATTCTCCCTGAGGCTAATTATGGAACTACGTTAGATAAAAGTCAACATATGTTGTAAAAGGCACCGTGTATCATGCCTGACAGTTTCTAACAATGTGCTCATGGAGCAGCTGTCAAAGGCAGTGCTTGAAAATGAGTAATATGTTGATTTATGTATATCAGATCTGTCCTCATGCTCCGTGGTGGAGTCGACCAAGCGAGCTTGGCTCTGTGGGTGGGGACTTGGGGAGGGTAGTGAGGAAGGAAGGAAATTCCCCCATCTTCAGAAGTGCCTGGAAGGCCTGGCTGAATCTGCCAACAGCTGTTATTTTCTGAGGGTCTTTGGAGAAAAATTGCCGAGGGGACATCTGTTCCCCTCCACTCGCCATAAGGTGAGGGAAGTGCAAAGCTATCAAGGCTATAGGGGGCTTTTGAGGTCACCTCTGCCCATCACAAACTCCTGACCACATATGGGAAGCACAAAGGACCCCCGCTGGGTGGTTTTGCATAACAGTGCATCTCTTGGGTAACCGGATATCATTTATAGATAGGGCTCTCTTAAACAACCAATTTGATTTTCTCACTTGTTTTGTAAGAAACTCATGTTATTTCAAAAGTACTTTACAGAAGAGGTAAATTAAGGATTTCATTTAAGAAAATGTTGGATTATTGTGGTTGTTGTTTTCTTTCTTGAGGCCATATAAAGGGATCTGCCGTTCTTTCCATGGGTCTGATTGTCTGATTACTACCTAGTGACCTAGTGCAGGACCCAGAAAATTTCCATAGATTCCAAGTTCACCATCATTGTCCTCATTCTCTTTACCTTTGTTATACTATTGTCATGTTTTTTCTTTCTATGTACCTGTCTTTTGTTTTCTGGACCACACCCAGAGATGCTTTTTGGGGGTATGCAATACCAGGTATCAAACTTGGGGCTCCTACATGAAGAGTGTGCTCCAGGCTTTTTGTCTCTGTTTTCTTTAGATGATGGAGGGTGATTCTAGAAGAGACACTGATCCACAGCACAAAGCCAGGGCTGATAGTTCAGACTCAGTTGAAATCGCTAAATTAATTGTTTGCAGAAATCTTTCACTAGTGGACAGGAATACATAGTTTTAGTCCTTATTTGCTGGTCACTAGTAATAAAGAAAATGCATATTTTCTTACTATTAGTGGCCAGCAAAGTAATATAAATAAAAAGATTTTGCTAGTTTTAGAGAGAAAGGGAAGGTTGAGTGGTGGGAAGAATATGGAATTTAGACTTTTAAAAAGAGTCTTGGCTTTTTTTTTTTTTTTTTTTGCTTCTTCCAGTTTTTGGGTCACAACAGGTGGCGCTCAGCGGTTACTCCTGGCTCTCTGCTCAGAAATCCTGGCAGACACGGGGGATGTGGGATTCGAACCACCATTGGTCTTGGATCGCCCGCTTGCAAGGCAAACGCCCTACCGCAGTGCTGTCTCTCCGGCCCCTAGTCTTGGCTTTTTAGCTATGTAATCCTGAAAATGTTGAGTAACAATTTGGAGGCTTTAAAAGTCATTTTTTGGGTTTGTTTTTGGACCACACCTGGCAGCACTTACAGGTTACTCTTGGTTCTGTGCTCAGAAATAACTCCTAGCAGGGTTGGGGGGACCATAAGGGATCCCAGGGATTAAACCCAGCTCAGCCATGTGCAAGGCAAATGCCCTACCTGCTGTGCTATTGATCCAGCACCCCCAAATCACATTTTAATTGTATTACTTTTTTTCTGGGGTGTCCACAGCACTGTTCAAGGGGCCCAGGACCCACTCTGAGCATTACCTGACTCATTGGGTCAGATGGTTCTATATTCATACCTCCGAAGCTAGGTAGGTCTACCGTTTCTATGCCTACCTCCTAAGCTCTCTCCCACCTTCTATTTTATTTCATTTCCCTTTTCTGCTCCCATCCTTTCTTCTTCCTTTCCCTTGTCTTCCCTCCCCTCCCCTCTCCTTGACTCCTCTCCCTGTTCTCCCCTCCCCTGTCCACTTCTCCCCTGTTTTCACCTCCCCTGTCCTCTCCCACCTTTTCTGTCCTCTCTCCTCCTCCCCTTCCCTTCTGCCCATTATTGTTGAAATCACCAAAAGTCACACTGGCTTTGGGGCTCACTATGGCTTGCACATCTGGCTATAGTGCTCACAGAAAGGCCATGCCTTCTTTGGGGTGTCATTTCTGTGCATTCTGTTTGTATGTAGTGCTCACTGTTGGTGACCCACATTAGTTGTGGTGTAATGGAGATCACACTCTGGTTGTGGTACTTGTACATATCTGCTTCTCTTACTGCAAGATTGTTGTGGTCTTGGTCCTAGAATTCAGAGTTACTGGGCCCACAACTGGAGTATGAGGCTGTCATCAGGAATCAAACTCAAAGCCTTCGTTTGCAAGGTGGGTGCTTTTTCTACTGTCTTCTCTAGGTGCCTTTCAAGTCCCTTATTTTATTTGTTCTAATCTAGAAAATGGGGAAAATAATCATAGTTAACTTTGATATAGTGACATCATATAAGGTGATTAATATTAAGTTGCCAAAATATCAGTTTTATGTTTTCTCTCTTAATGTTGCCCATATTCTTTAGCATTTCTAAAACTGATATGTTTCTTATACTTGACATGTACATGCAATGTGGTCACACTATCTCCTTCACATTATAGCTATTTTTCTAATTTTTATAACACCATAATTTACCAAATTGTTTATAATACAGTTGTTTGAGACATTAAATATTCAAACATCAGCCCAACCAGCAGTGTGACATTCCCTTTATCCCAATCTCTACCTACTATCACAAATTCTGATTGTTCTTTTATTTTTTTTTTTATTTTCTGATTGTTTAATGTTGCATTAAATAATTAACGATGGAGCTGGATGGAGGCCTTTATTCTTAGGCCATGGCCAATCCCCATTCAGTTGGCAGGTCCCAGGTTTAGGTGAACGGCGGAATCAGACTCATCCAGAGACAGGCATCAGGAAGCATCAACTTTATTCATGCCCTATCCACCACATGTGTGGCCTATATCATAACCTTTTAAGCATTCAGTCATTCTTAGCTAGTCCTGCATCTTAACTCCTTTCAGCCATCTTCCCTTTGACCTCCATGCTGGCAAAAGACCAAAAGACCAAAAAGGGCCCCCATCCCCTCTGGTCAAAACCTTATCTACCCTTTCCAAGACCCCTCCTAGGAAATGGGTAGGGTCCTGTAGGTAAGGTCAAGTTACCTAGGAAGAATGGGTGGGGGAGGTAAATGTATTTATTAAAACTTAGATCAACATGTGTCAGGTTGAAAGAATTTTTTTTTTATCTCTCCATAGTATTATTAAAATTAGTGTCTAAGATTTTACTGGACAATGGTTAGTGCTAGTTGAGCCTTCTGTGTTCAGACTCATTGATCTTGGTAGATTTATATGTAACTTTCTCACCAGATTTAACAAGACAAAGAGATATGGTTTAGCATTTTTCATTTTGATACTTAGAGCTACCAACTTATACAATGAATGGATATGTTATTTTTTACATATATTTTAGTTTTTGCATCTAAAATGATCCCGGATGCAAACCCTCTTCTGTACAATTTCAAAGACTCCTTGATTTTATAGTTGAAAGATAGTTTGCTTGTCACATTGGTGTTTGGCACAGTAAGCTAGGAGATGAACCTGGTAATTCAGAGGTCTCTGGACCATTTGAGAGAAACTGGAGAAATTTAGACAGGCCCTCTATTTCTGTCCCTCTCATCAACCCCATTCTATCTCTCGGTTGGCAAACTTAGGATCTTTCAAGAATGATCCCTTCAAATTGAAGAGTTTTATTGTAATGAAAATAGAAGATTTCTTAGACCCATAAAAACAATTGGCTTTCTTCTAGATTGATTTTTTTTTTTTTTTTTTTTTTTTTTTTTTTTTTTTGGTTTTTGGACCATACCCAGCGGTGCTCAGGGGTTACTCCTGGCTGTCTCCTGGCAGGCACAGGGGACTATATGGGACACTGGGATTCGAACCAACCACCTTAGGTTCTGGATCGGCTGCTTGCAAGGCAAACACTGCTGTGCTATCTCTCCGGGCCCTAGATTGATTTTTCTTAACTTGAATGTAGACTCTTTTTTGTATCTGATTGTGCCATTTTATTTTCAAATACATGCTCTGTATTGACAACCTTATTCCCTCATTGAATTTTCTGCAGGTTTTGTTGTCTTTTATAAGGCTATTCCAGTGAGGAAAAATGCCAAACAGAATTTATGGTGATATATTAACCTGGCTATATTGTAACTATACTTAAAATAAACAAAACGTTGAAGACAATGAAACTAAATATCTCCCCAGCTCTTGGGATAGATAAAAAATGTGTCCAACTTGTCCTGTATCTTTTTCTAAGGTCTTTTCTAACTTTTCTAAATAATTGGGGTCGATATAGAGTAATTGGTATGAACTTGTATACCCTGTGAGCGGTCCTATAAATATTCATTAATACAATGTTCATAAAGCTCTGGTCCATGAACTTTTAATTCAGAGATGTGGCTTATAAAGAAAACAGTTCCATTTCACCTACTGGGTAGGGTCTACAGATCTGAAAGAATGATCTTGAATTTAACCCCTTTCTACCCTTTCAGAACTTGAAAAATGGATGAGCAAGACTGAACCAAAACGAAGCAGGAAGACATGGAAATGAAGCTTTAAATGCAGTGAGACACTAAGTCCAGAATCCATCCACTCCTGCAGAGGCCACATGGTATTTGCAGAGCAAACCTCAGATCCATGCCTTAGTTATGGCTTTGGGGAGACAATTAGGGTGGAAATATAGAATTTTAGATAACATGAGCAAATAATAAAGAAATAAATACTTACAACAAAGGACTATTATGCAACTCATTTAAGCCTGGCTCTGTTCAAACAGGTTTGAAGTGTTCTCCAGATAGGATATGGGATTCCAGGCTATGTGTAACTTGGTTCAAAAACTCCACATTTTATTTTTATTTATTTAAGTATTTATTATTTTCTATTTATTTTTGGTTCTGGAGCTATGCCCTGTTGTGCTCAGGGCTTACTCTTGGTTTTGTGCTCTGAGATCACTCCTGGCAGGGTTTTGGAGAACAAATTCCAATATTAGCCACATGTAAGGCAAATGCCCTACTTGCTGTACTACTGGCCCCACCCTATTTTTTTCCTGTTTAATGTGAAATTGAAGACTATATGAAGTTTATGGAAGTTTAGGGGTTACATAGAGTAATTTTGCTAGTTATGTTACATGATAAAAAATAGTATGGCAACTGATGGCAAATCATATGTTTTACAAAAATGCTAAACTACAGAAATAATGTGAATTCAAAAACTGAAGAGGAGCTGGACATGGTCACTCAATGACTAGATTGTAGTTTCAACACCTTGGTGAAAGAAACTGACTTCTTTACAGTAATGATTCTGGATGTTAAATTAATAAGATCCAAGGTATATTAAATAGAACTATTTTAAGAGCTCCACATTTTTTAAAGAAAAATGGGGTTAGCCATTCTTTGGTTCCCTTGAGGGCTTTGAATGAGGATTCAATTGAGTGTTTTATTATTACTATTATCATTATTATTGTTTTCAGGAAAAAACATGGTGGTAGTCAGGGCTTACTCCTGGCTTTGTTCTCAGGGCTCACTCCTGACAGGGCATAAGTGACCATATATGGTGTCAGGGATCAAATCCTTGGTTTACTACATGAATGGCCCCTATATTATCTCTCTGATTTATTTTTTCATTTTAAACCTTTTTTTGGGGGGGGGTTGGGTCACACCCGGCTGCAATCCTCACTCCTGGCAGGCACAGGGGACCATATGGGATGCCAGGATTCGAACCATCATCAGGCCTAGATCAGCTGCTTACAAGGCAAAAACTCTACTACTGTGCTATCTCTCTGGCCTTTCATTTTATATTTTATAAGTGAATACCCAGACACTAAAATGAGACTGATCCACGGTCAACTTTGAACTCAGACACTCCAAGTTCTCTGAGCTTGGATCAGTGCTCAGTTTCTTTAAAACGGAACTGCAAGTTTCTAGCCCCAAAAGATGACCAATCTCATTGTTCTGTTTAAAACCTAGAAAATATATGTGATATTCAATATTACTTTATTATTATTATTAATTATTATTATATTATAAGGCCCACTTTTGGCAATTCTCAGCTTAGTGGTTTTTGAGGGCCACTAGGATCACATCTGGAAGTGTTTCGGGGTGTCTTGTGTGTGCTATTGAGTAAATTGGGGTCCTAAAGATTCTGTGTTCTAACCCTTGAACCCTAGGTTCTGGGCCCTTCACTGGTTGTTATTCTGAAAAAGCTTCTGCTATGCCAATCACACATATTCCCAAGAGATCCTTGTTAAAGCTTCACTGACATTCTTCTGGTAGTCTTTCCTAATCACAGTTCCCAACCGCCCACTACTGGTGCCTGATGACAAATTTTGTGGAAAAAGTTATGTCTGTTATCAGGACTCACATACTTGCTGTTCTCTCTGCTAATAAAGGCAGCATTGCCTCATTGTGGCATGAGAGTCAGGTTCTGGAGTGTGTCTTGGAGTGTGTCTCAGGTCAGCTGTGTGGCATTTGCACTGTGTTCAAACCCCACTGTACTACAGTACTGATCACATACCAGGGAATTTCTCCCTTACTCCCTTACTGTAGAGAGCTGAGACAGACTCCTGGGCTCCCTCATGAACTCACAGGAGGTCAGAACTCTTTTTTTCAGGCAGTTTACTGATGAAGGAATTTCTGCAAAGATGGAGCAGGAGGCTTGCCCCTAAGCACAGGATAGAATTTTGTGGCTGACATCCTGAAGGGGAAGTTTAGGTTCTCCTCTGTGGAGCTCAGAGACCTCAAAAGAAGAAGCATCCACCCAAGTCCTTTGTTTTGTCTTCAAGACACTCCCTGATGTGGCTCTAGAAATTGTTGTGGCAAGTCTGTAATCAGGTCCCCCAAGGTTTGTTCCCTGAGTCTGGTACATGGCTCAAGATGGTGGAATTACCCTTTATTGCCACTCCAGGAAGGTCAAGAGCAGACATTTGTTTGCTTATTTGTTTTGGGGTCACTAGTGATGCTCAGCTATCTCTTCTGGGACCATATAGGGAACTAGAGAGTCGAACTTGGATAGGCTGCATGCAAGACAAGAAACCTTACCTTCTGTGCTATTGCTCTGGTCCTGAGCAGATACTTTCTTGATTTTTGTCTGGCATCAGGACTATGACATCCCATTTCCATCCTGGAAGATTTGTAATCTAAAATCCTTTGTAGAAGGTCCTGCAGGATTTGTAGACTGTGCAGTGCTGTGCTTTGAGGCAAGTCTTTTGAGGCATTTAGAAGACTCATTGAGTCTTCTCATCTCATCTGAGGCTCATCGGTGGGTCATTACTATTTCAAAATCATCAGGAGAGCTTAGAAAAAGGAGAAATTCTAGGAGTGGAGAGAGAATACAGTGAGTAAGGTACTTATTTTGATAACCCTTCATAGGAGCCCCACAGCTCTTTCATCTGAGCTCTGAGCATCATTAGGTATGATCTTTTTTGTTTGTTTTTGTTTTGGGGCCACACCCGGTGACACTCAGGGGTTACTCCTGGCTATGCACTAAGAAATCGTTCTGACTTGGGGGACCATATGGGACACTGATGATCGAACCCAGGTCCATCCTGGATCAGCTGTGTGCAAGACGAAGGCCCAACTGCTGCTCTATTGCTCCCTCCCTGGGTGTGATCTTTATACACAAAACAAAATGAAAGAGCAGTGTCTGGGTTTAATGAAATGATCTTTATAGGCATTTAGGAGATGATATTTTTTGTTTTATTTTAGTTTAATTTTGGCTTTTGGGCTATACCCAAAAGTGCTCAAGACTTATTCCTAGCCCAGTGCTAAGACGAAGCTTGGGTCACCATAAGTAATGTTGGCAATTGAACCAGGGTCAACTACATGCAAGGCAAGTGCCTTATTTTCTGTACTATCACTGTAGCCTTGAAGTTGGTGTTTTTTAAGAGCTCCTTTTGTCCCCAAGCTATCTACATTCAGTATGAGTCACAGCATGAGATAATGTTTTCCAAAACATGTTTCTCTGCAGTGATGGAAAGTGGGCTATAGAATCTGGACACCGACGCCCAGCAGAAAAATGCTCTATTCTTTCAATAATTTTTTTCTTCATTTTTTCCTCACTATTTGTTTTGGGGTTTTTCCAGTCTCTGGAGGCCTGGGGGCTCCTATGACTGATTTTCTGCCAACTGTTGGTTTAATGCCTAAGCATGAGGTTGTAGTTCTGGCGGGTCCCATGATGTCCAGGACCAGTCCACTGTGCTAAGACATCCAGGGCTGCACCCAGATAAGATCTGGGGACCATATGGTGTCAAGATTGGGGTCAGCAGTGTGTCATTCAGGTATCTTTATCCTCAACTAATTCAGAACAATCATTTTCCTATTAAGGATTTATTTAAAGACTACTTCTGCAGCTGTGAAACAAATCTTTGAACATGATTGATTCCATTGTCTTGCTGTTCAATGGCATTGTTATCATAACTTGGAACTCAATTGCTTTTGGAGGGTACTATTTAAAAATGGTTTTATTTTTTGATTTTTGGGCCACATGTGGCAGTGCTCAGGGCTTACTCCTGGCTCTATGCTTAGGAATCACTCCTGGTGGGTTCACAGAATGCCAGGAGTTAAATACCAATCTGATGTGGGCAAGGCCAGCCAATACTATTGCTCTGGTCCTTTAAAAAATTCTTACCATAGAACCTAAAAATCCCTATTTACCTTTTAAGATTTATCTTGAATATTAACCCACTTAGTTAATAAAAAAGTGAAGTTTTGTTGATTCAGGAACATAAAGAATTTAAAACCCACATCCTACCCTATGCATGTATCAGTTATTTACATACCCTGATTGAATAAGAAATTTGAAATTTTTAACAGATGTCTGTTTCACATATGCCAACTAGAAATAAGGTTATATTTACATATAAGTTATATATCTATGTATCTATATATGCAAATTAAAGTTAATTTTTTTGCAGATTAAAGTTTTTATCTTTAGTCTTTCCTCCTTTACATGGGTGTCTTCATTCAGTTCTTCCCTTAAGAATTATTTCTTGTTGAATATCTGCATTGTACAAGAGAGACATGTATGTCTGAGAAATAAGAATATATGTTTATAGATAAATAAAAGAAAATATATAGGATCAGAGCAAGCATGTGCCCATAATTATAAAAGATGCCAATTTATCTCCAGATGTTATAGACTTAATGTCCTAAGGAGAAAACCAAATAATTTTCAAAACTTTTTGAGAAAAAATTTTAATAAGATTAACCCTTTACTTGGTCTGCTTAAGCTTACTTCAAGACATCAGAAACATATTTAGTTGTGAAATAACAAGAAGAAAATGTTCATTTTATTAAAATGAAAATACACACAGGAAACACACACAGGGACATACACAGATGCATATAGTAGAATATAAGTTTTAATTACCATGAATGATAAAATATTTAAAATAAGGACTCAAGGATGGGGGAGTTTGCTCAAGGGCTGGGTGTAGGCTTTGCTGTGACCCTAGGTTCCATTCCTAAACCCACAAATTTCCCTGAGCACTGCTGTCAGGCTCCAGCATCACATTGTGAGTGACCTTCCAAACAAGAATCAGCCATACAGAAAAACAGGGACTTGATGTTAATAGAAGTTAAGCGCTAACTAATATAAAAACTTTTTTTGCAGTGAGCAAGGATGGACTCAAAGCAGCCCCTCTCTGGGCATTGCAGAAACATTCCTTTTAGCCCCAGGGTGACTTCAAAAGAATGAGTGACTGAATCTCCAACTCCTGTCACAGCCATGGATGGTCTAGGTTGGACACTAGGAGTTCCTGTGTGCCAAGGGCACTGTGTGTGTGGTCCTGTGGAGGTCCAAAGCCCCTGTCCCCCTGATGATGCCCCTGGGGAAGGATAGACATACTATTTATGCAAGAAGTCAGAAGTTCTACAAGGAGTTTTGGTTTCATGGGAGGTTAGTTAGAGTCTAATTGATTCTAATTGATTTCCTGGGCAGCTGGTACATTGTTACCTACAGCTGAATGTCACTCTTAAAGATGCCATGTGCTGACCTTCTGGGAGACATCAAAGCCATGCTTTCATGGCTTTCTGAATGGGTTTTGCCATATTGGGTTTGTGAGTTTGTCTCTTGTTGGTTTGGAGATAAAACTAGGAACATGGAAAGTATAGGTATTATGATTTATTTTTATTTTTATTTTTTTTGGTTTTTGGGCCACACCCAGCAGTGCTCAAGGGTTACTCCTGGCTGTCTGCTCAGAAATAGCTCCTGGCAGGCACGGGGGACCATATGGGATGTCGGGATTCGAACCAACCACCTTAAGTCCTGGATCGGCTGCTTGCAAGGCAAACACCGCTGTTTGCTATCTCTCTGGCCCCGATATTATAATTTATTTGATGGGAATTTGTATGTTGTATTTTTTTTTTGCTATGCTAAAGTATAAGAATTATAAGATAAAGAAAATTCAAGCAGAAAACTCTGACTTATAAAGGGAGAGAGATAGACAAAGAATAGTCTCACTAACTTATGGAATTTAAGAAAAAAAAAGACATTATTATAACACCCAGAGGCAATAGAGATGAGGGCTGGAAAGACTGGTCCATGAAGCTCACCACAAAAAGTGGTGAGCACAATTAGAGAAACAACTCTACTAACAACTAGATGATAATGATAGTGAGTGAGAGAAGTAGTACGTCTGTCTTGAATAGAGGTAGAATGTGGGGAAAGGAGATGGGAGGGCATTGGTGGTGGGAAGGTTGACTAGTGAAAGGGGGTTGTTCATTTTTTATAACTGAAACCCAACTACAAACATATTTGTAATCATGGTGCTTAAATATATTATTATTATTATTATTATTATTATTATTATTATTATTATTATTATTTGCTTTTTGGGCCACACCCGGTGACGCTCAGGGGTTACTCCTGGCTATGCTCTCAGAAATTGCTCCTGGCTTGGGATACCATATAAGACACTGAGGGAACAAACTGCAGTCTGTTCTAGGTTAGCAAGTGCAAAGCAAATGCCTTACTGCTTGCTTGTGCCACTGCTCCGGCCCCTAAAAGATATTTAAAAAAAAACAAACTTCTGACTTATCACAGAAAATGTTTATGTACTTTTAAAATACTCTGATTTATCTCAGAAGATATTTGAGATGGTTTCAGTTTTTTTCTGAAAGTCAAAAAGGCATAATATACAGATTTTTCCAGTCATGACACGTGGTTGGACTAAGCATCCTGAAGCTGGTCACTACACTGCCACCGACTGGCAATGGGCTAAAAAATACCTTAGTTCCAACAGCCAGCATGGGTCAGGCAGAACCTATGGAAAATGTAGAGGAGCTTCCAAATATTTTGCCGGAAAAATTTGATCTTATACAGAAAACTAACGTAGGTGAATCAGCAGAGGCAGAGGGCAGTTCTGTAAGCCTATCACCCAAACTTCCTCTTCCACAAGCTGTGGGACAGACCCTATAACTCCACCACAAACTTCTGGGGATGCAGTACAGATTCTATTTCTCCCCCGCAGACCTATAGGGAGTGTGGTACAGATCCAGTGCCTTCCCCACAGGCTTCCAGGGGGGAATGGGGCAGACCCACTATTTTTCCCACAAAGGGTAGTCATAAGAGAGATTGACATAAATACAGATTCGGAAGCAAGTTTTTCTCACCAGAAAAACAATTGACCGAAACAACTAATTGTTAGAGAGGTTGGAATTAATACAGATTCAGAAACAAAGTAACTCCATTGGAAAAATATCTGACCACAGAGGCTAGTTTTTTTTAAAGGCAGACAGTTTTTTTAAATTTTTTAAAAAATTATTTATTTTTTTATTTTTATTTTTATTTTTTGGTTTTTGGGCCACACCCGGCGGTGCTCAGGGGTTACTCCTGGCTGTCTGCTCAGAAATAGTTCCTGGCAGGCACGGGGGACCATATGGGACACCGGGATTCAAATCAACCACCTTAGGTCCTGGATCAGCTGCTTGCAAGGCAAACACCGCTGTGCTATCTCTCCGGGCCCTTAATTTTTTATTTTTAATTATGAGAACAAAGATGCAAAGAAAGAGGACAAAGTAAAGTTACAGTGGAAGGACAATCACCCATAACATAATTCTCAGAAGTCCCCTTGCTGATATCTTTGAACTTTCAGCCAAAGAACATTAAGATAAATAAAACAGAATCCATGTACAATTACTTTGTCCCTCAAGTCCCCAGATTGTAGCACATTATAGTATTTCTTTTTTTTTTTTTTTTTTGTGGTTTTTGGGTCACACCCGGCAGTGCTCAGGGGCCACTCCTGGCTCCATGCTCAGAAATTGCTCCCGGCAGGCACGGGGGACCATATGGGACGCCGGGATTCGAACCGATGACCTTCTGCATGAAAGGCAAACGCCTTACCTCCATGCTATTTCTCCGGCCCCAACATTATAGTATTTCTTAACAGCACACAAGGCAATCTAAAGCCATAAAACTTACGTAACTCCTTAAACATTACAGGCATAGTATTTTTTTACATTTCCATGTACATGCATATTAGCTTAAGTTAACCTCAAATTTTAAGTGTTTTTTTTTTTTTAAGGATTAGAGTCAAAGGAGCACAGTAGAAATGGTGTTAGAGTGGCAATTGTTGTTTGCATAGGCCCACCAAAATATGAGGGGCATGGAAAGAAATAACCTTGGCCTAAATACAAAGAGACCCTACCCCTGAAGTTTCCTGGCATAAGACCAACTCTAGGATCCAGGCAAGCTAGATCATCCAATCCAAGACATTGTCTGTAGTGCCAACACACTTTTATTTTTCACACTGTCTCTGTTGTTGGTATCATGTTTTTGTATTAAAGATCCTGGAATCTGCATATCCTACATTGAAGTCAGGATGTGGAGTGTCCTCTCGTTTCACCTCACAATCAAAGGGCAATGCAGGGAGCCCTGTCCTGTAAGCAGCTTGTTGTTGTTGTTAAATCTTCTCAGTGTTAAGGGAAGACTTTTTTGAGCAGGTCGATGTCTGAGCAGTGTAGGGTCTTCCGTGGTAGAGAATTGCTTCCAGGTGATGTTATAGACAAGCCTGTATGTTTCGTGGATGGTTTCCATGGTTCAGGGGTGATTGGAAAATGCCCTTTCTTCTGAAGTCTGTGCCAGGTCATTATGTCAATGTTCAGGGTGTAAGGTCCCTTTGCACTACAAGATTTGTGTGTTCCAATCTCTATTAGATAGGATCTTATTTGTATGTATAGTATTTTCCCATTTTAATGTGCCTATGCAAAAAAGGAGCAATGCCACATGGTGTTATTGGTGCATATGGGGGCCATAAGAACAAGTCCAACAATTCCCATGATATGGTTCAATCATAAGCATTAAACTGGGGGACTCTTTCACCAAAATTCCTTGTTAAACAGCTCAAAAAGAGAAGATAAAAAGCAGATAGAATCGACACTGTATAAGACAACATTTAGTAAGAATTATAGCTGTCAGAGAAAAAACACAAAATATTCTAAAGAAATACGTGTCCATTTTATGTCTCTTGAAAAAGTTTGGGGTTGTTACACACAATGCACGGCTTTGGTCTGTGATTAAGATTGTACAGTACTGAAGTTAAAAAGAGTAATGTAGGTTAGTGATGTTTGGGGGGGTGAGAGAGAGTTAAGGAGTAAAAAAGAGCTTTGTAGGGGTGTGGGAAAGGGCAGAATACAAAATGAAAATTCTTGATACACAAAACAAAACATAAGGATAAGGAATACTCTTAATACATAAAGTGCTCGCTGGGGCACGGTTCTGTAGTTTGTGGATGCATAGGGAGGAATTTCTCCCCCCTCCCCCCCAGGGCCCGATTAACCAGGCGTGGCCTTGAAGACCCGCCTGGTGTGGGGGGATCTTGGTCTCCTGGACTAAGTGGTCAGCCCAGGGGGCCTATGGCTAGCTGTCCTGCCCAGAGCCCCCAACATACCAGTCGAAGACACCCAGAAGTCCTGGCATGTGGAGTGTTCTGAGCCCAGCCCTGAAAGGCAGACAGTTTTTAATGAGACAGACTCAGGAGCAAATTTTCCTGACCAAGAGAATGAAATGGCCTTAACATATGAAAGTTCAAGTACACACAATCTCAGTTTAAGAAAGCATGCACTCTATATGGTCCTCTTGCTCCATACTTTATTAGACACCTTGGTAATGAGGCAAATTAGACTAACAGAGATCATAAAAGTGTGGCAAAGATATGTCTCGACCCATCTCAATATTTACAGTGGAAAATGTATTTCCATAAACTGATTAGGAACAGACTTAAAAAAACTAGATTACTTTGGAAAGATGGTTGCTGGAATCCAATTGAATTATGAAGTACTTGTAGGGGTAGGGGAATTCAGAGACATGAGTAATCATGCTAGATTACCATGTGTTGTTTTAAGGATGATTAGGGATCTCAATTTAGAGGCTTGGAAAAAGGTTGACTCTAAAGCTGAATATATTGGTAGTTATGCTAAGATTGTCAGGGCACTGCAGAGCCATATTCAGATTTTCTAGTAGATTACAAAATGCAGCTGATAGATAGGTAGATTATATAGATGCCTGATAATGATTGACAAGAATTTTAGCAATTGATAATGCTGATGGACAGTGTCAAGCTAATAGACAGTATTACACCCTTTATAGGGGAGAAAAGGAGGATAATGGCGTACCTACAGGCTTGTAGAAGTGTCAGCTATTACAATAATCCCACACCTAACCGCATTTCCCCTCATTGGTTCTAATAATTATCCTTCTGTGCCCTATGCCACAGAAGGATATATATACCTGTGTCTTCTGCCAACCCACCCTCACCCTCCACAGCTGCTCCTGTAACACCTTATACTATACAGGTGCAGACCCTGGGGAATCAGGTCAATGGCTTGACTTCAGCCCTTGCCACTGTACCCTTAACAGCATATGCTATTCAAATGCAGACTCCAGGGAATCAGGCTGTTGGACTTCGCACAGAGTACCCGGGCTTTGTCCAAGGTGTGTTAAGGGAACTCACTGGGCAAGAGACTTCCATTCAGCTCCCAATGCCAAGATGGCAAATGGGGAAAGGATTTGAGATCTAACTTACATGGGAAGGTAAAATGCTTTAAGTGTGTCAAGATAGGACATTAAAAACAAAACAAAACAATGCAGAGCACAGCCTCTTTTTGTACCAGTTCAGGGATTTTTCCCCCTTGAGACCAGTACTAACTCAACCTATCTAAGGAAACTGGGTAGGGGCTCTGGTCCCCCAAACTCAGGGGACATTTCCATCAAGAGAACTCGGCATCTTAAATACATTAAAACCTGCCACCACTGGAAGCCATGGTTTAGATATTCCATGTACGGAGGACTTGATTGTCCTTCCAGCTCAATGTCCTTATAAGATTAGGTATGGCATAACAGGGCCTCTTCCTCAAAAAACTGTGGATATTATTATTGGAAGAAGCAGTTTAACATTCAAAGCAATAGTAATTCACATGGGGATTATAAATACCATGTAGGGAACATAATAGTTCTTGTTTCAGTACCCATATTCTGGACATTTAAGAAGGATGAAATCATAGTTCAAATATTATTGCTTCCTCATGTTATGCCTAGGAAATCAGAGCGCATCAGGAAAGGAGGCTTTAGAAGTGCTAACCCTGTTAATGCATTGTTGGCCTTTATGGCTAAATTAAAAGAGAAAAATCTAAAGTTAACTCTAAAAATTCAGGGCAGAAAATTTGATGGTATGTTTGATTCAGGAGTAGAAGTGAGTATAATTTCTTTGAGAGATTGGCCCAGAAATTGGGTCTTACAAGAAATTCAACACAGTTTAGAAGGGTAGGAGGTGTCTTCCATAAAAATTCTATTAGCATTAGATATCTTAAACATGTAAGTCCAGAGACCTAACAAGCAGTAATTTTGCCATTCGTAGCTCCAGTTTCTTGAACATATGGGGACATAATATGCATAAGCAATGGGGAGCAGAATTTTACATCCCTCACCAAAACACCTCCCAGTATGTTAATTCAGAGGTTTTTCCTTTTTAATTGGGGCTACCTGGTTAAAGGGCCAGAACCCATTCCTATTGAACGGAAATCTGATATTCCAATATGGATTCCCTAGTGGTCCATTCACATTCATACCACAACATTAGAGGCCATTAGAAATTTAATTAATTTAGTTCAGAGCCCTGAGAGGTGGTGTGGAGCAGTAAGGTGTTTGCCTTGCCTGCACTAGCCTAGGACGGACTGTGGTTTGATCCTCTGGTATCCCATATGGTCCCCCAAGCCAGGATCGATTTCTGAGCTTATAGCCAGGAGTAATCCCTGAGCGTCACCTGGTGTGGTCCCAAAAACAAAAAACAAAAACAAAAAACAAACAAACAAACAAAAAAGGAATATGGTTTATAAACAATTGAGATTGGGACATAATAAAATCTCATTTTCTTGTTAGAAATCTCCAATATTCATTATCAAAAAGCCATCAGGTAGTTGGAGACTTTTAACTGATTTAAGGTCTTTCAATTCTCAAATGATTTTAATGCATAAAATGCAAAATGGCTTAACTTCCCCAGCAGCTATTCCAAGAGACTGGCTTCTGATGGTAATTGATTTAAAAGACCTACTTTTATAATATTTATATACACTCAAAGGACAGAAAAAGATTTGCCTTTTTAGTTCCTTCTCTTAATAACAGGGCCCCTATATGGCAATTTTACATAGGGGCGTTTTTGTCCTCAGGGCATGGTAAACTCACCCACGATATGTCAATATTTTGTTGATGGGTTCATTTGTCAGAAGCAGGATTCCCACAAATGAAAAAATTTAGACACAAATGCAAGATAAGACAGTAAATCACCCCTCAGACCACTTGAATGGATAAAAACAGAAAACAAAATGCAACTTCAATAGGTAGCTGGGACAATAAATCAATAACACTCAAATGAAATAGAGACTATCGAGAATGGAAATAACCAATTCCAGTCTCAATTCTGTAGATGAGGAAAGGGGTCCTGTTCTCACTGAACTTCATAATTTAGGAAACACGTTATTTGAACTCAGTATTATAATGTATATATAATATCCCGGTTTGAATGATTACTTTTTACCAAAACTATTATAAGGAGGACATTAACAGGTAAAATCTTTTGGGACATAAAAGAAAGGTGGCAGAAGAATTTTCCAAACTTATAAAAAGCCTTGTGGGCAGGATAACATATGTATGTCAGCTCAAAAGATTTTATGATGATCATTGGAAAAGTCAATAATTGGCTTTCAGGAGACAGTCAACAAGATTCACATGAACTACTTCTATTCTTGATGAAGGGTCTCCAACAGGACTTGAATAAAAGTAGTAGATATGGTGGCCATATGGAGGGAATAGCAATTATATCCCTGAATCAAAGACAGTAAAGTAAGCTTGGCAGTCAGTCTAGACAGTAAGTCTAATGAGTCCATTATTACTATACTTTTCAAGGCCAGCTAAGATCCACATGCCTCACATGCCACCATAAATCTTAGACATCAGAGACTTTTATTCATCTATCCTTGCCTCTGACATCCACAGACAAGTTCAGGTTACAAAACTACATTGAATTTTTTCCAAGGTAAAAGAAGAACTTGAAGACAATAATAGGGTTTATTGCAGCTATTGTAAAAAAAAACAAAACAAAACAGGATGCCCCCCAAAAGACAGAAAATTTGGAATTACCTCCTGTGCTATTAATACATTTGAAACATTTTTCCTATGAAAACAAAAGGATGAAAAACTACAGATTTATGTGGAATTTCCTTTTGAAAACCTTGACTTAACACAATATATCAGGAATTCTAAGAATAATGCTGAATTATACAACTTATCCTCAATTGTGAACCATTATGGTGAATTGGAAAAGGGTCATTGCATAGCATACTGTAAAAATTTAGCAAAGCAATATTGGTTTAAATTTGATGATCCAGAAGTTTCAGAAATCTCCAAACCATATGAAATCTTCAGCAGCTTATATTATTTTTTATACATGAAAAGAAATCTTTGGCAACAAATACAGCTGTTTAAACTAGTTAACTAAATGCTTTTTAGAGATGTCTATAATAATGTTCTAAGATTTTTTTGTTTTGGTTTTTGGGCCACACCCAGCAGTGCTCAGGGTTTACTCCTGGCTGTCTGCTCAGAAATAGCTCCTGGCAGGCACGGGGGGACCATATGGGACACCGGGATTTGAACCAACCACCATTGGTCCTAGATCGACTGCTTGCAAGGCAAACGCCACTGTGCTATCTCTCCGGGCCCATGTTCTAAGATTTTTGTCAGCAGAAAAACAGTGGCTAGATGGTTAGAAGATTAGATCCTCATTACAGTGCCATTAGAATGTTTTAATGTCTTAATACCTATTTTCATAATAACCTCTAAATGTTTTTGTTTACAGTAATCTGCAGAGAGATATTATTTATTTTGGACTCCTAATGCAGTGTTCATGATAATGTCATAACCACTACTTTATTTTTATATTTATATTTTATATTTTATTTTTATATTATATTATATATTTTATATTTTTATTTTATATATTTATATATTTTATATTTTTTTCCAAAAATTTAAAAAATACACATCTTTAAGAACCATGATTAAAACATGTCTGTAGTTGGGCTTCAGTTATTTAAAAAAAAAACAAGAACACCCCCTTTTATCAATGCAACATTTCCACCACCAATACTCTCCATCTCCCTCTTCCCCCACCCCTTGCCTGCATTCCAAACAGGTATTCTATCTCTCTCTCTCACTACCATTGTCATGGTAGTTGTCATTGTAGTCATTTCTTCAACCGAACTCACCACTCTTTGTGGCAAGCTTCATGTCGTGGGCTGGGCCTTCCAGCCCTCATCCCTATTGTCTCTGTGTATTATTACAATGCTTTTTTTTTTTTTTTTTACCTTTCTTAAAACCCATAGATTAGAGACTATTCTGTGTTTATCTCTCTCCCTTTGATTTATTTCACTCAGCATAATAGATTCCATGTCCATCCATGTATAGGAAAATTTCATGACCTCATCTCTTCTGATGGCTGCATAGTATTCCATTGTGTATATGTACCACAGTTTCTTTAGCCATTAATCTGTGGTCAGGTATCTGGGTTGTTTCCAGATTCTGGCTATTGTAAATAGGGCTACAATGAATATAGGTGTGCAGAAGACATTGCTGTGTTGTGGTTTTTTTTTTGTTGTTCCTAGGGTGTGGTAATGCTGGGTCATATGAGAGATCAATTCCCAGTTTTTTGAGGAATCTCCATATTATAACCACTACTTTATTTCATTCATTTTTATTGTGACCCAAGTGAATTACAAATCTTTAACATTAATATTTAAGGCACATAGTGACAATGAGTGAGGGACATTCCCACCACCAGTGTTGTTCTTCCTCCATCCCTGTTCCCAGCATGCATCCCATATATCCCCCCTTTAACCCCATAATGCTAGTGTAAATGGTTCCCACTTGTACAGCTTGTTGGAGATTGGGGGATCGGTTTTGTTGTCATTAACTTTGGTATAACCACTACTTTAAAATAATCTTTTTTCTCTTTTTTTTAAAATATATTTTTTATTTAAGTAACATGATCATAGTTGGGTTACAGTCATAACCAGAACACCCCCTTCACCAGTGTAACATTATCCCCTCCCCCTTCCCATCCCCTATCTGTATTCGAGACAGGCATTCTACTAGAGTTATTTGTTTTTAAGTTCAGTTAGTTGTATTTTTTTTTCCTTAAAGGATAAGAGTAAAAAAATATAGTAAAGGTGTGGTAGTGGCAATCACTGTTGTTTGCAAAGGCCCAGAAAAATGGGAAAATGGAAAAAAATCCTTGACCTGATTACAAAAAGGCCTCACCCCAGAAGTTTATTGGCATAAGACTGCCTCTGGGTTCCAGGCATATCAGTCCGTCCAACTCGAGTCATTCTCAAGGTCCTGGTGAAACTTTTCACACTTTAGCTATTGTTGGTATCAGATTCTTATATTTAAAGACTCTGGGTTCTGTGCATTTCTTTCATCGATGCCAGGCTGATGTGGAACATCCTCTAGTTTCAGCATAGCATTAAATGCGGAGCGATCTGCCCTGCATGCAGACTGTTGCTGAGTCATCTGGGTGTTGGGAGCACTCTTTGGAGTAAGTCAATGCCAAAGCAGTGGTAGGTCTTCTCTGGTAGAGGCTTGGATCCTGGTAATGTTATAGACAATTGTGGTTGTTTCCATAGATGGTATCCATTGTTCAGGTGTGTGTGGGTGATGCCCATTCTTCTGAGGCCTAAGCCAAATCATTATGCCAATGTTCAGGGTAAAAGGCATAATTACATTACCAAATATGTGTTCCCATCTCTATTAGATAAGAACTTGTTTGCATATGTATTATTTTCCCATTTTAATGTGCCAATGCAAAAAAGAAGCAATGCCACAAGATATTGTTGGTGCATCTGGGGGCCGACAAATAAAGTCCAACATTCCCCGTAACTTGGTTCAAACATGAAATCTATATAAAGATACTCTTCTACCAGTATTGCTTATAAAACAGATATCAAAGGGGGAAAATCAAACAATCAAATAACAAATCCAGTGGGCAAAATTGTCACTATATGAGGATGTTCAAAAAGAGTTATAGATGTTAAGGGAATACATCTGAGATATACAAAGGAGATATACGTGTCCCTTTTGTGTTTTAGAAATAATCAAGAGGGAGGGGGGTATTTTCGAGACACTACTTTGGTCTGTGATTTGGACAAGCAAAGAGAACATGGAGTCATATCCTCCCCTTGTTGCCTGTTGAAGCTTCCGACTCCCCAAGAGGCGTTTGCTTCCTAATTGCTGGAAGTTGAAAGTTCACCAGTCCCCTCCCAGTCCCTTGCAGGAGCAAGGAAGCCTTGGGTCTCTTTTAAATTGCACTTTACCGGAACCGACTTGCTGGGACCCTGAGCAGGTGTCCAGATATAACCCTGGGGATGGGGAGGAAGGAGAGAGAAAGCTGTGGGGGGCAGCCGAGGCTGCATATTCACCTTATCTTGGCCAAAAAGCCTACAGCATGATACCTTGCTGTGACGCGTTGCCTGCTGAAGCTTCAGACTCCACCCAAAAATTACTGTGAAAAATATGTAATCCGCCTTAGCCAAAACAAAAATCATTAGTACAGAAAAATGATTAAATGTTGGGTAACAAGAGATGGGAGAGAGGGAGTAAAGGAATAAAACGAGCTCCTGGACGGTGTTCAGATAATGACAAGCAATGAAACACAATGATATCCATATATTTGTCATAATGTTCCCCCACGCGGTTTCACAATGCACAGGTTTAATAAGGAAACTTCCCTGGTAAGTCCTATTGCCAGAACCTACTGTGGTGCTATTTCTCCCAGCTCCCAGGAAAGAAGGAGATCCTTCCCTAGCTAGAAGGCCGAAAGGTCAGAGCCCCCACCTCCAGACCCTCCCTTTGGACCTGGGAGGGACATGGGGAAAGCCTAGAAAAACCAATAAACTCCTCCAAGGGACCCACCTCGCTGGCTTGCCCAGTCATGTGGCCAGGTAAAGCCGTGGAGCACCGGAGGAAGGAGGTAGAAGGGTGCTGGGGTGACCCATGTCCCGTACCCCTTCCTAGGCTCAGTTAAAGAGGCCCTTGGCATGGTGGAGGGCTGCCAAACGCCATGCTGGCTGAACCTCCCGGCTCCCAGGAAGGAAGGAGAAAATAATCTTTTTTTCATTTGATTATACTTGCTTGTATGATTTCATATGTTTCTCCAAAGAGACTCTTGAATGAGATATCTGAATGTCCTGGACTCATACCACAGTGCTTAGTCATTGAATATGTTGTTTACAATTTATTTCTGATTATTTCTGTTTTTTTATTATATTAAGTGACTTTTACCCAGTATTTTCTAGAAAGCTACCTGGTTAATAATAAGTAGATAATACTATAGTTTGAGGTGCTCATTAACTATTTTACTTAATATTTTAAACTTCAAAATTATGATTGTTTTGGAAAATTTCCCTGTTCAATCTAAACCTTAAAGGTTTTATTTTCAGCAAAGTTCCACTTCATTTACATTGCTAGTTCTAGAAGCTGGAAACGTTTTTCTCCAGACATGCCAGCTCTATATTTAAAAGCACTTGACCCATTTCACCTGGACCAATTTTTTAGATGTAAGCTTTGGACCAATCCATTTGTTCGTTTATCTGTATGTTGAATGTGAGTGTGCTGGCCACCTCTGTGTTTGCTTAATTCTGGTAGTGCTGAGAAGTTTCCCTTAGTGCTGTTTGGTTTTGTTTGTAATGTCTGTTTATGTGGTATCTCTGCCTTTCATTCTTTTTAAATCCCTTTCATTATTTTTTCACCTTCAGTTATTTAACTTCTCATTAGCTACTTTTTAATAGGCTGCTGATGGGACTCCTCACCTCCAGCTTGACTCCTATTTCCATCATGGGAAGAAGATTACGTCACCACTTCGAATTGCCCACTGATTGAAGAGTAGAGGAAAGGACAGCATACCTTGCATGTGAAATGTTCACCACCCTCTTCAGTGGCTTGTCCTGCAAGATATCATCATTGTAGATGCTGTCGGAGTTGCTTGAGTCATTTGGGCTGTGAGTCATTCTCTACAGTCACATCAATATTGCTGATAGGTTCATGGAAATTCCCTTTTTTTTACCACTTCTTTCCACCCTAGGATAACTTGTGACTGATGTCAGCTTGGGAGAGTGATCTTTAGCTTTAAAACATCTCCAGAACTGTGACTACTGCCAACCAGTTTCTCAGGCTCCACAGGACTATGCTGCTGACTGAAATTATGACCCAGAATTTATTTACTCATCAGTCATTATTTTTAACACTTAGAAGGGATATGCATGTTATCTTTGTATCTAGAAGGAACATATATGTTTTTTTTGTATCTTGTTTAAGTTTAATACTTAAATGGTGTTCAGGGGTTACTGTTGTCTCTATGCTCAGAAATTGCTCCTGGCAGGCTCAGGGGACCATATGGGATGCTGGGATTTGAACCACTGTCCTTCTGCATACAAGGCAAATGGCTTACCTCCATGCTATATCTCCGGCCCATTAAGTGTAATACTTAAACATGTATATCTTTTATAGTATATTTTATTAATAATTATATCTTTTTCCTTTTTATTTAGATTAGCTAGTAAGAATTGTTTAAAATTCAGTATAGGTAGTATCTTTGGAATTATTATCTTTCTTGTATAATTAGGTCATCAGAATTGTTTGATGTGTTATTATTATTTCCCTTAGGCCCCAATAGTGTTCTATGGCACAATTCTTTGTGCATGGGCACATTAAAATAGGAAAATATTATAGTTTAGGAGGAGTTATCCATTAGGGATGAAAACTCAGTAATTTCTGGTTACAGGGAGCCCTCCACTCTGAATAGCCATAATGATTTTACTTAGGCTTTAATAATTCTTTTTTTTTTTTTTTTGGTTTTTGGGCCACACCCTGTGACGCTCAGGGGTTACTCCTGGCTATGCGCTCAGAAGTTGCTCCTGGCTTCTTGGGGGACCATATGGGACACCGGGGGATCGAACCGCGGTCCGTCCTAGGCTAGCGCAGGCAAGGCAGGCACCTTACCTCCAGCGCCACCGCCCGGCCCCGCTTTAATAATTCTTAACTTTGAGAAAGTTATGGAGGGAGTGACTTCCTCCTACAGAACAATGAAAAGTTTAGAGCTATTTTCTTACTCAATAGACTCGACTTTCACATTTTTACTTCAGCCTCTCCTGGGCATTCCTGATATGATAAGGAAACCTTGAAGGCGGACTGTCCTAGAAACTTGGAGGGTGTCTAGAATGAGCTGCCCCACTGCAAAATGGTGAGATGTAACAAAGAGATGTCTCAGAATGTCATAACTTCATTAAGTGCTTCACTAATATCTTTAAGGACTGTTACCTGACTGTGAAGACCATATTGGAGGTGGCAACAGGACGGGAACCCTTCTAGGTACATTGAAGAAAGGCCTTGGAGTTGCCACTCAGGGGACACACCTGTCTCTGTGCTCAGAAATTGCTCCTGTCTCGGGGGACCATATGGGATGCCGAGATCAAACCTATATCTGCCCTGAGTCAGCTGCATGCAAGGCAAATGCCCTATCACTGTGCTACCACTCCAGCCCCTGTAGTTGGTCTTGTGGTAGGAGCTTTGTGGATTGGAATATCCTGTGGTTAGAGGCCAAAAAATTTTGCTTCCTATATTCTAGCTTTTGCTGCACCTATGCAAAAAGTTGTGCTATCATTTTTTATTTTTAGAGTCATTCATCTTCCCTCCCTTGCCCTTGGAAGTATATTACCTTATGTTACCTCTTGTTTATGCACTTTTTTTTTGTTTTTGGGTCAGTGCTCAGGGGTTACTCCTGGCTCTACGTTCAGAAATCACTCCTGGCAGGCTTGGGGGACCATATGGGATCCCGGGATTTGAACTACCTACCGTCCTTCTGCCTGCAAGGCAAACACCCTTTCTCAAGCTATTTCTCTGGCCCCTGTTTATGTACTTTTTATATGAAGTAAAATAAGAGGATATGTGAAATTACAGGAGTTGTCTGTTTCTACCTCAGTCAGTATACACATTGTTACTCATTGGGTGAAATTATCTTGAATGTAGCACCTTGGATTGGTGTGGAAATTGGAAGCTCCCACCTTCCAGGAGTGCTATTTTTCCTCCAATGAAATACTTGGTTGAAAAGGAAGTGTTTCTTTCATTTTATAAATCTCCTGGGAGTGGGTTGAAGGGTAATATGGGGAACTCTTCAAAAGCCTTTTGTCTTTACTGTGTATGAGCAAGTTATTTTCCAGACCATCCTCTGATTTCAGACTCAAGTCTCTCCAGTGTTCCAGGATTGGAATCCGAGGACTTAATTCAATAGGGTGCCCCTCTATACAGGCAGAGAATGTGCTTACCCTGACAGTGCACAGTAACATAAACTCCAAACAGGGGGCACTGGGCAGGATAGGGTTCACTCAGCCTTGAGACCATGGAGCAGTAGGTGGATGGGAATATTGTGGAAATCTGGGAGTGGGGGAGGCAGTGAAGTTTATGCCTAGAGCTGAATGAGGTATGAAGAACCTGGGCAGTGTGAGGGATTCATGGGAAGCCAGGATTATGCTTTATCCAGGCAACCCTGAGCATTGGCAGCTGCAGGTGTTACCTGGCTAAGGGCCTTCCTGCAGATCGAAGGGAATGTCAAAACCTCCAGGTGGGCATTAGGGCTTTGTGTCCACATTTTAAACTTAGCCAACACAGTCAGGCCTCAGGCAGAGGAAGTCAAGGGTCTCAGAGCAACACTTGAGAGGCCTCACAAGCTAAAACCGTCACTGTACATTTGGAGTAGGGAGTGAAGAGGAGCACCGGAGAAATTTGTTAGATACAATCCTAGCTCTTTTCCTTGGAGTTTGGACCATGCTGAACATACTACAAATGGGACCAACCAGACCTTGTCATAATACTTTGAAGGGGTAAAAATGAATGAATACTGTATGTAATTAGAGATTTACTCTTAATTTATGGTTTGAAACATCATGCTTTTGAGGTACCATCTGTTTTTGACAAGGTTATTTTCCAATTGTATTCTCTGGCAGATAAGCCCTGGGGAAAGAGGGGCCAGGCTTATGCTGCTATACTCTGTATTTAGTCTAGCAAAGTTTGTAAAATAACTCAGCATATTTCCAGGTGGTGCTGAAAATTGATATTTTCTCATTACTGAAAGTGGTGGGCAAATGTCAGTCTACCAGCACTCTGCAAATGAGCACACAAGGGCAGTGGTAGAACAGGCATTTGAGTCTTCTGGCTTGTCACCCCGCTCTAGGACTACTGCCCAGAAGATGCATAAGGAAATATACATATATATATACATATATATACATGTATATATACATATATTTAAAAATAATATTTTTATTTAAACACCATGTACATTTTAGTTGGGTTTCAGTCATAAACAGAACACCCTCTTTCACCAGTGCAACATTCCCACCACCAATGTCCCCATCTCCCGCCTCTCCCACCCCTGCCTGTATTAGAGACAGGCATTCTACTTCTCTCACTCATTAACATTGTCATGATAGTTGTTAGAGTAGTTATTTCTCTAACTGCATTCACCACTCTTTGTGGTGAACTTCATATCATGAGCTGGTCCTTCCAGCCCTCATCTCATCATCTCTGGGCATTATCACAATGTCTTTCCTTCCTTCTTTCCTTCTTTCCTTCTTTCCTTCTTTCCTTCCTTCCTTCCTTCCTTCCTTCCTTCCTTCCTTCCTTCCTTCCTTCCTTCCTTCCTTCCTTCCTTCCTTCCTTCCTTCCTTCCTTCCTTCCTTCCTTCCTTCCTTCCTTCCTTCCTTCCTTCTTTCCTTCCTTCCTTCTTTCCTTCCTTCCTTCTTTCCTTCTTTCCTTCTTTCTTTTCTTCTTCTTTTTTTTTTTTTTTTTTGGTTTTTGGGCCACACCCAGTGAAGCTCAGGGGTTACTCCTGGTTATGTGCTCAGAAATTGATCCTAGCTTGGGGGACCATATGGAATATAACCTTGGTCTGTCCTAGGACAGCACATGCAAGGCAAACACCCTACTGCTTGCACCACTGCTCCAGCTCCTCTTTTATTTTTTTTAAAACCCATAGAAGAGTGAGATTATTCTGTGCCTATCTCTCACTCTGACTTATTTAACTCAACATAATAGTTTCCATGTGCATACATGTATAGGAAAATTTCATGACTTTAACTCTTCTTTTTTTTTTTTTTTTTTTTTTTTTTTGGTTTTTGGGCCACACCTGGCGGTGCTCAGGGGTTACTCCTGGCTGTCTGCTCAGAAATAGCTCCTGGCAGGCACGGGGGACCATATGGGACACCGGGATTCGAACCAACCACCTTTGGTCCTGGATCGGCTGCTTGCAAGGCAAACGCCGCTGTGCTATCTCTCCGGGCCCGACTTTAACTCTTCTGACAGCTGCATAATATATTTCATTGTGTACATGTACTACAGTTTCTTTAGCCATTAATCTACTAAAGGGCATCTTGGTTGTTTCCAGAGTCTGGCTATTTTAAATAGAGCTGCAATAAATATAGGTGCGAGGAAGGCATTTTTGTTTTGTGCTTTTTTGTTCCTAGGGTATATCCCTAAAAATGGTGATGCTGGATCATATGGGAGATCAATTTCCAGTTTTTTTTTTAGGAATCCTTATATTATTTTTCATAAAGCTGGACTAGATGGCATTCCCACAAGCGTGAATGAGAGTTTCTTTCCACATCCCCGCCAACACTGATTGTTCTTGTTCTTTGTGATGTGTGCCAGTTTCTGTGGTGTGAGATGGTACCTCATTGTTGTTTTGATTTGCATCTTCTTGATGATTAATGATGTGGAGCATTTTTTTTATAATATAATTTTTATTTTGATCATAGTGGCTTACATATTGTTGACAATAATATTTTAGGTACATATTTACATAGAATCAGGGGGGATTCCCATCACCAAATGTCCTCCCTACCTGTCCGTTTTTGTCTTCCCTCCCATTTCTTCTTCCCTCACTCCCAGGGCGGCTAGAATATGTGGTCCCCTCTGTATCTAACCTACTACTTAGTAGTCTTGCACCTGTTTGGTCTTGAGGCCTCCCTTATTTCCCCCTCTAACTGGAGGCAGGACTAGCTATTTCAAGTTACGTGGTTTTGCCTGAAAAAGAGAAAAGTAATAAATTGGGGTAAGAGTCTAATACCCCGAAAATGGGCGGAATCCTTCTAGTGGCTCTCATCATTGATTTGGGAGGTGAAGGAGAAAGAGAAGGTGAAACACTCCACCAGTACCAAAAGAAGTGTCAAATATCCAGTGAGGACTCCAGCTATATCGATAAGCACCACAAAAAACAAACAAAAAACAAAACAAAACAACAAAAAAACAACAAAAACCAACCAACAAACAAAAAACACACCATGGTCTTGAAATAAGAAACATGGCATAGCACATAACGAAAGAAAAGAAAGGAAGAGAAAAAATAAGTATAACTGGGGACAACAATTTCAATAATCACACCCAAACAGAGAAATCGACCAAAATAGATAGGTAAATAATAATAATAGTAATAATAATAATAATAATAATAATAAATGAAGGTAAAAATATATATAAAAAATAACCAAGGTTTTGTGCTTTTTGTATTTTTGTTTTTTCCCTCCTGCCCTGGCACAGTAAATATTGGGGTCATTCGAAAAGGAATTCACTTGGCCTAAGAAATATGGGGTTTCTCCGTCCTTGGAGTATACTGTCATGGGATCAACTCTAGACTTTGCTCAGGATCATTTACTCTCCCGGTGGTGTTTTTGTGGTGTTTGGAAGACTTCTGCTCTGTCCAGGGTGATATAATCAGAGCTCTGTGTTTAGAGGTCTCAGTATCTGCACAGATCCTGAGATGGGATTTATGATGAAGTCAGTCTTTGTGATTCTAGAGGTTCTGTTCCCTCAGTGTCATTTTAATCCATCTTCTGTGGTTGGTGATCTTGGTCTTTGCACTGAACCTAGGATGGTACCTAGGATAGCGTCTTTCTTTGTGCTTCCAGAAGCTCCATTCCGTTACAATTGTCTCTGCAGGACCTTTGGGACTGGGGATCATGCTTATTGTGCAGGTCATAGTTCAAACCCTAAACTAGGGCTTTTTTTATTGGTCCCAAGATGTGTACTGTCTGGTCGTGGTTCTATCAGCCAGTCATCTGTAAATCGCGATCTTGGCTTTTGGACCTACCAAAGGGTGCCAAGTCTTCTGGTTTTGTCTTGTCGTTAGCTGGTAAGGTAGGCTAATCTGCTCTAAGGTCAAGTTGTTCACATTTTCCTTGTTGTCAGGATATCATGTTAGAGCTGGCCCTTGTTGTTGACCCCGCAGTATTAAGGCTGTCCCGGATGGGATTTGTTTCCTGCAGCTGTTGTGAAGAGCTGTGCCGTTTCTATGTCTGGGATCCAGGGTTCAAGGCTGGATGAATGGTATCTAATCACCTGAGGTCTAAGTTGATTGATGTGGAGCATTTTTTTAATGTGCCTTTTGACCATTTGTATTTCCTCTTTGAGAAATTGTCTGTTTATTTCTTCTCCCCCTTTTTTAATGGAGTGAGATTTTTTTTTCTGTTAAGTTCTGTCAGTATCTTGTATATCTTTGATATAGCCCCTTATCTGATGGATAAGGTGAATAGTTTCTCCCATTTTATGGGTGACTTTTGTATCCTAGGCACTATTTTCTTTGAGGTACAGAAGCTTCTCAGCTTAATATCGTCCCAGTTGTTTATCTCCACTCTCAATTGTTTGGAGAGTGATGTTTCCTCCTAAAAGATGCCTTTAGTCTCAATGTAATGAAGTTGTTTTTACCTACTTGTTCTATATATCTTATAGTTTCAGGTCTGTTTTCAAGGTATTTAATTAATTTAGCTTTAACCTTTGCACATGGTGTTAGATGGAGGTCTGAGTTTACTTTTTTGCATGTGGCTGACCAGTTGTCCCAATATTACTTGCTGAAGAGGCTTTCTTTTTTTTGGTTTTCTTTACATCGATTTTTATGTTACTTATATTGTCATTTATGATATACATGTTGATTTCCTTTAAATATATTACATGCATATAAAAGTTGGAAAACTGAAGTTTAATGTCCAATTTCATACTTGTTTTTCTTTGCTTCAAATTTATAGGGCAGATTAAAATTCACCTAAATAATTCTCTCTATAAAACAATCTGTGTCTAATTCTCTAATGATTTGTTTTCTTTCTAATCTGCCCATCACTGATCTGGAATATGGTCTGAGAAAAGAATTAAATGGATGTTACACCTAGTACAGCATTTTTCAGCTGCAGTTTTTGAGTAACTGATCTATTGCCATCAACTTATTATTTGATATGAAATAGTATATTATATTATTCTAGAGATATGAACATATACTGTGTCTTTGGTTCTAGAATACTTATTTTAGTCTTTGGTTTTAGAATACTTATTTCATTCTAGTATTCTGAAAAGAGCACTTAGGTAACTGTGGGCAGAGAGGATCAAAGTCCAGGCTACAGACAGCAGAGAGGCAAAGCCCAGAATATTTGCTGTGTGTGTCAGAAGGGCACACAGCAGCACTCAGCTTTGTGTGCGGGACAGCTCACCTCTGAAGAAGAACCAGAATGCATAAGCTATTTAAAGGGAGGTGAAAGTGCGATGGGGAGATGACCTCAAGGGCTATAATACATGCATTTCTAAGGGCTCCTTGGATTCCATCCCCAGTACCACATGGTCTCTGAGCACTAAGGTGGAGCACCTTCAGATATACCACCCCTCCAGGAGAATGACTGCATCTAACCTGACATTCTCATTGAATTCATGAGTCCAATATAGTGTAAGATTGTGATAGGAACCCTGAGAGTCTTCAATTTTGGGCATCCTGTTCTGTGATAATTCAGATGAATAATACCATCATTGCTGCTTCCGAAGCACAGATAGGAAAACCTTTCATCAATGTGTATGATTGCCTTTAGAAAGGCACTTATAACCAATATATCATAAGTATGATTACATCATGTGATCATAAATCATCTACTTGGTAAAATATAATACTATCATCATGTTATTATAAGCCAGATCTTTAGAAATATTTTAATTGAATCACTGTGAGATACACAGTTACAAAGTTGTTCATTATTGAGTTTCAGTCATACAACATCCCAACCCCCATCCCTTCACCAGTGCACATTTCCAGACACTAATGAACCCACTTTCCATCCTGTCACCCCTTCCCAAAACTTATAGAGAGTTTTGATTGCTGGCACCTGCCTGTAAATTGACACTGTTTGGTCTATCCATTCACTTAGAATATGAATTATGTCAAGAAGCTTATTTCTCAGAATCTCTCTGATCCCTGGAACAAAAGTGAATTTTTGGGTTGGGACAGGGCAGAGAATGAATTCTAGGTGTGTCTAAAACCGAGACTGGCTCTCACCTGCTGGAAAGAAGGTTATGTCCCTGGTCACTGTGTGATCCCCTGAGAGCCAGCTGGTGCAAAGCCCTGGGGAGAGGGATCAGAATAGAAGGGCCACTCCAAAGAGCAGAAGGGATGAGAAGCTATGGACTGAAAGTGACCAGTGGGACCAGAAGTGAGCAGTGGGGTCTGAAGTGAGCCTGAAATAGACTGGAAGTGAATTCTGGAACTGGAAGTGAACCTGACACTCAGTGCCTGAAGGAGGCCAGAAGGCGCCAACCCTCAGCCCAGGGAGAGCCTCTTCTCCTAGGCGCTAGCTTCAAGCACATCATCTTGAAAAACCAAACTTGTATTTCAGGGGTGAATTTTCTTCCTCCTAAGGAGCATGGCCGTTTTAGCTCTCGAAAGAAGGTTCAGAATCACCAGTGCCAATGGGTCACTTGTCCATATACAATCTGGGGCTACTAGGTTATTTATGGTCACTGCCAACGAAGGGAATGCATGCTGGTGGAAGTATAAATATCAGCAACACCTCTGAATAGAAATTTGGCAATTTATCTTAATAGCTTGTACACATTTGTGACTTTTAACTCAATAATTCCACTCTTAGAAGCCTGAGAATGTAATCAATGAGAGGGGCAAAGATTTATGTTCAAAGACATTCATTCCAGGTTATTCATCATCATAAAAAAAAAAGAAAAAAGGAAAAGGAGCCATCTTTTCAACAACGGGAGACTGAGGAAATAAACGAGCATGAGTACAAATGAGCTGAGCATGAGTGGGGGAGTTCTGTTCCAATTTAAAATCCAACATTTAAGTGTGGGAGATGTTTGTAAAAAAAAATCAGTAAAAAGTACAGGTACCAGACATATGGTGCATAATCATAATCATGAATACAAAAAATTCTATAGTTAAAAATATTGGATGCAAATGCATCTAAGTGGTATGGTGCTTGAAATTATAGTATATTATACTAGCTTTTTTCCCCCAGCCATACTTGGGTGCTCAGGGTTTAGTCCTGGTTACTGGGGGACCCACGGTTGGCTGTATGCCAAGCAAAGCTTAACCTAGGCACTATTGCTCAGAGCTACAGATTATATATATATTTTAAATAAAATGTTGAGGGCTCTGTCATATCTCTGTGGTTGAGCAGTTGTCTTGCAAGCTGTAGTTATAAGCACAAGGGCAAGTTCAATTCTCTGCATTGCCAAGTGAGATCCTGGAATTTGCTGCATCCTAACCAAGTGTGCATCACAACAAAGAGAAGGAAGGGAAAGTTGAGAATTCTAGTTTCAAGTGGATACACGGTATTATGTTTTCCTAAGCACATATTTTTTGTGGAGCTCTGCGTGCTCTGCGTTCTGTAAGACAGTCTGCTAGGAGGGAGACCAGGAACACACAGGCTCAGAGGTTTGTGAACAGAAAGGCGCTGGAAATGAAGGAGCTGCCTGTGCCTTCTTGCGAGCAGATGTGTGTAGCAACACAAAGAGATTTGGGAAGAATAGATGGTACTTGCTCTTTTATTAATTTCTTAAAACAGGCAATCTGCCCATGTAGATAGCAGCTACAGTAGGAGCTCCAGGGAGGCCTTGAACCAGGAAGTTTCTAGTGAGGAAACCAGGAAGAGATGCAGGAGTGAAACAGATCAGGGTAAGTGGGGAGGGGTGGTCAGAGAACTAGGCAAGGAAGGGATGGAGAGCGGTGTTCAGAAAACCATAACTGGGCACACCTGCAACTCAACAGCTCCCTTGTCACCGACTGCCAGTCCTGTCCTAGAGCCTGTGCCTCCTCTCAAAGTCTGTGGATTTGTTGTCCGGTTCACGTCTGCACCCACCATATGCCCTAGGCATTGTGGCCAGTACAGATTCAGAAGTGAGGTACTGGAGGTTTGTCTTGCAGGACTCCCACCCCATCTCCCACCAGCCCAGAATGACTGCTTTAAAAACTTTTGTTACAAGTGTTCTTACATATTAAAAAGGTTCTTCATAATACAGTTATTTTTTTCACAGTTGCAAATTTGTTCATGATATGAGTTTCAGCCATAAAATATACAAACACCTTCACCAGTTCACATTTCCATGCCACAATGCATTGGATTATTCTCGGAGCAGAATGTGATCAGCCTGCAGTGCTTTGCTGTTATCAATTTCATGGTGAAATATGGACTACTAGGGGATACTTTGATTTCTCAAGAGATATGTTGCCCTCGTGTGGTATTTTGGCATAGTTTACTTAAAAAGAAAAAGTAGTGAAGGTAAATCACCTTGCCTTGCTGGGTGCCAACCCAAGTTCAATCCCCAACAGTGATATCCAGCCATAAGTCACATCTGTCACATCCAGCTATAAGTGATTTCTGAGCACAAAGCCAGGAGTAAAAACCCAAGCCCCTCTGGGTGTGATCCAACAACAGAAAGAAAGACATGAAAGAAAGAAAAGAGAAAAAGAGAGAAGAAAAGAGAATAAAAGGAAAGAAGGAGAAAAAAGAAAGAAAAAGGAAGGAGGAAAGGAAGAAAAGATAGGAAGGTAGGGAAGAGAAAAGGAAGGAGTCGAGAAAAGAAAGGAAGGGTAGAAGAATGGTAGGATGGAAGGAAGGAGGAAGATCCTTTTCCCTCAGTTCCTTAGACCCTAGACAGTTTCTGCAGCCGAGGCCAAAATCCTTTCAAATGTAGGACTCATTAGAAGGCATTGGATGTTATAGGAGAAGTAAAAAGAACCTGAACTATGGCTGAGGTGTTTATCAGAAATTTTACTAAAGAGGGGTAGGTTTGGCCTTGGCTAATCTGTGCTTCTGTGGGCCAGTCTGTCCAGGCCTCAGGCTTTCTCATAGAGCATTGGCCAGAAGAAAGGGGAATCTGTTTCAGTGTCTCCTTTGCTTAGGTTCCAGGACCTAAACTCAGAGAGAACAATTGGGAGCAAGCAGAGAACTTCAAGCTACTTCCATGTCCACCTCTGATCCTTGGAAGGGAGCCGGCCCTGTGTTCTTGCATGGGAAAATTCTCCCACAGAATTAGTCTTTGGCTTCACATCATTTAGGACCTCTTCAGCAGACTGAATAATCAAATGCCAGCAGACAGTAAATATTCACTGCCTGGGAGTCAGCACTAGATACCGACAAGTGGATTTGGTGGGATTGTTTGGTAATTTGCTTTTTAATCTTTAATACCAATTAAATGCAGGGGAATTGCAGCCCAGCTTTGCCTGGAGGAAGTAGCTCTCATCTGATACCTAAACTGCCCAGCATGGATTGCTAGGGCTGAGGGCATCCCAAAGCCACAGCCCTGCATGGAAACTGCTGCCTGTCTCTGCCCCAGACTTCCTAGTACTGTGTAGATGCAATTTAGGACATGCTGATGCAGATGAGGGCTCTTTTGGTCTTGCTTTGAGGAAGAAGAGCAACATGTTAGAGAGATGCTTTACCAGCATAGGCACTGGCAACACATGCTTGGTGGGGGCTTCGCTGGGACTCAGCTAAGACACCAGAGCAGCACCAAATCCAGCTTCTGCCTCCAAGATTTACCACATTTATTATTGTGAATACGATGAGAGCACTGTGAGTTTTATGAGCTTTATGTCATGTGTCCCATGTGAGAACTGTGTCCTGTGAGGGCACTGTGAGTCGTCTGAGCACTTCTCATGTGTGATCACTATGTTCTATGAGCACTGTGAGCTATCTAAGCACTGTGAGAATACTGTGATCTTTTTGACCGCTGCCCAGGTGTGAGCACTGTCCTGTGTAGGCAGTGTGTATTGTCTGAGCACTATGTAGTTTGTGAGAGCACTGTGTGCCATCTCTGACAATTGTCCCATGTCTGAGAACTATGAGCTGTCTGATTGCTGTGTGTGAGTGCTGCTGCTGTCCTGTGCACTGTCCTGTGTGAGCATTGCGAACTGTCTGATTACTGTGTGTGAGCACTGTCCTGTGTATGAGAACTGTAGGTGAGCTCTGTTCTGCATATGACCACTGTCTTATGTGAGCATTGCCCTGTGTGTGAGCCCTCTGAACCATGTGTGGGTGCTTGCCCGGCTCCTGCTATTCTTGCTCACCTGGGCCATGAGTAGCTGCCTAGCTAAAAAAGAACTAGCTGGAACTAGCCAGAAAAGACTGGTGAGTAAGAAATCCTGCATTGGCACCAAATCCAGGCTCTGTTCCAGCCAGAGGAAACAATGCATAAAAAAAAAAGAAAAAAGATAAGGAATGGCCTGGGGCAGGAGGAGGGCAGGGATTAAAAAGGGTAGATTTGGACTTTCCGGAGAATGAAGAAATTTCTTCAGTGGTGAAGGCTGCACAATCTGGCAAAGGCAAAAACAGCCCCTGAATTTGGAATTCTCCATGAAAAGGGAGCATTTTATAGCTTGAAAATTCTATCTGGGTTTTTAGCATGGGTGGGAAGCCCATAAAATACACAACTGTGGAAATAAGGGCAGAACATTCAGGCTGGTTGCCAGGGCTTCCCCTGCACTCTGGCACTTGTGAGTTTGTCAGCCTGAGGAGTTTCAGTGTCTAGATTGGGCTGCTGGCAAAGCCAGGTCTGGGGTAGTGGACTTTGAGCCTTTCTGACCTGTATAGTAAGGGGTAGACACCTGTGCAGTCCACTGCCTTGCCTCACCGACTAATGCTTGGAATGAGGTCTATCTCCTTTTGCTAATGTCTCTGTGGGATTCCTCTGTAAATGATGGCTTCACTGAGTATCAGTGACTGTTCACCAGTCTTGGGGTCATTCATCAGAGTCACTAACCAGGATACCGGCTTCTCCACTACCCTGTCTAATGGAGGACTGGGGTCCAGGGAGGGCAAGGGACATTTGGTGAATGACTACTTTCAAAAGGACCATGTCTCCCATGCCCCATATCTCCCAACCCGGCTGAAAGGTAAAGTGTTAGCTGCATGAACTTAATTAAAGAACAAACCCAGAGACACAGATAAGAGGAAAGCAAGAAGTAAATTCAGGATTTACATATGCTATCTGTAAGTCTACACACACACAGAAGTCTTGGGGAAAAGAGGTAGGAGAGTAAAAATACCATCACTGGGGACCAAAGGATGCAAGAAATATAGGAAAGAGAAGTGCTGGTGGGAAATTCAGGATATAGATCATCTGGAAGGAATAACGAAGTTTGAAACAAGCTGCAGAGAGAAGGGAAAAAGCCCAAAGCTTAAAAGGATTACAAAGGGAGATCATAGCTCCAGTGGGAAATCCTTGCAGGTTTTACCAAGGAAGCTTGCCATACCCTACTCACAAAGGCGGCCCAGAAGTTCTCAGCACTTCCCTGATGGTCCTCCTGATTTCAAGATGCTAAATTGAACCATAGGAATCACTAGGCATTGTCTTTTTTTTTTGGTTTTTGAGCCACACTCAGCAGCTCTCAGGGGTTACTCCTGGCTCTGCGCTTAGAAATTGCTCCTGGCAGGCTTGTGGGACCAGGATTCGAACCACCGTCCTTCTGCATGCAAGGCAAAAGCCCTACCTCCATGCTATCTCTCTGGCCCCAGGAATCATTAGGCATTGTCAAAGTGAGGATACCCCATAACATGCCTCACTGAGGTTCTTTCCTTTTATTATATTTATTGTAGTTTGACATGGTTGTAATTTAATTAAAGAAAATACATTACATAGTTGACATAGTGAACCATAATATATTTGTCTCCAGATAGGTGAGAGTAAAGTTATTAAAAAAAGATATGTAGAAAAAATAAAAAAGAAAAATGAAGAGAAGAAAGAAAATTTAAAAGAAAGAAAAAGTACACTAGCAAGCCGATTTGTGAAAAATATTGTATCTCCAATGAAGTAATTAATACAATGGGTTTAGTAAGCTCCTGTTAGTTCTCCATTTTGTTAAATTGGTGTGTTCTGATAGGAATGATAACATCAAAAAAATTAAGTTGTCCAGGAATTTACTGGATTACTACTGATACTGAGGCTTTTAGGGGCATCTTCTCAGCTACCAAGCCTTCTGGAAGAAGGAGGATACAGGGGGAAGGTATCTGCATTTACTCCAAAATCTGCAAATAATGTGTAAACTGAAGTTTGGTCAGATTGGTGACCAGAAGAGAATTATAGAGAGATGCTGAGGCAGGGTCATGGACAAAATGATGATTCTGGGTGATAGATACAGCAGGCATGGCTTTGGCAGGGCAGGGACGTGGCCTGCCCTCTTTTGCTAAGATGGCCAACTTTTTGCTGTGTGGCCAGTGCATCCATGATTTCTCATGGCTTACCATCTCTTTAAGAAAGAGTCTATGTAGCTGGCCCAGTATGAACTTGGTGACTGCATTTGTGAGCATGGAAATGATGTTCACTATAATGATGTGCTAGTGTCATCACCTCCAAAATGCCCCACCCCCATCCATATCACTTCTTTTTGGTTTTGTTTTTGGGCCATACCCTGCAGTGCTCAGGGGTTTACTTCTGGCTCTGTGCTCAAGAATTACTCCTGGTGGGCTTAGGGAACCATATAGGATGCCAGGCATGGAATCCAACTGTGTACAAATTATTTTACTTCTAATTTGCCTCTTTTCCCCCTAGTCCTGCTTGGTGATCTGAGTTCTGCACTGTCACATCTCAAAAAACAGCAGCAAGTATCATATACAGAATGAGGCTGTGGAGAAAGAGGTGTGCTGTTAACCTCAAGTGGCTGTTAGTCAGGGTATGACTCAATGGGCAGTCAAATATGTCAACTTAATTGACAACTATGGCTGTGTTATTCTTACTGTGATTATACAGGATGTCGGTTCAGAGGACAACCGAATAAAGGGAACAAGGATATTGCTCTAGTGTATTTGTAACTCTTAAAGATTCTCTCAAAAGATGAAGTCAAAGTAATGTGATCAGGACAGGACAGCTGATAAGACACTTGCCTTGTACATGCTGTCTCAGGTTTTAACCTTGGTATACTGGTCCTAGGAAGCCCACTAGAAATAAACCCTGAGCACTGCTGAGCTCAAATCCAAACCAAACAAACCCCAAAATGCTGTTCAGTTAATTATGGACAGGATCAAAGGACTATTTTTGTTTGTTTGTTTGTTTTGTGGTGACGCTCAAGGGTTACTCCTGTTCCTGCACTCAGATCACTCCTGGTGGGGTTTGGGATTATATAGGATGCTGGAGATTTAAATCTGCATTGGTTACATGCAAGGCAGGCTCTCTCCCCATTGCATGATATCTGGCCTTTGAGAACTGACTGATTATTGGTTGGGTTCTATGAATGCTCTACCAGAACCAACGACTTCATAGTTTGGTTATTACGACACTTCATGCTGCTTTTTTATTCACATTTTCTGAAGACTAATGATTTGACTACTCTATGATAAGTTTATTTGAGCACTTGACAAAGATCTGTTTAGGTCTTGTGGCTTTTTTTTTCCTTTAGGGCTTTTGGGACTTTATGTTATGGAAATAAACCAAAATGTGACACATAAATATTTTTTATGGATGCTTCTTTAAAAATAATACAGCTACTGTATTAATTTGGGTTAGACAAGATTTTTTCAGATACAAACACCCAAAGCACAAGCCATAAAGGTAAAGCTTAGGAACATAAACTCTGTGAAAATTGTACAGTGTCTGGTATCTTAGCATTGCTAGTCATACAGGTGTCAGCAAAAGAATTTAGAAGCATTCTCTTCTATTTTTTTCAGATTGAGTTGTGGAAATTGATCATGTTTCTTCTTTGAATGTTTGGAGGAAGATGTGAGTGTAACTATGATGGACAAAAAATAAATTAAATACACTAGTCCTTGTTTGAAAAAAGAACTTAGAATTTTCAATTTTGAGGGAGGGAGAGGAATAATTCCCATTTTTAAAATAATACTTATTTAAAATATTTTATTTATTGGAGGCTACATCCAACAGAACTGGGGTGATGGGAATAGAATTGAGGGTTTCCACATGCAAATCACTGCATTATATTCCTTCAAACCCTCTCCCAGGCTCTTTTTTTTTGGAGGATTTAAACTACATGTCTAATATCCTTTTGTAGGTGTAGAGGTTTATAGGTAATTTCTTCCTAAATCAGCTTTGATATTTGTTTTCTAAAGAAATAACCTATTTTACCTAAGATGTTGAAGTTATTGGCTAAAAGTTGTCTCCTTATCATTCAAGGCATTGACTATTTCTTAACTTTCATAGCAAGACTCCCTGGAGCTTGCTTCTTTCCCAGGCCCCTTGATTTATTTCCTTTCCTAGACTTTTCCTTCCTATGCTTGAGGGTCAAAGGATGATCTAGGCATCCCCCTTTTATATCTTGCATTCCTTCACCCAAATTATTCTATACTGACTTACATCATTTAACATGAGATCTTACAGCTCTGTCCAAGTAAACACCAATTGCATGATTTCATCATTTTTTGCAGCTGCATTATCAGCTTCCATTATCCCGCAAACAGATCTTATCCTTACTTTTTAAAAAAAATTCTGCCACTCTGTGAAATAAGACACCTCCTTTTAAAGGGAATTCAGCAGGCCCACCAGATGTATCTAAGGATTTTCCTGAAGCAATGAGCTGATAATCCCCAAGAAATATTTTAGCCAGCAGGCCTGTTTGTAGATGTTAATTATACCACCTATGTGGATTACTGGCGATATTTCTGAATTTCATAACATGATAGTGACATTACAATTTCTTTCTTATTAGTTGGCATTGTCTCAAGTTCTCACCAGCACTTGACCATCATTATCATCACCACCCTTAGTTTATATGCATGTCCCTAAGCTTCAGCTTCTGTATTATAGCTGAAGGTACTTCTGGTTGTTATTTTTCCTCTTGAGATTATGTTGTCTTTAATTGCCATACTTTGTAACTTTTTTGGGGGGATGCCTAGTGAACCCTAGGCCCCTCATAGATTGATTAACTGATTGGTCAATTGATCATCTGATTAATTGGCATGGTGTGGGGAGACTGCTCAGTGCCAGAGCCTAAGGATGAGGGCTGATCAGGCCCTGTGGTGCTGGGGACCATGAGGGCCATACCCCACCATGTTCTGTTCTTCCCTTCTTTAACTGTGTACCCTAGGGAGATCTTATGAACCTCTAATCTTTTCTGCAAGCACCAATAGAGCTGATAGAGATTTTTTGTGGCCTTCTTGGTTCCTGTATCTCAGAAGGCATCACTGTGCATTATCCCAAGCTCTCATCTATTCTCCACTCTGCTTCTGTCCCTCTAGCTGAACCCCATTGACTTCAATCTGGGTCTGGGAATCTCTGAGGAAATTCAGCCCCTGGTCACATAACCCTCTTGCCTTCCCTCGGCATTCCAGCCTGTTGATTCCCTGTCAATGCAACTCCAACTGGCTTGAGGAAAACACTTGTATCTTCTGGTGTAATATATTTGGGCTGGTTCTTCTCAGACCTCTTCTTCCTGGAGAAAAATTCAGAGTTTATGATAATATTTCTATTATTTTATTTAAGTAACATGATCATATTTGGGTTACAGTCATAACCAGAACACCCCCCTTCACCAGTGCAACATTACCCCCTCCCTCCTTCCCATCCCCTGCCTGTATTTGAGACAGGCATTCTACTACAGTAATTTGTTTTTAAGTTCAGTAAGTTGTATTTTTTCCTTAAAGGGTAAGAGTAAAAAAATATAGTAAAGGTGTGATAGTGGCAATCGTCAATGTTTGCATAGGTCTAGAAAAATGGAGAAAATGGAAAAAAAAATCCTTGACCTGCTTACAAAAAGGCCTCACCCCAGAAGTTTATTGGCATAAGACAGACTCCGAGTTCCAGGCATACCAGTCTATCCAACTCCAATCATTCTCAAGGTCCCGGTGAAACTTTTTCACACTTAAGCTATTGTTGGTATCAGACTCTTATATTTAAAGACTCTGGATTCTGTGCATTTCTTTCATTGATGTCAGGCTGATGTGGAGCATCTTCTAGTTTCAGCATATCATTAAATGCGGAGCGATCTGCCCTGCATGCAGACTGTTGCTGAGTCGCCTGGATGTTGGGAGCACTCTTTGGAGTAAGACAATGCCAAAGCAGTGGTAGGTCTTCTCTGGTAGAGGCTTGGATCCTGGTAATGTTAAAGACAATTGTGGTTGTTTCCATGGATGGTATCCATTGTTCAGGTGTGTGTGAGCGATGCCCATTCTTCTGAGGCCTGAGCTAAATCATTATGCCAATGTTCAGGGTAAAAGGCCTAATTACATTACTAAATTTGTGTTCCCATCTCTATTAGATAAGAACTTGCTTGCATATGTATTATTTTCTCATTTTAATGTGCCTATGCAAAAGAGAAGCAATGCCACAAGATATTGTTGGTGCATCTGGGGGCCGATGAATAAAGTCCAACATTTCCCGTAACTTGGTATAAACATGAAATCTATACAGAGTTACTCTTATACCAGTATTGCTTATAAAACAGATCTCACGGGGGAAAATCAAACAATCAAATAACTAATCTAGTGGGCAAAATTGTCACTATATGAGGATATTCGAAAGGAGTTATAAATGTTAAGGGAATACATCTGAGATATACAAAAGAGATACATGTGACCCTTTTATGTTTTAAAAAGAAAAAAAAGAAAGAAAACAAGGGTATTTGAAGACAACAGGTGATAGTTGAGTTTTAGACATGTTTTGCGGCATTACAGAACTCTATATTGTCCTTGAACTAGGGGTTTTGCTGAAGCTGATTCCGGTATCATGCAACAGTCCATAGTTTGATGGGGGCATGAGGGGCCACTAAGCATGGGTCAACAGGCTTGTTGTTTGTAGTTGTTTGTAGAGGCATGAGCTGGGGACCGAGAGGGTGTCTTTCAATGAAGAGCTGGATGGCGGTGTTGGGGCAGAAGGTCAGTCTTGGTGTCTACCCAATTAAGAACTGAGGATAAGGAGGGTTGAATAAGGGGAAGATAATGGTTCAGGGTTTGGGTATGAGAAGGTAGGAGAGACACAGTGGTGAGGGGAGAGGCAATACATAAAAGACTAGACAATAAAGGTCAATTTGAGTGTTTTATCAAAATCTTGGGCATCCTGATTCTATTTCTAGGAACAGTCTAGGATCAGGAATGTTTTAGGATAATGCTTGTGCCCGCGCGGTTCTGAAAAATAGTATTACTAGCAAAAAAAACCCCAGGGGGTCCAATATACATAGCGGAGGGGTTTCCCTTCTCCACCCGCCCCCCAGGACCTGAGTTGCCAGGGCTGGCCATGAAGACCCGCCTGGCGTGGGGGGTTCCAGTCTCCTGGAGCAAGTGTTCAGTCCAGGAGATCTGTGGCCCACTGTTTTTTTGTTCTTTTTTTTTTTTTTTTTGGTTTTTCGGGCCACACTTGTTTGATGCTCAGGGGTTACTCCTGTCTAAGCGCTCAGAAATGACTCCTACCTTGGGGGGACCATATGGGACGCCGGGGGATAGAATCTCAATCCTTCCTTGGCTAGCGCTTGCAAGGCAGACACCTTTCCTCTAGCGCCACCTTGCTGGCTTTGACTAATAATTTTAATAATAATTTTTATTATTCTATTTAGTCAAATTCTTTTCTATTCTATTTGCAATATGTGGGATAAGGAAAATATTCTCATGTAAATAGATTTTGTCATGAGACTATTTACTTTGAATTAGTTTTGATGCAATATTTAGAAACAAAGAGGGGGGGCAGAATGATGGCACAGTGGTAGGGTGTTTGCCTTGCATGCACCTGACCCAGGACAGACTGGTTTGATTCCCCAGCATCCCATATGGTACCCCAAGTCAAGAGTGATATCTGAATGCATAGCCAGAAGAAATCCCTGAGCATCACCAGTGTGGCTCCAAAAACAAAACAAAACAAAACAAAAACAAACATAGAGGGAATAATCTAGAATATTTTATGTGAAATAAAAATGAGTAGAGGTAAAAGAAATACCTGAACAAGGTCTATAAAAAAAGACTTGTTATTGGGGATACATAATGAGAGAAGTCTAAAGGAAAGCAAATATAAACTGAGTTGGGAAGAAGATAAAATAACTTAAAATTGGTCAAACAATTCTGTTTCATAAAGAGAAATAATAGGACTGAAGGGAGAGTACAGTGGGTAGGGCATTTGCCTTTCACTCAGCTGATCTGGGTTCAATCCCAGAATCCCTTAGGACCCCCTCCCCACCATTAGGAGGGATCCCTGAACACAGAGCCAGAAGTAAGCCCTGAGAACTGATGGGTGTGGCCCCTCTCCAAAAAAGAGAACAAAATTAAAAATGAAAATAATAGAATAAAATATAAAAATTGTGGAGAGAAATGGGAAAAATTAATATAAGCAGAACAAGTTTGAGTATGTTCATATGAAGAGCTTTACCTGCATATATCTGCATTTTATCATTTAACTTTAATTTTATAATTTAATTTTAAGCAAGATGGATGCAAATGAAAGATATGTTAAATGAAGTAATATCACTTATATGTGGCATTTATAATAAGCAGATGAAGAAATGCAATGACCTAAAAAGGTATGCCTACATCATACTTTGTCCCAGAGTATAGGGAGGAGAAGGAAAGAAATAGAGTGGAGGGAAGGGGAGAAAGACAGATGTGAAAGAATCGGGGGGCCAGACTCAAGGGGATTCAAGTACATTGGTGGTAAGTAAGGTAGAACTAAATATACAAACCATGGAATCAACAACACTGAAATCATGAAAATCAAGCTTAAACATCTAAACTCAAAAAGGTTCCTATGAAGATGACAGCCGAGGGGAAAGTGTGGGAGGGAACCTGGGAACATTGGTGGAGGGAGGTTGACATTAGTGGGGTGATTAGTGCTGGGACATTGTCTGTCTAAAGCTCAACATTGCATAGCTTTGTAAATCACAGTGCTTTAATTAAAAAAATTTAAAAAGCATAAAAAGGCAAAAACATATCGGTCAACATAACAACAAATATAAATAGACTAAGCTCAGTATTTATAAGTCAAATATTTATGCATTGAATGAAGATATAGACAGACATAGGCAGGAGTTCAGAATTTCTCTGAATTCAATTTTTTTTAGAACATATAGTCCCATTAATTCAGATTTGATACTATAACCCTTGCCATTGGCATCCATCATTGAAGACTTCTTTGAGATCTAAGTCTTGGAGTGTTTCACTTACATTTTCCTCAGTGAACTTTATGGATTCAGGTCTAATCTCAAGGATTTTTAATCTACTTTGAAATGACTTTTGTGCAATCTGTGAGATACGGATCAATCTTTAGTTTCTAATTATGGTTATCCAATTGTTCAAGACTGTCTTTATTCCATTTCAAGTTCTTAGGTCCCTATCAAAGATTGCCAACATACTTGTGGATTTTTACTGGATATTTTATTCTGACACATTGGTCTGAAAGTTTGTCTTTTTTCCAATACCATGCTGTTTTGATCACTATGGCTTTGGAGTAAAGCTTCAAGTTAGGTAATGAGATGCCTCTCAGTTTCTTGTTTTTCAATATGGATCTGGCTATCCTAGTTATTTTTTTGTGGGCCACATGCAGTGATACTCAGGGGTTACTCCTGGCTATGAGTTCAGAAATCGCTCCTGGCTTGTGGGACCATATGGGAAGTCAGGGATTGAATCCAGGTTTGTCCTGGATCAGCCAAGGCAAATAAATGCCTTACCACTGTGCTATTACTCTGGCCCCTATTTTTTTTTTTTTATGATTTTGGCTATCCTAGGTCTTTTTTAGTTCCACCCCAGCTTTATAATAGATTGTTCTAAGTCCTTTAAAAATGTTGTCTAAATTTGAATAGGGATTGCCTGAAATCTGTATAATAGATTAGGTAAAATGGTCATTTTGATGATATTGATTCTTGCAAGTAATGTTCTTCCATTTCCTTAGGTCTTTTTCAATTTCTTTCTTAAGTGTTTTGAAGTTTTTGTGTGATAGGTCTGTCACCTCTCTTGTTAGGTTGATTCTCAGATACTTGATAGTTTTGTACTCTATATTAAATGGAATAGACTCTTTGGTCTCTTTCTCCTCTGAGTCGTTATTTGTGTAAGGGAATGCAGCTATCTTTTGTGTATTGACTTTGTAGCTGGCCACTTTGCTGTATTGGTTTATGGTTTCTAGAAGCTTTCTGGTAGACGCTTTAGGGTCTTCAATTTATATCATCTGCAAGTAGAGGTAGTTTGATTTTCTTTTTTTCAATTTTGATTCATTTGATTTCATTTTCTTGTTCGATTGCTATTGCTAGGACTTATAATCCTATGTTGAAAAAGAGTGGAAAAAGAGTGAGCATCCTTGTTTAGTGTCTGACCTTATAGAAATGTTTCAGTTTTTCACCATTAAAAATAATATTGGCTGTAGATTTTTTTTAATAGATAGCTGTAACTATCTTGAGGAAGGTCCCTTTTACACCTAGTTTGACAGTAGCCAGGAAGAAGAGTTAGTGATGTGAAGAGAAATTCCAGCAGAGATTGGATAAGAGCACACATGGGTATTGGATTATGCCCGAGAGTCCCTGTTAGCTGCTCCCACTCTGTATGTGTGCTTTTGAGCCACATCTGTGTTGCTCAGAGTTGACTTCTAACTCTATGGTCAGAGGTCATTCCTTGAGGACTCAGGGGACCATTGGGGTTGCTGGGGATTAAGCTTGGGTCTGCTGCACACAGGTAAGCACTTCCCTGCTGTCCTATGGCTATGGCTGAGACAGCTCTGACTCTGATGTCCTCAGGGATATTTTTAGTGTTATAAAACATTATGATGTGCTTTGATGCCTATGGAAAAACAATGAAAAGTTATGCCAAAACTGTATGAAAATCTGGACCTTGCCCTCTTACCAAGTCTGGGCTCTAATCACCAGACACAGGTTTCCTGGAGATATTTTGCTGTTTGCATTTCTGATTTCCTCTCCTCTTCTCTATTAATTCACCAACCTGAGCTGAAGAGGCAGAAAAACACATAAAGACAGAGCCCTCTGCAACTGATGAATTATTTTGCCAATTTGAGAAAAATGTGAGAAAAAAAACACCTTTCAAACCAAATAACAATTACTTTATAAGAAATTCAATGAACACTTTTCCATCAAGCAAATATGTTGGGCCTGGTAGGAGGCAGAAGTTTTCTGAGGTAGCTAAGACTGTTCCCTATTTGCATATTATTTTATAGAAGAACATAGAGCAAGTACTTTGACACAAATAATTATAATATTTTAATTGTGTTTCTTCAGGGCTTTAATGGAAAACGAATAAACAAGAAAGTCAGTGTTTCCTGTCACACAAAAGCTATGGTGACAATTGTTTTCTTTCATCTGCAAGAGAACAGTTGGAGGAGGGCAGAGCAATAATAATACAATGGCTGGGTGTTTGTCTTGCATGAAGCTGGTCCATAGTCAATCCTTTCCTTTAAATATATGTTTTATAATACTAAAAATAAAAAGGGAGGGTGCCGGAGCGATAGCGCAGTGGTAGGGCGTTTACCTTGCAAGTGGCTGACCCAGGACAGATCTGAGTTCAATTGCTGGCATCCCATATCGTCTGTCCCCTTCACCAGGAGCGATTTCTGAGTGCATAATTAGGAGTAACCCCTGAGCGTCACTGGATGTGGCTCAAGAATGAAAAAAAGGGGCCGGAGAGATAGCATGGAGGTAAGGCGTTTGCCCTTCATGCAGGAGGTCATCGGTTCAAATCCCGGTGCCCCATATGGTCCCCCGTGCCTGCCAGGAGCAATTTCTGAGCCTGGAGCCAGGAATAACCCCTGAGCACTGCCGGGTGTGACCCAAAAACCACAAAAAGAAAAAGAAAAAAAAAAGAATGAAAAAAAGTTTTTTGTTTGTTTGTTTGTTTTGCTTTTGGGTCACACCTGGCAGCGCTCAGGGGTTACTCCTGGCTCTATGCTCAGAAATTGCTCCTGGCAGGCTCAGGGGACCATATGAGATGCTGGGATTTGAACCATCGACCTTCTGCATGAAATGTCCCACCAAAACAAGTTTTTTTTTTTTTTAATATTTTTTAACTGTGATCAAAGTGAATTACAAGTCTTTCACAGTAATATTTAAGGTACATAGTGACAGTGAATTAGAGTCATTCCCACCACCAGTGTTGTCCTCCCTCCACCCGTATCCAGCATGCATTCCATACCTTCCCCCTTTTTACCCGATGGACTGCTAGTGTGACAGGTCTCCTTCGTGTATAGCTTGTTGAAGCTTGGGTATTGATTCTGGTGTCTGTTGACTCTGGTGTCATTAACAAAAATAAAATGTCTTATAATACTCTGTAGTTGATGAAAAATTTGCCTTTGTTGTGTACACTGAAATGTTATATTTTCTATATGTTTTACAGGATTACAAAACTGCTCTCATTTTAAATACTATCCTAAAAGTAATCTCAGAAAAAGTCTTTTGTTTTGTAAAACTAAACTTGACTTAAAAAAATCATATGGACAAGCAACTCTCAAATAAAATCAGGATTGATAAGATTTTTTTGCCTGCTGCATCACATGGCAGTTTTTTTTTGTCCCAGCCCCATTCCTCAAAAACTCACGTGGACACCATGCTGGAGATAAAGAATCTTTCCCTGATATCATTAAGGAAAATGGGATAGGCCTACAGTTTCTTTGGCAAATAATTTTATGGCCATGCATGTTTGATTGCCTCCTTCTTAGTGGGGATGGTTGTAGCAGAAAGGAAAGTCATGAGTAATCCCTGCCAGAGTGTAGAGCCAGTAGTAACTTCTGAGCACTGCTGGGTGTTGCCCCAAATAAAACAACAACAAAGTCCTTTCAGGACTTGCATTGCTCTTCCCTGGCACTGTGTTTGTGAAGACCTGACCAGCTCCCCCACTTCCTCCAGTTTGTGTTTAGGGTCCCAGTGAGGTTTGTGGCAGCCCTATCCACTCAGTGCTTGCTCTGGAGTGTCTCATAGAGATTCTCTGTACCTTTGCAGTCTGCTATCTGCTCAGGTAGTGTGGACAGAAGGAAGTTACCTGGCTGGCAACCTCTGTGTATCTTACTGTTCCGTACCTACAGTTCTTTCCACAGTTTTTACCTGGACCCACTAAGTGGACTAGATTTGCAAAGAGTGGTCCTAATCCTAACTTTAGACAGGTTATTTTGGTTCCCCCTACAGGCCGAGGCGACCTTAGAACCCAGTTCCCCTGACTCTCTAGCACAACTGCCCCAACTCAGGCTCATCACCCCAAGATTGGGTAGAATCAAGCTGGCTGCATTTCCAACAGTCACAGTTTGCATCCCTGTGTTTCCCTTCCTCATGTTCCCACTGAGTCACAGGCCCACTGTATTCTTTGTTCTGTGGAACTTGGGCAGAAACATGTGCTTCTGTGTTTGTCCCTTGGTGGTAGCCTTACCACCATTGGTGTACAGGATAGTAGACATAGTAAAGAGACCAGGATTGTCTATTATGATGGAGGTGCCCAAGAACCTCCATTGTGATTGTGATGGACACTAAGGGGCTCCTATCAGCCAGACATGGCCCAAACCCACCCTAGGTCATAAAGCCATCATGTGCAAGTGTTGGGGCTAAGGTGTGTAGGTCCTGGGGAGCACTGCTGAGAATGACAACACAGTATGAGTGAGACAATACAACATAACTTTGTGTGTGTATGTGAATGCATGTATGTGTGCGCTTTGATTTGTTTTGTGGACATACCTGGCTGTGTTCAGAGCTTACTCCTGGCTTTGTGCACAGGGATCTCTCAGATGGGGCTCAGGAACCTTGTGTGGTGCCTGAGATTAAACTATCTCTCTGGGCCTCTATAAGCAAACCTAATTCTATTCCTGCCTCTACATCAGTCTGAGCCTCAATCCAACTGTAACCATAACCCTAATTTACACAGAAGGATGTTACCCAGCCAGGTTTCTGAGATTTCCTGGTCCTAGCTGCCATCATTCACCCTCCTGCCTTTGTCTTAGCTTTTTCTCTTGACTGCCACTCCAAAACCTGACCATACATTCCCATTTCTCCTAGAAACACTTGAGGTTTTGGCTCCTTTCATGAATATGAGTCCTGACTCCGACCCCAGGGCTTTTCACCTGCCCGAAATGAGAGTATAGACCTGATTTATTAAGATTCCTGGGGCAAGATTTCTAGATCAATCTGAGTTTGCTGTAGATCCTCTGGAGATGTGTCTCCTCTTCCTTTTCTGACCTCCTTCCTTCAGTGCTCCCAGACTCAGCAAGACTCCATACGAGCCTGAAACTTCCTACTCAGAAGTGCTCTCTCATTTTCTGCATCCCTGTGTACATTGGGGGTGACAGGTTCGAGAGGGAATCTCCCTACAAAGGTGACCAAGGCCTGTGAGCAGAAATTCACCAAGCAGAGGTAGAGCGTGAGTGGAGGAAGGTAGGGGGGTGGTTGGGCAGAGAAAAAAAAAGATGGAGAAGAAGTAAAGAGCTTGAGACAACCCTGGGCAGTAACAAGCACTGTGCAATGTTTTCTGATGCACTCTTTTCATTTGAAATGCATGAAAATTTAGTGAGCCTCGCTTTCCTCCATTCCATTGCAAGCTACATATTTATGGCAAGTGTTTACAGCATTTTCCATTTATTTTTCTGTTCCATATGTAGTTTGTGCTCTTTCATATGTATAAGTTTAATCTCCCCAGACACAGCTGGGTGTGGTACTTTGTGTCCAGCAGAATATTTTGAGTGATGGTAGCTGCCAGTAATGCACCTTCAGTGCTAGGGAGCTTAAGGAATACCCCAATGGCCCATAATTATCCCTGGTAACTGGGATGTTCAAACATTGTTTCCCATTGCCTCCCTCTTGAGATTCCCCCCACAAGTCTTTCAATGGGATCTTCTTTGGCCTTCTAACTTTTGCACTTTCTTTTTTTTTTGTTTGTTTGTTTTTTGGGCCACACCCGGCATTGCTCAGAGGTTACTCCTGGCTGTCTGCTAAGAAATAGCTCCTGGCAGGTACGGGGGACCATATGGGACACCGGGATTCGAACCAACCACCTTTGGTCCTGGATCGGCTGCTTGCAAGGCAAACACCGCTGTGCTATCTCTCCGGGCCCACTTTTGCACTTTCTTTCTTTCTTTTTTTTTTTTAACTCTTGCACGTTCATACTGGACAGTTGCAACTATGTCTTCATCATGCCCCTTCTTGTTGCTAGTAGAATCTTCCTGAAAAGTAAATGATGCCTTTTCGCATAAGCTGAATTACCCCATTGCTTCTCAGCACCTTGGTCTCTGGTGCTGGCCTGCCTCCCCACGGTGGAGTGACCTTGGACTCTGTGACTTTGTGCCTTCTTGCCTCTTTCCCACCTGAAAGTCCAGCTGGGGCTTATTGTCTTCAAAGTCCTCACCCCACCCATCAGTGCTGACTACTGCTCCTGGCAGGACACTCAGTGCCATCCCTCCCAGCATCCATGTATTCATATGCAAGACTCAATGAATGTCTTTTCTGGCCCAGCCATTCCAGGTCATGGCAGCTCTGATGCCCAAAGTACTTGATTCTGATTCAACAAGGTGGTTTCTATGAGTGCTGTTCCTAGTGCCTCCTGTCATTTGAACACAATGGCACAACTCTTGGAACGAAATTGGCTTTTCAACAGCATGGTATTGAATGAGCATAGAACTATCAGGAGTCTACACTTCTCCAGCAGGCTAGACCCACCCAATATTCAGTAGGGTTCCCAAACTATGGCCTGTGGGCCACAAGAGGCTCAACGAGGACATTATTCCAGCCCACTGGGTGTTTATGCCATTGATGCTTGTCCTGCTTAGCAGTCAACTTGTCCCAGGCCCTATGTGAACATGTGTGGGATATTTGCCACACTTTCTGACTCCCCTCCTTCTGTCTGTCTCAACTCCTCCTCTCAGTCTCAGGCAGGGGTCCTCAGTGTGGGGACTGGACAGTTAAAAGAGAGAGGTGGTGAGAAGGCTGGGCTAGGGGGCAGGGTTACGTGTGTGAGAAAGAGTGTGGGAGAGTGTGTGAGCATGTGGGAAGATTGGGAGCATTGAAAATGTGAGTATGAAACCATGAATGTATGAGTGTATGAGAGGATTGTGAGTGTTGGGGAGGGCAAACAGTGGGAGATTGTCTTAAAATGTGAGTATGTGAGAGCTTGGGAGGACGTGTCGAATGTGAGTGTGAGAAAGTGAAGATATGAATGTGTGGGAGGTCTGTGTGTTGGAGAGTGCTAATGTGTGGGATGACTATAGGAGATTATCTGTGTAGGAGAATATGTGTAGGAGAGCACGTGGGAGGATTGTGTGAGAAGCCATGAGTGTCCTCACATGCGAGTATCCTAAGTGTTATTTGAGTGCAAGCATGAGACGATGAGAGTGTCATATTGGATGTAGCCTGAGGGTAAGACCATAAGAAAGGGAGCGTGTACATATGTGTAAGCGTGGATGTGAGAATAGATGTGAGTGTGAGTGTGAGTGCATGTGAGTGTGTGAGACACTATGTGAGTATGTGAGTGTGTGAATACTACCCGAATTGTGTGAGGAACCAGGAGTAGGGCTGAGAATCTGCCTGGTGGAGGATGCTGAACTGGGGAGTCTGGGAGCTGCTCCTTCAGAGTCAGGGACAGTGGGAGAGGAGGGGGCCTGGTGGCCATCCTGTCAGGATGGAGCAGGCAGGGAGAGGGGTTCTGAGGCTCCCAGCTGAGGGGGCACATCCAGCCATGCACCCCTGCTTCAGCACCTCATCAGCAATGTCCTTGGAGAGCAGAGTCTGCGCATGGTCTGTGGAGAGGAGGTGACAGGAAGGGCTGAAGTTTCTAGCAAGTTTCCAAGTACTAGAGGTTGCTTTGCTCCCTGGTAGCCTTATGTTCTGGAGAGTTCTGTCAGGAGCCCTGTCAGCTCTGGAGGAAGGTTCCAGGGTAAAAGCTGTGATGGCACTTGTGGGAGGGCAGGTGTGGCTGGCAGAGTTCTGGGTTTATAGAGGCCACTCTAGGGAAAATTTTGTTTTTCTGGGGAAAAGTTGATGTGTTCCTGTGAGGAGGAACCAGGAAGAATCTGGGTCTGAGGTGAATGTGGGGCTGAGGCTTAGGGGAAAGGTGTGCCTCCACCTGTGTTCACTGCCTAGACACTCCCATATTGAGAGGGCTGCCCTCTGCTCAAAGACATTTGATAATGAACCCTCTGAAGATGGGTAATTAAGTTCCATTGGGAACAAGTGTGGAAATAATCACAGCTGATGATTCCCAGGATGCTCAGTCAGAAACACAGGAAAAGCAGAATATTGTTGGGATGCCAGATTCTAAGCAGCTTGGCCTCAGCACAGACAGAATGTAGGAAGGAATAAATGAATGCATTGTTGATGGGGAGGGGATAAGCTGACAAAATAGAGTGGCTTCACACACTGGGGGAGAGATAAAGAGAGAGAAAGGGAAAGATGGGGGAGGAGGAGAGAGAGATGGAGAGAAAGGAGAGAAGAGAGTGGCAGGGAGGGAAAGGATGGGAGTGAAAGAGAACAAGAGAATGAGAGTAAGAGCAAGAAGAATAGAGATGGAGAAAGGGAGAAAGAGATAAAAAGAGAAAGAACTATGGGGAGGAAGAGGGATAGAGAAGAGAAAGGAGAGATAAAATAGAGAGCAGTCATACATGTGCACCCTTAAGCTCTGCCTACCTGGATATGTGGCACTGAACTAGCCCCAGCTGCCTGTGGGGCCAGAGCACAGGTACAGCAGGCAGGTGCTGCCTTGCACATGACTGACCAGTTTTGGTCCCTGGCACCCCTTTTGGTCCCTTGAGCATAAATAGGAATGATACCTGAGCACAGAGTCTTGAGTACCACCAGGTGTGACCTAAAAAGCAAACATACAATAATTACCCTGTAGCGGCCTCCTGGGGACTTTGGATATTTCAGGACACAGTCTCAGGACAAAGCTTTTCTCATCTCCCATTCTCATGTGCCCATGGTTTAGAGGGACATAGTCCAGAGACCTTCTCTGCTCACCTGGTACTGAGATGACACAAACTCAGGACTCAGCAGTTGAGCTCCATGGCCACTTTCTCACTTAGCCTCTTACCCATATTTCCCCCAACCCTGGGGTGGCCCACAGATTAGTAGGAGAAAGTGACTAAAATATGGTGGTGGGGAGTGTCCTGGGTATCAAAGCCTGGGACATGTCCCTCTGCCTCTACCCTCCTGGTTCTGAAAAGAGCCAGCCTCTCAGTGTCTATGGGTCTCCCCTTCTGGATCCCAATCCCCATACTAGGGCTGGAATTGTCCTATGGTGGGTGTGAGATGCTCATTAGAAGCTCTGGACAGAGGAGAGTTTGTGGCACAGGTGAGGACCTCGCCCTTCTCACCTAGCATCTGACTTCCCTGCACAGTGCTTACAGCTGCTGTTTTAGGTGAGAAGGTGGTGCAGAGACCCCATAGGTGTGAAATGCAAGCAGATACACCAACAGAGACAGACCCAGTAGTCAGTGGTCAGAGAGACCTATCATTGGGAGACCAGTGCCTGGGGACAGGCTGTTTTGACTCAGTCATTCTCAGTCATCTGGGGATTCGGGTCCTCTGTGTAGACCCTGGAAGCCTCCAGGGAATCTCCTGTTCATCAGATGCCCTTAATCATTCTTCCCTTACCACTTAATTTCTCTCTGTTCCCTTCCCTTTCCACCCTCCATGCCATACTCAGGGCCAGTGCTCAGCTTCTCCAGGATCTTGATGCCCAGGATGGGCTCTTGACCCCCAGGATTGAAGGGAAGAGTCTGTCGTTTGGGACAGAAATGGCACGAGGGGCTTGGAAAGTGGAAGAGCCAATATTGCCGGAGACAGAAGGTAGTCATGATTGATGATAGTCTATATTCCCTCTGTGTAAGCATGTATTAGGGAGAGCCAGAGAGAGATAAATAGAAACAGAGAGATAAGAACAAGCAGAGATAGAAACACAGAACTAAACAGAGGGAGACAGGTAGAGACAGGTAGAGAAATGAGAGAGACAGAGATAAGAGGTTGAGACAGAGAGAAACACAGAGAGACAGAGACAGAGACAGAAACAGAAACAGAGAGAAACAGAGAGGCAGACATTGAGACAGAGACAGAGTTATGGAAATACATAAATAGAAAGAGGAACAAAGACAGAGATAGATAGATAGAAACAGAGACAGAAAACAGAGAGACAGAGAGAAACAAACAAGAGGAACACAGAAATATAGGTAGACAGAGAAAAGGACAAAAACAGATAAAGTGTGGGAGATAGAAAGAGATGGGGAGATATGGAGAGACAGAGGTAGAGTGAGCACTGGAGTCAGAGCATTGTGATTGTCTGAGCAAGACCCTTTCAACATGGAGTGACAGTGACTGATCCATGGTGGGACCGCAAGAGTGGGGGAAGAAAATGAGACTTCCTCACTGCCTGGGGACTTTGGAGACAGGGCTTCAGCTGACCCCATAAACACCAATATTAGGGGTACTCATTTTCTTATCACCTTCTCCAGGGTCTTCGGGGGCCAAAGAAGGCCCCAGGCTGGTTCTATTGCCACAATGATGTTCTCAGGGACTGTGGAGTGAGTCATGCAGGGAATGATCCTGCAGCAGCAAGACAAGGGCAAGAGTAGGGGCAGGTAGAGAGATTCGATGTAGGAGAGGAAAATGGGGGCCACAAGGGGAGAGGGATGAGGAGCCTCAAAAATAAGAAAAGGAAGATCCTATAGTTCAGGTGCTCCACTTCTGGGACTTTATCCCCCAATACAGAAACACTATAAGATCTATGCACCCATGTCTGCCGCAGAGATTTAGAAAAGTCAAGAAATCCACAAAGTAGCCACAAGCTCATCAGTGAAAGTGAATACACACCTGTAGAACAAACTCATCTTCAATTGCAGACAAGAGCTGGGCATTTGTGGGGCATTTGTGATGGAGTTCAAGGGTCATGACACTAAGAAATATATCAGAAGAGAATGCAAAGGCTGTCAATCTCCTCACATGTAAAGCAATGAAACAAATGAATCAACCAAACAAAACCAACGTGTTTGCTGCAGAGAAAAGGCTGGCTCCAAAGAGAACACTGGAGGGGAGTGGGTGAGTCAGTGGTAGATGAGGTGAACCCCAGAGCACTGGAGATGGGAGTCACAATTTAGAAGCATCAAGTTTTCAAGCTATGCACCTGGAACTCGTAGGGCATTAACAACCAATGCTGCCTCAATACACTTATTTTATTTTGATTTATTTTTGTTTTGGGGCCACACCTGGCTATGTTCAGGGCTTACTCCTGGCTCTGTACTCAGAGATCTTTCTTAGAGGTGCTCAGGAGACCATATGGGGTGCCAGATATGGAACCCAGCTTCCATATCAGTAGGCAAATGCTCTACTTGCTGTACAACATTGAGCTGGCCTTAATAAACACATTTTATAAAGAATATTGCCTGCCTTGTATTTTCTATATCTTTATATCTACACAGTATATCTTTAGATGAACTGTGTAATAGACAGTACAAGCCACTTATTGTTTATTAATTAATCATTCTGAGATGCAGCTAAATCTATAAAGATAAATTTGAACTTTGATTTATGTACTCCATAAACTCAGAGGAGACAAGAAGGAGGGAGAGAGAGGAACAGAGGAGGATGGAGAGAGGAAAAAGGAAGAGGGCATCCATCTCCAGGAAGGAGAGGGAGACCAAAAAGGAGAGAGGACTAAAGAGAGACAGAGAGAGTGATGGAGGGAGATGGGAGAGAAGAGACAAGTTTCCATAATTAAAATTTTGACTTCTAATAGTTTGTTCTGATGACAATGTTTTCTATATGATATGTGAATTTCTCAGTAAATACTTATAAGTTGAATGATAGATAGCCCATGGCAGTAAGTACGCTATGAATTTGAAAGTAGAATTAGAGCAGGGGGAAGATTTTTAATGCAACTCTCTGGTCTGCTTGCAGGTTGCTCTTCTCTGCTGAAGCCTGCTAAAGTGCTAGTAAAGGTTTAGAACCCCCAATAACTACAGTATTGAGAAGATACGTAATGTAGGGGATCAGGAAGATCTGGAGCAGCTTTAAAAGAGACAAGTTACAAAGTCAGTGCCTGAGTCTGTGTGAATGTGTGTTTGTGTGAATATGTATATGTGTGTTTAATCTGAGTCCATCTAAGTGTGTAATCTGATGTGTGCATGTGTGTATGTTTGAGTATAAGTAAATGTGTATATGCATTAGTGTGTGAATGTGAATGTGTGTCTGTGTGTGTCTCTGTGTGAGTATATGTATGTGAAGATATATGAATGCGTATATGTGTATCTGTGTGTCGAAGTGTGTGTGTGTGTCTGTATGTGATTGCATGTCTGTATGAACTGTAGTCACGTCAAGTGTGCTGTCCTCCTGGGTTTGGATTTTCAGGCCCCTCTGTGACTAGAAGAGGCTGTCACACTGCTGAGAAATTATGTCTCTGATAAAAGGTCTCCCCACTTCTCCTCAGACCACAGTCCATGGTCCCTGTCATTATGCAGACCCAGGTGGCCTGAGAAAGAGGAGGGCACAGCGGGCCAGGTAGATCACATGTACTTCAGCCTATCAGAGTTTTCAGCACTGGACCATAGCCAGTCCCAGAACCCAGAGGAGTAGCACACACTATGCATGTGGGAGGCACATGGGCTTGAACTTGTGACCAGTTGCTCTAAATTCCCATGCTTTTCCCAGGGCCTAGGGTTGTTCCTTGATTTCTTTCCCAATTTGCCCAGCTCTGGGCTATAGCTCCTGATTCTCCCTTTTGTTATTCCTCTTCATTGTCCTCCGGGGCTTCATTCATGGTACCTGTGGGCCCTAAGAAGGCTTAGGGTTAGGCACTTCAACCCTTCTGGCCACATATAGTGACCGCTCAGGTGTGGTTTCAAGTTTTTAAGAGTCGCTGTCTAGGCTGATGGTTCTTTGGATAGTCTAAAGCCCTCAAACATGTAGTTAGCTTGTAATTTATTTGATTATGGCCAGTTCCTTGTGCAAATAGACCCATGCAGCTACGTCCTAGGAAAAATGCCTTAAATTTGCTGTTTATTTTCTCTCTTGCTTTCATAGATCCTTCATATTTTCATTTCAGAGGATTTTTCAGAAAGCCATTATACATTTCTCCAAAGTGAGCTCCTCAGACCATTGTAAGTTTTAGACTGGGATGAAACCTTTTTTTTTGAAGGGTTCTTATTTTAGGGATAATTTATATAAATTTAAAAATATTTATAGATCTTCTCAGCTTTGTTTAATTTCTACTTGAGCTTAAGAAATTCAAAATAGTCCGTGTTGTAACTATAACAGTGTTGGTGGTTTCCTCTCCATCCTTTGCTGCACTTTTAGGTCTCTTCCTTTCCTAGTTCATTCAGCCTTGCACCTACCCCAGCAAATATACACTCATCCTGGTTCTCTTGAGATAAATATGCTAGGTTCTCAAGAGAAGCAAAACCAATACACTCTCTCCATGTCTTCTATGTCTCTATATCTCTATCAGCATCTAAGTAATGGCTCACATGATTTTTTTTGCCACACCTTGTGGTGCTTGAGGCTTCCTCCTGGCTCTGTGCTCTGAATTCATTGCTGGCAGTACTTGGGATGTGGTACTGGGGATTGAACTTGGTCAGTTGAGTGCAAGGTAAGTGCCTGTCCTATATCTCTGGATCTGATCACACAATTAGGAATAAAAACTATGAAAGAAATGTTATTTTGGGGGCAGTGGTTTCACTGGTGGCAGTACTGAGGGAACTTGAATGTCAGGGTATCTACAAGTAAACCTGCTCTTAGTTAGTTCTCTGAGAAGAGAACGTCCTTCATCTTCTGTCTTATACATAAGATCAACTAGAAGTTTGTTTGCTGTTCTTTAGGGGCCTGTAGGGAAAAGTCTTACCACAAGGCTCCTTGGTTTTAGATCACTCCCTTTTCCAACTAGGGTCCCTATTTCTTGAACCTTCACTAAGTTTCTTTAGTCCCTGGCCAGGCCTTTTAGAAGACACACTGCATATTTCAGGCCTTTCCTGGGGCAGCCACTGTGATTCCTTCCTGGGATCAGAGAGCTGATGCTGCAGGAACAAACAGCTCCAGAACCTCAGGGTTGTTTCTCAGATTTGTGGCCTGTGAGTCCTCCTCACTTTAGGACATAGAATGGAGCTGCTGTTAACTATATGGCAAGAGTGCAGAGGCTATCACTGCTTTCAGGCCCTGGCCACAGCTAACACAGGTCACCAGTCTGTGAATGTCTGGGCTTCAGTAGAACCAGAGAACCTGTATAAGTTGGGCAGGAGGTCATTGCCCATGCTAGGCCCTACATAGCTAGAGAGAATCACTAAAGTCAAAACATGCAGAATGTGCTCTGCTAGGAAAAGGTGACAGACTTTTGAGAGAGTAACCAGGAGGAATGAAATGCTGCAAGGAATCATGTGAATTAAATCCAAAACCCTCTAACTCGGTCTCCCAGTATAAATACCGCAGCTCTGAGCTGAGAAAGAGCACTCAAAGAAGAAACTCCCTTTCACAAATGAATAGACACTCAAGGGGAATTTAAATTTTAATGGAGGTGTTGGAAGACAATCTTAAAGTAGTTTTAAAGTGAGCACCCAGCAGGTCAAAAATAAAAGAGGCACAAGGACATAGGAAGGGCTGAGGAAATGCAGAGGTTATAGACACAGTGGAGTATTATGCAGCTGTTAGAACAGATTCGTACTCACAGTTGGCTGTGACTGGAGGGCATCTAGTTAAGAAAAGTAAATCAGAGGAGAAGGACATATACCAAGTGACCTCACTCATCTGTGGCAAGCTCAGAGCATGGACAGTAGCAAGTGATGGCAAAGTCTTGACCCCAGATTAAAGCAAGGCTAGTAATGAGAGAGTGGGGAAAGGATGGAATGCACAGGGATGGAGGATCTGAGGTACTTTGGTAATAGGAAAAGGGTTAATTGTGTAAATCGAGAAGACATCAGTCAACACTATTCTGAGCAAATGACCCAAATTCTGTCAAGTCAATCAAAAAGAAAAAATGAGCTTGTCAGGGGGGTGGACCTAGAGTGTAAGGTACAGCGTGAGACATCACTGCCAGAAATGGGTAATAACAGCACTAAAATAGGAACTGCACTAAAATAAATAAATCTGAAGGAAAAAAGAAAGGAGGAAAGATATGAGTTTATTGTCCTTTTGTGAACAGAGATGAAAGAGAAAACAAGAGACTTTTCACAGAATTGCTTCCAGAAAGGCCCTGGCATTGACAGTGAGTGGTTTATGATGGACCCCAAGACCCATCACTGAGGACACAAAAAACATGATGGGCAAGAATAGGTACCCCTTGTGTGGGCTGTGGAGTCAGCAAACCCAGGTATGGGGCAAGGAGTAGAAGGAAAGTCAGAAAAACTTTGGATGACCAGGCCTGAAAAACTCCCCAGAAAAGTGCAGGAGGGAAGTGAAAGAAATTTCCAGGAGGGCCAGGGAGTTAACATAAAGGGCTGGGACAAGAGTCTGGTATACTTCAGGCCCCACATTGCTTTTTCAGCTTTATTATTTTTAGGCCACATCCAGTGATGCTCAAGGCTTACTCCTGTCTCTGTGCTCAAAGATCTCTCCTGGAGGGCTCAGGTGATCATAGAGGTTGTCTTGATTTGATCCTGCATCAGCTGAATGCAAGGTAAATGCCCTACCTGCTGTACTATTGCTCTGGCCCAAGGGCCCCAGTTTAGTCCCTGATCGTGAGCAAGGCTGGGTGATTGACCCCCTGCACAACCAAGTTGGAGCAACACTGCAGGCAGGGCTTGAGCACTGGAGTGTCTGGCCTTGTTGGCCAGACTCTGGGAGTGGCTGCCAGCAAACTGAACACTGGTGGAGGAGCCTTCTCTGGAGGCAGTGGACAGTGATGTTCCAAGTCTTTTGGAGAATAGTGCCCTATGCCTGGGCTGGGCCATTTAGTGGACGTGGAACATCTGAGGTGCACCACAAATTCTGGAACTGTCAGAACAGAGCCCAGGGCTGGGTAGAGAAGCATGGGCCTGCCACTAGAAAGTTTCACCAAGATGCATCTAGTATTGCCTGGTCCCCAAAGGGCAGTGTATAGCTGAATTGAGCTCTGAGTGGCTCATTTCACAGCTTGCCAGGCATTCCCCCTTCTCACCACGCAGCCCTGTTGAGTAAGCAAGTGTCTGTCTCTGTACGGGGCAGGTGTTGTCAAACTTGACTCTGATGTGTCTTTAAGGGGATGGGCCCCTCGAGATCACTGCAGGTCACATTTGGCCAGAGTGGGGAAAGCTCTGGATGCCCTGTGAAGCTACTGTTTGGTAGTAACTCCAGGGAATATCAGTTCTCTACTATGGGTGCTGTGATCCTGAATCCCCCCGAAATTTGATTTCTAGTTTGTATCACTGATTATCTGTGTAGCCTGGAGCCCTGCATCTGACCTTGCATTGCTTTCTTGTAACCCCACATTGCTTTCTCACTCATTCACTTCCCAGACACTTTCTGTTGCCCATGCCCTGGGTTCCTCAGCTGCCTTCTTGGGGAGAGCCTTTCTTGGGAAATGGCTGCATTTCCTCACAAAGGAGATGCTGGAGCTGAGGGTGAGAATCTCCAGTCCAGGGCCCAATGCCTAGTGGGAGCAGGGAAAGTGGTGGGCACATATGGTTTATTTAGATGCTCTCAGCTCTGTATCCTAATCCTATACTCACCCCCAGTAGCTCCTTGGTGTGTAATGGGGCTGGCTGGAGCTGATCTGTCAGTTCCTTAACACTCAATTAAAGCCTTTCTCGCCAGCATGGCATTAAGTTTTAAAAAATTTATACATGCAGTTGAAGGAATTAAAGTGCCACTGTGGGTTTCTGAGTGGTTCAGCTAGGGAGGTGGCAAAATTGTTCTCCTTTGCCTACTGTCTAGGTTTCAGATTTATTCATGCAATTGAGCTGGAAATTAAGTGAGGTTTTAAGGTGAGTGTGAGCTTCGAACATGGTACCCCATTAAGCATTTTAAATTTATAAAGGTAATTAAAATGGGATTACACTGAAATGAATCTAGGATGGTGTCTGCTTGCAGAAGAGTCTTCTCCCCTCTCCCTTGTGTCCATTGAAATTTCAGGAGCATGGGTCTTGGACTATCACACCCACATCCACACTTCCTGCTTCATCTTTGCCCTCACCCTTCCAGCCTCCTCATTTCCAGAGGGGGTGGTGGTCACGCAGAGGGAACTGTAGTTGATGGCCTCTAGTTCTCATTTCTGCAAGTAGTGGCCCCTGAATCTCTATCTAATTGCCACGGTTTCCATGTCCCTACATACCAGTGCCTGACCCTGTGGTCCCCATATTCCTTGTCTGTATGCCACGCACTCACATCACTGAAACTGAACACAGAGACCTATGCAACACCTTGTCTGACCTAGTTATGCTATGTCTGTAGGCCATGGTCCTAAAGTTGCATCACCTGTGAGTTACAGACCTGGTGTCACCACATATGTGAGCCGCATCTTTCTGTCTACTGCAGTGGCTCCCCCACTCCGGCTCTCTCATGGCCAGAACTACATGCTGCTACCCCATTGTGGCCAGTTCTGCTCAGTGGGAGGCATTTTGGGGCTCAGCATATAATGCTGGGGGTGATGGCAAGAAGCACAGTCAGTCCTTTAATTCTATACATTTTCTAAAAAAGTCAAGAACACTGACATGAGCAACTTCACCTGAACTACCCAACTCTGCCATGGTCAGCATGGGCATGAGGGCTACATAATGCTCCTGGCTCTAGAAAATTCCCAGGGAGAATCACATTCTCTGCATAAGGGGACAGATGACCATCTATGTGGTTTCACAGAAACCACATAGAAAGCACCTGCTTTCTTCTGGGTCTCAGGACATTGACCCTCCAGGGTCCCACAGTCTTGCTCAGGCAGAATGGGGAGACAGCTTCCTGGCTTACTTTTTACTTGGAGGTTTCCTGAGCAGTGTTGTAGAAATTCTAGGAACCCCAGGTCTGTAGCACAAGCCTAAGGATGTGGGCCTTCATTTCCAGAGCTGGGGGTTCCTTTGACCTCCACACTGAGGACACTTGGATGACCCTTGCTGTACCTCATCCTGGCTCCTTTCTCCACCTTTGTTTACTGTCCGAGTCTCTGCACTAAGACACTTCTCTTTCCTCTCCTACTACATTTGCTCACCCAAGGTGAAAAATTACATAATTTAAAGTTTACATGATTTCCTTTCTGACTGGGATCTGCTTACTAGAGTTGACCTCATGGGGTGGGGGCTCACAGTCCCCTTCTGTACTTTCTTCTGGACATACCACCATGGATAGGGTCAGGCATACTTCATGAACAGGCTTTATGTTGTCCTCAAGGGGAGAGAGATAAAGCGAGTCTAACCCATAAGGTGGGGATGAAGAAAAAGACAGTCTATTTTTTAAACATAGAATCTTACAGAAGCTCAGGAGAGGCCTAGACTTGGTCTCTGGTAAAACAGCCAATGAGATGGAATATGGCAGGGCTCACTGGAACAAACCAAACAGGGCATATGAGGTGGGGGATAAGAGGAAAAGATTTGGGAAGCATAGCATTCTCTCCAAGAAATGCTAAACATGGCTGGAGCCAAGGGTAGGAGAAAAGAAGATGAGGACATGGAGCCACTGGCAAGACAGTGCCCCTGGAAACCCTGGTTTCCTGCTCCAGGAAACTCTGTGGGACTGGTGACTTAGAGCTCCATGTGGCCACTTCCCTGGTTAGATGCTGATATCCCAATTCTGCTGCAGACACCCCTGGTACCCATGCAACTTGGATTCAGTTGCTGCCTTCGACCTCACCCCTAAATCCACAGGAGCTCATACCCCAGCCTAGCCCTAACTTGTCCTTGGGTCAAGACCACTCACAACATTCTGCACACAGGGGCCCAAGTCAAACTCAGGCAGTCAAGTGAACTATGTTGGGGACTGCAGGGTCTGTGCCTCATGGAGCCCTCTAATCCCTCATTTTCTTCTCTCTTCTTTCTCTCTTCTCTTTCCTCTGTCTTCTCTCGTCTTTCTTCTCTGTCTCCCCTTTCTCCTTCTATCTCTCTTCTCTCTTCTCTGTTCACCCTCTTTGGTGGACTATTTTAAAACTCCAGCAAAGTTACTGACTTTGAATCTGGGACAAAAAAAAATCTAATCTGGGATGGGACAGCCTCACTTTCCTCTGTTCTCAGGCTTTGACCCCAGGTGTACCTGGATTTGGGGCTCTCTGGAGATAGGGGATGAGCTTTCCCTGAGCTCTGGAGATCTTTATTATTTTATTGGGGATGAGGGGCCAAGGGTCTGGTGTTGGAGGCTGGGCCTAAGTATGCAGCAAACCCCTGCCTCCAGTGCTGGGGTGAGAGAGCATGGGGCAGGAGCAAGGAACCCAAATGAATTCTGTGGTTCTGGTATCACCAGTGGCCTAGTGAGGTGTAGGGCTCTGAGGGGTGCAGAGTTGGGCAGAGCATGTGGTCCTGGGGCAGCCTATGCCCCACTCTGTGAGTCTGCTGAGTTCTGTAGGGAGGCATTTGGGCCTGATCTTCTTTCTGGAGAATCTTCTCCTGGCCAGACCAATCACAGACCCCAGAAACTCTCAGGGAGCAGACAAGAGGCTGAAACAGGGTGGAGAGTCAGAGAGAAATGTGCTCAGAGAATGGGGGCCTGCACAGAGGAACCTGCTAGGCAGAAGCACTGCCTGCTGCCTATAGAGGAATAGGACTACAGTCTGAGGGCAAGCACAAAGGGGTCAGGCAGTGTGGAGCAGATAGCAGGCTCCAGGGGTCCCTGCAAAGGTGTTGGGGGCTCTGCTATGGGGATGGGGTCTGATGATTTCCATCCTGCAATTGCTTCACAGCCAGATGCTCCTCATCATACTCTGAGTATGTCCTGGAGATGCTGAGTATCATTCAGGGAAAGGTGTGTGTGTGTGTGTGTGTGTGTGTGTGTGTGTGTGTGTGTGTGTGTGTATGAGAGAGAGAGAGAGAGAGAGAGAGAGAGGAAAGAGAGAGACAGAGACAGCGACAGAGACAAAAGAAAATGGAGGGAAAAAGGGGGAATCAAGTTGGCCTCCACACTCAATGTGTGAGTGTAGAGGAACTTCATGGTGATCCCGAGATGCAGGAATAACCCTTACTAAGCCTGTCAGAATAATTAAGAGTGGTGCTTCTCTGCCACAGTTTATAGAGAGGAAACGTCCATTTGGGTGAGTGTCAGCACTGACTCCAGCAGGCCACAGGCAATGCCATTTGTCTATGCATAGCTGTTGGCAGCCAGTTGAATGGGGTGGGGTGTTGAATGTGAAGATGTTGGAAGTTTTAAAATCACCCCACATGCCTTATTTCCAACTCTAGGTGAATGAGTCTAAAGCCAAGTTGCTGCATGAAATAATCCAGACTAGGCTGAGGGTGAAACACAGATAGTCTGGCAATCTTCTACCTCATATGAAGAGCAAGCTGCCTGCCAGAACTGTCCCCCAGGTGCAGGAGTAAGGACAGAGTAAGGCCGTAATCTCAGGCTATCCTGAGTCTGTCTTACCCTTTTATATGTTTACATATAAATTTACCTCCTTTTATATGTTTATATATAAGACCATCTTTGTTTTGGGTGAAACCAAGCTGTAAAGAAACAGATACAAAGAAACCAGGCTGAGCTTTGCTTTGTGTAAAACAACAGCTATGCTCTAATAGGAAGTGAGCAGGAGAGAGAAAATGGTTCTTGTTTCCTTATTCCTGTTGTTGTCCTGGGTAGGGAACAGCATGCGTGGGGGGGGGGCAAAGTGGGGGTGCCCCAGAAAATAAGAGCCTGGAGAAGTGCCATTTGCTGGCTGCTTCCCATCCCAACCTGAGTCACAGAAGATCAAATAGGAAGATGCAGTGGAGCCCTGAGTAGTGCCTCAGTTTATTCAGAGGATAGGGCAAAGCTTCAGGGTGGGACAGCCAGTCAGTTCAGTGGAGCTGGAAGTAGCGTTCATTGTTTCATTCATCCCTGTTTGTGGGGCTTTGAGCTCACTCTGCAGGAGAATTTCTGATCTGGGTCACTGTTGGAAGCATTCTATTCAGCATAATTCTTGTTTGCTAGTTCTTATCACTCATTGGATGGAAGCACCTTTGAATTAAAGCAGCTTTTGTATTGGCCCCTTATCCTACCTTAGGGGTCTCAAACTCGTGGCCCACGGCCGTTTGCGGTCCTCCGTACAACATTTTGTGGCCTATGGCCGGCCTTCAAATATCGCAGTATTCGGTAAGCGAATAATCGCAATAAAAATCGCATTAGTAAGAAAAAAAATCACATTAAACATTCACATACCCCGAGCAGTTCCGTTCGGGGTATGCAAATGTTTAATGCGATTTTTTTGCGATTTTTTTTCTTACTAATGTGATTTTTTTTATTGTGAATATTCGGTAAGTGAATAATCGCGAATACTTTGCGCCTAGCACAGACGTCATTTCCGCTGCTCCTGCCCACTGTCCCTTGCATTATCAGAGGCCTAAGGGAGAGAAGTTTATTACAGAATTAGATTTTGTCATACCTTCATCATGACTTCATCAAAGCCTGCAGTGAAGAGAAAGATTGATGACGAGCACAGACAATATCAGGAAAAGTGGGAGACGCAGTATTTCTTTGTTGAGCACAGGGGCATCCCCACATGTCTTATTTGCTCAGAGAAAGTTGCAGTGCACAAGGAATACAACTTGAAATGCCATTATTCAACTAAACATGCTGAGGAATGTGCAAAATATCAAGGAAATGAGAGAGCCAAACGGGTTGCCAGTCTTAAAGCATGTCTAATGAGGCAACAAGATTTCTTCAAGAAAGCAACCAAAGAGAATGTTGCATCAGTTGAAGCTAGTTATATGGTTAGTGAGATGATTGCTAAGGCAGGGAAACCATTCACAGAAGGAGAGTTTGTTAAAAAAATGCATGTTACAGGCTGCAAGTATTATCTGTCAGGAAAAGAAAGGTCAGTTTAGCCTTTCTGCCAACACTGTGGCAGAGTGCTTTTCTGACATGTCAAGTGACATTTATCATCAACTGTGTGAGAAAGCCAAATGTTTTGATGCATACTCAGTTGCTCTTGACAAGGGCACAAATATAACAGATACTGTGCAGCTCACAATTTATGTCCATGGTGTTGATTGCAATTTTGAATTGACAGAGGAGCTGCTCACAATAATTCCAATGCATGGCCAGACCACCGCTAATGAGATATTTCGGCATCTGTGTGATGCCATTGAGAATGCAGGTTTGCCATGGAAGAGGTTTGTTGTAATAATAACCGATGGAGCACCATCGATGACAGGGAGGAAAAATGGACTGGTGGCACTTGTTCAAAAAAAACTTGAAGAGGAGGGTGGAGAGAAGGCCATTGCTCTTCACTGCATTATCCATCAGCAGGCCCTTTGCAGTAAATGCCTGCCATGTGACAATGTGATGTCTGTTGTTGTGAAATGCATCAACAAAATCAGATCCAGGGGCTTAAAGCACAGGAGGTTCTGTGCTTTTTTTTTTTTTTAGAGGAAATGGAGTCAGAATATGGAGATGTGCTCTATTTCACTGAGGTACGTTGGCTCAGCAAGGGAAATGTCCTGAAAAGATTTTTTGAGTTGAGAGAAGAAGTGAAAGCCTTCATGGAGAAGGATGGGAATGCTGTTTCTGAGTTGAGTGATCACAAATGGCTCATGGACTTATCTTTTCTTGTTGACATCACACATAAGCTGAATGTACTAAACAAGATGTTACAAGGCCTGGGGCAGTTTATCAGTGCTGCCTATGACAACGTGAGAGCATTCTCCACAAAACTTGTGTTATGGAAATCCCAGCTCTTTCAGACAAACCTTTGCCATTTCCCAGCATTCAAGAAACTTGTGGATGCAGGCATACCATTCAGTGGTGAGAAATATGTTGATGCTATTTTTAAGCTAGAGAAGGAATTTGATCACAGATTTTCAGACTTCAAAAAGCACAGAGCCACTTTCCAAATTTCTGTGGACCCCTTTTCCTTTGATGTGCAAGATGCCCCTCCTGTGCTTCAAATGGAGCTCATTGACCTGCAATGCAACTCTGATCTCAAAGCCAAATTCAGGGAGATTAGTGGAAAAGCAGACATGCATGGCCAGTTTTTGAGAGAATTGGCCCCCAGCTTCCCTTAGCTTTCCCGAATGTTCAAGCACACCATGTGCCTTTTTGGGAGCACATATTTGTGTGAAAAGTTATTCTCCACATTGAACTTCAATAAGTCAAAGTATAGGTCTAGACTTAATGCTGATCATCTTCAAGCCATACTGAGGGTCTCAACTGCTTCCTCTCTAAAGGCAAATGTGGTTCAGATTTGTGAGAAGTGCTGTCAAGTCTCTGGCAGCAAGGAATAGGCAAAAGATGCCATGTTCAGAAGAACTGTTCATGATCTTCACTCAATGTTCTATTCACGTTCAGAAGAAATAATTAAAACTGTTAATAATGACGTTTGAGGACTTTTTTTTTTTTTGTGAAATCCCTTATGCAGCCCTGCCACACCCTGACTTTGCCTCCTGTGGCCCCCAGGTAAATTGAGTTTGAGACCCCTGTCCTACCTGTTTTCAACTCCAGAGTGTGGTCTTGTTCTTTCACTTCCCAATAAAGACTCAGGAGTCTCAGGGAGAAACTTTTTCGTTTTGGTTTTCCACAACTGAGCTATCTGCCTGCTAGCCATAGTATTAGGAGCAGAAAGCTTGTAGTGGGAGTTTCCTGGACCTGTACCATTCCCTTCAACTTTGTGTGGATTATTTTCTGTGTCAGCATTTGCTCCCAGACTTTTGTCTCCCCAATTCCTTGGAATTGGACCATGAGGCATTTGCTTCACCTGGTGAAGATCAGGGACCCCCATTTATGACTGTTGAGATGTTCCCTGGCATGATTTAGAGGTTTCTCTAGTGAATAATTCTGTGGTTTTTAAAAATAGCATTTATTTGGTTCAAAATTATGACAATAGCCTGGTTTTTGGTCAAGGGGCCCAGACATTTCCTCACATATATCACAACGTTTATTTTAATTTTAATATTTTTATTTTAAAAAATAATATCTTTATTTAAACACCATGATTACAAACATAACCATAGTTGGGTTTCAGTCATAAAAAGAACATCCCCCCCCTTGACCAGTGCAACATTCCCACCACCAATACCACCATCTCCCTCCTCCTTCATCTCCCTCCTCCCCTATCCCCTGCCCATTCTTTATTCCCACAGTCAAGATAAGACACACTGACATGGTAATTTATATATTGGCTATTCTGGTAGTAACTCTTATTGGCATAATAGTTTATATGTACTGTGAAATGCAAAATAATCAAGTCAAACTTTCTGAAACTGCTCTGTTTCTAAAATGCTCTCAACTGTTTCTGAAGCACCTTCTACTGTTTTTGAAAAGTCTTTGACTGCAGAAAACAAAACAGCTTTCCCAATAATGATAAGTGCTCAAGTCAAAAGCCCTCTGGCTTGAGGCCAGAGCGGTTGGGCTTTTGCCTTGCAAGCAGCTGATTCAAACAGACGGTGGTTCGAATCCCGGCATCCCATATGATCCCCCATGCCTGCCAGGAGCGACTTCTGAGCTCAGAGCTAGGAGTACCCCTTAATGCCGCTGGGTGTAACTGGTAATTCTTCACCTCCCACTGGCTTTAGTATAGAGGGACCACAGCAATCTGACATTGATTTACTAAACAAAACAAATGCCAAAAATGATATAGTGATAGTCCAATTGGATACTGAGTCAAAAAAAAGGAATCTGTAAGGTTACAACCACCCCACCCACATGCACCTTCTCAGAGAGTGTGAGACAAGCTCCACCCCACCCCAATTTCACTGCAATCTTCAGAGAGATTTTTTACTAACACAAACCCAGAACCATCTCCCATCAGGGAAACGATCAAACCTCAAACTATGTGAATTTAAATATAAAATATTATGGTTAATTTTAGAAAGTATGCTTGAATTATAGTCCACTTTCTCTGTTTTTGTGTTAAATTCCTTGCTACCTGGAGTAACAATGGGTATTGGATCCATCAGGACTTTAACACTGTGTCTAAGATCTGCCTGAGTGCTTCTCAACTTTTACATTGAAAAATGTCAATTTCTAAAGAAACTAAAACTAAGCTTAATATCCTAGAGCACTCTGGAAGAATGATTGCAGGAGTTTCATTGCTTTATAAGCTGTTAATAGGGAGAGAGGACTTTTCAGATACAAACAAGTAGAAGAAATTACCCCATGCTGTTTTGGAGCTCATCAGAGAGCTTGCATTGAAAACTTGGGAAAAAGTTGATGCAGATGCTGAATCTTTACAAAAAAATTTCAGGCCATTTCATAATTTCTAGGTAAACTGATGCTATCCAGAGGCTGATTAAAGACAAGAAAGCACATCAGGTTCTGACAAAAACCTTAGTGTTTGTAAATGCCAATGAAAATTGTTAAGCTATGTTATGTCTCATTAGAGAAAAAGATGTTATGAGATTTATACGTGCTTGTAGAAATATTGAAACATGCAATGATACTGCCCTGCTAGCAACCTATGCAGTACAGAGTCAAACTCCAGAGAACTAGAATGAATCCTGTTAGAGGACATGGTGGACTCCACTCAAGGAAACCACCTGGCTTTGCCTGAGGTGTGGCAAAGGATTCATTTGCCTTCATATTCTTTTTTTTTTTTTTTTTTTTTTTTTGGTTTTTGGGCCACACCCGGTTGACGCTCAGGGGTTACTCCTGGCTATGTGCTCAGAAATCACCCCTGGCTTGGGGGGGACCATATGGGACACCGGGGGATCGAACCGCGGTCCTTCCTTGGCTAGCGCTTGCAAGGCAAACACCTTACCTCCAGCGCCACCTACCCGGCCCCTGCCTTCATCTTCTTATCATGTCTCAAATAACTAGGGATGAGGTCCAAACTCAATCCTCTAAGTTCAGGTTAGATGCGGCAAAATGGGTCATTTATGTAGAGACTGCAGTAAGCCACCTTTTTCTGCTCTGGCTCCTGGACCCACCTCCTTGAGTCCAAGACTTAGTCATCCAATAGCAGGAAACTGGGTCAGAGATCAATCCCAGGCCCTAAAAAATCAAAGAATTTTTTTTTTTAATTATCAGCAATTCAGCTTCCTAACCAGGCCCAAGAGAACTCTACAGAATAAACTCATTAAAGCCTGCCATTCAGGAAGCTGTACACTTGATATTATATGTCCTTACAAAATTACCATAATATCAGTTCAATGCCCTTACAAGATAAGATCTGGCACAGAAGGGCCAACTCCTTCAGGAACTGTGGGCTTGATACTGTGTAGAAGCAGTGTGACTATTAAAGACATTTCAGTTCATCTGGGAATTATAGATTCTGACCATGATGGAGAATAGTTCTTATTTTCATGTCCACAGTTTAAACTTAAAAACAAAAGTAAAAACATAGCTCAAATTTCATTACTTCCTTATGTTATGCCTGGCAAATCAGAATGCATCAGGAAAGGGGTTATCAGAAGCACAAATCCTGATACTATTATTAATCCTTTAATAGCTTTTACTGCTAAGCTTAAGAAGAAAAATCCAATGTTAAACTTTAAAATGCAGCACAGAAAGGTTGAAGAAATGATTTTGGTGCTGAAGTTTCTGTAATAGCTTAAAAACATTAGCCCTATAATTGGGCCTTGCAAGATATACCTACCTGGAGTGAATAGGTGGTATTTTGCCTTCTGCATTTGCCCATAAGAATTCAAAATTTCTAAGATGCATAGGACCACAAATGCAGCAAGTGGGTTTTTTTTTCCTGTATGTGGCTCAAATTTTGTTGAACTTTACCAAACCCCCTCTTAAACCACAAGCTCAAATGTTTTGCCTTCTTGCCCACCCCCTCTAGACCACCAGCTCAGAAATTTCATCTTTTTAATTAAGGCACAGGGTTGAGAGCATGAAAACCGGCAAAGCTTTGCAAAAGCCGGCTCCCTGTGTGTGACACCAGGCGGGGAAAATCCGCGAAAGTACACCGGCCCAGTGGGGCCCAACTGTGAAAAACTGTGAGTGTGACCTGTCTATGTCTGTCTACTGTCCTCTTGCGTGAAACTCTTGCGAGTGGGGCAAAAAGAGGCTCCAGCGGAGCATGGCCGCTCCGCTTCGCTACGCGGCCGTGCACTCTTTCTAAGGAAAGAACTCCATTGCAACAAGAAGGAAAAATCACACTAAGAACGGCGCTATATCACAGAAGCAAACATTTCTCTCCGGACTGTCTTCTCTGTTGCATGCTCGGGCCTAAGATTTGACCCAGTGTGAGGCTTCATCCACGGAGGACTCCCCTCCCTTAGAGGCAAGTCAGCCCATCCAGAAAGGGAGGAGCCAGAGGAGTGTGCTGCCTGCATCATATAGACAATGAATACCACCACAACACATAGAAAAACCCACAATACAAGTGTAACAATGGGGAAACAACGCAGGCCAGCATTAGACATAGAGAATGAAGATGACAATTCTGAGGACCAGATAATGACCAACCAACTAATCAACCTCTCAGATAAGGACTTTAGACTAGCAATATGGAAGATGCTCAACGGACTCCAAGAAACCATGGATCGAGTTGAACAGAACACTAATAAGAACCAAGAAAATATGAAGACAGAAATCACAAAACTCCAAACTGAAATAACATGTCAACTAACAGGACTGAAAAAGTCAGTAAACGAAGTGAATGACAAAATGGATAAGCTCTGGGACAGGGTATCAGAAGCTGAGAATAGACTTGGTGCTGTGGAAGATGAGATACATAACAATTCCATACAGCAGGAGAGATTGGACAAAAAACTTAAAGCAAATGAGCAGACAATGGAAAAATTAGTCAAAGAATGGGAACAGACGAAAATAGAAGTCTATGATAAGATCAACAGAAACAACTTAAGAATCATTGGAGTCCCAGAGACCCAGGAAGAAAATTTCCAGGAAGAATCAACGGTCAAGAACATCATTAAAGAGAAACTTCCAGAGCTAAAGAATATATGTGATCAAATCCTGCATGCCCGAAGAGTACCAACCAAAAGAGACCCCAGAAGAACCACCCCAAGACACATCCTAGTCACAATGACAAATCCCACAGATAGAGACAGAATTCTGAAAACAGCAAGATCAAAAGGGGAAATCACGTTCAAGCAAGCTTCCCTGAGATTTACAGCAGACCTGTCACCAGAAACACTCAATGCCAGAAAGCAGTGGTGGGATATGGTGACAAGACTGAATGAAATGAATGCTTCACCCAGAATACTATACCCAGCAAAATTCACTTTCCGGTTTGACGGAAGAATACATGGTTTCACAGACAAAAAACAGCTCAGAAACTTCACAGACACAAAACCAGTCTTAAGAGAAAAACTGAAAGACCTAATCTAAGACAAGACTACCCAAAAGACACACCAAATTTTGAAATAAAGATGGCGTTAAATCCCAGGACAATTCTTTCTCTCAACGTCAATGGAATAAGTGCACCAGTTAAGAGACACAGAGTGGCTAAATGGATCAAAAAACTCAATCCAACCTTCTGCTGCCTACAAGAAACGCACCTGAATAGTCAGAACAAACATAGACTCAAAATAAAAGGCTGGAGAAAAATTATCCAAGCAAACAACACCCATAAAAAAGCTGGAGTGGCCATACTAATATCAGATAATGCAAACTTTATACTCAGGAACGTTGTAAGGGACAAAGATGGACATTTTATATTAATCAAGGGGTACGTAGAGCAGGAAGAATTCACTCTCCTAAACATATATGCACCGAATGAGGGGCCAGCAAAATATTTAATACAACTGTTGACAAATCTGAAAAATAATATCAACAACAACACAACAATTGTGGGGGACCTTAACACGGCTTTGTCAACACTGGATAGGTCAACCAGACTGAAACCCAACAAGAATATACTAGACCTGAGGAGAGAAATGGAAGAAAGAGGCCTAGTGGATATATATAGGACACTCCATCCCCAGAAACCTGGATACACATTCTTCTCCAATGTACATGGGACATTCTCCAGGATAGACTACATGCTGGCACATAAAACATACCTCCATAAGATCAAGAGGATAGAAATTTTGCAGACTACCTTCGCTGACCACAAGGCTCTGAAATTATTTGTGAACTCCAAAGGGACTCAGAAGAAACACTTTAACACCTGGAAGTTAAACAGCCTCATGCTCAATAACCAGTGGGTCCGAGATGAAATCAAGGAGGAAATCAAAAGGTTCCTGGAAACAAATGACAATAAAGACACAAACTCTCAGAACTTATGGGACACAGCAAAAGCAGTACTGAGAGGAAAATTTATAGCTTTGCAAGCACACATCAGGAAGGAAGAAGGAGCTTACCTGAGTAGCTTAATGACACAGCTAATAGAACTAGAAAATGCTCAACAAAAGGACCCAAGAATAGGAAGACAGAAGGAAATAACAAAGCTGAGAGCAGAAATCAACGAAGTGGAAACTCAAAAAAACAATCCGAAAGATCAACGAAAGCAGAAGTTGGTTCTTTGAAAAAATAAACAAGATTGATAGACCACTGGCAAACCTAACAAAGAAAGAGAGAGAGAGAAACTTGATAACTCGTATCAGGAATGAAAAAGGAGAGATCACTTCTGATATGACAGAGATTCAAAGGGTAATCAGAAACTACTTTGAAAAACTTTACGCCACTAAAAATGAGAACCTGGAAGAAATGGATAAATTCTTGGACTCTTATAATCTTCCACGGTTGAAGGAAGAGGATGTAGCATATCTAAACACCCCCATCACCATTGATGAAATTAAAACAGTAATCAAATGTCTGCCGAAAAACAAAAGCCCAGGTCCAGATGGATTCACTAATGAATTCTATCAAACTTTCCAAGAGTAACTACTGCCAATCTTGGCAAGACTCTTTCATGAAATTGAACAAACAGAAACACTTCCAAATAGCTTTTATGAAGCCAACATCACCTTGATACCTAAACCAGACAGAGACGCTACCAAAAAAGAAAACTACAGACCAATATCACTGATGAATGCAGATGCAAAGATCCTCAACAAAATCCTGGCAAATAGGATTCAATGCCTCATTAAAAAGATCATCCACTACGATCAAGTAGGTTTCATCCCAGGAATGCAAGGCTGGTTTAACATCCGTAAATCTATCAACATAATACACAACATCAATAACAAGAAAAATAAAAACCACATGATCATATCAATAGATGCAGAGAAAGCATTTGATAAGGTCCAACACCCATTCTTGATCAAAACTCTCAGCAAGATGGGAATGGAGGGAACCTTTCTCAATATAGTGAAGGCCATCTACCCCAAGCCAGTGGCAAATATTATCCTCAATGGAGAAAAACTGAAAGCCTTCCCTCTAAATTCTGGCACAAGACAAGGCTGTCCTCTCTCACCACTCCTATTCAACATAGCACTGGAAGTACTTGCTATAGCGATTAGGCAAGAAAAGGATATCAAGGGAATCAAGATAGGAAAGGAAGAAGTCAAGCTCTCACTGTTTGCAGATGACATGATACTCTACTTAGAAAACCCTAAAGACTCTATCAAAAAGCTTCTAGAAACAATAGACTCATATAGCAAGGTGGCAGGCTACAAAATTAACACACAAAAATCAATGGCCTTTCTATACACCAATAGTAATAAGGATGAAATGGACATTAAGAAAACAACCCCATTCACAATAGTGCCACACAAACTCCAATAGTAATAAGGATGAAATGGACATTAAGAAAACAACCCCATTCACAATAGTGCCACACAAACTCAAATATCTTGGAATCAACTTGACTAAATATGTGAAGGACCTATACAAAGAAAACTATAAAACTCTGCTCCAAGAAATAAGAGAGGACACACGGAAATGGAAACGCATACCCTGCTCATGGATTGGCAGGATTAACACCATCAAAATGGCAATACTCCCCAAGGCATTATACAGATTTAATGCCATCCCTCTAAAGATACCCATGACATTCTTCAAAGAAGTGTATCAGACACTTTTGAAATTCATTTGGAACAATAAACACCCTCGAATAGCTAAAGCAATCATTGGGTAAAAGAATATGGGAGGAATTACTTTCCCCAACTTTAAACTGTACTACAAAGCAACAGTTATCAAAACAGCATGGTATTGGAATAAGGAAGGTCCTCAGATCAGTGGAATAGGCTTGAATACTCAGAAAATGTTCCCCAGAGATACAACCACCTAATTTTTGATAAAGGAGCAGGAAATCCTAAATGGAGCAGGGAAAGCCTCTTCAACAAGTGGTGTTGGCACAATTGGATAGCCACTTGCAAAAGATTGAACTTAGACCCCCAGCTAACATCATGTACGAAGGTAAAATCCAAATGGATTAAAGACCTCGATATTAGCCCCAAAACCATAAGATATATAGAACAGCACATAGGCAAAACACTCCAGGACATTACAGGCATCTTCAAGGAGGAAACTGCACTCTCCAAGCAAGTGAAAGCAGAGATTAACAGATGGGAATATATTAAGCTGAGAAGCTTCTGCACCTCAAAGGAAATAGTGCCCAGGATCCAAGAGCCACCCACTGAGTGGGAGAAACTATTCACCCAATACCCATCAGATAAGGGGCTAATCTCCAAAATATACAAGGCACTGACAGAACTTTACAAGAAAAAAACATCTAACCCCATCAAAAAATGGGGAGAAGAAATGAACAGACACTTTGACAAAGAAGAAATACACATGGCCAAAAGACACATGAAAAAATGTTCCACATCACTAATCATCAGGGAGATGCAAATCAAAACAACGATGAGATACCACCTCACACCCCAGAGAATGGCACACATCACAAAGAATGAGAATAAACAGTGTTGGCGGGGATGTGGAGAGAAAGGAACTCTTATCCACTGCTGGTGGCAATGCCGTCTAGTTCAACCTTTATGGAAAGCGATATGGAGATTCCTCCAAAAACTGGAAATCGAGCTCCCATACGATCCAGCTATACCACTCCTAGGAATATACCCTAGGCACACAAAAATATAATACAAAAACCCCTTCCTTACACCTATATTCATTGCAGCACTATTTACCATAGCAAGACTCTGGAAACAACCAAGATGCCCTTCAACAGACGAATGGCTAAAGAAACTGTGGTAATATACACAATGGAATATTATGCAGCTGTCAGGAGAGATGAAGTCATGAAATTTTCCTGTACATGGATGTACACGGAATCTATTATGCTGAGTGAAATAAGTCAGAGAGAGAGAAAAACGCAGAATGGTCTCACTCATCTATGGGTTTTAAGAAAAATGAAAGACACCCTTGTAATAATAATTTTCAGACACAAAAGAGAAAAGAGCTGGAAGTTCCAGCTCACCTCAGGAAGCTCACCACAAAGAGTGATGAGTTTAGTTAGGGAAATAACTACATTTTGAACTATCCTAATAATGAGAATGTATGAGGAAAATGGAGAGCCTGTCTAGAGTACAGGCGGGGGTCTGGTCGGGCGAAGGGAGACTTGGGACATTGGTGATGGGAATGTTGCACTGGTGATGGGTTGGTGTTCTTTACACGACTGAAACCCAAACACAATCATGTATGTAATTAAGGTGTTTAAATAAATTAAAAAAATAGGCACAGGGTTACAGCATGCGTCACCCATTCTAATAGAATTGAAATTGAATGTTCCAATCTAGATTTCCCCATTGACAATATGAGAGGAGTACAATATTAGAGGAGCTGAAAAACTTAGTTGACAATCAGCTGGGTACACATAAAAACCTCCTTTTGGAATGAAATTCCCCTGTCTTTGTGATACAAAAAACATCAGGTAGCTGGAGACTTTTATATGATTTAAGAGCTGTCAATTTATTCATGTTTCCTATGGGGAAATTACAGAATGGCCTACACTCATCAGTGGCCATTCCAAAAAACTGGCCTTTGACAGTAATTGACTTAAAAGATTGTTTTTTAATAATATTGACCTTGAGAGAGATAATTGCCATGGTATTTAGTGTTATATTTGTGTGAGAGTTTGGTGTATCTGTCGGTCTGTCTTGTTTAAAGGAAGACCTTTTAGTTTTTTATTTAAGACTGGTTTTCAAAAAAATTTCTGAGTTGTTTGTCTGTGAAGCTATGTATGCTTCCTTCAAACTTGAATGTGAGTCTGATAGCGTAAAATTATTTCTAGGTAAAGCATTCATTTAGTTGAGTGTTGTCACTATATCCCACCAGTGCCCTTCTGGCCTTGAGGGATTCTTGTGAAAGATCTGCTATAAAATCTTAAGGATGCTCCTCTTGAATGTAATTCCCCCCCTTTTTGATCTTGCTGCCTTCAATAATTCTATCCTACCTGGAGGGACTTCATCGTCATGACTTAGAAACTGTCTTGGGTGCTCTTTCTTCAGATCACTTTTAGTTGGAGTCCTCTATAGGTATGCAGATTTGGTTGCTATGCACTTGTTAGCTCAGGAAATTTCTCTGAATGATGTCTTTTAACTATTGATTTATCATGGGGATTTTCTTCCTGGGTCTCTGGGGACTCCAATGATTCTTATGCTGTGTCTGTTAAGTTTATTGAAGATATCTATTTTCATTGTGTTCACAGTTTTAGGATATTCTTCCATTGTCTCACCTTGCTATAAGGCTCTTTTCCAATCTCTTTTGTTGTATATTTTCACCTCATTTTCCAGCTCACTGATTGGTCTTCAGCTGCTGTTACTTTGTTGGAGAGGCTTTCCAATGAGGTTTTCATTTAGCTTATCAAGTTTTTCAGTTCTTTCAGTTTGAAGTTTTTTCTAGTTTCTATTTTCACTATTCCTCTTGATTCTTATTTGTAGTTAGGTAAGGTCAATCATGCCTTTTTTGAGTTCTATAAATATCATCCATATTTTTTCTCTAAACTTTTTTATCTGAGAGGCTAAATAAGTGGTTGGCACTTTTTGCTCATTAAACTGCTGAATATTTTTTATGCATGGTGTTAGCCTGCTTTGTTTCCTCATTTTCACACTTGTAGTGTGATATTTTCTGCTTGTTGTGCTGTGGATCATTGACTAGTACATGTGCTTGGTCACAAAGCAAAGCATAGCTTACTTATGTTGACCATGGCTTCGCGGGCTCTTCTGGGTGGAGTTTGGTTCCCAGCATTGGGATTACGTGGATTTTTAGAATGGCAGGAACGTTTTGGTTGGTATTTTTCACAACCAAGCTATCTGCCTGCTGACCTTAGTGTTAGGGAGCAGAAAATCTTGTCGTGAATTATCTGTATTTGTAATATTCTCTTCACCTTTCGTGTGGATTATTTCTCTACTGGTGCTGGGCATTTGCTACCCAGATCCAGCCATTTCCTAATCTTTTGGGATTGAGCCATGAGCACTTCACTTCAGGTAGCAACTGGGGGTATAGTCATGTAGGCTCCTATTTGGGTGCAGAGTGAGTAAATAGTTAGCTATGTGGGTGAATTGCATGTTAGGGAAGGGCGTCTTGCCGCTAGATGGAGATGTAAATTTGGGCTTCCCCATCTTAGGTGATAGATATAATGGGTTCACTCATCTGTGGTGGTGTTCATGTATTTTCCCCTGGTATTTCTGGGGATCAAGCTCAACTAGTAGGAACCAGAGTTGGCAAGAGTAACGCAAACTACTCAAGTGGTCCCTTTCCAAGGTTCTTCTGAGCCCTGACAATGCATATAATAGTCCACTGGGCGCAGAGGACTGGCTGGGGGTACACTAGGGTTTGCTCACTCATAAGTACATCTAAATTTCCCCAGTACTCTAAATAGAAATCATTAAAGATGTGGTGTTGTGTGGCTCATGGGCTAGGAAGAGGCTGGTGTGGGGTGTGGGAGAAAGAGGGCTTTTCCTATTGGCAGGCAGCTGTGGAGGATTGATATGTGTGTGAAACAGCCACCACTGGTTGGATGTTTATTGAATTGCTGTGGATTTTTTAAAAACAAAGCAAACATATCAAATTGCTATAAATTACTCAGGACTTTCCTAATATTTAATGATAATGCTGTGAATGTTTGAGGACAAACAGCTTGGCAAATTAGCCTGGATATAGGGCCAGGGATGCTCTAGCATTGATGATAAAGACATTGGCCTTTGGGTAAGAATAAATGGAGTTAAGAGAAGGGCAGTTACTCAGATATTGGCATGGCATTCTCTAGGCAGATCTGCATTGTTGTCATTTGCTTTTGCTCAGGGCAGGCTTTGTGCCTGCTTGGCCCATTCCTGAAGGGACTCACCTGAGACTCTTCCCCTTCCACCAGCCTGCACTTAAGGTTCAGAGTTGGGCAAAGAACACAGGCAGGCAGGGGGATGTTTCATAACTGTCTTCCTGAAAAATACCAAGTTTGGGGAGCTGGATGGGTCCATTCTTGCATGAGACTGACCCCAGGTTTGGGTCCAGGCACAGGATTTATCTTCCTTGACCACTTCCAAGATTTGCTGCTGAGCACAGACCCAAAACAGCCTCTGAGTACCACCAGGAAAAGCCCAAATACCAACACCCCTCAAAAAACAAAAATGAAAAAGGACACCACATTTTAGCTTTTTCAGCATTTCCATGTCATGTCCTGCTAGGGGACAGAGGTGTTGAGAAAGGTGGAGCTGAGGGGTAAGGAGGGGAACAGTATCTGGTGTCACACTCCTGCTCCTCATCTCTTGTCCTGGTTTGTTCAGGTTTTATTCCTCTTCCCATTCTCTTCTGGACCTTTGCCATTTTACCTTATTTTCCTCCCAGTCTTAGTCCTGTTCTTTGGGCAGAAATATTCTGTGTATATATTATATCTACACATTTTAATTTATTTTATAATGTTTACATATAAATTAAGTTGCATCGTGCTTATACCCTATACTTACAGATATACTTATATCCTATACTGAAGATATGCTTTATAGTATAATATAATTATATATACTACATATTATAATATATAATAAAATATTAATAATAAACTTATAATAACCTTATAATAAAAATATATCTCAGGAGAAAACATCCTTAGAGCCAGGGAGTTGTAATAGCCTTAAAATGAGAGCTAGAGGAGACTTAGGTCTCTGTGCATTTATATTAGTCCCCTGCGTTAAAAAACCCAAAGCAAGAGGGCCGGTGCAGTGGCACAAGGGGTAGGGCATCTGCCTTGCTCGTGCTAGCTTAAGACGGACTTCGGTTTTGATCCCCCCGGCGTCACATATGGTTCCCCCAAGCCAGGAACAATTTCTGAGCACATATCCAGGGAGTAATCCTGAGTGTCACTGGGTGTGGTCCTCAAACAAAAAACTCCCCCAAAACAAACAAGCAAAAAAATCAAAAGCAAGGTTTAGGAGCCATAGGAACTTTGAGTTCAATGAGTTAAAAGCACCCAGAAAGTTTTTAAACTATGTGGCGTACACAGCAAGGGCTGGGTTGTGTTTCTTTTCTTGCCACTTGGGGGAGAAGAGGACTATAACTGTCTCTGGCAGCATACAAGGATTCTATCCTAGCTGAGTGGTTTGCTAAAAGAGTTTGAATGCAGAGTGCTGCCTTCTCTCTGGGAGGGTTGCTGAGGCTACATTACCCTCCCCAGGGATCATGTTAGGAATGAGCTTTTGACTTTAATGAGCCTATTAAATGATCTTGGTGGAAACCAAGAAGGTGAATTTAGTCCCTCAGTGCAGACAAGGTAGCCCATGGAATTGGGACTTTAACAGTATAGGAGCTGAGAAGAGAATTCCCTTTTCTAGTTAGAGTTACAATAGTTGCTTCTAGGAGCCTAATTAGCATCCTAAATGGGCAGGAAGTAGTAGAAAAAATGGAGTGGGGACCCCTTTGCAGCAAAAGCAGAAGGAGGATACAATGGAAAAGAACCAAATCAGAGCCTGTCAGTCAGTCAGTCATGGCTCCAGGGATGAGAATGAGAGGTCTACCAGCAATGGGGTTGGGATAGGAAATGGTTTTTCTCAAGAACCATTTTTGGAGTAGTCATCACAGACAGAGGCAGATTTCTGTTGCAAGTGGATAAACCTTATTCATAGTCTTATAGATTGGTACTCCCAGGTCTAGTGAATGATTTTACTGCTTCTTTGGGATGACTCTGGTGGCCATAGGAAGTCTAGTTGAGAGAGGCTCCTCTTGCCTTTCTCAGTCCAGAAGGAACTCAAGGTATATATAAATTTTCCACTTTCCCCAGATAAGTCCTGCTCCCAGAACTTGGTGCCTAAGCTGCTGAATGGTTGTATTTGCAAAGTCATCCATCATCATTCACCCATCATACACTATCATTGATGCATCCACTCATTCATCTCTTTCATCATCCCACCTATCATCCAATTATCTACCCATCCATTTCATCATCATTCATTCACTCATCATCCACCCATCTTCAACCTATTATTCATTCATCCCATTCACTCCATCATCTGCCCATCATTCATCGATCATCACCTCATCATTATTATCCATCCATTCACCCATTTTTTTTTTTTTTTGGTCTTTGGGCCACACACCGGTGACGCCTCAGGGGTTACTCCTGGCTATGTGCTCAGACGTGTGCTCCTCGGCTTGGGGGACCATATGGGATGCCGGGGGATCTGAACCGCGGTCCGTCCAAGGCTAGCGCAGGTAAGGCAGGCACTTTCACCTCTCTAGCGCCCACCGCCCCGGCCCCCTCATTCCACCCATTTTTAATCTATCTATTCACCCATCATTATCATCCCATCCATCATCCACTCATTATACATACCATCCATTTACCATAATCCATTCCAGTTTTACAATCCCATCCATTTATCCATCTATCCATTTATTCACCTTCATCATCTATCCAAACATTTCTATATAATTTTCTCAAGCATCATCTACTTCATCATCAATTCATCTATTCATCTTCCACCCACTTATGCATCTTTCAATTCATCCATTCAACCTTCCATTTACTCACTTATCCATCTATCATCCATCCACTTTTTCAACCATTACCCACCCATCCACTTATTCAACCATTACCCACCCATCACTTATTCAAGCATACCCACCATCCACTTATTCAACCATTACCCACCTCATCCCCCACTTATCCATCTATTCATTCATCCATCCAATATCCAAATAGCCATTCCATCAATTCACTTATTATTCATTTTCCACCTATTCATTAATCCCATCATATATTATTCGTGACCAATCTATCCATCTCTCCATTCACTTATATCCATCTTAACCATTCACCATCCATTTATTTATATACACCTCCAGCCAATCATCCCATTATGGTCCTTTAATTCAATTATTCATTTATCAATTCATCTTCCATCACACTAATCATCCCATCCATTAATCAATTTGTCTAGCCACGTACCCACCTATCCATACATTCATTGATTTACTGGTATTTTAATGGTTTATTAATTGATTTAATAAACAAGCATCGACTAATAGCCATATAATTCAATGAAGGACTATTCTAAGTTTGGTTGGGACAAGAGCATTGTTCTTTACAGAATCCATCTCCCAATATTTCTTGAGTTAAAATGTGGGATATATGTTGAATGGCTGAGGAACAGAGCTGATTTTATCTATCCACTGGATTGCAGGGTGAGAGTGGTTCTATTTCACTTAATCCAGTTCCTGCATTCCATTAATGTTGGACATATTTCAGTGCTAAACCTATATTTGTGAAGGTAGGCAGGCATCTCTGGCACCTGTGGCTGTTAGTGCTCTGCTTTGACCATATGCTCTGGTGCTATCTCTAATGGTAGTATAGGGTAGTAAAGAGGGCATGCGGGAGTCATCTCCCTCACCCTGCTCCCACGCCATCCCTTGCACCTTCTCAATTCTGTGTCAGTCTTTCTGGACTGCCATTTCTGTACTTTCTTTTTCATCCAAGGGCATACATAAGGGATAATGCACCTGAAAACTTTCATTTTTTGCTAAGACAAGATCCAGGTTTTCTCTTACAATGTGGAGGAAAGGCTTGCTTATATCCCCCCCAAATGCAATAGTAAATAGTGGGAAAGCAGTCCTTTACAGATACCTGGTGAAAATCAGATCACAGGTGACAAACTGCCACCACAAGCTTTGCAGCTTGGGATGACTTTTATTTTCCAGAGCAATGAGATGGGGGTGTGAGCACTTGTGTGGAATCCACCCTTTGAGAACAAATCTGGCGATCCAGGGGATGAATTAGGCTCCCTTTGTGCTTTCCCAGCCCACAGGATCACAGCATGGTTAAAAGTCAGGAGACCAGTGCACAACACGGTCAATGTCTTGACTAAACATACTCTAATTATATCCATTTTTCTATTTGATTATTCCTGCTATTATAACCTGATGTTTATGTCCACAGAGAACATTGAAATAGGCAATTGCATGCCATAGACTTTTGCTTCATTGGGAATGTTTTTGAAATTTATTTTTTCAATCCAAGCTATTTAACAATTATATCATAAGGCCCATATTGTCAGTTTGCTTTCAGAAAGGGAACCTGGCTGCTCAAGACATGGTACACAATACTCCAGGGGGTAGACTCCTCTTACAGTGCTCACAACCATATTGCTAGACAGGAAAATTATAATTGTTCTAAGAATGATCATGCAGACAGTGGAACTAGCTGATTTCTGCTGTGTGTTTGAAGCACGGCAGACATCTTAGGCCTTTTCTCTGCTTGCTTCGGCCTGGGACTTGATCCTCTGGCATTCTTTCCTGAGGGCTGTCTTTTTTGGAGGTGAGTCGTCCTGCTCACAAAGGTTGGAGCCAGAGTAGTGCGGCCACTTTGCTTCACTTCATGGCTGCATGCATCATCGAGCTCAGCAATGGCGAACCTATGGCACACGTGCTAACTGTGGCATGTGAAGGCCTTGCAGCTGGCATAAGGGAAGGTCCTCAATTAAGATATGCAGGTGAGTGTGCCGGTGTCTGCTTTGCAGCTCACCTGGCAACAGGGCCGGACTGCCCATTGGGAGGACAGGGAATTGTCCCGGTGGGCCGCAGCCCATCCTCCTGTGCTGGCTACAGTCCTGTGAGTGGATGTTTAGCCTGCCTGTCTTCCCCTTAGTAGCCTATGAGTCAGGCAGTGTGTGAAGGGGAAGTGGGGTGGTGGTGGTGGTGGAAGAGAAGCTTCACACTGAGTCTGTCACAGGAACTCAGTGAGGCTATAGTGTAAGTCCACATATGACATCTGTAATCCGGAATAGTTCCTAGTGCTCCCATGCTAGAGAGGTGAGGATATGGGGGATGTTACTGTGTCTAATAATGTACTCCTCTCTAAAAACCTCTGTATCTTCCATGGGGGACATGCTAAATTCTAGAAAATAAAAAAGCTGCTTATGATGATTGCATAGAGAAGTTCAATAAGCTGAGAGGAGGGCTGGGTTCTCTGTGAACAACCAACACACTAATCCTCTGCTATGTACCTTATGGAAAACTCAATATAGCAAAAAATAGTCAAGTGTTTATGTGGCCCTTCACGGTGCTTTTGTAAGCAGCATAATAAAATAACAAAGGCTCCAGTAATGAAAAATAAAAGTCCTTTTCCTATACACTCAGGTCACCTCTTAATTAGTTGCTATTGTGATGAATCCAATGCTGTATACTCATTAATGCGATTAATTCAGTTTGCAGGTCATTTTGTTTGGGAATCGCAGTCACTTCTCCAATACATCAAGACTACAAATAAAACATCTCTGCTTAATCTTCTACTGTCACATAAACTTCCAGCTCACTAAGGTTGGACATTGCTGAGCTGCCTCTTGTTATCTGGATTTTTCATTGTAAAAAGCGCGGACCCCATGGTTTGGTTTCATTGATAAGGGCTTGTCATTTTTGTTTCAAAGGTGAGAGTCTGCCATTGCTTTTATAGAACATTAAAGTTGGAACATAACGCAAGATTATCTTTCCTGTGCATCTTCCCTTAAGTTACATTGTTTTCTGGAGGTTCTTTGGGTGTTCAGCATTCCTTTGGGGGTTTTGTGTGACAGCAGAGGATTAAGAAGAGATGCTTTAGTCGAAGTCTTTATGGCTCTTCTCTCCCACCCCTCCATGTCCCATCTTCTTTCTCTCCTCTCCCCCATGTCACATCTTCTTGTGTGTTGGCTGTTGCACTCTACTTATTAGTGGCTGGCCGTGCCTCTTAAGTGTGCTTCTGCATTTTAGCCCTGTCCCTGGACTTCAATGGGCGGGGCCTGCGAGAGGTCATGTGATTGGGCTGCTCAAGCTAAAATGTCCAGGCCTCTTTTATGTCCCAGTCCGGCCCTGCCTGGCAGTGTGTTCTTCGTGGCTGCCTGAACTACAGCGGGGCTGTGAGAAGCAAAGTCTCACTCTCCGCCTCCTCCTCTGAACTCGCCGAGGTACTTGCCTACAGCACGGAGCCTTCTTCTGTCACACCCTCCCACCCTAGCGGGAGACTTGAGGAGAACAGGAGATACAATCTGCATTCTACATCATTTATTATTAGGTAAACTTGTACTTTGCCCTACTTGTGCTGCCTAATTTTAATTGGACCAATAATACTAATGTTAATTATAAACTTACCTGGACTCCTTTTAAAAAAACCTATTAAATTATCTGGCTATTTGTCTAGGTGTCAGGTTAGGGTTGCACAAGTCCGGTTTTCACCCGGACAGTATATTTTTTGACCAAAACGGATGTTTACAATTAGTAAAATTCCCCAATCACATATTTTTTTAATGGGGACGGATTTGTATACAGCACTTAATTAGATTTTTTTATTATACAAATTTTATTTTTTTGTAGACTTGAAGTCTTGAACAAAGAAAATGAATACAGCAAAAAAAGCAAAAACAGATAGTGGAAGACCGTTCCAAGAGGCCTGGACAGAGACATATGGAGCGATTGAATGCAGTGGGAAAGCATTGTGTATTATGTGTAATGAAAGCATTGTGTCTCACACATCAAGTGTCAAATGTCACTTTGAGACTAACCATAACAGTGTTGCTGAACTTGGTTTAGCTCAAAGAAAAGAGGTCCTTGTAGGAAAATTAAAGAAATATCATTCCCAGTCTCTTAGTTTTAGCAACTATCTTTTAACAACTAATTATCTTACAGTTGCCAGCTTTCAAATTTCACTGTGCATGGCAAAACATGGTAAGCCCCTCTCTGTTGGAGATCTTATCAAAAAGGCAATTTTGGCTGCGAGTAATTCACTCTTCCATGATTTCCAAAACAAAGATAAAATTGTGCAGTGCATCTCTGAGATGCCGCTAAGCAGAAATACTGCAAAAGATAGGGTTCTGCAAATGGCTGCTGATGTTAATCAACAGCTTATTTGCGACTTACAAAAAGCACCCTTCTACTTCATGTGCTTGGATGAAAGTACAGATATTACTAACCATGCAAGACTAGTACTCATTATGCGTTATGCTACTGGTGACATCATGAGAGAAGAGCTGGTAAAACTGCTATCTTTGCCTGGAAGAACACAAGGGATAGATAGCCACAATGCTGTGATGGAGGCTTTTTCATCACTAGATGTAAGTTCAGAAAAAGTGGTTTCAGTTAGTAGCGATGGAGCACCTAGCATGGTAAGGACAACAGCAGGATTCATTCATTTCTTTGCTAAGGAAGCAAAACATCACTGATTCAATTTCACTGCATAATACATCAAGAGGCTCTCTTTGCCAAAGAAAGTAGCAAAAAACTTGAGGATGTCCTCAAAGATGTAACAAAAATGGTGAACTTCATCATGGCGCATGCTCTTAATTTTTGACAATTTCAAGCCCTTCTTGATGAGGTTCAGGTACAATATAACACTTTACTGATGTACAATAATGTCTGGTGGCTGAGCAGAGGACGACTGTTAAGAGAGATTTGTGGCCTGCTTGGAAGCAGTTAGGCTATTTGTGAACTTTGAAAAGGGGGAAGACTATCCTGAATTCACCAACATGGCCTGGCTTATCAACCACATGCTCTTTAAAGATTTTACTAACCACTTAAATGTACTAAACAAAAAATTACAAGGCATGGGAAAAACAGCAGAAATCATGTTTAGTGACATCAAAGCTTTTGAGAGAAAATTCCATGTTTTTGAAAAAGACCTTGAGAATGGACAGCTAAAATATTTTCCTAACCTAAAAATACATTTGGATAATTCTACAACATTTGTGGACAGTCATAAAAAACACCAGGAAATCCATAAAGCATATTCCACCATTGTAGCTGAAGCAAAGGAGAATTTTAGTAAAAGATTTTCTCAGTTCTGTAAGAAGGAGATAACCCTTTCATTTATAACTTCCCCAGAAAAATCCACATTTGAAGAATTTGATCTTTCCTGCTTACAGTGGTTGGATATTCAAAATTTGGAAATGGAACTACTGGAATTTCAAGAAAACTCTATCTGGAAAATTAAATTCAATGACCTGCATGCGGCTCTTGAATGTATTGAGTGTGAAAGGGTGACAAATGAAATCACTGCTAGCAGTTCTGAAAATGAAATCCTAAAAGTGTGGAATTCTCTGCCAGACAATTTTAAGTCCATGAAAGCACTTGGGATTGCGCTTCTTACTTTGTTTTGGTCATCCTATGCTTGTGAGCAGCTGTTTTTGGCTTTCAATCATATAAAATCTGATGCTAGAAACAGATTAATAGATGACATGACTACTGCATGTGTTGCTTTGAAATTAATGCACTATGGGCCAAGGATTGACAAGTTATCAGCATGCACGCAACAACAAAAATCACATTAGGGTTTTTCAGAGAATGCCCAATGCATATGTTTACATGAAGCAGTATTTTCAGTTTGCAATTAAGACACTTTGGAAGTTATTTAAATACTATTTAAAGATGTTATTTAAAAAAAGGACTTTATATGGCCCTGCTGTATCCCAGTCTGGAATTTCCAATAAAAACGGTTGGTTTAATTGAAAGCTCTTATGTTTTCTTTACATCATATTATTAGAAATGTAATGATTTAACTGGTTTCAAATTTGATTGTAAATTTTACAAAAAAAAACAGGTATAGACTCTTTGGGAATACACACCGAGTCTTGACACAGTTAACAGTTTTAAGCAGTTTATCTTTTTTTTTTTTTTTTTTACTCAGGATACATTTGACATGTTATGTGAATAATACATTTAAAATATATTGTGTAACTGAATCAGATTCTTCCTAAATTCATTAAATTGATTGAAATCATTAAAACATTATAAATTGCCAATAAATCGAAATGAAAACCAAAGAATTGTGAATCAGATTGATTCTCTGACAATAAAAAGATTCCAACCTTTAAAAATGATGTTAAAATACAGAAAGAAATATCGAATTAAATAAACGGTGAGCACTACAGCAATAAAGACAGGCACCACACAATTGTCTTGGTTCTGAAATCAAATCATGCTTGAGTGCAAAAAGAAAGAGAAAGACAAGACAAAATAAAATAAAATAATATTGAGACATCAACCTTAATCTCCACACCAAAATAAAGACGTCAAAAAAATCGATCAATCGATAAATAAACATGTGGAAAAATGATTGTTTTGTGCTTTTATTTCCCCTCTCCTTTTCTTTATCCCCCTGCATAGGCACATTAACTATTGGGGATATTGTAGAGGGAATTCCCTTGACCTAGGAGATACAGGGTTTCTCTACCCCTGAAGTATACTGTCATTGGATTAACTCTAGACTCCTTGCATGATCATTTACTCTCCCCTTGCTGCTTTTCCCCTTGCGGTTATTTAATTTGATATTTCTTTCTGTATTGTTGTGGTATTTCAATTACCTTTTTCACATCCTCTCTCAAACTGAGGTTGGTAGCCTCTAGAGGGACTCTGCCCATTTTCAGCGTATTTGACTTTTGACTTTTTTTTCCTCTTATTTTGTACCCCAATCTATTGCTTTTCTTTCCTTCAAACAAAACCACACACCTCGATTTTTCTAGCTCTGCCTCTTAAATAGAGGGGGAAACAAGGGAGGGTTCCAGGACCAAACAGATATGTGATCACTAATAGTAAGCCAGACAAAGAAGGGTCCACCTACTCTAGCAGCCCGGGGGGTGATGGTGGGCTATATGGGTTGTAGAAAGGAAACTGGAATGGGGGGAGGACATAGTTGGTGATGGGTATTCTGATTCAATGTTAATATGTACCTAAAATACTACTGTGAAAGATATGTAAGCCATTATGGAAAAAAATTGTGTTTTTAATCAGAAACTTTCTTTGACTTACATGTATTATTATTATATCAATTATATTATATGTTATGTTATGTCACTATATTATGTTATGTTAGTTTACCTCATTATGTTAATCAATTTTGTCTCTTGAATAAATTCTTACAATAAAAAATGATGTTACATAGTTCAGGCAACTTTATAAAGAGTTTTTAGATACTAAAATCTTGTTATTAAGGTTTAATTGTCGTGCTGCCACTTTGAGGAAATTCTTTGGTTTTGTGCGGCAGTTTGGGCACTTGGGCTCAAAAAGGTTAGCCATCGCTGATCTTGCTGATGAATACCACCACAACACGTAGAAAAACCCACAATACAACTACAACTAAGACAATCGGGAAACAACTCAGGCCAACACCGAGCATAGAGAATGAAGATGGCAACTCGGATGTGTGGTTTTTTCTACGTTTTCTGGTGGAGTTCTTTTACTAGAGATGCACGTGTCCAATCTCTCAGGTGTTGTTATTTAGGACCCGCAGTGCTCACGAGCCCTCAGTAGAGGCGTCGGTGGTGGAAACCTGGACAGGTGTCCAGGGCACCTTAGTCTCTCTGCTTTCTTCAAGGATTCTGTGCGGGGGTTGGTCTCAAACCCACTGGGCTCAGGCACCCACAGTAAAGATGATGGCGACCCGGACTCACCAACACCGTATTTTTTTAAGCAAAGGGCATTTTCTTTCTAATTTCCCTAAGGTTTGCTGTGCATATGGAAAGAAAGAAAGAAAGAGAGAAAGAAAGAAAGAAATAAGGAAAGAAAGAAAGAGAAAGAAAGAAAAAAGAAAGAAGAAAGAACCTTGCACACACCTTTAAAATTTTTCATTTATATATTATAGATGTGGGATTTTACCTTTGTCATAGAACCTTGGGGCATGAAATACTTCGTTATTACCTCATATTTCTACCTCTTTCTACAAATTGAGAAAAAAATGGACAGGGGGGCCAGGGGCCAAGTGATCTCAGGTGCATTGGATGAAAAAAAAAATGGTCAGAACTAAATGCCCAAGCCAAAATTAATGATAATAGAATAATAGAATCAAGAAGCCCAAGCTACAACAATATAAACAAAAAATGGATCTGTCACACTAGTAGAACAGGGGGATAAGGGAGGAGATATGGGATGCATACTTGGAACTTCAGTGGAGGGAGGTCAACACTGGTGGTGGGAATGGCTCTAATTCATTATCACTGTATGCCTGAAATCTAACTACAAAGGACTTTTAATTCACAATGTTCTCAATATTTTTTTTTAAAAGTCAGATGATGAGGATTGGGCCACATTTTGTGCTTGCCCTGGTCACCCACACTGTCAATCATGGCAGCTAAAACAGAGGCCAAACTATGTACCTTCTCACCATCTAATTGTGCACATGAAATGTTTAGGGAATGAGACTGGGCAGTGAAGCCTTGATAGGACGCAGAGATAAGCCTAGAGCAGGCTTGCAGCTAATAAGTACCTAACTTTTATGTACCTCCATGACCGCCTTTCCATCTATTACCGCATTTGCTGCCTAAAATGGTGATCATCATTTATAGAGACCTGCTCTGTTCCAGGCACAGGACGAGTGCTTTGCTCCCATTCCCTCTACTAAGCCCCACTGCAGACCCCCCACATAGGGGTCCTTCGCTGTTAGAGCTGAAACCCTAATCAAAGGTGTAGGAAGAACTTCAGGCACATTTGGTTCCTAGGACCTACTCAGGGGCTTCTGTTCTGGCTTCATCTCAACCATTCCATCCTGGCTCTGACCCCTCCATCTTGTCTGTCTCTGCCCCCTCTCTCCCATCATGGCTCTATTCCCTTCAATGTCTCCTGGCTATGTCCCCAGCTGTCCTGTCCTGTCCTGCCATGTCATTTAAAGATAAGCTATTCCCTTGGGGTTCCAAGGGAGCCACAATTAGTGTCAGGTACAGGGATAATGCTAGCTAAGGTGCCAACCTGGCCACTCTTCCACAGACTTTGTGAGGGTGATGCTGTGGCCCAGATCACAAACCAGCTTTGACATTACATCGGGCCCTAATGAAAGCAACAGTGGCATTTCTAGAAGTCATGTGGAAGTTGGGCAGATGCACAGAGAAGTGGCGATGGAGTGGTGTAGGGAGACACACTTCCTCTGCTGCAACAGACTGTGATGAGAGAGGCAGGCATAACCATCCTGGTCCATGGCTTTTGGAGATGTCAGGGTGGAGATGTGGGGGAGAAGACAAAGGCTCTGAGCCCTTCTGACCCCAGCACTGAAGCCCCACTAGGCTCTTCAACTCTCTTAATAGCTCTGCCTGGGGGTAGTGTTGGTTCTCGGGATTCTCCTTTTAGATGAATCATAGTCCTTAACACTATGCAGGGTATCCCCATTGCTTAACTTCTTCATACATAATGAAGCATGGCAGGGGGCCTGGCTCTAAGAGGAAAGAGAATTAACCTGTAGGATTATTTCAGTCTGCACATAGGCTGTGCTGAGAATCTTTTTTTTTTTTTGCTTTTTGGGCCACACCAGGTGCACTCAATGGTTATTCCTGGCTATGCGCTCAGAAATGGCTCCTGGCTTGGGGGACCATATGGGATGCTGGGGATCAAACCCAGGTCTGTCCTGGGTCAGCTGTGTGCAAGGTAAATGCCCTATCGCTGTACTATCGCTCCAGCCCCTGTGCTGAGAATCTTAAACATGCCCCTTTGAGTCTCACTAACAGAACTGGCACAGTACAGGAGAGGGGAGAGACAGAGGCCTGCAGAGCCAATTCCTGAACCCCATCACAGCAATCAAGTTTCTGCTGCTGGAGACAAGCCCAAAACCACACAAGTGCTCTAGCTGCTAGCCTGGAGGAGAAGTGCTGACAGAGCAGAAGGGTCAGAGTCATCCCTGGACATCTGGGTCTGCAGACCCCTGAAATGGCAGGCAATGTAGGTGCCCTCAGTCACAAATGGAAGGAAGAACACAAAGCTGCAACCTGTGTGGGAGGGTCTGGGCCAGGCCAGCCAGAGCACAGTGTTCTGAGAGGGTCAGATAATGCCTTGTCTCCACCTCCCTCACTAGTCCCAGGATAGGCCTGTAATGGAGTTCCTGGGGTCTGTTGGCCAAAGGAAATGCAATGAAAGCATCATCTTGTCTTCTCTCTCTCTTTGCCATTGTACCAAACCAAAGGAAGGATAAGAGATGATGCCAACAGGCTTGTGAAAATTATAGATGAGTAGGTCCTGTCAGATGAATCAGACCTCCTGCAACTCTGCCAGCTGAGGTGAGGGAGACTGAGGCTGAACTCAGCCATGGTGCCCCAGCAGTTTCACTGTTGTGCACTGACCTCAGCTTGGCTTCCTTTCCAAGTTCCACTTGGTGCAGAGTTCAGCCCTCACCAGGTTAAAGAGGCTGCAGTGTCACCATACGAGAGGCTCAGATTCCTCAGTGCATGACAGAGTAAGGGGAAGGTCTCCACAGAGTGGAGTTCCAGGAGCACATTCTAACAAGCAAAGATGAGGAAGGGGTGCTCTTGACTCCTGAGGCTCTGCTGGATTCTCTCCCTCATGCTCTGCTTGCTCCAGATGGCATACCAAAGGGCCATCCAGGGTAATGTTCTCTTGCCATCATGGATAGGGTAGAGGTGAGGCAGGATCACAGCCCTCAGAGCCCCAGCAGGCTCCCATGGACAGAGTTCAGAGGAGACACCCAGAGTGCAGGACACAGTCTCCCCTGGGCATTTATATGCTGGGGGTGGGGTGGGGTTCCATTAAGGCCCAGCTCATTGACTGGCTAAGTGTGTGTGTGTGTGTGTGTGTGTGTGTGTGTGTGTGTCCCACGACCAGTGCTTCAGCATCTCACACCATGTGGGATGGCGTCCACATGCGGCTGAGGAGCTGGTCCTGCTGGACTGAAGCAGTCACTGTCAGCTCAGCTCTGGATCCTGACCACACAGGCCTGAAACTCTAGGAACCATCATTCCTCCTGGGACCACTCCAAACACTCAGTTCTGTGCTTAGAGATCACTCCCACTTCTTTACTTAGGAGTCATTCATAGTTCAATGCTCAGAAATCACTTCCAGCTCTGCTCGGGGATCACTCCCAATTCTGTACTTAGAGATCATTTCTATTTATGTGCCTCAGAGATCATTCTGGATTTTTTAGGACTACCTTCTGGCTATTCAGTAAAGGCTCCTGGCTTTGGGCTAAGGGCTAACTCCCACCCCTGCACTCCAAGAGCACTCCTGACATAGTGCTGGGGAATGAACCTGAGCCAGCTGCCTGCAAGAAGAGTGCCTTAACCCCATTCTTTCACTTTGGCTTCTACACATCATGTCTTTTTTTCTGTTTTATTTTTGAGTCACATGTGGTGGTGCTCAGAGTTACCTCTGGCTCTGCACTCCGGAATCCCTTTTGGCAGTGCTCTGGGACATTTACCTGTGTGAGGTGTTAAGGATAGAATCCCAACTGAACAAGTTCAAGGCAAGTACCCACCATTGTACTAATTCTCTGGCCTCCGCACATCATGTTTTTATTTGACAAGCTCAGCGTCATGTAGGTAGTTCAATCTGAGTGTCTCATGTGGAGACCTCCGGTTTAAACCCGGACTCTTCTCTATCCCAGCCAGCAGCAGTGACCTTCATGGGCTTGTTTTACCTTATGCTTCCCCAAAATCTACATTCAAATGGCCTTCAAATATTTCCCAGTAGCCTTTATCTATCAGGCCAGCCCAGTTTTCTCTACACCCAGTGACACATATTAGCACCCATGACGTTCTGTCATCCTGTTTGCTCTTTGTCTAACTTGGCTGCCCTCTCACCCAACTCCATCGTGAGTCCCCAGATGCAGGCCATGCCATAATTCTTTGATCTCACTCAGCCCAGCCCAGCACTCAGCCGCACACATTTGGCTGGAAACCCAAGTGGAAAAGCCAATGGCATTTATCTTCCCCTGGGAATGAATAACCATGACCCCATTTAGCATATTGCTCTGTGTTTGCTTTCTCACCATCTTATTAGTGTGGAGACAGAAGCTGGCTGGCTTGGAAAAAGCATCCAGCTGTTCCCAGCAGCTGGAAGCCCAATAAGGGTTATTTTAGGATGAGTTATTCCTTGCTGCTGAAGCCTTTTCCAATCACATTGTCTGGGGTGATGAAGAGGAGTCCCCTCACTCTCAACAGATAAGGGGAGCTGAGATAGCAGAGAAGGATGAGTATGTGCCCTGTTTCAGAGCACAGCTGTGCCAGGGGCTCTCACTGGAGTCCATGCAGCTTCTGCAAAGCACCTGTTTCTGAAGACAGGGTTGGAGACTCCATACTCACCTCATGCTGGCCTCATAGCTGCTTGGAAGAACGTTGCAGCTTCCACACATGTGTGTGGGTGTATTGGTGCAGGGGGGGCCTATAGGTGATGGAATTAATAGCAGAATCCATTAGTAGCAGGAGGTCCAAGTGCTCAGAGGAGCTCGGGGTGATAAACTGATCCCAGCAAGAAGAAAAGGTAGCAGGGGGTCTCAGGTGAGGGAGGCATCAGGCCTGCATGGAAGATGCTGAAAAAGGACTGAGTGAATGGGGAGAGCACAGGCAGCTCCCACACTGGGGGTAGAGAATTAGTCAGGAGATGGAGGGAGACTGGGACTAGGCAGGCTCAGGAGAGTGGGGTGCCCTGGGCAAGGGATGAACTAAGAATAGGCCCCAAGTTTCTAGCCCCCAAGTAAAATTTAATATTCAACCTGGGGCATATGGGATGTATGTGTGTATATGTGGCATCTGTGTAGGTGACTATGTGTGTGCATGTGCATGGTGTGGGGGTATATGTATATGTGTGTGATGTGGCATGTGTGACTGGGATATGTGTAGAGTCATGTGGATATGCATTATATGTGACATATGTGGTATATGTCATGTGTGTGAAGGTGGATATGTGTGGTATGGGACGTGTGTGTAGAGGGACCAAGAACTGTGGATCTAGAATTCTAGGCAAAATGTACTGAGACTAGAAGTGGTTATCCGTAGCTGTCAGTTGTCATCAGTGATTGTCAGTTTCCATCAGTGTCCATTAGTGACCATCAGTAATTATCAGTGATTATCAATCATCATGTGGCCATCAGTGTTCATCAGTGGCCATAAGTAGCTATCAGAGGCCATCAGTGGCTGTCAGTGATCAGCAATGATAATCAGTGAGCATCAGTGGCCATCAGTGGTCATCAAAGGCCATCAGTAATGATCAGCAGTGATCATCATTTGTCATCAGTGGCAATCAGTAGTCATCAGTGATTATTCTGCCAGCACATACTATGGCCCTATCATGTGTCAGGTTCTGCTATGGGCACTGAGGATGGTACAGAAAACATAACCAACTCCACTTCCACATGGGCCATGGTATTGAGGAGTCTGATAACAATAGATAAACAATCCAAACACACAGTGTTAGAGAGGGAGCCATGGGGGGAACAGGTTAGAAGATGGGGGCATAAAGAAGAGGTGGAGGTTATTGGCAAGGTTAAAGGGTATGAAGGTCTAAAGATGGAGCAGTTCTCAGGTGATCTGGAGCAGTGAGGAGTTCTGGGCCTGGCTGGGAGACAGTGGCTGAGAATTGGATCCAGGCTTTGTGATGTGAACGGAAGAACGGCCATGAGAAGAACAGTGCTGATCCAAAGGGAAAGGCAAAGGGGTCTGACTTCCAGAACACACAGAAGATGTCTGCCATAGAGGGTATAGACAAATTTCTCAGGAAAAGAGAGAAATAGGGGAGCTAGAGATGGAGAGATGCCTTTTAAATAGGAAAGACAAGAGTATGTTTGTAACTTGATGGAAAGGACAGAGGAGCATAAGAAAAGTGACTAGTGCAATAGAGTGAAGGAATATTCGTGAGAGTATTTTCTGTGATTAGATGAAGAAAGGGATGAAACGGACAGTGGAGGATTGCCTGAAATAGGAGCACAATGAGAGAGAGAGAGAGGAGAGAGAGAGGAGAGAAAAAGAGAGAGGAGAGAGAGAGAGAGAGAGAGAGAGAGAGAGAGAGAGAGAGAGAGAGAGGCACAGAAGCTGGAAGGACATGTGGAGGGAAGCAGTATAGTCTGTCAGTTCCTAAGTCTAAAGAAGCAAAGTAATTGATGACGAATCAGTGCTGAAACTGAAAATGCACAATGCAGCAGCCTCTGTGCAGATTGGAGAGATCTGAGCACCGGGGCTCTGAATGCCCACACCCTTTCAGGACCCCAGAATCACGGGTTTCCAGTGAAGAGTCTCAGTTGTATAAGGTAAGAATATCCTTTGGCTGGGGATGTTGCTGAGTGCAGGACAGGTAGTGGGAGCAAAAAACAAGGTCAGGATCAGAGTGTGAAGGTGAAGGCAGCATGCAAGACTGGCAGGAAGTCCACAGGGGAGCAGAGACCGGCCAGTGCATTCTACCATCAATGCTGGCAGTAGAGCACTTGCAAGAGGAAGCAGATCTGAGGCATAGAAGGGACATGCGGGAAGCATGCTTTGTGGGCAAGACACTGCATTTCTCAGCAGCTGTGAGCCTGAGTCTTTGACTACACAGTAATTGGCTAAGTTAGGAGAGAGGGAAAATTTCAAGGGGGCAGGCAGGCAGCATGTTTCAAGCCTAGTTACTTGTATCTTAAATAAACAGTGAAGAAGGAGGATGGGATGTCTTGTGGATGAGAATTTTTAGGAATGAAGCATTTCTGTTTCAAGGGGCACTAGGTAACTAACTGGACTGAGAGGGACTCCTTTAAAAGACATGGGCTCTAAGCAAGAAACTTTCATAGCAATGTGAGGAGGGAGAGCAATGCAAAGGGATGGGGAACTACTTCCCAGAGACTCTAGTAGCTCAGGGAACTCTTTGAGTTCCCCAAAGATGAAGTCATATTCTCAGAAAAGAGCTAGGTTTGAGCTGGAAGAACAGGAAGACATGGAGGTGTCTTGGGAAGATGATAAAGTGGAAGTGTCAAGGAAGATATAAAGGCAAATGGGTGACCAAAGAAAATGTGCCTTATACCCCCCAGTCCTCTCCCCAGAGATAAAGTAGATTTATTTTGGGGAGAGAAAGGGAAACAGAGGAAATCTTTCTGGGGTGAGGAGAGACTCTGTGTGTGTGCTCCTGCGAACCATGTCACCCATCTGCAATCATGGCAGTGGGGAGTCCCATCATCTGAGAGCAGAACCAAGAGCCTATGTCACACAGCACATTCCTTCCTTTAAGGGCAGTCCCAGGGAGATATATTCCTTACAAAGAGGCTTAACACAGCCATTTGGTAGTTCAGAGAAAGAAATGTCCCCATCCACATCCAGAGGTCCACAATGCCCATTCTGTGGTCCATGAGGACTCAGGAACTATTCTTTGAGCTGTCTTTTGTGCTTTGAGCACTATCATATCCTGTCCAAGCATTTGGAGTGTGGAAAACAAAACAGCTCTCGAGAAGGCAGTGGGAGACCCAAGCCTTACAATCTGACCTTGTTCTCTGGATTGGCCACTCATCCCTGCCTTATTTCTAGAAACTTCTCTGAGCTGGGATCCTCCAGAGACCCAGATGATGGAGTTGACTTTCTGAATGATGAAACAAGGCCAGAGGGAGCTGACAAATTCTGATCTAGTTTTCTCATCTGTGTATGAAAAATTTAGGTTCCCAGACTAAATATTTCTCTAGTCATTTCTAAAGAGCACGGGAGGGCTGCTGGGGATGCAGATGGGTGAGAAAGGGTGCGATCTGAGAGCCAGCAGAAGGCTCCACTGGTCCTTCCTGTCCACTGTGGCCAGACCCAGTGCTCCTGCTTTCTTGCCTGCCTCTGAAGTGCCAGCAGGCTTTGCTCCCTCTGCATACCACATGCATACTAATTGAAGCCTTTCCCAGAAAATATACCTTCTTTCTGACAGATTCTTTAAGAATAGATGTAGGTTTTGAAAAACCCAAGATGCCATTGCCTGTAATTATAAAGTAATTGGTGTAATTGAGAGCTCAGGATCTCATACAAATCACCCTCCTGTTTTTAACTTTGCATCAAGACTATTTTTATTTTTAAAAGCAAAAGGAAAAAAAAAAGGAGAAGCATCAGCCACATGTGCAGGAGGGGATGTTCAGGCACACGCTTGTCTGGGACCCCATTGATGGAGATCTTGGGAGAAGCTGCTGTGAAGAAAGCTGGCCCTGCTGCAAAGTTCAAGCTGCATCTGGACTTGATGCAGCTCCGAGAAACTGCAGCCTCTGCCCTTTGTATCTCTCGAACACAAGAAAAAGAACAGTCTTGCTGTGGGACCCTTAAAAGAAGGTAACTGGTTGTAAACTATGAACTCATTTGTCCCTCCCCATGCCTTCCCTTGTAATTGGGATGGGGAAATAGCAGCCACTTTCTGTGCCAACTTTAGAGAGTAGACTTTGCATGCCCGGTACAGAGTGGGGACCAAAGGGCCAAGAGGCCAGGCTTTTTGGAGAGGATCTGAAGAAAAACTTTCTTTACTGCCTGACCTCCATGCACATTTTCTTCTATGCTTCTGTGGGGCTCTGCGCATACTTTAGCATGACTTTTGCTGTGATAGTTAGGGTTCCCCTAGAGAGTCAAGGAGCTCCCCTTATTTCCACAACTTCAATGACAACTGCACAGTTGCTGTCTGAGAAATCATGTTAGACTCCTGAGAGTACTGGGGATCCACAACTTAGGTTATACCTTATTTTACCCAAAACAAAGATCATACCTGGTTTCTTTGTATCTGTTTGTTTACAACTTGGTTTCACCCCAAACAAACATTTTCCCTGGTTACCTTTGTATCTGTTTGTTTACAACTTGGTTTTATCCCAAAACAGATTACATGTAAACCTAGGTGAAACTGGCTCAGGTTAGCCTGAGCTATCTGTACTTATTCTGTCCTTATTCCTCCACCTAGGGGTGGTCTTTGTACTCAATAAAATGACCGTTCTGGCAGGCAACTGGCTCTTGATATGAGGTAGAAGGTTGCCAGACTACACTTGTTTCATCCTCAGCCTTATTTGGATTATTTCATGCATGACCCTGATTTAAACTTGTTCTCCTGGGGTTGGAGATATAGCACGTTAGGGTGATTTTACAACTGGAGCTTGAACAGTGACTCGAGAACCAAGAAGAGCTCAATAATGGTGAGTAACCTGACCCTATGGTGGATAATTATCTTTACAATCCCTCGAACTAAACTGAATGTCTTTCTCTGGGACATTGGTGCACATGGTCCCTGTTCTTAATGGCTTCATATTGCTCTGATTCATCTACCTGCATTTCTCACTCTGTACTGTACATGCCAGGCTCCTTAGAGAGTCTCCTGCACACCTGCCAGGAGAGGGGAAGGGTCCCTTTCCAGTAGTAACAAGTTCCAGATCTAATGGTCTTCCCAGAGTTAATAATTTATCATTTACTACTAGCACTAAACCAGAGAGAAGCCTCATCTCCCACTAAGAATGATGAACTGGCAACCTTTTCTGCAGACTCAGAGTCTGAAAATGGCTTAACCAGAGATACCCCTGTGCCCTAAACACTGACAAGCCAATGCCCGTAATCCAAGTCCTGGGCACTGTCAAATGATTCAATGTTCAGACATCGAATGTTCACTGGATGTTCACTGGATAGCTATTAAAAGAAACAATCCCAGGAAGCTTCTTTGTAGTATTGGAGATGGTGAGACTGTGGAGTTTGATGTCATAGGAGGTCATGTATCCAGACCTGCTGAAGTGCCTGTGAAAGGTAGCTTATATACTTCCAATCAACACATGTTCTGTCTATTCACCCTGCGGCCTCACTCAGCTGCCCCACCACCTATTGTGGCAGAGGACCCCTCAGGTGGGAAGTGTCCTAGACACTGACACCTACCATCTTTCTTTTACTGGAGGCACATTTTTGCTAGGGTCTTAGTCTCCTAACCTGCAGCAGCTTATGGAGGAGACCCCAGAAGCCACCACAGAAGGTGGGGATGGAGAATCCAAGCCCAGCTGAAGCCAAACTGAGGAAGAGCTGCTTTCAGAACCTCCTGCATATGGGTTACTTCCAAAACATTAACTTTCTTCTATGTTAATCTCTTGACCTTATAGGCATCGATCACTATATTGCTGGTTAAACTGTGTTTTATCTGCATGAATCTTAATAACTACTGTTTTGTTCTATGCCCCACTGCAAACAGAAAAAACTGTATTCAAATTTAGTGCTTTAATATTAGTTTGCACAATTCCAGGGAAATGAATAATGTTGTTAGAGTTTTTAAAGTTCTCAGCTAGCCAGTGAATATTTCCCTATAGCTATGATGTTTGATTGAGTATGTAGCAACTGATTCTCAAATTATGTCTGCAAAAAATGTTCTAATGTCTTTGTCCACAGAAGTAGAAGGAAAAGGAACTTGTATACTATAGACTCTCATTATAGTGACCATTATAGAATGTTTAGCAAACTTATTTTCAAACTGTATATGCAGAAATGTTCTTGTGATTTTGTTTAAGGAACTTGGATGTTCTAGACTCATATGATAGTACTCTGTAAGAATGGTTAAGAATTTTTAAATTAACCATATCTGCAGAAATGTTCTAATGTTTATGTTCAGAGAAGTATATGAAAAAATTTGTGATATGTGGGGACAGGCTCAGTATAGCCTGAGCTATCTGTCCTTACTCCCCCACCCAGGGGTGGTCTCTGTACTTAATAAAAAGGACAATTCTGGCAGACAACTGGATTTTGATATAAGGTAGAAGATTGCCAGACTACACTTGTTTCACCCAAAGCCTGATTTGCATTATTTCATGCACAACCCTGATTTAGACTCGTTCATTTGGGATTGGAGATAGAGTTGGATATTCCAAGCCAGGATTTCATGCTTTTGGCACTCTGTGATGGTGACATTGCACAGTCCAGTAATTTTACTTCTGATATGTAATGGTCTCACCTGTGTTTCCCTCAAGGGTGGTTTAATGGTTCATGACTCTCATAAAACAAAAACTTATAAAAGTCCTATGTGGGGCTGGAAACGCAGCACAGGGGCTAAGGGTCTTGTCCAGCATGTGGTAGCATCTGGTTCAATCCCTGGTACCAAAGAGTTCCCTGAGTATTGGTGGAGCAACCCCTGAGCAGAGAGCTAGGTGTCACCCCTGAGCACTGGGGTATGGCCCAACTCCCCTCCACTCCAGTCCTGAAAACAAAAGTATTTGGTTCACCATATCACTCCCAGTTTCCCTGGGCATACACATGCCATCATGGCTTCAACTAATCCAGTGGTTTTCATTGACCATGCTTCAGACTAGTGACAGCCCAAGGAGATTTTTGCTGGCCTACTAAGATGTCATTGCTGTTTTCCTGGTGGAGGTTTGCAAGTTATGATCCACACACTGGTGCCAATCTCGAGGGCCCAGGGTTTGAAAACTTTTAATCTAAGCTTTCCAAGAACTTGATTGTCCTAGGCCATTTTGGTGTAAATAATTTGGTGTAAATGCTAGGGACTTGGCCATCCCTAGCATTGCTTATGTGACTACTTCTGCCTTGTTACTCAGAGTTCAGTCCTGATGAGGCAACCTATGTTGTCGGGACCCAAATTCAGGACTGTGAGATTCAAAACATATTTTCCAGCCCTCTAGGCTCCTCCATATCCCTGTACATCACCTGCTCAAAAACAATATTTTCATGCTTACAAATGATAGCTTTATAAATATTTTACAATTGTATAATTTGGTTTGATTTTGGCTTTTGCACTGTTTTTATAAAGTTCCATTATCTGCCGGTTTGTACCTTTTATGGATGGAACTAAGTATTGTACCTGAATGTATGCAGAAGGAGACACTGCTTCTCCTCATCAATTTTGGGGTCACATCATCACTATTCCCACAGGTTCCTCTAGTGCCAACTTCTCCCTCTATTTCCAGTCCTCCTTCAGGTGCCAGGGTCTTTTCTCTGGTAGCAAGCTCTTCCCCCTAGTGTACCATTCCTTGACTGCTCTCACTCACCATCAACTCAGTCAGAGTTTGAAATGATTTTACAAATGCAGCAAACTGAATTCAGTTTTCAATAGTTAAGAAATGTATGCTGGTCAATCGAATTGTCTTCAAGCTGATTTGGCAGGTTTATAGCCAAAAGGCAAATGCAAGGTCTTTGTGGGCATCCCATTGCAGTTGCTTCTCTTTGTTTTAGGGCCACACACAGTAGTGATTAGGAACCACACCTGATTTCCACTTGCTTGGGAAACCACATGGTGCTGGGTATCAAATAGGGGTCTTTTACTTGTCCTCTGAGGAATCTCCTGGGCATGCTTGCAATTCTAAAGTAGTATATACACCACAGCACCATAAAAGACACACATCAAAAACCCAAACTCACACTGCACTTCAGGGCAAAAGCCAACAGTTGCCCTTTATGAATTGGAGCTTAACTTGTCTTTTAAAGGACTCTCAGAACTAAGTTGTAAACTGATTCCCAGAATCCCACACACTATTATGAATCCTTAAAAGTGCTGCCTATTGTTTAATTTGCTTTTGGTTCAGGGGCTATAACCAGACATGTGTAGGGGCTGTTCTCAATTTTCAGTTGAGTTACTCCTGCTAGTGCTCTGAGTATCATGGGGTGCTATCTCTTCAGCTCAAAAGTTTTCCCTGGACTCTTCTCCTGAGTACCCTTTGAGCCTAATCCTGCTGCCAATCACCTCTCTAGAGAATCAGAATGGTGCTCAAGCATGCACACCTTCAGCCTTGCAACCTGATTTTGGGTTTCTAAATCACACAAGTAACATGACAGGAAAAGATGTCTTTTGGAATATACCGTATTTGCCGGCGTATAAGACGACTGGGCATGTAAGATGACCCCCTAATTTTGAAGTTAAAACATAAGTTTAGGCCTATATTCGCTGTATCAGACAGAATGTTCCTGTGCTGCATGTGCTGCATGTGTTCCTGTGCTCATGTACCGCAGTAAGCCAATCACAACAAGCAAAGGTTCAAAGGTTATACTGTAATAGACTTCCTCTCTTACTCTGGCCAATCTGAGCAGGCTTCTTACAGTGTAGATTCGGGTCCAGAATATTGTCTAATTTGCATGCATAAAAAGCCTGCTTGGACTGGCTGAGTTAGAGAGGCGGTCCGAGCAGCCTCGCAGTGATTGGTGCAGGATCGAGTTGGAAAATTCGTTTTGTGGCAATATTCAGACAATTTTCGTTTAGCAGCATATTGAAACATTTTTCGGGATATACTTGGCGTATAAGACGACCCCCGATTTTTGGTTGACTCTTTTTTTTTTGTTTCAAAAGTCGTCTTATACGCCGGAAAATACGGCACTCCAAGAGTCCAAAAGTAAATGAGAAAAATACAGTTGCACTCCTATTTTCCTGCAGTGTTATCCACAATAGCCCAAATCTGGAAACAACCCATGTATGCAGTATGAATAAAAGATAAAAGAACTCACAGGGCTGGAGGGGTGGCACTAGTGTTAAGGCCTAGAATGGACCATGGTTCAGTCCCCTGACATTCCATATGGCCCCCCAAGCCAGGGGTGATTTCTGAGCACATAGCCAGGAGTAACCCCTGAGCGTCAAAATGGGTGTGCCCACCCAAAAAAAAACCCAAGACCCCAAAAAAACCCAGAAAAAGATAATGGAACTTTGGATAAAGGAACTTGGGTACCTATGCACAATGGAATATATTACTCAGCCATAAGAATGGATAAAGTCATGGTTTTTCTGCCCCATAAAGGGACACGGAGAGTATCATGCTGAGTAAAGCTAGTCAGAGAGAGAGGAACCAACAAAGAATTGTCTCTGTCATATGTGGGATATAAAGAAACATAATGGTGGAATAACAAATGTCCAAAGACAATGGAAATAAAGAACATGAGAATTGGAATTCAATAGGATACATGCCACCAGAGGGGGCTGGGGTTAGTACAGGGAGGGACAATGTCTATCATGGAGGGAAATGTTGAACCAGGAAGAGGAGGTGGTACAAAGGTTTTAGCCCTATCAGAAACAGTGCTGTAAACCAAAATACAAAAACTTATTAAAAAAAGAAAAGATGTCTGTTTAATATCTTCTATTAACACTATCCAAAGCATTCTAGACAAAACAATTAGGCAATAAAAAGAATTATCAGTTATCCAATTTGAAAAGGAAGCAGTCTGGTTATCTCTGTCCATAGCAGATACTGTCCTTTATGCAGAAAACCTTAAAGTTTTCCCCAAAGGCTGTTAGAACATAATAAAGACATTCGACAAAATTGCAGGGTACTGAATCAATACATAAAATCAGGTTCCTGTCTCTATACTAACAGAAAGTGATTGAAAATTAAGAAAACATTTTTACTTACAATAGCATCAGTAAGAATGAAATCGTTAGGAATAAACAGTCATGGAGGTGACAGACTCAAGGCAGAAAACTAAAAAATATGATAAAAGGAATTAATGAGGACATAACTGAATGAACACACCCTTTGTTCCTGGATTGAAAGATTAATGTTAGGACATTAAAACTAACCAAAGGAATCTATAGATTCAATATAATGGCTATCAAAATCCCAACTTGTTTGTGGAAATAGAAGTACCTATAGAGATTCACATGAAATACTAAGAATATGAATAGATAAAAAAAACCGTGGGAAACAAAGAACTAAGTTGGAATCCTAAGATTCTAGGTTTCAAATGTACTGCAAACTTCTGGTAATGAAAATTATGCGGCACTGTCTTAAATATAGAGATCTACGGCAATAGACTGAACTAGCAAGCACATAAATAAACATACAATGGATTCATGCAAGCTGGCAAGACCACTGAATGTGGAAAGAAAAGTTGTGATGGGAATACAAAACCCTTACCTAACGCCATAAGAAAAAATAACATAAAAATAGATGAAAGACCTAAATGTATGAACAAAATCTTAAAGTTTTTAGAAGGAAACAGGCAGAATGTTTTACAACATTGAATTGTCAATGATTGCTGGGTATGGCACCAAATGAGTAGGCAAGAAAAGAAAAAAACAGGTAAATCAAGTGTCATTAAAATAAAATATATCTTTTATGCATCAAAGGACACCATCACTTTTGACAGAGAAAAGGTGACCCATAGAATCAAAGAGAATGTTTTCCATTTACATATATAAGAGAGTAATATTCAGAATATACAAATAATTACAACCCAAGAAGACAACAAAAAGATCAACTAAAGTATGGAGAAAGAAATTGAACACACATTTCTCTAAAGCAAATGAACAAATTGACAAATATAATAAATCATGTTCACTATTCAATTAGAATAGCCATGAGGTACCACTTCCTTATGATATTTAAGGGTATGATACCTCATTGTGAAGTAACACATCTGTAAAGAGATTATTATCAATATACGAAATAAATATTTCCTGGGTTGTGTAGAAATTGGTTTATCTGTATATTATTAGTAAAAATAGCTGTTTGGAAAGCAGACTAGGACTCCTCAAGACATGGACAGAATTACTCTTTGATGTATGAAATAAATAATAATATTAAATAATATACATATAAATAAAATAATTTATAAAATTAAAAATATAAATAAAATATAATGCATAATTAATAAAATAACATTTCACTTTTAGTTGGGTGTCATCAGAATTGAAACAAGGGGACTAGAGTAAATAGCACAGTGGGGAAGGTGTTTACTTTGCCTGTGGCTGATCTGGGTTCCCCAAATCTCATAGAGGTAAGGCCTATGACAGACCATGGTTCAATATCCTGGCATCCCATATGTTCCCCCAAGCCAGGGGCGATTTCTGAGCGCATAGCCAGGAGTAATCCCTGAGTGTCAAAATGGGTGTGCCCCCACAACCCCCCCCCAAAAAAAGATAATAGGACTCTGGATAAAGGAACTTGGGTACTTATGCACAATGGAATATATTTCTCAGCCATAAGAATGGATAAAGTCATGAAATTTTCTGCCCCATGGAGGGACATGGAGAGTATCATGTACTTGGTCCCTCAAGTACTGCCAGGAGTAATTCTGGAGTGCAGAGCCAGGAGTAAACCTTAGCATACCTGGATAGGGCCCAAAAGCTTAAAGAGAAAAACTGAAATAAGAGGCCAGAGAGATATTACAGGGCTTAAAGCACTTGTCTTTTTTTTAAATAAGGGGTGGGCCATAACTGTCAGTGTTCAAAGGCTACCATGGCTCTGTTCTCAGTAGTACCCCTAATGGGACTCAAGGTACCACACCAGCCACTGAGGATGAAATCATGTGCAAGGCAAGTGCTTTACCACTGTACTATCTCTCCCATGCCTTGCCTTTTTCTTTTTTTTACAGTGAAACCATCTGTACATCTACAGTCCTTCTGTACTTGAGGGAAAATTTGACACAGAGATTGAGGATTCTACTTGTCACACACCATGTGTAATGCCCACATCTTGGTTTTTGAGACTAGAAAATGTAGGCTTAGAGGGTCTTAAGTGGGAACAATGTGTGACCCATGCTTGATACATGCAAAGGAGACTGTAGAGCTGATGACAGAGCAGCTGGACTGTCAGACGCTGAGTTCACATGATTGGTGTGTGTCGATATGAGGTGGCCCCATGCTGGAGAAACACAGCACAAACAGGGGCTTCCTGCATGGGCCTGGCATGTGCCAGGCTGGTTGCCTCTGTGTGCAGGGCAAAAGAGAAATTCCTTCAAGGAGCTTCCAGACTTATTGGTGAGATCAAACTCAGGGATCTAAATTAAGAAAATACTTAATGTTCAAGACAACAATAGCTGATCTATTATAGCAGCTGATTATTAACTGTCAATGCAATTGAAGAGGCACTAATTGCTCAAGGACTTCACAGCAGGCCCTATTCAGGAGGTTGGTGGCAGTGCCTGTTGGTTGGGGGGGTCTATGGTGTTTGAGGCTGATCCTTTCTGGCCCAGGACTATGGCTTTGACCTTGATTTTCTCCCTTGAAAATAGGCAAAGTCATCAGTTCAGAATGGGTAAGTGGTTGAAGAACAGCTCTAACACAGACATGGCTGTGCCCTTGTGTTATTAGAGCTAAAAAGGAGGGTTTGAAATTTGTTCTTGAAGGTACAGAAGAGGATAAAAAGTGGGGGGATGGGGACTCCAGAAACAGGCAAGAGCAGGTAGGGAGCTGTGTGAAAGGAAGAAGTGTATGTATAGAGAAGGTTCTTTTTTCTGCAAGGTAAGCTGGTGGGATGGGCACTGGATGAAGATATACTATTTCATCTTTCCTGGTCTATGCCCATTTGGGGTCTCTGGTGCATGCTGGGTTAGCATCCTCAACGTTTAGTAGATGCCAATGTAGGGACTGGCCCTGGGACTCAGAAACCTCTACGGGCAGGTTATGCAGATCCTTGCAAAGAGTTTTTAAATCATTTATTAGTTCATCAGAAATTTAATGAGAAGTGAGGAACATAATTTCTGCCTCCTAGAAAGAGATGGAATTGTTTGCAGGATATTTATGGGCTCCAAATGGGGCAAAACCAGCAAGAATATTATCACCTCATAATTATGAACTTCCATATTCAATAGATAGCAGGGGTAAATGGAAAGTAAGTCGGACTTAATTTTGAAAAGGGAAACCAGCCAGCCTTATCACCTGGCCCAGCACAATGCCTTTTACACACATTCCCCTCAAATGGTGGGTGTTTATGTTGAATCTGTAAAACTAGCTTATTTTTTGAACTAAGGTCTATTTAAGTAATTAATCTGTATTGTAAATGTCATAGCTGAATGCTAATTTTATTTCAATGAAAAGAGACTCACTTGCTCAGTGAGATGAAGAACTTGCTTACTATTCAGAATTTATTTCTTTTTCTAAATGTCCCTTGGAAGGCAGGATTCTGTGTTGATATAATTCAGGCCTGAGAGTGGGGTCAAAGGACTTGCAAGCCCTTTTGGATGGGATAAGAGCTGGATCACTAGAGTTGATGCTCCTACTGGTGTGGAGACATATGGAGCACAGCCATGACCTTGGGCTAATTTTCCACCCTCAGTTGCTGGAGTCTGGTCCTTATTCTGTTTCTGGTCTTCTTTCCCAGCCTTTCTTTCATCCCTCAGCTTCCTGCTGAGTGTCGTGAGTGTCGTGGCTATTGGACAGACCCATGGCCAGATCAAGCCAGGTTGACGATAGCTGGTTGTGAGATGAGGCTGATGGCAGGGAGACTGATTGTATAGCTCTTAGAATTTGTCTCTAGTTCCACCATGGGGTACTTTGCTCAGTGAGTAACTAATCAGATGAACTTCCTCTGACACTATGCAGCCCAGCGCATGTGGGCATTTTCTGAAGAGTTTATTTAGAAGACTCACACTCCATCAATATGTCAACAAAAGCCTGAAATATATGAGGCTGGGCTTGTGGATGGACTTCCACCCCGTCCCAGGGTACCATACCCCTCTTCCTTCTGCCTTGCTTCAGCTCTTGGATCTCAGTCTCTTGATAAGCTCCAGAAAATGAAGTTGCAGCTTCCTAGAAGCACCAAATATAGATGAATGAGTGAAGGCAGACAAACAGACAGATGCCCTGCCTGCCTGGCCTCTCTCTTCTGCCATCTCTGCCATCACCTGCTTCTGGATTGGTTGGGATTGAGGATGATGGTTGTCTCAGAGGAGAAAATTAAATGAGTTAGAACACCAGGTAAATGCTCCCACTGCCCATAATACCAGATTGGGAAAATAGACTCATCTCCTGATTATTGTCAAAACCTGGAGCCCAATCTTGCTACTTGACAACCTTCTTGGCAGGTTCTTGGCATCCACAGGTTGGTATACAAAAACCCATTGCACCCAGATCTCCAACTGCTTATGACATAAGATCTGAGCTCCCCAGGATGCCACCCAGACTTCCTGTTGAATTCCTATTCAACTCTGTCGTCCCTGCCATCCTGTTATCCCTGCCATCCCTGCAGTACCTAGAACTGTAGAACTTAGGGGACCTCAGGGTCCTATGTGAACATCAGCCACTGGGCTGTAGAGCTGAGTTTCTTGTTTCCCCAACACCAACTTATTACCCTCTAAGGGCTTTTTATTAATCAAGTGTCCTTGTTATTGCTCTACTTGGTTACTGGAAATCACACACTCTCACGCACACATACACACACAGATCCAAGTTGGAGTGTCTGAGAGCTTGGACTCTCCTGGCCACTGGGCTAGTGTTTATCACTGCGAGGGGGGGGGTTAACTGATGGGTTTGGGTTCAATGGAATAATAACCTCCAACCCAGAAAAGGCTCCTCCAGAAATTTACCCAGGATCATGGTCTGGAAAGCAGGAACTTGGACTTGGTTCTGAGGTTGATTGCATAGTGCGCATCAAAACAGTGGGAAGGAGAAAGTCTAAATGGCTACAGAAAAAGAATGTGTCTAGGGAACAGTGATACAGGAACCCAAGACGCAATGACTTGCTGGGTAGCCCAGCCTATAGCAAAGCTGCTGGATACTGTGAGGGCTCAGCAACACTGAGTGAAAAGATGCTGTGATTGTTACTGGTCATCTCTGAGACAGGAATCCAGGTTTTGAGTGATATTGATGGAATGGGAGCAGGTTATAGTAAATGACTAAATCAGTAGAAGGAAGACAAATATTAGATGATCTTACTCAAATGTGGGATATAATGACACAAAATAGGGTATAAATAAACAGTGTCCACTGGAAGGTAAACTTCAAACTCTGGCCACAGGACTGAAGTGACTGAGTTGGCTAAGGATGAATAGACTGGGTCTAATGGGCAGTGATGGTATGGTGGACAGAATGGACCAAACAGACAGTGGTGGAGAATGGATCTAATGGATGGTGGGGGGATGGACAGAATGGATGTAATGAATAGTGGAGGAGCTATAGGCAGTTAGGGAGTGTATAATGTCAACCAAACATATAAGAACATTATTCATATAAATCAATGTTACTTAAAGAAACAAAATTTTTAAAATGATGAAATTATGGCATAGAGGTAATGATTTAGAAAAAATATTCATGATGTCTTTGGTCATAAAAGAAATGGTATATAAAACTGTATTAAATATGGTGAGAGAGAGCAACAGTGAGCCATCGAGAGGAAGACAGCAAGTGTGTGTGTGTGTGTGTGTGTGAGAGAGAGAGAGAGAGAGAGAGAAAGAGAGAGGGAGAGAGAGAGAAAGGAGCAGAGACAGAAAAGAGAGAGAGACAGAGAGAGAGGAAAGCTAGAGAAGAGAGAAACTATGGATAGCACTGGAAGGAATATGCCTAAATCCTGTGGGGACATGCATGATGCTTACACTGCTCTTCTCTCACAGTCCTAGGTAGCAGATCCTGGTGTGAATTGGAATCTCCTGTTCAGGCCAGGCAAATGGACTGGCCTCTGGGAGAAGAATGTTCCCTATATCATTGCTTCTCCTTGTCTAGCGCTTAGGTTGTGCTCTGGAGTCCAGTCTGGGTTGTTCTGGGCAGGAACTCCCTTCCAGAAGCTTCTTTTCAGGACTTGGTAATATGGCTAATGGGTAGTGGTCTAAATCCCATGGAGCCTTGGCTTCAGGTCATGAATGTCTGAGATGCTGCATCCCAGATGATTCCACAGATCCTCCTGCATCTCCAAAAGTTCTAGGGGGTGACTTTCTGTCACCTCCATGTAAGATGTGGGGCATAGTGGTAGAGATGAGGGTCTGGGAAATCAGTGCCACCCAGGATCATGACAGAGTGCCAGACCATTTTACCAAAGGCATGCCCCCTCTCACCTCCAAAATGCTGCCAGATTCTAAGTGGAGCCTCCTGGATGGGGGGGGGGGCTTTTGTTTACATAAGGGGAGCAGCAGGCTGTAGACCAGAGGGGAAAGGAGTGGCAGAAAGGGAAAGGGAGAAGAGGAGAGGGGAGAGAAGAAGAGGGGAGAAGAAGTGAGGAGAGGAAAGAAAAAGAGGTGGGGGGAGGAGAGAAGGGAGGGAAGGGAAAAGGAGGGAAAGGGTGGGAGAGGAGGAAAGGGAGGGAATGAGATACAGATAAGCAGAGGGGAGAGGAGGGAAGGGAAAGGAGAGAAGAGAGAAGGGCAGGGGGTCTAAAGCATGAGTCATTAGGCAGGAGAAATTCACTGTCACTTGGGCTGACTCCAGATACTCCCCTAGGGCAGGATCTCAGCCATGTGTCTATGAAGGGAGGGGACATTCCTATCCATGCTCTTACCCTTCCCAGATACCCCTACAGTCCCCTCATATTGAAAGGCAGCTAATTGACCTCCTGAGCCCCCCTGGCAACCCTCAGTCAACCAGGCCAATGTGGGATCCCGAGAGAGCAGTACTTCCTGGCATTTGAGTGCTGGGGACACTGGGTCACCTTTGAGATGCATCAGTGCACCTGATTTTAGGACAACTATGTGGTACCCAAAATTGAAACCAGGCCTGAGGCAGGTTCCCTAACTGCCGGGTTGTCTCTGGGCCCAAGGCCACTTGACTTGAGTGGCAGAGCCAGGACTAGGCATGGATCCAAGACCCTAGACTCAGGAGTTTTGAAGTTTGTTCTTTAGGAGTTGGGAGTCTCAAGCTTCATCTCTGGGATCTCAGCTCTAGGACCACCCAGGTTCTGGCCACCCCTAACCCCGTTAACCCTGCCTGTGGATATAGGCTTCTTGACTGTCTTTGCAGTTCATTGAAGGTTCATCAGGGGTCAGAGTGATTGTAGGGTGGTTGTCTTGCACATGGTCCACTCAGTGAGCACAGCCAAGGCTAATTCCTGAGTGCCAGAAGTAATCCCTGAACATCACTGGATGTGCCTCTCTCTCCTGACGGCCCCCACCAAATAATAGGAATAAAACGTATTCCTTAGAAAACATGCACAGACACTGAGAGTGTTCAGCCAGCTGGACCCAGACCAGTGCACACTGAGCATCTCTGCTAGAAGTTCCTGACTGTGAGTCCCTTGGTTTCTGGGCAGAAATGGGTCCTGCATATCCCTTTTTGCACACTCCAGTCCTGGGTGGTCATATCAAGGGCTCCTTAGGTTTTAGTTCCATCACTTCAGGTTCTTGTGTTGGTATTTCCTGTCCTCTTATTTTTACCTTTCTTGGGTCAAACCCATCTTTCTGTGACACCGAGGACCCAGCATAACCCAGAATTCCTTTTACAGTTGATATCTGTTCTGCTGTGTCTTTCACAGGCCCTCACACCTAACTGTAGATGGTGTGAGTGTGTTTATATGTGTAAAGCTTGTGTGTGTGTTTGTAAATATATGTTTGTGAGTTTCTGTGTGATTGTGTCTAAGCTTGTGTGTGTTTTCTTTTGTGTGTATGTGTGTTAATGTGTTTGTGTGTGTATATGTGTGTGTTGGAGGGTTGCTAGCAATGTGTAGTGATAGGAACAAGGAAATGTCACAGCTTTCTGCAACTCATAATTAGCAGGATGGGGAGTAAGGAAGAGCTAAATGGGCCATGGTTTGTGGCGTGGCCCCTCCCTGGGAGAAGCTGCCATGTGTCTTGTCATCTATGACTAGGTCAAGGGAAACCTGAAGAGTTTTTGCTCTGATCAGGTTCCAGGTGTGTCCAATGGAATCAGCCAGTGAAGACTCAGTAAGCCCTTCCTGACCTCTATCCTTGCTCTTCATATTCCTAAAAATACAACCAGCACATTTTTCCAACAGTTCCTGCAAATGTGACATGTCTTCATGACATGTTCCTCAGTTGTATGTGTTCATGTGCTCCCCTACATGTGATTTCATGAAAAATAAGAAGAATATGTTATCTTCAGGCAGGACATTGGCCACCATCTTGGGCACTTGAGGGGTGTAGAGGTGAAGTAACGAAAGCAAAATCATATGTCAACATTCATGTAAACCATGTCACCCTCATCATAATAAGTCATCTTCAAAGAAAAGTGAGTTTGCCATAATGGGAAGTGAGAGGGAACCTGGTCCACTGGTCCACTGGAAGGTCTGGAGTCAAACATTGAATATCTGAAACTCTCTAGATAATACTATTGTTATATTTTGTCAGCCATGTTAATATGAAAATCATGATACCTCACTTAAAAATCCAAATATATGTATGTATTTTCTATTTCTAAAGGAAAAATTAAAATTGGAAAATGCAAACCCTCTCCCCACTAGAATATGTATAAGCTGCTATTGCATCTAGCCCTGCTCAGCTGGGCATGAAACCAGAGCCCCTTCCTCTCTTTGAAGCTGCTCTCCAGCTGTGCTGGTGGACATCTTTCCAATTAAGTTGTTTTCATGCCAATAAAACCCCTCTTGAAGATGAGAAGATGAAGCAGGGTGCGGCTTCCCACTCTCACACTCACAGGCCTGATGAAGCAGCTCCCTAGGAGCGGCCCTGCAAGCTCATATGCAGAGAGAAGAGGAAGAACTACAGCCAGGAGGTCTTGATGGTTTGGGTTGCAGGCTGTGTGTGGAGATGCCCATCTTTGAAGCCAGGCACTCAGGTTGGACCTGCCTGCATTGCTACAAGCTAATGATCAAGAGTCCTTTTTTGTGGGGGGTTGGATGGCCCAGGTGGTGCAGGATTCACTGCAGGAGTCTGGAACCTGCCAAGGTAGTTGGAGCCAAGGGGTGGGTGAGGCATCTCCCAGGGATGCAAGGGGCCAGACTCAGACATGGGCGGGGCCAAACCTGAAGGTCAGAGGAGAGCTCAGCTGCCAGTCCCAGAGCCTCTCAGAGAGGCTCCAAGACCCCAATTCCTTCTCAGCTCCCCAGGCCCATCACTGAGGGATTCCACCTACTCACTGCTTGGTCCTCTTCTGCAAAGAAGGTGACTACCATTCTTGGGTACAGTTTAAAACAGGTGTCCTCAAACTTTTTAAACAGGGGGCCAATTCATTGTTCCTCAGACCATTGGAGAGATGGATTATACTTTATAAAAAAAGATTGAACAAATTCCTTATATCTTATTTACTTCATTTCTTATGTTTACTTTATATCTTATTTTTGAAGTAACGAAACAAAACAAAACAGGAACAAATATTTAAAAGGAAGAACAAGTAAAGTTAAATAAACAATCTTACTAGTTTTTCAATCGGAACTATGGGCCTGTTTTTGGAGAGCCATAGTTTGAGGACCCCTGCCTGAGACTGAGAGGAGGAGTCAAGAGACAGAGAGGAGGAGGGGAGTTAGAGAGTGAGGTGCATATCCCACACGTGTGCATTGTGGACCAGGACCAGTTGACTGCTAAGCAGATCAACAGGCATCATTAGCAAAATCACCCAGCTAAATGTTCTCAGCCGCAAGTGGCCCATGGGCCATAGTTTGATGACCTTGGTTTAAAAGCATATAGAACTGAGAAACACTAGTCCTCTCTTTATTGGGGGCACGTTGCCAGCCCCCAGGGGAGGTCTGAGACTGGGGCATATAGATCATATTCTTCCCTCTTGTCTGCAAGCTTATCCTCATGATAAATTTTAATTTATGAATTAGACACAGTAGGAGATGAACTAGTCACTCATAATAAAATAGCACAATGATAGCAGTATGCACTCACGAAATTTTATGTGTGTGCCTTCTCACTGCCTGTTCCTTCTCTCTCAAAGTATCTTCTAGAGGGAGTATTTTCAACTGGGCTTAGCTGTGGGCTACAGAGCCCCAGAAATCCACACTCCAGAGAAAGGGTGTTCCTGTTATCAAGGACCTCCCTCCCATATCTCAGTGAATGTAGCTGCTTCTCTCTGAGGGGACCTTCCTTTCAGGAGGACACCTATCTCTTTGGAAGGAGGACCGCATTCAGACAGCAAATAAGGTGTCAGCCCTCAAAACCTGTTCCAACATACTGCTGGTTCTGGGCTGTTGCTCTGTTACAAGTGTGTGTGTGTGGGGCAAGACTCTGGAGCAGCTGGAGGTACCCCATCACAGCTCCACCATCACTGCTAACCTGGACCAGGATGCTGGTCCCTGCTGGTGTCTACTCTATGGTTCTTTTTTTTTGGGGGGGGTGTGCAACCAGCAGTGCTCAGGACTTATTGTTGGCTCTATGCTCAGGGATCCTTCTTGGTGGGGCTGAGAGGACCATATGCAGTTCCAGAGATTAAACCCTGGTCAGCCATGTACAAAAGCCCAACCTGTTACCCTTTCACTCTGATCCCTCTCTAGCTCTGCACAAACCTTTGGTTCCTTGTCACCACCTTCCTTCAAGGAAATGGGATAGGGCTTGCTGACAACTGTGACAACTGAGATTTAACAAATCTAAGGTTTATTCTTCCAGGAACATCCTGATCTATAGCCCCATATAGGATCCCGTTTTATATTTTTTCTAATTTGGGGGCCATGCTCGACACTGCTCAGGTCTTGCCCTTGGCTCTGTATTTTGGCCTACTACTAGTTCTGTGCTCAGGAATCCCTCTGATAATGCTTAGGGGACTCTGGGGATGGAGCCCAGGACCTCCTAACCCTCTGTACTCTCTCTTTGCTGCATGACCCTCTGCTTTCTAAAGTCAGTTACACTGATAGGTTTTCAAACAATAGCAAGCCACAGTGCAAAATCATATAAAAAATACCCCACAACATCAACAAGCACCTCTCATAGAAGCAAATAATGCTTGGGAGGCAAATGGGGGGGGGGTGAAAGGGGCCTGAGATGGGGCATTGGTGGACACTGATAAAGGGATCAGAGTTGAAACATTGTATGCCTGAAACCCAGTCATGAATAACTTTGTGATTTCAACTGGGATAAATTAAAAACAAAATAAAGCCAGTTACCTTGGCTGTGTCTAAGCTAGCTTTGCCCAATTCTTCCCACCACCCTCTGGAGCTTCCTTTGGTACCTTCCAGAAACTGTGACCTTCTATGGTGCTAGTGATGGAGGTAATGCTGGCAATGACTGTTGGAGCGGACTGGGTGCCACCCCACTGTATTTGGTTTTAGGACAAACCTTACCAGAAGCTGGCTCTTACCCAATGCCAAGTATTCCTCCTGCAGGGGGACTGTCCTGGAAGAAGGTAGAGAAGGAGAGAGCAGAACAGAGCAAACACTTGGAAAGTGGCTCAGATCTTTTCCTCATGAGCCCGTGGGTCAAAGCTGTGCAAGTCACTGTTGGGCTGGAGACTGGTAACCCTGTGGTCCTGGGCTGTTTGTCCTCAACCCAGGTGGTGGGGGGTACATTTGTTTTCTTGAGTTCTTCTGGGCAAGACTCTTAGCTGTTCATGCCGCACTTTCCACAAATTTGCCATTGATGTTAGGGTGTCAGAGACATTTGGAAAGAGAATTGTTAAAGGACGGGGAACAAAACCAGGAGCCAGGATTTGGGTCGTATGTGGCTGTCATCTTGGTCTTGTTTGTGCTCTCCATCCATTTTTTGTAAACAAAATGGTTTAGGGAGAAGATGTTACCTCCTAGAGCCACACCCAAGTGTGGAAGGCTCACAGGTGCGTGGCACATGTATGGGTTTGTTTTGGGGCCACACCCAACAGTGCTCAGGGTTCACTTCTGGCTCTGTATTCAGGAATTACCCCTCGTGGTGTTTGGGGGACATATGAAATGCTGGCAATTGAACCTGTGTTGGCCTCTGCAGGGTAAATACCCTACACACCGTGCTATATTTCTGGTCCCAGTTTTTGCTGTTTTAAAATAGCTACTGGATTGAGTCTTTTTCCTTTTAGAAGTTGATCCTCCCTTTGAGGCTCCATTCATTTAGAGCATTGAAAGCCACCACACCTCTGATTCTAGACAAAATGCACAAGAGACAGCAGAATTTTCCTCCAGCTATCATGGCATCATGGGTACCTATGGGATGTACGTGTGTATATGCACATATACACAAATACACATGTGTGTATTGCTGCCAACCTTACCAAGTTCTGAGCCACCTTCCACAGAATTCACCCTGCTAATGTGTGTGAAGATGAAGCTGGTGAGGTCGGATCCTGGGCAAGTTCGCAAATAGGCCCAGAAAGAACAGCTTAGTATGTGGTGAGACAGCAGAGGATGGGTGGATATGGATCAAACCTTCTGGGAGCAATTTTAGGGAGATTACTCCTCTAGTGTGGGTAAGGGTAGAGTATTTATAATGTGCTCAGCCAATCAGATTCAAAGGATTGTTTGTGCATGGGAAGTTTAAATGAAGGGAAGTGAAGGCTGTTACTGGTCACAAGACCTTTAAGTGACATTTGTGTATGTGGAGTATTTTAGTGGCATAGGGGAAAGCAGGGTGTGGGCTCTGCTTTTAAGAGGCCAGCAATGCCTTTCTGATAAGTGCTCATTTACCCCATCTGGGGGTGGCCTCTCCTCCATGGTTGCCTGTTGAGCTCCTTTCAGGGGCCTGGTGAGAATCAGCTTGATGGGGGCCTTTGCTGGTCTTCTTAGATGAGAGCCTTTTTCTGCTTTTCCAACCCAGCTACATGGGTAATAATATTTTAGCACATTCATAGCATATTATGCAAAAGCAACACAGTCTCATTCAGATGTTTTTCTTCACTCTCTAAAGCAGCCCAGTAAACATTGGCAGCTCCTCCCTCTTCTCTGGGCTTCTGGCAACCTCAAATATGCTTCTTGAGTGCCTGTTGCAAATGTTAACTGCATGCCAGGTTAGACAAACCAGTGTCTTGGTATCTGGCTTCTCCCACCGAGTGCAGCATCCCGAAGGTTCACCCAAGTGGCCGTAGGTTTCAGTACTCAGTATCTCGTGTTCTCTAATGAGATTTCTGCACTGAATAACTATGTTCTATTTGTCTGATGACCAGCTAATGGGTATTTCAGCTCTGTCTGTTTTTTTTTTTTTTCTGTCAACAGTACAACCTTGAGTCTATGTTCTTGGTTGTGATGGTATATGCCTAGAGGGGTATACATGCTGACTCTGTTACTCCTTTAGAAAAACTGGTAAAGCATTGTACAAAGTGGTTGCTTATGCTACTTTTTTTTTTACCACAAATGTTTTTTCAAATAATTTTATTTTGACCAAATTGAATTACATCTTTCACAGTAATATTTTAGGTACATAGTGACATTGAACCAAGGTCATTCCCGCCACCAATGTTGTCCTCCCTCCACCCCTGTTCCCAGCATGCATCCCAATTCCCCCTCTTTTGCACCCCAGGCTGCTAGAATAAGTGGTTCCCTCTGTGTCTAGCTGTTGTAGATTTGGTATTGATTCTGTTGTCGTTGGCTTTGGATTTGGTGTTTAAGTCTGATCATTTTTTAAATGGTACTCAATGTTCATATGCCTGTTTGGTCTTGGTACCACCCATTATTTCCCCCTCAATTTATGAGGCAGAACAAAATGATTCAAGTTATGTGCTTCTGTTTAAAGGAAAAAAAGGGGACAAAATCAAATAAACAAAAGACCAGGAGGAGTCCATCTAGAGTTATAAATATCAATTTAAAAGAAGAGGGAAAAGAAAGAAAAACATAACAAAAATACAAAAGAACCCACCCCCCAAAAAGAAAAACAAAAACACTCAGACAAACAAGAAAACAAAAACAAAAACCAACCAAACAAAAAATAAACCAAAATAAAACACCAACCCCTCCCAAATAGCACCACAGTAATAAAGACAACAACCAAACAATAACTACAATCCCAAAATAAAAACAAAACTAAAAAAAAGAAAGAAAAAATATACAACAACAAAAAATTTGTACTTCTTTTTTTCCTCTTTTGCATAGGCACAGTAAATATTGGGGAGATTAGAGAAGGAATTCCCTTTGCCTAAGAGATACAGGGTTTCTCCGCCCTTGAAGCATACTGTTATGGGAATAACTACAAGCTCCATACATGCTCCTAAGTCTCCCTTAGGTCTTTTTGTGGTGTCTGGAAACTTTCCTCTCAGTCGTGGATGATAAAATCAGCCTCTGTAACTAGAGATTTTGGTATTTGCACAGGTCATAGGATGGAGCCTAGGATGGAGTCTTTATGGTGCTAGAAGTTCTGTTCCAACACTGTTGTCTTAATCAGTCTTCTGTAGTTGGTGGTCTTGGATTTTGTGAAGCCTAGGATAGTCTTTCATTATGTTTCTAGAAGTTCTTCTCAGTTGCAATTGTTTCAGTCAGACCTCTGGAATTAGAGATCTTGGTTGTTGTACAGATCACAGCCAAAGTCTAGACTAGGATCTTTTTATTGGTCCCAGGACACGTTCTGTCCAGTCATGGTTGTCACAGTCAGTTCTGTAGTTAGCGATCTTGGCTTTTGCACTAATCAAAGGATGATGTGTCTTCTGATTTCATCTTATCCTTAGGTGGTGAGATAAGACAGCCTGCTCTTAGGTCAAGTTGTTGACATTTACTCATAGTCAAGATGTCATATCAAAACTGGTGCATGTTGTATATCACAAATTTATATTTATATTTATTATTATTATTAATTATTATCATCCAATATTATACAAGTGTTTTACTTTGTTTCCACTCTCACCAACCCTTCCTTGTTCATTCTGCCCATCCTGCTGAGTGTAATGTTCTGGTGTGGGTTTTCCTGATGATCAGGAATATTGTGCATCTATTTAAGAACATTTAATGCATTTAAGGCATTTATGCATCTTCTATGGATCTGTGTCTTCAAATAACTGGGTCATTTCTTTTTTTTTTTTTTTTTTGCTTTTTTGTTTTTTTTTTTTTTTTTTTTTTTTTGTGGTTTTTGGGTCACACCCGGCAGTGCTCAGGGGTTATTCCTGGCTCCAGGCTCAGAAATTGCTCCTGGCAGGCACGGGGGACCATATGGGGCGCCGGGATTCGAACCGATGACCTCCTGCATGAAAGGCAAATGCCTTACCTCCATGCTATCTCTCCGGCCCCGCTTTTTTGTTTTTTTGGGCCACACCTGTTTGATGCTCAGGGGTTACTCCTGGCTAAGCACTCAGATATTGCCCCTGGCTTGGGGGGACCATATAGGACGCCGGGGGATCGAACTGTGGTCCTTCCTTGGCTAGCGCTTGCAAGGCAGACACCTTACCTCTAGTGCCACCTCACCGGCCCCATTTCTTATATTTTTTCATTATTGGGTGATTTATTTTTTTTTATCACCATGATAATGGGCTCTAGAAAGAGTTGCAAAATGTTTCCTCCTCTTCAATTTTGGGAAAGAAGTTATAAAGAAGAGTTGCTAATTCTGCTGTGAATGTTTGATGGAACTCTTCAGTGAAGCATTTGTTCTCAAGAAGACTTTTGAAATAGCAGGGAACAATGAGAAAGCTGGGGCATATGGTTATAAGACAGCCATCCACATTGGCCAGAGAACAGTTTCCAAGAGTGGGTGTCAGGAGTCCATTTTTTTTTTTTTTTTTTTTTTGGTTTTTGGGCCACACCCGGTAACGCTCAGGGGTTACTCCTGGCTATGCGCTCAGAAGTTGCTCCTGGCTTGGGGGACCATATGGGACACCGGGGGATCGAACTGCGGTCCGTCCAAGGCTACCGCAGGCAAGGCAGGCGCACCTTACCTTTAGCGCCACCGCCTGGCCCCAGGAGTCCATTTTTATGTACAATAAAGAGTTAGTAATGAAACAACTTTGTATATATGTTGGTATTTTCATGAAATGATTACAGATTCTTGAGGAAGACCTTTGAAAATGTGTAATGAGGAACATATCTGAACTTAGGTTCCATGTACAGAAAATGGCAGAGAAATGTGAGGTAATTAATTTTTTTTGTTTTTCTGGCCACACCCATTTGATGCTCAGGGGTTACTCCTGGCTAAGCACTCAGAAATTGCCCCTGGCTTGGAGGCGGGGGACCATATGGGATGCTGGGGGATAGAACCGCGGTAGCAATCTTTCCTTGGCTAGCGCTTGCAAGGCAGATACCTTACGTCAAGCGCCACCTCGCCAGCCCCGTAATTAATTTTTTGGATGGCAGAGCTATGGAGCAGAAGGCCCAACCCTTTACTCAGGCTCTACTCATGCTCTACCCACTGGCACCTAGGCCAGCCAGAACGAAAGTTCCTCCACTGGCCCCTCAGAGCCAAGAGAAGGAAATGGGGCAGTGGACAGCTTCTCCCAGGAGTAGAATCTCACCCTCAAACATTCTGGCCAGGCTGCTTTAACACCTCCTAATCCCGTATTCCTGCTAAATTTTCTGGGAAGTGAAGAAGGCAAAATTATAAAAAACTTTAGCACTTCTCCCAGTCAAACTTATCTACTTTTTGTATGTTGCACCATATTATCTTTAGACATTTTGATCAAATATTAGAAAGTGTAGAAGTCATTTTTAAGCTGTGGGTGATGCTCCCAAATTCCAGGACAACTCCTTGTGTCTTGTACTTGTATCTATGAGTTTTTGAGGCTCTGGGCTTCAAATTTAAGCTAAAGAAACATCATTCTCCAGCTCTTATTTCAGCTTAGGAACTGAGTCCAGGGGAAAGCTAGGCAGCAATGCTAATAATAGACTTTTAATGTCAGAGAGTATTTATGATTTGATGAAAACTGGCTGTATATTATATCTTCCCTTAATTATACCCAGCCACTGTATGGTATTTTTTCAGCTCCTAATAGACTTGTACATAATTATCTTATTTAATCTTGTTAAAATCAATCATTTACAAATGATTTTTCTCACATTAGTTCAGAATAAAACTATGCTTCTTGTTAAAGATATTAAGACAATTAAAGAAATAGGTGTGCATTGACTACCTTCCTCAAATTCATTGTTTGCAGCAGAGAAAATTGTTTTGAGTTTATTTTGGATTCATAAAGAACTTTTCTTATGTCTATACACATACTATGATATTATGATACATGCACTTTAACATAAAAGTATAATATATGTGTTATATATGGGAATTTTATTTATTTATTTATTTATATGGTTTTTGGATGCTTAGGGCTTCCTGGATCTGTACTCAGGAATTACTTCTGGTGGTGTTTATGGGATGCTTTTGGGTGCTTATGAGGACCAGATGGCCACAAACCTCAGTGGCCACATACTAGGACTATGCCCTACCTACTACTATTTCTTTACTTCCTTGTGTGTATGGGTGTATGTACTTTCTATCTAAAGAAATCGGTGTTTTCTCTAAGATCATCACAACTAAGCAGTGGCACAGTGCTTGGTTTCCCAGTGCTTATGGAAGTTATATTTATGCTATTTTGTGCTCTACTAAGTGTGCTAAGAAAACAATGTCCAAAAGCTATAAATGTGGACATGATTGTAAACATGTGATCTAAACCATAATTACTAAATGGAAAGTAGAAAACAATGTACTGACCTTAATTGGAAAATATTTTATTGCTTAAACATGAACTCATCATTCGAATTTTTGCTGCGGTAGAGAGTATGCCTTGTAGATAAATAACAGTATTCAGGAAGCATAGTGGAGTCAAGAGCTAGAAGAGCAAGAGTATGTATGATCATGTTTTTGGGCTTTGGGGTTTGTCTGAAAATTTATTTGCTTGCTTACTGATGTGGTAGGTAACATGTGCAAAATCTAAAACTTGATTTTAGTTACTTTACAATTACATAGGGCACAAAGACCTTCTCTGTGCCTAGCAAACACTGACTTCATTTTAGCTCACTGAAAACCCTCATTGGAATGTATCTTAGCCTGATTATTTTGGGGGGGGGTAAGATTGAACCACATCCAGAAGTGATTAGATCTTAGCAGTACTTAGATCTTAGTACTGGATCTGCATTTAAGACTCACTCTTGGAAGACGATATGTGATGCTAGGGATTGAACCTTGGCCAGTCACATGCGAAATAAGTACCTTGCCCACTGTGTTATCTCTTTGGCCCTGCTTGCTTTTTTCTTTGGTAATATCTAATTTTCTGGTTACAAATAATACTGCCATTGGCATGGACACACACATAGTTTTATGGGTTGGTTATTCCACATGTTAACTTTTAATAGCTATTATATCTAAGTGTCCTCCAGGACCAGTGAACAGTGGTTAGGACCAAAGGGGTCTCAAACTCGCGGCCCGCGAGTTGTTGCGGCCCTCCGTACAACATTTTGTGGCTCACGGCTTACCAAATAAAAATCGCATATTTGAAGGCCAGCCACGAACCACAAAATGTTGTACGAAGGGTCGCAATAACTTGCGGGCCGCGAGTTTGAGACCCCACTGATCATCAAGAGAACCCCCAGAACATCAATGACATGATCTGAGTATCCCTAGCATCTCAGGGTTTAAGCAGCACCATGTTGCCAGGCTCTAGTATTTGAATGACAAGCCTGGCTGGCCAAGAATCTACTCGGAAAAACTACTTTCAAACCTCACCAATAGCACATAAAAATCCTATCTATATTATTATTTTTTTCTAATTTAGGTACACACAAATGACATCATTTCAGCTCAACTTCTATCTTTTCATATGTTTGTTAGTTGCACATATCCGTCTGCCTCCAGCTGTGCTGGTGTTTGGTTATGTTGCTCATCTTTCTTCTTGGACTATTTCTTTTTTTCTATCTAGTGGAAGAAACTCAGTCTTGGATTGTGTAATATAGTAAGGCTTTCTAACCAATGAAGGAAACTGTAGACAATAAACAGATGGGTAAGAGATTGATAGAAAAAATTTACAAAGGTAAAAAAAAAGAGCATTTATCAGGGATTAGTAGAAAACACACATGAGATAGTCTTACAAACCTGTCAAGAAAATGCTGGAAAGCTTGGGCAAGAACTGAGCAAATGCTATGGAGAGTGATTCACAGGAGGAGATCCTGAAAGATGATTACCTGAATAAAGAAGCACAGTCCTATTTTTTTCTAAGCAGAAAACTCTACTTTTATATTTCTGTTAGCTACAAGTCTAGGTTTTATCATGTCAAAAAGCACAGTCTTACAAGGAGCCTGAGGACCTAGAAGGAGACAATAAACTGAAATTATGTGAAAAATTGTAGGTCAGCAAAAAATTTAAAAGTCAAAATATTCTGAAGACTGTCTTGTGGTGCAAGAAAATGAGCACATGCAGTGCTGGTGGGAATAGTTCAGATAGTTTGAACTATTGGTGAATTTTAATCACCAATTCATGAATGAGAGCTGGTCTGGAGACAGTTCCTGCCATTGCGAAAAAGTAATTGTCACTTAGTACTCCATATACCTGGATTGTGTTGTGATAATAAATATTGATACATACATTCTTGGAGGATATTTGGAGCCACATCTTTTTTTTTTTGCTCAGGACTCACTCTTTTTTATTTATTTTATTTTTAATACCTTTATTGAAACACTTTGATTACAAATATGATTGTAGTTGGGTTTCAGTCAGATAAAGAACACCCACCTTCACCAGTGCAACATTCCCATCACCAGTGTCCCAAATCTCCTTCCTCTACATCTCCCCTGCCTGTATTTGAGACAGGCTTTCTACTTCCCTCACTCATTCACATTGTTATGATAGTTGTCAGTGTAGTTATTTCTTTAAGTGCACTCACCACTTTTTGTGGTGAACTTTATATTGTGAATTGGACCTCCCAGCCCTCTTCTCTTCTGTTTCTGAAAATTATTGCAAAAATGTCTTTTATTTTTCTTAAAACTCATAGATGAGTGAGACTATTCTGTGTCTATCTCTCTCCCTCTGACTTATTTCACTCAGCATAATAGATTCATATACATCCATGTATAGAAAAATTTCATGACTTCATCTCTCCTGACAGCTGCATAATATTCCATTGTGTATATGTACCACAGTTTCTTTATTCAGGGCTCAATCTTGCCTGTTATTCTGGGAACAATAAGGTACCTTATTGTTGAAGTAAGCAAGTACCTTACCTTTATTCGATCTCTTAGGTCTGATATATAAATGTATTTTATTTCTGCACTCACTGTATGCAAGACTTCTTCTCCCGTGTTCACTGGCCAGCAGATGTGAAGGTTGGAAAAACTGTAAATAGTAACTTAGTGCTCTCACTCTTCGTTCCCACTGTAATCAAGAGAAGTCCAGGTATGGTACTACAACAGGGAGATTTGAGAAGGTTTGTGCAGCCTTCTTTGTGATAGTGAGCTCTAAAGACAAAGGAAGTGAATACAGAGTCCAGGTGTGCAGGAGATTAAAAGTAATGGGGGTAGAGAGATAGAACAGTGGGATGGTGCTGGTCTTTCATGTTGTTTATCCAGGTTCTATCTCCAGCATGCCATTTGTCCCCTGAGCACTGCAAGGAGTGATCCCTGAGTGCAGAGCCAGGAGTGAGCCCTGACCATCATCAGGTGTGGCCCAAAACATAAAAAAGAACAAAGCATTGCACAGTGAACATGTATGGGAAGAGCGATGTGAGACCTCAGCTCAGAAATGTTTGAAAATATTTAAACTACAAAGGCACGTTTGTGAGGATGGTTTCCTAGACTCCTCGAGGGAAAGAGCAGATTAAATAAATGGAAGTGACAAAACACAGAAGAAGGAGGTTTGCAACCCTGTTCTCAGTATTGGTTCTTCCCTAAGGAGCCTGATGCTCTTAATTCTCTGTATAATATTTCAAAAGGAGAGGCCCCTACTGAGCCATGATAATGATATTATCCATAAAATCATATTATCCATATTATCTATATAATATAGTAATTTCATGTATATTACTATGTAATATATGATAAATGGTATAATATGCTTATATTATCTATAGATCATTGCCAGGTATAAATATTCAGATTTGCTTTATAGCATTACCCTTTTCACTTTTTAAAAATCTATTAGAATTAATTTTTCTGCATATTTTTAATCAGAATTAAGGACCATTTCACGGATGGTCAATGGGCTCAAACTTAATTCTATTTACTAAGTTAATGCCTAACTTGAATGATATAATAAATTCTCATGTGGCTGTATGAATTATTTGGATATTTGGAGACTGTTTCATGCTATTATAATTATGATAGTTTTATCTAAAATATTTGCACTTCCCATCAAGCAAATTTCTACTCATTGGTATTCCTTTCCAGTTTTTTATTAGCTATTTTTATATTTATCTCATTCAGATTAATTGAAGAAATGTGAGGGTGCCTCCTAAATAGTGTGCAGGGGGCTGGGGTCATCTTGCAGTGATACCCAGACACCCAACTGGGTTGGGTGGCTAAATGCCAGGCCTGATGCCCCTAGGAGTGCACAGGGGCTACATCCAGGGCTACAACTAATGGTGCTAAGAGGGGAGATCCATGCATACTGGGGGTCATACTCAAGGCATGTACTCTTGACTTCTACCCCTAGCTCTTCTTTTGTAGATAATTTTGAAACTTAAGAATGCACATCAAGTTTTATCAGTGTTTTTCTTGTCATCTATTAGTAATCCTGAGCTAATTATTTCTTTTTTATTAATATCTTTATTTAAATACCTTGATTACAAACGTGATTATAGTTGGATTTCAGTCACGTAAAGAACACATCCCTTCACCAGTGCATCATTCCTATCACCAATGTCCCAAATCTCCCTCCTCCCCAACCTAACCCCTGCCTGTACTCTAGACAGACTTTCTACTTTCCTCATTCATTCACATTGTTATGATAGTTCTCAATGTAGTTTTTTCTCTAACTGCACTCATCACTCTTTGTGGTGAGCTTGAAACTTCCAGCCCTCCTCTCTTTAGTCTCTGAAAATTATTGCATGAATGTTTTTTATTGTTCTTAAAACCCATAGATGAGTGAGACTATTCTGCACCTATCTCTCTCCCTCTGACTTATTTCACTCAGCATAATAGATTCCATGTACATCCATGTATAGGAAAATTTCATGACTTCATCTCTCCTGACAGCTGCATAATATTTCATATGTACCACAGTTTCTTTAGCCATTCATCTGTTGAAGGGTATCTCGGTTGTTTCCAGGTTAAGGCTATTATAAATAGTGCTGCAATGAATATAGGTGTGAGGAAGGGATTTTTGTGTTGTATTTTTGTGTTCCTAGGGTATTACAGCTGGATTGTATGGGAGCTCAATTTCCAGTTTTTGGAGAATTCTCCATAATGCTTTCCATAAAGGTTGGACTAGATGGCATTCCCACCAGCAGTGGATAAGAGTTCCTTTATTTCCACATCCCCACCAACACTGCTTGTTTTCATTCTTTGTGATGTGTGCCAATCTCTGTGGTCTGAGGTGGTACCTCATAGTTGTTTTGATTTTCATCTCCCTGATTATTAGTGATGTGGAGCATTTTTTCATGTGCCTTTTGGCCATTTGTATTTCTTTTTTTGTCAAAGTGTCTGTCTATTTCTTCACTCCATTTTTTGATGGGATTAGATGATTTTTCTTGTAAAGTTCTGTCAGTGCCTTGTATATTTTGGATATTAGCCCCTTATCTGATGGGGATTGGGTGAATAGTTTCTCCCACTTTGTGGGTGGCTCTTGTATCCTGGGCAGTTTCCTTTAAGATGCAGTGCTTCTCAGCTTAATATATTTCCATCTGTTTATCTCTGCCTCCACTTGTTTGGAGAGTACAGTTTCTTTATCAGCTTAATTTCTACCAAACTCAGTCAAGTATTACTAGCCTGACTGAACAGAGCAGGGAGTTTAAAAGGATGGGTGTGAAGAGGTGGCTCAAAACTGAGAGTGCAGAGTGACTTACTAGGTAGGTGCTTAGAAAGGGGCCACCTAGCTCTGCACATGGTATATGATGTTGCAAAATTACTCACCATTTGCAGAATACTGCTGTTATCTGCAAGTTGCCTACAGTTATCTGCAAGTCCTGCCAGGCTCAAGTTAGCTGCAGTGCTAACTTGTAGAGGCTGTAGACACCAAAGGCTATAGAGGCCAAAGGCTTCCAGGGTTGGGTGCTGCTAGGCTCAAAGGAACCTGGCTGCCAGGTGGGGTCAGGAGCCCACCCAGGGATGCCAAATTGTAGTGGCCCAGGAGCTGCCATCATCTTGGCAGCTGGGGACTGAAAGAGAGGAAAGTATAAACTAAGCATCCTTTCTTATTCCCTCCTAAAATCTGAGGTTTGCCACCACTGCCTGGGGGTTTTGGAGAGACAGAAATTCACTGGCTAGAGGGTGTCAGAGGAGGCCTGTAGACACGGTCTGAGAAAGAGAAATAGAGGGATAGATACAAAGCAGGCAGCATCTCGCCAATGCTTTATCACCATCCTCCCATCGACTGGTAGTTGCTACCTCTGGCCACTTTCCTGGGGCCCTCTACAAGTGTCCAAGTTTTTTTTATTACCCTACAGGACAGGCCTATGCCCAGGGGTGTGTCCAAGGATCATTGCAGGTTCAACTGCCTTTACGGTGGGGTTACTCAAGGGACATGTCCAAGTTCAACTGCCATTGCATCAACATGATGCTACAGATACCCATGACCCATTCACGTTCGAAAGACAAACTTGGCAATTCCCCAAATCCCCTGAAGCTTATTTTCTTTGTATTTGTATCCTGGGAAATATGGGGTGTATCAAAGTCATGATTTGAGGTGTGTTCATACAAGAAACATGCAAGATAAAAATGGAAAAGTGTAACCAGAAGGGTGAAGATTCAAACAGAGTTCTATAAATTATACTCAACAAGTATAAATAGAACATCAGCTATAATCTTAATAACACAAAGGCAGGTTGCTCTATATTTTTCTTTCTGGCTGGATATATTGGGCTGCTCTGAATTACTTTATTTGTCTATTTCCTTTGTCCTCAAGGCATGGGCGCTTATGGTCACGTGGGTGACCAGATTAGGAATTACTGAGGTGTCTTTATGTTCTAGGTTTATCAGCTAGGCTCCCCACACTAGTACAGTTGTCTGTGAATCATACTAAATAAAGTAGTATGATCTAATTTCAGTCCTTTTGAAAAATTTAAGAATAAAAGATATTTAAGAATAAAAGCAATGGGGCCAGAGAGATAGTGCAGGGATTAAGGCATTTGCCTTGGATGTGATTGACTCTGGTTCAGTCCCTGGCACTACACCTGAGCACCTACAGAAATGATTGTGGAGCCCAAGTCAGGAGTACCACCTTATGTGGTCAACAAACAAATCAAACAACAAACCAAAGAAAAATAAAAGCAAAAAGTTTATTATTACCTAGTTAGAAATATTCAGAAAAAATACAAGCAAGAAGAATGGAAGGAAGGAGCTCTAGGGAGTACCACTAATAAGAAATGCCACCTTGGAGTGATGTTGGAATAAGCCACTTGGCTCACTCCAACATCTCAAGGTCCAGGTAAGGTGGGGGTGGATGCATTTTCTTAGAATGCCTGGGAGGTCTCAGCTGTGTTGTGTTGAGTCTAGTACAGTCTTTGCTTCACATCAGGGAAAATTCTACATCATCAACTTTAGTCTCTGACCATGTCTCTCTCTGTCTGTCTCTCCACTTCTGTCCTCTCTGTCCTTGCATCAGGCAGCTGTAATGCTGTCACTCCTGGGCTATCCAGGAGCTTGTCACCTTTTATTTAAATGACCCTCTTGATAAGGTAAATGAAGTGACTCTGCAGGGACTCCATTCACAGGGAAATGAATCAGCAGCCCTTTAGCTGAAGGAGTCCTACCTCCACCTCCTGTGGGAGAGAAAGTGGGAGCACTTGAACTTCAGTTTACTGGGATCTGCTTCACGTATCCTACCCCCACTTTCTGAGTCCTCCCTGTCACTTAACCCTTCCTAGAAGCCAACAGCTTGTCCTTTAATTGGAAGTCATTGCTGCTGTTGTGTGTGGTGGTTTAAATAGGCAAGTAGCAAAAGCTTCTTTCAGCTGATATGAGAGCCTGGACAAGTGTCCCTTGTAGTTGGCTCTTATTTCTATCTTTCATCCTTTTGATCAAAGGCAAAGGCTATTCCCAGTAAACCAGGCATGAAGGAAGAGGCTGTCAAGTCATCTGGCTTCACCACCATGTTCATGCTTTAAGCGCATGATGTCAATCACATGGTCAGGTCTCTAAGGGAACTAGGACATGTCACACAACAATCCAATTCCTTGAAAGTCATTCCTAGTCCCACTTTATAGATGATAAAACTGAAACTTAGAAAGGACATAGCTAAGATTCCCAGGCAGTATGTAGCAGAGTGTGATAGCAATTTGCTAAATTCCCTCTATCGACCTGTGTTCAATGTCTTTACAACAACCTGTGATGCTAAACACCATTAATGTTTAGAGCTGAGAAAACAGCTTCAGATGCTAAATTAGTAACTCCCAAACTATTAGCCATTGCATTCACTGCATTTCAGGAAATATATATTAAGTGTCCATGACCTGGTAGAAATTCTCATTCGTTCTTGGGATCCCAGGCAGGATAAGGCTACACCTTGCAAGATGGCCAAGTATTGGTGGGGAATCGCTACTAAAGAGAGCACAGGGTGCATCCAGCACTTCCCAGGGAAACTGAGGTCTGAGTTAACTCTCTAAACAGCTGAGTGGGTAGTGTGGAGGGTAGAGGTGGAGCTGTAAGGGACCTTGGGCACAAGCACTACAGTGTTGACAGAAAGAGGCTGGGTGCAGGGGTCTAGTGGGGGAATGGATATTGGTGAAGATGAGTCAGTTAATTACATCCTGATTCCAGAAGACAAAATACACCAGACCAACGTGAAATCTCTCTGTGTGAGCATGACCCAGATTTCCTGTTCTGAATGAGGGGGGAAGCTCTCATTTAGTGTGAGTTCAAAGCTCTGGGGGAAGGAAGAGAGCATTGTAGTTTCTGAGGATGGGCCTGGGATTCCTTTTGTTGGAGAAGACAAAAGCCAGAGTGGTTTGGTGTTGACTGTCATTTCCCCCACCCAAGTTTCACTCTGGGGCATTGATTCCCAGTGGGATTCACAGGAGGAACCTGCCATACTTAGAACCTCACTGGCTATTGAGTTTTTAGAACCTTCTGCTACCATAACCACCACTTCCACCACCAGGTCCATAACCACCACTGTATGGAGTGTCCAATCTTCTACCACCAAAACTATCCCTCTTTCATGGGTCCATAATTTTATTGCTGTTGTCTACTATGATTTCCAAAATCATTATAGTTTCCACCACCACCATAGTTACCACCATCAAAATTTTCTCCTTCATTGTATCCATCATATCCTCCACCACATTCACCATATTCACTGCCTTGGTTTCCATTTCCTTGTCCTCCACCACCATAGCCTCCTCTACTACTATAACCAGAACCACTGCCATAGTTGCCACCATCACCTCCAAAATAATTATCTCTGCTGCCACCACCTCCACCATCATAGCTTTCTTTTCCACCAAAGTTTCCACCATGGCCAAAGTTTTCTCTACCACCTCCAAAATTACTTCCATGACCCATAAAGTTGCCAGATTCGCCTTCATGACCTCTTTGTGATTCAGATGACTGCATATCTTGTTTAAAAAGGGCCCTTTCAACTTTACAATTATGCCCATTAACAGTGTGGTATCTCTGAACAATAATTTTTGTCAACTGTATCATAATCATCAAAAGTTACAAAAGCAAATCCTCTTTTTTGTATTCTGTCTTCCATAACCTCTATGGTTTCAATTTTGACATACTTTTCAAAGTAGTCTCCCAAATTATATTCCTCTATATCTTCTTTAATATCACCAACAAAAATTTTCTTCACTATTAAATGGACACCAGGCTTCACAGAATCCTTTCTAGAGACAGCTACTACTACTAGTAGTAGTAGTTTGAGTAGTAGTTCTACTACTCTCCCATCAAACTTATGTGGTCGAGCACACATTGCTGCATCCACTTCTTCAACACATGAGTAATGTCACAAAACTAAAGACTGGAACGTTTTGTCGGGGATTCCCATTTCTCAAAATGTTCTCTTAAATTATCATCTCTAAAAAAAAAAATTATCATCTCTAGGGATGGAGCGGTGGTGCAAGCAATAGGGCATTTGCCTTGCATGCAAACCTAGGAAAGACCATGGTTCAATTTCCCCGGTGTCCTCTATGGTTCCCCAAGCCAGGAGCGATTTCTGAGCACATAGCCAGGAGTAACCCCTGAGCGTCATCGGGCGTGACCAAAAAAACAAACAAAAAAATTATCTCGGGGCCGGGGAGGTGGCGCTACAGGTAAGGTGTCTGCCTTGTAAGCGCTAGCCAAGGAAAGGACCACGGTTCGATCCCCCGGCGTCCCATATGGTCCCCCCAAGCCAGGGGCAATTTCTGAGCGCGTAGCCAGGAGTAACCCCTGAGCATCTAACGGGTGTGGCCCAAAAAACCAAAAAAAAAAAAATTATCTCTAGTTTTTTTTTATAATATCTTTATTTAAACATCTTGATTACAAATATGATTGTGATTAGGTTTCAGTGATGTAAAGAACACCCCCCTTCACCAGTGCAACATTCCCACCCCCAATGTCCCAAGTCTCCCTCCATCCCACCCCATCCCCACCTGCACTCTAGACAGGCTTTCCAGTTCCTTCATTTATTCACATGGTTATGCTAGTTCTCAGTGTAGTTATTTCTCTAACTGCACTCACCACTCTTTGTGGTGAGCTTCATGTCGTGGGATGGACCTTCCAGCCCTACTCTCTATGTCTCTGAAGATTGTTCCAAAAATGTTCATCTCTAGTTTTAAAACTCGAACCTTCAATTAACAGTTGAGAACTGCTCTGGTTTCCTTGGATCATGGGCCTCCTCCCCCAGTTGGTGGTGGAGACAGCTGGATCCGGTCTGGGGGCATTTTTACTTCCATTTTGAGACCAGATTTCCTCAGTGAGATTTTTATCTCAGATTTTATTTTTCCAGACTATCTCTAAAAAGTTCCCTTGAGCCTCAGAATAATTATGAGCTCCAAGCTTGAAATGGTATTATCAAATTCTGACCCTTCAGCTTCAATTCTTCTGAACTGAAGTCTTCCCTTCTAGCAACCAGCATTGATTATTTGCTTTTAAAAGCAAGAAATTTTTCACATATTGATGTACAGAAGAACACCAGGGAGCAGCAGCAGGAGGAGGCTCTGCAGTTGCCAGTTAACTTGCCAGGTGACTTGATCAAAGTGTAATCAGGTCAAGGTGTGATCTGGGGACGATAAAAGTCAAGAGCCAAGTGGACGGAACCCCCCATTTCCATCCCCTGCAAGACTGACAGTGAGCTGACAGTGAATCTGGAAAGGTAGCAGGAGCTATTGCTTATTCATCTCATTCAGTAGATTGAGGCAGAGATGTAGCCAAATTCACAGGCAGTTCTCCCTTTTCCCCAGATTGCCTTCTCCAGCCTGAGAGTCACAAATCCCTTGGAATGAACAGCTTGATGGGACACTGGCGGCCACTCTTTTATCTGAGTACTCCTGTGGGGTTTGCTCTGGGAATCAGAAGGGCAATTTCACTTCATCCATATGTGCATGAACTCAGGAATAATGCCTTTTGACATGTGAATTTCTGCGAGGATCTCTTTTCTCAGCAAAACAGCCTCATTTTCAAAGAGTAATTAGCAGAATTACAGAGGCTATAGAATATTAATTAATGTTCCCTGTAAGTGGAAATGTCGTTTCTTGGGCTATTTCTCTCTCCTGGTAGTTGACACATTTCTAGAATTCCCTCATTGTTTCCTATTGATGATGATGAATATTTTTCCCTCTCTACTCTGGTAACTCATTGGATGGATCTCCTAAATTGTTAGAATTTTGTGCTGGTAATATCATCTTTTTAGTAGTTCAACTGCAAATGCCCATTTATTTTCTAGGTATTTGCAATCACTTAAATTAATTCTCATTAGCTTGCTGGGCTGCCAGCCACATCTACTTGGCTTCTTCATCAGATCTGTTTTCCTGGGAATAACATGAAGGAAGAACTATTCCCTGCAAAGTGGAGTTGCCCCTTACTTACTTCCAGACCCCTAGAAAGCTCCATGCTTAAACCTATAAGATGATTGGTTTTTGTATGTCATTGAATCATTTTTCTAGATTAGGTTTCCAAATGTCAAAATAAATATTAACTCATTAAAACTGCAGCTGTAGATTTTTTACCAATTTTGTGCATAGAAAAGTGATTACAGAGCAAGCTTGATTAATTAGGTGTGAAAATTTAGGGTCAACATGGAATAAAGGATGGAATTCACCTAGCAGTCTGTTTTCCTTCTACAGCATTTCACTGAATGGCCAATTTTTCACATGTCTGTTATATGTCGATCCTTTTTCAGAGCTGGGAAACTGTATGTCTAAATCAAGGCCCCAAATCAAGGATGGACACAAACAACAGACATGTTCATCCTTGGCAGTTTAGTGACATTACTCAATATCTCAAGTTTCCTTTCTCCACTTACAGATGATGCATTTCTATGTCTAGCTATAGCTTCAGTCTTTGAATAGAAGCAATTTCATTAAAAAAAAAAAAACTAACCAGCCAAGGAATGCTGCAGAATCCCATGTGCTGCTGGGACAGTTTTGGGCCTAGCACACTCTTCTGTATGGAAATAGGATACTCAACTGTCTCATAGAGTTTGGAAATCTGACAATCTGCTTTATCAAATTAATCTTTTGAATGGAATTAAATAACATCTGTGCAAATGCCTTGTCCAAGACTTACTTCATAGAAAGCAATTACTGAAGACAAGAGGCTTCCTGGCCTCTGATTGGCAAGGTGGGACCATGAAATTGTAATTGGGCCCAAAAATATCCCATAGTCCTTTCTGGATAGCCAAGAAGGAAGCCTACATCATGTTTAGAGCCACAACTGGCCATAGTTATAAGGAGAGTGAGTGCTGATGTTCTTTTCTTATTCCTATTTTTCTAGCCTTTGGTAATTATAGAGCCAAGCTTCCTTGGCCCAGAAGAATTCTCTGCCCTCTTCCATTGTGGGACTTCTTACAGTGCCTAACTATGGTCTGGCTCCTCTGCAGTCTTGTCACCAGGCCCCAGATGACAGGTATCATCTCATAAGTATGCCCTGCTTGTTAAATGCCAGGAAATATCCAGTATTTTTCCTGTGCTTCTCACAGATGATGACAGAGCCCCACAGCCCCTTACTTGAGTCTGACAAATGAATGTCCTTTTGGGACTTGCAGGGCACAGTGGTTCTCATTTAGTGACTATTTTGTGCCTAAGAGGAAAACAAAGGTCAATAAACAGAGAAGAGCTATCCAGGGTAAGAAAGACCATATGTGATGTATCTCTTATCCTTGTGAGGTTGGGGCATGTGGGAAGATGTGCACCATAGACCAGGAAGTTCTATAAACCACATCCTGTGGGGTTTCTAGAGGGATTCATAACAAAGGCATTGCTGGCAGAATCACCAGCCTCAGGTGATCAAGTTGCCTCCAATACTTTGCCCACCCTGAAGTGAAAGAGGGAGCAGAAATCTTCATTCATATCTCCAACTACTGGGAACCAACCACCCAGGGCCCCTAGAACTTTATTTAAGTCATGTTAATAAGAAAACACAAACTCCAAAGGTTAGGGGAGTACTCGGTCTGATCTGGGCACAAGGACAAATTTCTTCTTTTCTTAAATTTTATTTATTTAAACCATTGTGACTTGAAAATCATTCATAGTGCATTTGAGACATATAATAAATCAGGGCCAATCCCATCATCAGTGTCAAGCTCCCTCCACCAATGTTCCATAGTGAATCCGATACCACCATCCTTTGCCTTCTGGCCTGCCAGTATAACAGACTCATTTTAAGTTTAGATTGCTATAGTTTGAGTCTCCTGATTCTATTATGTAGGGTTGGTTTGGATATTTAGTTCTTCTTCTTTTTTTTTTTTAATCTCCACCAATGGACTTGAGACTACTTGGTCCCCAGTCCCCATTCTTTCTTTTTTCTTCTTCTTAGTTTTATAAAAAAAATTCAGAAATATGGGGCCGGAGAGATAGCACAGTGGTGTTTGCCTTGTAGGCAGCCGATCCAGGACCTAAGGTGTTGGTTCAAATCCCGGTGTCCCATATGGTCCCAGTGCCTGCCAGGAGCTACTTCTGAGCAGGTAGCCAAGAGTAACCCCTGAGCGCAGCTGGGTGTGGCCACGCACGCCCAAAAAACAAAAAAAAAACTTAGAAATATGAGGTAAAACAAAGTAATTCATGTCCCAAGATTCTATGACAAAAAACAGGAGTCCCTATCTAAAAGACTAAAAAAGGAGTGTCAGTTTTTTTGCACAGGTATAGCAAAAGTTGAGGAAAATAGAAAGGACAAACCTTTGGCCTAAAAACAGGGTGTTTCTACCTATGAAACATTCAGCCATAAGACCAACTACAGGCTCTTGACATTAAGTTGTCTAACCCCAAAGTCTTTTTTCATGATCCCAGGAAAAGTTCTGCCTCAATCATGGTTGTCATAGTCAGGTGTTGTGGGCCAATTCTGTTGCAGAACGCCAGCACCTGCAAACAGATTCTTTGTGTAGTTCGGGAAACCTTCACGGGGAGAGAGTCAGTACATGAAATGGCGAAAAGACGGAACAATATTGTAGAAATGAATGAGACCACACAGAATGCATGGGGACTTGCGTCTAGAAAGACAAAGACCAATTTATTTTTTGAGCTGGGCTGCTTTTAAGGTTTGAGGTTTGGAATGCAGGGTGTAAATTTTTGACATCAAAGGAAATGGGAGATGACCAGGGGAACAGGATGAAAGACCCTGGCTAAAATTTGCATATTAAAGAACCGATACTGAAGATGAAAAAACAGTTTCTATTATGGGTTTGCTTTGTTTTGGGTAAGCAGGGGGAAACAGGTAATTTTCAGGGAAGTGGGAAGAGAGAGGAGTGTTTTAGAGTTTTGGGGAAAAACTGAAAATTACTTTGTTTTGAGTAAGCAGGGGAAAACTGAAAATTGCTTCACTTATGAGCTAAGTGTTTGGAAAAACCTGATCTTGGTGCCAAAGTAGCAAAGATCACAGGGAGCTGTTTAGTGGGAGACTTTTGGCGGGATTTGTACTGTCCTTCTTTGTTAGAAAGAATTACTAAGGCCTGATTTTTAGTAATGGTTAAAAATAAAGAGAGAGATAGTTACAGCCACTTTTGAATTATGGCCAAACAATCCACGCAAAGGGTCAACTGATTTTGACTGCTCTAAGCGGGCCTTTTTGGCAAATAATTCTTTTTCAGGAGTGCAGCACTTTTAATGTGTGCCCTTCCTGAGTGGGGCGCAACAGTCAGGTTTCTGTAATTTTGGGTTTTGCACTGATCCTTTGATCCTATATCAAATTGCCATCTTTTTTTAAAATTTTGATCAAAGTGGATTACAAATCTTTCACAGTAATATTTTAGGTACATAGTGATATTGAATCAGGGGCGTTCCCACCACCAATATTGTCCTCCCTCCACCCCTGTTCCCAGCATACATCCCATATCCCCCTCTTTTACCACCTCCCCAAGCTGCTAGTATAGGTGGTTCACTCTGTGTCTAGTTTGTTGTAAATTGGGTATCGATTCTGTTGTCATTGGCTTTGTATTTGGTGCTTAAGTTTGATCCTTTTTTAATTTCTACTTAACGTTCATATGACTGTTTGGTCTTGTTACCCTCCATTATTTCCCCTTCCATTAGTGGGGTGAGACAAGCTGGTTCAAGTTGTGTAGTTCTGTTTGAAGGAAAGAGAAAGGAAAAAAATATAATAATAAAATAAGGGGCTGGAGAGATAGCATGGAGGTAAGGCATTTGCCTTTCATGCAGGAGGTCATCGGTTCGAATCCCGGTGCCCCATATGGTCCTCTGTGCCTGCCAGGAGCAATTTCTGAGCCTGGAGCCAGAAATAACCCCTGAGCACTGCCAGGTGTGAACCAAAAACCACAAAAAAAAAAAAATAATAATAATAAAATAAAATGGGGCAAAAATTAAACAAGCAAAAATATGAAAGGAGTCCTTTTTGAGGTTATATCTATCAGTTTAAGAGCAGGGAGGGAGAAGGAAGAAAAACATAACAACAATACCAAATAAATAAGATAAAAGGAGTCTAGCAGGAGGGGTTTGGCAGGCTCCCGCCATGACGGAGGCCTTCTTAACCAGGCCTAGTGGGGGTGCCAGACTTGGATAACCCCAGCACCCCTCTACCGCCTTGCTCCAGATCTCCAGGGCTTCCCGGGCCACATGCCTGGGCAAGCCGGTGAGTTGGGCCCCTTGGTGGAGCTTGAAGGTACCCTAGGCTTTCCCCCATTATCCATTCAGCTCCTTAGGGAGGGTCTGGGTGGGGCTCTGAACTTCTGGCCTCCCAGCTTCTTGAAGTCACTGGTAATCTCTTTCCAGTCTATATTTTCAAAATCGCAAGGGGGGACTATCGCCCCCGCGCGCACAAGAAACATTAATAGTACTCACTATCATTGAATTATGTTTTTATGTATGCAGAATGTCCATTTTGTACTCTGCCCTTTTGCATACCCCTTCATAAGATCATATTTCTTTTTAACTTCCTTAACTCCTATCATTATTATTCCTCATTTACCCTTTCTAACTTAAGTACTGTAGAGTCCTAAGTCACAGACCAAAGTGGTGCCCTGGAGTTAACACCCACCCAACTATTTTAAAAGGCATAAAAAGGACACTTATGTCTTTTCAACATTTTATGGGTGTTTTCTTTGATGGCTATAACTTTTGCTGAATATTTTCTTATACAGTGACGATCCCCCCCCCCCAAGTTTTTTATCTTCTCTTTGTGAACTGCTCAATATGGAATTTGGTGTGAAAGAATCCCTCAGTTTAATGCTTATGTTTGAACCAAGTCATGGGTATTGTTGGAAATGTTCTTACGCCCCCATATATCTGATAGCACCACGTGGCTTTATTTCTTGTTTGCTTAGGCACACTAAAATGGGAAAATACTATACATACCAATAAGTTCTTATCTAATAGAGATGGGAACACACAAATCTTGTAGTGCAATGAGACCTTACACCCTGAACATTGACATAAAGACCTGGCACAGGCCTCAGAAGAATGGGCATTCTCCATTCACCCCTGATCTAGAGAAGACATCTACAAAACATCCAAGGTTGTATATAACATCACCTGGAGGCATTCCTCTACCAGGGAAGACTCTACAGCTGCTCTGACATCAATCTACTCAAAAGAGACACCCCTTAACACTGAGAAGACAACAAGAACAATGACCTGCTTATGGACAGGGCTTGCTATATTGCCCCTTAATTGTGAGGTTTGTCTATAACATCACCTGGAAGCAATCCTCTACCACAGAAGACCCTACCACTGCTCAGACATCCACCTGCTCAAAAGAGACTTCCCTTAACACTGAGAAGACTTAACAACAACGACCTGCTTACAGGACAGGGCTTCCTGCATTGCCCTTTAAGGGTGAGGTGAAACGAGAAGACGTTCCACATCATGACTTCAATGTAGGATATGCAGATTCCAGAATCTTTAATACAGAAACATGATACCAACAACAGAGACTGTGTGAAAAGTGTTTTGGCACTACAGACAATGTCTTGGATCGGACGATAACTTGCCTGAAGCCTAGAGTTGGTCTTATGCCAGGAAACTTCAGGGGTAGGATCTCTTTGTATTTAGGCCAAGATTATTCCTTTCCATGCCTCTCATATTTTGGTGGGCCTATGCAAACAACAATTGCCACTCTAACACCAATTTTACTGTGCTCCTTTGACTCTAATCCTTAAAATGCACCCACTTAAAATTTGAGGTTAACTTAAGCTAATATGCATGTACATGGAAATGTAAAAAATACTATGCCTCTAATGTTTAAGGAGTTACGTAAGTTTTATGGCTTTAGATTGCCTTGTGTGCTGTTAAGAAATATTATAATGTGTTACAATCTGGGGACTTGAGGGACAAAGTAATTGTACATGGATTCTGTTTTATTTATCTTAATGTTCTTTGGCTGAAAGTTCAAAGTTAAGATATCAGCAAGGGGACTTCTTTTTAGAATTATGTTATGGGTGATTGTCCTTCCACTGTAACTTTACCTTGTCCTCTTTCTTTGCATCTTTTGTTCTCATAATTCAAAATTAAAAAATTATAAAAAAAGATAAAAGATAAAAAATCAAACAAAAAACTCGAAAAGCACCACAGCAATATAAACAGCAGCCATACAATAACCACAGTCCTGAAATAAAAACAAAACAAAACACAAATGGAAGAAAACATCAACAAACAACAACAATAACACAACTAAATTTTTTTTGATTTGTGCGTCTCTCTCTTTCTCTCTTTTTTTTTTGCATAGGCACAGTAAATATTGGGGAGATTAGAAAGGGAATTACTTTGGCCTAAGAGATACAGGTTTTCTCTGCCCTTGAAGTATACTGTCATGGGAATAACTATAGTCTCTGTACATACTCTTTTACTCTCCCCTAGGTCCTTCTATGGTGTCTGGAAACTTTCTGCTCTGTCATGGGTAATAAAATCAGGCCTCTGTAGCTAGAGATCTTGATATTTGCACAAGTCAAAGGATGGAGCCTAGGATGAAGTCTTACTTTATGGTTCTCGGAGTTGAGATACATCACTGTTGTTTTAATCAATCAGTCTTCTGTAATTTGGTGGTCTTGGTTTTCACCCCAGTCCTAGGATGAAGCCTAGGATAAAGTCATTATGTTTTCCAATGATCTGCTTTGTTGCAGTTGTTTCAGTCAGACCTCTGGAATTAGAGATCTTGGTTATTGTATATATCATAGGCTAGGGTCTAGACTAGGGTCCTTTTTATTGGTCCCAGAATGAGTTCTGTCCAGTCATGGTTATCAAAGTCCATCTTCTGTAGATAGCAAACTTGGCTTTTGTACAAATCAAAGGATGACATGTCTTCTGATTTCATCTTATCGTTAGGAGGTGAGGTAAGACTACCTGTCTAAAACCAAGTTGTTGCCATTTCCTCATTGTCAGGATGTCATATCAAAACTGGCATATGTTGGTGTCAGAGCAGTATTAAGAATGACCTATAGGGGGAATTGGTTCCTGGAGCTGTGGCATAGAGCTATGTCGGTTCTATGTCTGAGATCTCGAGTTTGGGGTTGGACGTTCCTGTCCAATCACCTGGAATCTAAGTTTACTCCAGCTTTTTTAAGAGTATTGTTTGCTTGTATGATATTCCTCCAGCCTTTGATTTTGAGTCTATGTTTGTTCTGACTATTCAGGTGTGTTTCTTGAAGGCAGCAAAAGGTTGGGTTCATGTTTGATCCATTTTGCCACTCTGTGTCTCTTGGTGCATTTAGTCCATTGACATTGAGGGAGATGATTATTATAAAATTTAATGTCATCTTTGTGTATAAGTTTGGTGTGTTGGTTGCTCTGTCTTGTCTTTCAGTTTGTATTTTAAGGTTGGTTTCACATCTATAAGTTTCTCAGCTGTTGCTTATCTGTGAAGCTATGTATTCTTCTTTCCAATCTGAACGTGAGTTGAATTGGGTGCAGTATTCTAGGTGAAGCATCTATTTCATTCAGTCTTGTCACAATATTCCACCATAGTCTTCTGGCCTTGAGGGTTTCTTGCGACATGTCTGCTATAAATCTTAAGCCTTGCTTCTCAGCATCTCTAGTGGGGAATAAATCCTTCACAAGAGGAAAATGGGTAACATGAGCAGCCGAATATGAAATATGAAATAATGAAACCACACACAGAGTATGTGGGGTCAACACATCTTTTGGCAGGAGTGTGACAAGTTTAATTTTTAAGCAGGGAGCTTTATAAGGGGAAAAATCAGTCATAGGTATAGAGAAGAAGGTTTACAATCACAAAGAAAAGTTTAACAGTAAACAATACTTTTTTTTTTGTTTTTGGGCCACACCCATTTGACGCTCAGAGGTTACTCCTGGCTATGTGCTCAGAAATCGCCCCTGGCTTGGGGGGACCATATGGGACACCGGGGGATCGAACCTCGGTCTGTCCTATGCTAGCGCTTGCAAGGCAGACACCTTAACTCTAGTGCCACCTTCCCGGCCCCAGTAAACAATACTTAAGCTATGGGTGTGAGCCTTAAGAATAGTAAAAATTCTGAGTTACAATGAAGAAGGTTATAACTCAAGGCAGCTCTTTGCAAGCTAACTTCAAATGCAAAATAAGAAATATTAAGAAGTAAAAAATCTAGGAACTTGATCTTCACTGAGCTGGACTCTATTGTTTTAGAGGTCAAGTAATGGAAGGAGTCAAATCCCATAAGGTGTGGCTCCATTTTCTGAGAAGAGTCAATAGCCCAGGAGCTGTATTCTGGATATGCCCTTGATTACCAGAAACTGAAGCTGCAATGACATATTTGAAAAAGAAAAAAATATTGTCTTTGCTTTTAGGTGCTTAATATTATTCAGAAAAGGGGTTCTCTTAGTAATCTTTGGTGCTGGAATTTCTGAGCCAAATTATTTGATTGAGGCCATAATTTTGCCTGAAATTTTACAAAGAAGAGATAGCCAAATAATGACAGAAAATGTAAGACTAGGCATGGATTTATCTCTTTGGGAATTCCTCAACTATCCACACAGGGGAAAAGGTGTCCACAGAGGGCCTTTTGAGGAACCCTGTAGGGGTTATTTCAACTCTCCATACCAGGAAAATCTAGGGATACATCTGTTGTGCCTCCTGAGTTTCTCTTGAGCTTATTCTTTGAATGTAATTTCCCTTTTTGATCTTGCTGCTTTCAGTATTCTATCTCTATCTGTGGGATTCATCACTGTGACTTGGGAGTGCTTTTTTTTGGGCCACACCTGCTGTCTTTCAGAAGTTATTCCTGGATATATGCTCAGAAATCGCTCCTGGCTTGGGGACCATATGGGATGTTGGGGATTGAACCACGGTCCCTCCTAGGTTAGCACATGCAAGGCAAATGCCCTATCTCTGCACCACCGCTTTGGCACAGTGTTGTATAATCTTTTTGATGTGATGTTGAATTTGGTTTGCTATGATTTTGTTAAGGATATTTTTTTCAAGGTTTATTACTGAGATTGGTCTGTAGTTTTCTTTCTTGGTAGTATCTTTGCCAGCTTTGGTAATAAGCATGATATTGGGTTAATAGTAGGTATTAAGGAGGATTTCCATCTTTTTGATGTTTTGGAAGAGTCTACGGATCATGGTTAATAACACTTCTCTGAAAGCTTAATAAAATTCACTTATAAACTCTTTTAGTTCTAAAAATTTTATATTGGGGAGATTATTTTTCTCTGTTTTTGTTTTGTTTTCTTTGGGCCATACCCAGAGGTGCTCAGAGGCTGTTCCTGGCTCTGCACTCAGAAATCACTCCTGGCAGTCTCGGGGACCATATGGGATGCTGGGGATCAAACCAGGGTTGGTCCAGGGTCAGCTGTGTGCAAGCAAATGCCCTACATCTGTGTTTTCATTCTGGCCCCTTGTGTGTGTGTGTGTGTGTGTGTGTGTGTGTGTGTGTGTGTAGATTCTTAATTACCCTTTCAACTTCCTTACTTGTAATTGGCCTGAGTAGGATTTCTTCCTCAGTCTTCAGTTTTGGGAGACTATATATTTCCAGAAATCTGTCCATTTCTTCTAGGTTCTCTAGCTTAAAAGAGTACAGTTATTTATAATAAATTCTAATGATATCTTGGATTTCTGGGGTTCCTGATCTAATTACTCCCTTTTCATTTCTGGACAAATTTATTTGTGTATTTCCCTTTTATTCCTTGAGAGTCTTGCCAGTGGGTTGTCTATCTTGTTTATTCTTTCAAAAGACGATCATCTATTCTTTGTATTGTTTTCATTGTTTCTGTATTGTTGATTTCTGTATGTTTTTATTATTTATTTTCTTCTGCTTGTGTTTGCTTCCTTTGTTTTTGGGTTTTCAGATATTTAATGTGTGCCTTTACGTTGTTGATTTTGTCTTTTTCTTCTTTCCGAATTGTAGGCCTATATTGCTATGAATTTTCCACTAATTACTGCTTTTTCTATGTCTTATAGATTCTGGCAATTTGTTTTTCATATCAAAAGTCTCAAGGACTTCTTTATTTCTTACTTTTTTCTTCTTTGATCCAGCTGTTATTGAGCAGCATGTTTAGACTTCAGATTTCAGATTTTCTTCACATCTTTTTACAATTAGTCTTGAATTTGTGGCATTGTGGTCTGAGAGAGTGCTTGGTATAATTATTATATTTGTGACTTTATGTAAATTAGACCTATGTCCTAAAATGTGGTCTCTCCTAGAGGAGCTTCATGTGCACTTGAAAAGAATGTGTATTCAGCTTTTTGAAGATGAAAGACCTTTTATAAATCCATTAGTCCGATTTCTTCTAGTTTATCATTTAGGTTTTTATGTTTTTGCTAGTGTTCTGCCTAGTGGATTTCTAATAATGATAATGGTATGTTAAAAATCTCCCACTACTATCATGTTTCCATCCATATATTTATTTCTCTAGGTCTATGAGCAAAAATTTGCCTTACATATTTTTCTGGCTTTATATTTGTTGCATAAATGTTGATCAGAGTTAGTATTTCTTGGTTTACTGATACTTGATCAATAAATAGTGTTCATCCTTGTCTCTATTTAATTTCTGGAAGTTGAATACAATATGTTTTGATATAAGTATGACTGTCCCAGCTATTTTTTTTGTTTTCCAGTAGCTTGTATGACTGTTTTTTTTATTCTTTTACTCTGAGCCTGTGTCTGTCCTGAAATTTTAAGTGTTTACTGCAGGCAGCAGATGGCTGGTTTTGTTTCCAGATACAACCTACAACTCTGTGTTTTTTCTTGGTAGAGTTTAACCTATTTTTTAAAAAAAAATATTATCTTTATTTAAGCCCCTTGATTACAAACATAATTGTAGTTGGTTTTCAGTCATAAAAAGAACTCCCCTCTTTATCAGTGCAACATCAACATCACCAATGTCACCAATCTACCTCCTTCCAGCCCACCCAACCTGTATTTGAGACAGGCATTCTACTTTTCTCACTCATTGACATTGTCAACATACTTGTCAGTGTAGTTATTTTTCTAACTGTGCTCACCACTCTTTGTGGTGAGTTTCATATCATGAGCCGGCTCTTCCTTCTGTGTCTATCTCTCTCCCTCTGATTTATTTCACTCAGCATAATATATTCCATCTATAGGAAATTTTATGACTTCATCTTTCCTGAAGGCTGCATAATATTCCACTGTGTATATGGACCACAGTTTCTTTAGCCATTCATCTGTTGAAGGGCATCTTGGTTGTTTTCAGAGTCTGGCTATTTTAAGTAGCACTTCACTGAATATAGGTGCAAGGAAGGGATTTTTGAATTGTATTTTTGTGTTCCTAGGTTATATCCTTAGGAGTGGTATAGCTGGATCATATGGGAGCTCAATTTTGAAATATTTTGAGGAATCTCCATATTGTTTTCGATTAAGGTTGAACTAGATGGCATTCCCACAAGCAGTGAATAGGAGTCCCTTTCTCTCCACATCCCTGCTGGCACTGATTGTTCTTGTGTTATGTGATGTGTGCCAGTCTCTGTAGCATGAGATGGTATCTCATTGTTGTTTGATTTGCAGCTCCCTGATGATTAGTGATGTGGAGCAATTTTTTATGTATTTTTTTTTGGCCAATTGTATTTCTTCTTTGAGAAAGTGTCTGTTCATTTCTTCTCCCCAGTTTGATGGGGTTAGATTTTTTTTTCTTATAAAGTTCTGTCAGTGCCTTGTATATTTCAGATATTAGCCCCTTATCTGATGGGTATTGGGTGAATAATTTCTCCCATTCTGTGGGTGGCTTTTGTATCCTAGGCAATATTTCTTTTGAGGTGCAGAATTTCTTAGATTAATGTAGTCCAATCTGTTTATCTCTGCTTCCACTTATTTGGAGAGTGATGCTTTCTCCTTGAAGATACCTTTACTGTCAATACCATGGATTGTTTTACAGATGTGTTTTTCTACATACATTATGGTTTTGGGTCTGATATCAAGGTCTTTAATCTACTTGGAATTGACTTTTGTGCGTGGTGTTAGATGAAGGTCTGAATTTGTTTTTTGGTACATGGCTGATCAGTTGTGTGAACAAAACTTGTTGAAGGGGCTTTCCTTGCCCCATTTTACATTTAATGCCCCATTATAAAAATTAATTGATTGTATGTCTGGGGAATACTCTCTGAATAATCAAGTCGGTTCCACTGATCTAAGGGTCTGCCTTTATTCCAAAACCATGCAGTTTTAATGACATTTAAGGAAACTATTAACAGAAAGGGATATTGTACCATTATATTGTGTAGGGTTGTTGCTATTAGGTGTTTGGTTTATCTATTTGATCTTTGAGTAGTTCATTTAGTTTCATTAGTGGGAATGTTGTGAGTTCTTTTTTTTTTTTCTGAGAGTGTTTTTAATTCTTTCCATATAAATGTAAGTTTTGCTGGGTAGTAAACTCTAGGTTGAAAGTTTCTTTCATTTAATGGTTTGAATATGTCATTGCACTTGTTTCTTGCCTGAATTGTTTCAAATGGATGTTCTGCTTTGATTCTATATTTTTACGTCATACTTAAGGTTTTTCTTTTTCCTTCCTGCTTTACAGAGTCCATCTCTCTCTCTCTCTCTCTCTCTCTCTCTCTCTCTCTCTCTCTCTCTCTCTCTCTCTCTCTTGCCATTTGCATTACTATGTGTCTTGGTATTGACCTGTTTGGATCTATTTTGCTTGACATTTGTTTTTTTTTGTTTGTTTGTTTTTTGGCCCACACCCAGTGACACTCAGGGGTTACTCCTGGCTATGCGCTCAGAAATTGCTTCTGGCTCAGGGGACCATACGGGATATTGGTGGATTAAACTACTGTCAGTCCTAGGTCAGCCTCATGCTACACAAACTCTCTTCTGTTGCACCACTGCTCTGGCCCCTGCCTCTTTTATCTGTACAGCAGCCTCTTTCCAGAGAGCAGAAAATTTCCCTTTCTTTTTTCTTTTTTCCTCCCCTTCTGGTATTTCTATGATTTGGACATGATTTCTTTAGTCTTTGTTTATTAAATGCCTTATATTACCCTCCAATGTTTTGTCTCTTATTTATTTTTTGACTCCTTTATTAATGCTGCCTTGTAATTTGTCTTTAATTTCATCTATGCAGTTCTCCTGTATGATTTTGCTACTATGGCTTGCTAACATGCTTTTTAGTTTCTTCAATTCAATTTTTATGGATTTTTTTTCTTTCTTTCTTTTTTGTTGTATGGATTTTCTGATCTGAAAGAGTTCTCTTTTGAACTGGCTGAATTGTTGACCTATAGATTTCTTAATTTTTCAGGCTGGTGACTCCTTGATTTCTGTTGCTAAAATATTAAGTGTTGATTTTAGGTTCCCATCTATAAGTCTCAGGCATTTTGGTAGACTTAAAAATTTGTAAGGTTTCCTCTCCTTATCCCCAACTACAGGGTATGTTTCTTAGTTTCCCCATTTAGTGGGTTGGAATTCTTTAGTTTCAGGGTGTTTAAGAAAGTGATCTATTGAACTGATTTTATAAAAGTTGGCTAGAGGTATATCTGCTTTAGAGGTTATTTTTCTAAACAAGTGAGGTTATGTAAGTATGAGAAAAAAACATTGCAAACTAATTTATTGGTTTGTTTACCTGTTTTTTGAGTTTTATTTTTTTTATTTTATTTTAGGCCACACCCTGGTGGTGTTTCAGGGGTTCATCCTGGCTATGTGCTCAGAAATTGCTCCTGGTTTCTCTTGGCTATGTGCTCAGAAATTGCTCCTGGTGTGGGGGACTATCTGGGACACTGGGGATCAAACCAAGGTTCATCCTGGATCAACCGCCTGCAAAGCAAATGCCCTTCTGCTGTACTATCACTCTGGCCCCAGCTTTATATTTTTTAGGCGGAAAAAAGTGCTAGGTCCAATCTGCCTGGGAATATATCTTATAAATTGAAATGTCTTTGCATGAACACTACTGCCTCCATGCGGTTTGAAAAGAGGAGGGTTGATGGGCATGAATGAAGGGTCCTTGTTTCTATCCACTCACAGACTTGATATCATGGGGGAGGTAGCAAAATGCTTATGGAGGCAGCATGGCCACAGTTGATGGGAGAAATTTGAGGGTCCCTCTCTCTGTCACCTCACAGACTTGAAATGAACAACTTATATATAAATCCTAGGGGACACTCCTAATTGGGACCCAGATTTCACCTACTTATCTTGGTCACCAGAGTCAGTCAAATATCCTTGTGTTACACACTGACCAACCTTTGACTTTGAGGATCCCTGTGAACCAAATATATCTCAAGAGGTATCTTACTAGACTAGGTATCAGGAGATGGAAGCCTGAGTAGATATAGACCTTGATCTCTGCTAGCTTTGTCCAGCAGGGTTAGACAGAGAAGACCCTTGTAATCTGGTAGACACATATACCTATCAGTGCTTTATCTTGCATTCTGTCTTCCTCGTCTCTAGGTCTAGCACATGTCCTTCAGCCACGCACTCAGGCTGACCAGAACCAGCATGTGTCTCAGACACTGTCCTCCCTATGGCAGGTCTTCAGCCCAGCACTGATTCATCTCCCTTGGCAGAGATCTTTACTTCATGATTCTTAAGTCTCAAGGAAACCTTGGTTTTTTATTTTTATTGTATTCCCTGCCAATTTGTTTATCTTTCACTTTTCTACCATTTCTATCAAGCCAAGCCCCCATGACTATTCCTTTATATTTTAGTGATTCACTGGCAATTGTCCAAATGCTTCTTTGCTTACTCACTCTGGACTTGTATCAATCCTGCTAACTACCTTCTCTACTGATGTATTTATCCTTCTGTGTATTGTTGGTGACATAGTGCCAGGCAAATGCTATGGCAAAACCCGGAATCTTTCCATTTATTTGTGCCCAATATTATGCCCATACCTAATCCTTCATGTGTCCTGTTAGCTTATACAGGCTATTTCCAAATCCATCTCATCCCAGGGGAAGGCTATTAAGAATCTTGTATTTCATGGCAAGGAACTATAATTATTCCTGGTAAAACCTTCCAGGTGTCTGTGGAAGTGTTGGGGTGTGCTGGTGGAGAGATGATAAGGTCTATTACCACTTATTCTTGAGTTGTGGAGTGAGGGTTGGTTAAATGTTTTAGGAGGCCAATATGAGATCAGCAAGGCCCTGTGAAAGAAGGCAGAGAGATTTGAGGAATTATAGTGAATAAAATCTGCAAGCATCAACTGAGGTAGAGAGTACAAGAGAAGGGGCTGGAGCAATAGCGCAGTGGTAGGGCAATTGCCTTGCACACAGTTGACCCAGGATGAACCTGTGTTTGATCCCCAGCATCCCATATGGTCCCCAAGCCAGGATTGATTTCTGAGCTCATAGCCAGGAGTAACTTCTGAGCATCACCTGGTGTTGCCCAGAAACAAAACAAAACAAAACAAAAAGTACAAGAGAAGAGAAATTTGAGGGAATTAAACAATGAATAATTTTCATTTTCACCATGTTGAGTTTGTTTGATTGGTGGAACATAGAAGTGAGAGTTAATAGATTAATCTAGGGTGCAGAAGCCAGGGCCAGGGCCGAAAATATAGATTAAGAAGCCACTGGGACATAGATGGGAATGAAAAATTCTGAGCCTGACTGTGGCTTACCCAAGGAGCATGTAAAGTGCGGAAATGCATGGGTGGGGACAGAGCCCAGGAAATGGCAGTGTATTCATAGCAAATGGAAAAAGAGGAAGCTGAAAAGGTGTTTAACAAGGAACTATTCAAGGTAAGAGGTGATGGAGTAAAGGGTCCTGACCAGGACTCTCCCATAGAGGCTTTGCCCATTGCATTCTACTTTTTAGTGCTCCAAAGTGGTATTTTCTGAGAGAGTTTTCAGAGGAGGGAGCAAGCAGTTGTAGATGATTGTGAGCTGGAGAGAAGCAGGGCTCTGGGGTGGGGCAGAAAGTGACACAGACTGGTCCAGATAGGTGCAGTCTTGCTGTGGTTGTTTGCTTTTGCTGAGCTGATGATGGTCATAGGGGTTCTCTGGGTTCCTGCAAGGGCTGGGGATCAATGAACACTTACAATTTCCATGGAGAGCTTCGAGACCTCCATGGGAGCCTAATATCTCCCTGTTTGTTTCTACAACACAACATTCATGAGACTCTTAGGACATCCACACCTATTAATTTAAAAAATTTCTTTGGTTTTTCGGCCACACCAGGCAATGGTCAGGGTTTACTCCTGGTTCTGTACTCAAGGATTACCCAGGGAACCATATGGGGTGCAGAGATTGAACCTCAGTTAGCTATGTGCATGGCAAACACCCTCCCTATGTGCTGTACTATCTCTCTGGCCACATGTCTATTTTTTTAGTCCTACATCCTAGTTATTGATTTATCTGTTCAGTCCTTCATTAGTTTCTTTGTACTTAAATATATGATATCTGTCCACATTTTACTTTTCTTTTTTGGGGGGAGGGGCATACTTAGCAGTGTTCAAGGCTTACTCCTAGAAGTACACAGGTGATCATATGTAGTGCCAGGGATGGAATTTAGGTCTGTACTATCTCTCATATCCTAATATAACTCTAGTATATTCTAAATGAGTGTGTTCAGATTTTATGGAGGATTACAAGCAACTTATATGGTACTTAGTGGCTGCTCCTGACTCAGTGCTCAGTGGATCATGCAGTGTAGGGAATGAACTGGGCTCTGCCACATGCATGGAAAGCACTTTAGTTAGCCCTTGTACCAATCTTTTTTGCCCAATGACTCAATTTGAGAATATAGAGAAGGGGCCTGAGAGGCTTAGCTGTTTTAACACATGCTTTGTTTGTAGAAAGCCTGTTTCCATGCCTGCACTACTTTGTCTCTGGAGCACTGCTGGGAGAGAGCCCATGGCACAGATCTGAAAGAAACCCCTCCAGCTCCAGTGCTACTGTAAGTGCTCCACTCAAATGAAGAATAAAAACTACTTAGTGGGCTGTTGTAAGGTCAGTAATGACTCACAAATAATTATAGAAGGAGTAGATATTTGACCATCCACCATAATCACATTGTAGTAGCATGGGTAGTAGCATGTTGATAGGGCTTGAAGGTCGTCTGCAGGTGCTATTTTTCAGCCTATTTCTGACATGCTCTTGTGTCTGAGTTTCCACCGCACAGCTTCCTGGGAAGATTGGCCAACTATTCGTCTCTGAAATGACAGGTGCCACACACCACCCCATGGCTGGACCACTTCACACTACAGAGACCTGGGATTGGTATTTCATATTTCCTTTAACTGTTAGGCTATACCTTTTTTACCCAAAACAAAGATCACCCCTGGTTTCTTTATACTTGTTTATTTACAACTTGGTTTTACCCCAGAACAGAGATTGTCTTACATGTAAACCTAAGTGGGACTGGCTCAGAATAGCCTGAACTATCTGTACTTACTTTTCCCGTATTCCTCTACCTGGGCTGGTCTCTGTACTCAATAAAAAATGGCCATTCTAACAGGAAATTTCTAAATATGAGGTAGAAAATTGCCAGACTACACATCTACAGTCTGGATTATTTAATGCATGACCCTGCTTTAGATTCAGTCACCTCGGGTTGGAGATAAAGTGTGTGGGGGGGTAATTTTACATTTAATAACTAACAATACTTGCACAAAACCCACTTCTTTCCTGGGGTGCTTCCAAGCAGTTCTTAGGGGTCTGGGGACTCTGCTTGGCTACACTTGATCAATGAGTCATGTGGTTCAATCCTCAGACCTGTGATGTGTTGCTGGGGATGCTAGTGCTCACAGTACGTGGTGCTGGGAATAGGATGGAGCTCAGGTTCCTGTCAGGCAGGCAGCATTCCCACTATGAGGAGACCCATGTAGAGTGGCTGAGGGTTCACAGAAAGAGATGCACACTTCTATTTCCTGTGTCTTTAGCAAGGGTGATTCTTACACGTTCCTGTAGTTCCTGTATTTATATGAACAATGACCTGAGATGGACAATGTTTCAGACAGCAGCATGGCATGTGAATCTTTCTGGGAGATGACTATAGTGCAAGAACATAGCAAAACAGCATGTGGGCTCCATTGAAGACTCATACAGGTAGCTGTCCTGCTCTGTTGTCCTCTCCTCTCCTCACCTCATCTCTTCTCACCTCATCTCTCCTCTCCTCTCCCTTCCTCTTTTCTTTCATTCCCTTCTATGCCCTCCTGTTTTTTCTTTTTTCCCTTTTCTCTCCTCCTCTACTCATATCATCCCTGCCTTCACTTCTCCCCTGCTCTTTTTCCCCCTCCTTTCCTTCCTCACCTCTCCTTTTTCTCTTATAACCCTTTCTTTTCTTTTCCCTCCTTTATCTCCTGTTCTCCATTCTCCTCCCTGCCCCTTTCCTCGTCACAGCCAGTTAAACTCAGGGCATACTCCTAGATCTGTGCTCAGGGAACATTCCTGGTGGCATTCAAGGGACCATAGTGATGCTGGGGCTTGAAATGCTGAGCTGAAGTTGATCATGTGCAAGACAAGTGTCCTAATCCCTGTATCTCCAGTACCATTAATTGCTCTCTTCTGTAGAAGAGAACTTTAGAGAGAGCATACAATTTTGGTTTATTTAACTCCTCTGCTGACATCAATTTGCTATTCTTAGAAATGCAGACTTTACACTTTCATATTGCATTGGGTCCTCCAGATCAGACAGATGCTCTTCTTATCACTATTGGCCCCTTGCTCAGAAAGGACATTCAGGGTTTAAGAGGTGGTGGGGCTGGCAGGTAATCTTGGGCTGGAAATTATCTTTAGAAATAATAAAGTGGACTTTTACCCACTTAATAAGGCGATTGCAGTATGCCTAACACCGACCTTTATTGAGAAGAAGAAGAATGGTATGAATGGCTGCGTGAGGTTTAGAAATACGGTGTCTGGGGCAGTATCACAAGCATGGAATTTTATTTTACAACTAGCCCTTGAACAGGGATCCAGGACCCAGGGCCCCAAGAAGATCCCAATGATGATGAGTACCTTGACCCTCTGTTGGATTATCAGTATGATGGCTTCCTGAAGGTAAGACTGAGTGTGCAGTGCCCTTCACCAGAACATCAGTGCACATGGTGCCTGTTCTGAACTTGGCAGAGGCCCCTTTAGGTGAGACAGAAGCAGGCAGTGAAGGGGAGATAGCTGAAGACTCTGAGCAGCTTCCCAGAAGCCAAGGTCCACAGCCTTTCTTCTATCATAGGTACTTTGTGAGAGGACCTTGCCCCCCCCCCCAACCTGCAGCAGCTTATTGGGGTCACTGATGGAACAAAAGTCAAAGAGAAAGCTGCATTGGAAGGGTACCAATAGCAGGATGAGCGAATCCCCTCATCCCAGATTCCAGCTCAGAAACTGAAGGTCTCTTTATCCCAGATGACCTCAGAAACCTCACACAGAAGAAGAATGAGAAGATGGAGGATCCATCCCAGCTAAAGCCCAACTTAGGAGAAACTGTTTTTCAAACCTCTTGCACATGAATTACCTCCAAAAAATTAACTTCTTTTAGGCTAATCTCTTGAACCTATAAGCATTGGTTACTATATTTCTAGTTAAACTGTGTTTTATCTGTATGGATTGTAATAGCTAATGTTTTGTTCTAAGCCCCACTGCAAACAGAAAATTTTGCATCTAACTTTAATGGTTTGATATTAGTTTGTACAATTCTGGGGAAATGCATAATGTTTTTAGAATTTTAAAAGTTCTCAGCTAGTGAATGTTTCGCAATTGCTATGATGTTTTATTGTGTATTTTATGTAGCAACTTTTTCTCAAATTATGTCTTCAAAAATGTTCTAATGTCTTTGTCCACAGAAGTAGATGGAAAAGGAACTTGAATACTATAGACTTTTTATTAGAGTGCTTGGTATAAGAATTTTCAAATTAAATATAATGGCAGAAAGGTTCTAATGTTTATGTCTAGAAAAGTCTATTGAAACTTTTGTGATATGTATAAGATATGAAAAGATATGGAAAAGGCTGATTGTTTTGAGAATGATATATACAATTTAGACTTTGATGCTTTGAGTTCTGATTTGGGGTTTCAACTCTGGCAGAGAAAAGTTTAATGAAACTTCTGTGACTTTTCTCTTCTGTTTTGCTTTGTTGTGTTTTAAATAGAAAGGGTGAAAATGTAAGATGAAACCAACCCTAGACAAAGGTGTTCCCCCAATTCCTCTTTCCCTAATCCTCTTCTTTTGGTATGTAAAAGCCAGATAGTACTTTTGTTTCTCTCTTCCATTCTTCCCCCTCTTAGTATGGTGAATTGATTTGAAAATAAAGGAGTTCTGGCTCTTGGCTGGGGGAGAGAGAGCACTAGGAAAAAGGGCACAGAGATGCCATTTTGGCCATCCTTTCCTGACTGCTTGGTGTATTATTTTTTTTGCTCCTACCCTGGTTCTTCAGACCCATCTGCCTAAGGGGTTAGATTGTGGGGTGAGATTACAGCTCATGGATTTTTATTTTGCAAATGATCATGGATGCTCTTGGAAAAGGGCAAATGTATTTGATCTTGAGGTGCCAGTGTCCTTGTGCTCTGGTGGTGCCAACAAACAAGCCATCATCAAATCCTGGTAACTGCCTGAGAATGTGACAGTGGCGTATTGGGCTTTGATTGGGATAATGTGTCTTTGACCAAGTTTTCTTTGCGAAGGGGCAAATGCAGAGTTTCAGGGAAGGAAGAGTGTGCTGGAATCCACTGGGAGACTTTCAGAACAGCATTTACAGGAATAAAAGACACTTGAAGATGTTGAATTCCAGTGTTGATGGCAGAGTTTGCCTGGGGAGTGATTCTCCTAAAATATTTGTGACAGAGCCTCTGGCTGACACATAGATGCCATCCAGGGGCTCCTTCCTGCTGGAGGCAGAATATTTTTGAATATTTTCACGAGGTAATTCCCAGATTCCAATAATGCTGTGCCCTAACAGAGTGTCTAAATCCTGGGTACACAGCCTGACAGAGCCATGCTTCTTGATTAACTTAATATGTATTGATATTTCTCCTGTTGTTTTGACTTTCTCGGCAGTTTAAATTCAGTCCTATCACAACAAAACACAAAAGAAGCTGCTATGACATTGATTTTTTTTTTAAATCCTGCCTCTGAAGGATGGTGTGTTTTTTGTTTTGTGTATCTGTGTCTGTTTGTACTTCAGAGTTGACAGTCAGGAAAGTAGAACTGTTAAAATTGTGGCACCAATAATTATGTTAAATTGTCGAGCATAAATTATCCGGGAAATACATTTTGATCGTTAGCATAAATCAATTTTATGTATCACAAAATTGCCACCATTAGAGTTATCAGTAGCCATGGTTCTGCAGACAGGAATCTCTGGTAGCCTGAACAGATTCCAGTGTCTGGGGGTCCCTTCAAATTTAGGCTTGGGAAAGAAAGTGTGTGTGTGTGTGTGTGTGTGTGTGTGTGTGTGTGTGTGTGTGTGTGTGTGTGTGTAGAAACAATCATTTTATTCTCTTTACCTGAGACAGGAGAGTTTTCTCACCCACTCAGCAAGGTCTCAGCCAGGCTTCCTGCATTAAGCCTAGACTTTCACCCTCAGGTGGGACACTCTAGGCTTTGGGGCTCATCATCATGCTAGTAAGTGTGAGGTATTGGCAGACAGAGTCCACAGTAGCCAAGTCTTCTCTGTGAACCCAGCTCATCTCTAACCAATGTCCTTAATCCCCAGCACCTCTATAGTTTGAGGACGTGTGGGGCAGAGGGACTTACTCTGGAATATTTAGGAGAGACAGTACATAATATTTACTCACATTAAGTGCTCACATTGGAACAAAACAGAATTGTCTGCCCTGAAACTTTCAAGACTCAAGGCAGAATACAGGGTCTTCTCTTAAAAAGTCTTGATCAAATGGTAGAGAGTCATTCTCTAGCTCAGACTATGCCCCCACGTTGCTTTCTTTTGAGGATTGAGCAGAAGGCACAGAGACTTGCCTTCCCTCTTCCTGCTCTTTTTCTGAGGTTCAACTTTCCTGGAGCAGGGCTGACCTATTCTTTGTTAGGTATTGGACCATGCTCTTGGTAGGGATTGGAGGTACGTCTCTGGAAGTATTGGACTATATCCTTGGTGAGATGCTAGACATAGTGCTGGACTAGTACTGATACTATCCATTAAAGTACTGGATTATATCCTTGGAGGAACTGTTATGGACCTTGGGTACTAGACAAGGCCCTTGAAGTTATTAGATTATGTCTTTTGAGCATATTTCACTATGTCCTTAGGGGTACTGGAATATGCCTCTGGGGTACAAGACTATATTATATGGGGGTATTAGACTGTGTCATTAGGAGAACTGGACTATGTTCTTTGGGGATACTGGACTATGCCCTTTGGGTTACTATACTATAATCTTTGGGAATTATTGGACTATGATATTGTGGTACTAGATTTTGTATGTTCTTTGGACAGTAGAAGATTATGTCCATGGGAGATAATGAATACTTTTGTTTGGAAAGTTTCAGATCCAGGAAGAAGTGCTCCCTATTTTAGGAAGTTGTGTCCCAAGGATGAGAGTGGCCCTGGCAGATAAAGGTGAAGTGGCAACTATGAAGGCACTTTTCTTCTGAGACAAAAGGCACTTTTCTTCTTGAGACCCAGAATGGAGCCATTCCTGTGAGCCAGGCCTTGAGATGCCCCTCAATGCTGGGTGGAAATTGCCTCTGGCTCTCACTTGCTACATCATCTCCTGCAAAAGAAAGAATAAGAGAGAGGGGAGATAATGAATTGTTCCTTTCCCCCTTCTTAATATCAAGAGTTCAAGTGTGTGTAGACTTGACTGAAAGATGCCATACATGGAATTATGAGCCAGAGCCTTAGTTTTTCATCAGCAGTAAATAGAGCAGGATGCTAAACCCCACCTGTACATCTGGAAAACAATCATAATTATATTTTGTTAGTTGAATCTATTTCTTTCCTTGGACCAGAGAGTTTCAGAGTTCAGCCAAACTAGCTTTAAAAACTACTCTTGTTTTCCAATCCTTTTTTCCATTTCCAATAATGAGGAAAGGGGCAGAGATAGTTTAGTAAAATTTGTGAGAAGTTTATAGGACTCTGGAGATGGAAAAGGAGTAAAGATAAACTGAAAATCAAAGGTAAAATAATGAAAAAACTCAAAACAGGCATTTACACTATAATCATACACAAAGGAAGACTCATAGGGTTCAAACATTTCCCCATACTCTTTAGATACAAGATTAACTTAAAAACAAAGCTACTTTTCTGTTTACTATCAAAATTAAAAGCTATATTGTTTATTTATTTTATAATTTTATTTTTTTCCTTCTGGTCACTCAAGGCTTCTCCTTACTCTGTGCTCAGGGATTACTCTTGGCAATGTTTAGGGACTATATACAATGCCAGGTGTAGAACCTGGGTCAGCTATGTGCAAGGTTTACCCACATCCTATATCTCTGGTCTCACCAGACAACATATTTAAAAATCCATAAAAATCCAAATCAAGATAATGATGATCAACATAAACTATACCAGAAGTGCATAAAAACATAATAATCTGTAATGAATATATAGAATTCAAATACACTGTTGGTCTGCAGATAAATAACCAAGAATTTGTACAGACTGACAGAGGAAAGAGAGAAGCCACAGAGAAATGGAAGCGCATAAAACTATAAAACTATCAAAATATAAAATGTGAGTAGGAAGACAGCAGAGTGAATACAAAGCCAAAGTGAAAATTAAGATGCCAAAGATAATATGAAACGAAAGAAATGGAAACTAGAGCCTCACATGATGATCATCAGCCATTGGGAAGGTGAGAAGCAGGGGAGTGGGACATGGGGACCAAGAGTGCCCCTTTGATAGAGGAAACATCAGGAGTATGAGCCAAATAGTTTATTATGGTCCTAGGAATGAACTTGCAGGCATGTGCACCAGGGGATTTTGACAGCAATGTTCCTGGTAGAGAGATGAGGTGGACTGAATGCAGACCCTGGTGGGTGGCCTAACCAAGCAGTTCTGAAGCACACTGCAAATCAGCTCTCCCCAGAAGGTCAGTTACCCCCAGCACAGTGTGACTAACATTGAAAGTCAGTATTTGATGTGGATAAAAATGGTGAGCTCAGCACCACAGTACTTTAATATAAATGTATAGGGTAAGGTCAGAGAGATAGTACAGGGGTTAAGGTTCTTGTTTGCAACTAACCCTGGTTCAATCTCTTGCACCACAATGGTCCCCTGATGCCACCAAGAGTGAACTTTGAGCACAGAGCCAGGAGTAAGGCCCGTATAGCACAGGGTCTGACTTTCTCACCCCAACAAAGAAGCACTCTCAAAATCCACAAAAGTATATGTACATGAATGAATGACAAGTAAACAAATAATCGAAAGTCTTTTGCGAGTATATACAAGATAATTTACACATGCATATCTTGATATCTATCCCTTGTCATTAGCTATCTATCATCCATCTTTCTATCATCTAGTTTCTGATATATTAATCTATCATCAAAACGTGCAAGCAATTGCTGGGAGAGGGAGAGACATAGGAGTAAAGACACAGTTCTGTTCATGAGCTCCATGTACTTACCTATTAATAAGACTATGACTAACTCAATAGTCTGAACACACATAACAATGCATTAATACAGATCCATGTAACACATTCTGCATTCACATATACACTAACCCACACAGTACACATATGCACATGCACAGAATCAACTAAATAATCAAAGAGTTTAGAAAACAGCCTCTTTTCTTCCTCGCCAGTACCCCCCAAGACCCTCTCTACCTAGGATGCTCTGCAGACTCTGAGGCAGCCTCTGTGACCCACCAGGATCCCTTGGATTTTCTGGAAGCAGAAATGTTGAGTTTTCTGGCACTCTAAGATGGATGCTGCTTAATTTCCAGCAGAAAACCAACTTTCCCGTGAGAGGAATTACAAGACACCTTTCCCTCTAGGTATGTTGGGAGTTTCATCTAACTTCATTATGATAAAAATGTCACCTTACCCAAGTGTGTGATAAACAACTCTGTTGCATTTCCAGTATTTGTACAGTGAAGAAAAAGGTGGACCATTCTCTAAATGTCTACAGAGGCTAGACGTCTAGGATGAAAAATATTGGAGGGAAAATATTCACACATGTGAAGCAATGACAGCAAGATTCAGATTTACTAAAACAATTGTTTTCAGTTTTTCAAATATCTCTAGCTTTATCAAGGGATAAATCAATTTGCAGGTGCTATTGATAGCTATTTAAGCTGAAGGATAGAACACTTTAATTGGGAAAAACAAACTAAAAAAGACAGCCAATTACCTTCTATGTATGTAGCATTTAATCTATTTCACAGACTTTTTAGATTTTTATTATGACATTTTCTAAGAACTTAATTATTTGAGGTCTCTGTCTTTCAAATCAAATGGTATCTATTGAAGAGCTTTACATTCACACACATAAGAAGCAAGACCAGTTTATTGTGGAATAGATCATTTCATAGTTTGGGCCACATTAGAACCTTCTGGAATTGGTGTTTTCTCTGAGCCTTCCCAAATGCCCTGCACTCCTCACACCCTCCATGTGCCTAGCATGAATGCACAAAGAATAATTATTTATAGGCATTAAAATGAAAGGTTGATTGAGCTCAAAAAGGTTAATGGACTTCCATTTTATCAGGTTTCTTTTCTCAAAGGGTTTCCTCAGTCATTGGTATTGGTTATTTGCATAGTCTCCCTTTATCTATCTATCTATCTATCTATCTATCTATCTATCTATCTATCTATCTATCTATCTATCTATCTATCTATCTATCTATCTATCTATCTATCAATCTATCCATCCATCCATGCATTTGTTCTTTTAGTAAGTGGGAAAGGCCTAGACTATGCAGGGACTGTCACAGCTATTGGCTCAAAACAGGGACCATCTTTTCATTTGTCCTTGTAGTTCCAGTCAAAAGGTTCTTAGGAACTAGAGCTCATATGGAGATTAGGTAAGAGGGTGATGAAGTCTCTCTTTTACTGTCATTCTGTTTTGTTTTGTTTGGGGGTAACACCTGGAAGTGCTCAGGGCTTACTCCTGGTTCTGTACTCAGGAATCACTTTTGGTGGTGCCTGAGAGACCATATCTGGTGCCAGATCACACTTGTGTTGGTTGGGCACAAGGCAAACATTCTCAACACTATCCTATGACTCTGGAACTTAAGTGCAATTCTAGAGCTCTCCTTTTCTCCCTTTTGAGAATTTTAAGAGTACTCCCTCTTTTAGGGGTGGTCTCAAGCAGTGTTTAATGAATCAAATCTATGATCCAATGAGTTGCTACTTGGGGCCATTGGTGTCAGCAGAGCTACCTCTCACTGTGTGTCTTGTAACAACTAGCTTACTACTCTTCAGCTTTGTGAACTCTCTCCCAGTCCAAATATAGCATTTCTCAGTCTCATGAGACATTGGAGATCCTATGATTGCTCCCAGCCTCTTAAGAAAACATGTAGCTTTTCATCCTCTGTGCACAGCACTGGTCACCAATGTAAGTGGGTAGATGCTAGGTATCCTCAGGGGACAGAACCCTGGCCCATCCAACCTCTCCAAGGCTGCTGTACAGAAACAGAGGTTGGGTTAATGTTCCTTACAGTAAATAGAGTCCAGGCATGCAGAGTATCTGTGATGAGTCCATGACCTCCCTCGTGTGCAAGAGAAAAGGGCAAACCCTACCCCATGAGAGGAGAGTCCAGAAGCTTCTTTTGGGTTGGGACTGAGCCTTCCTTCCTGATCTAGGAGAGAAGCTTGGCTCCTCCTCAGCCAGAGTCAGTCAGTGGCCAATGGATTCTGCATCCCTTCTCTCTCTCCTTCCTGGTGCTCTAGATCTGGAACTGTGCCATGCAAGGTTCAGGGGGCATTTGATATTCCAGTCAATGGAAGGTTAAAAGCTGGGTTCTAAGTTTAGGGAGAAAGGGGCACTGTGGAAGGGCTAAGTTGGGAGGGACCCTAGACAGGCTTGGAGATGATTAGCCCTAGAAGTGGCTGCAGGTGAATGGTCTTAAGGTGAGTGATGATATGGATTTGGAGGCCGGTGGATGGTGTAGGTACATACTGTCCTGGTACAGGCTGACAAGGCCCTGGGCTACCATTTCCACTCCTATATTCTTGGAAGACCACTTTCCTAGCAGACTCTTTATTCCAGATTTTTTTAGAGAGTTATTCTTGTTTTTCTGCATTTCCCTGCAGATGGGCTGGAGCATCTCTCACTGGGGATTGGGGGAGAATGTTTGTGGAAGTGGGGAACAAACTCTGAGAATCTCCTTAGTTTCTTTCTGAAAAAAAAATATTTCCTTTTTGGGATCAGCTAGCTCTCAGAGAAACACATTTTGATGAAATTAGAGACATACATATTAATGCCACTTATTTCTCCAAATTTCCCAGAGAACGGTCTTGAAGGAGTATGGGGTCTGCTCTGTCAAGCTGACACATCTGCTAGGGGGTACTAGAGAGGCTCTTGGTGTGTGAAGAGCCATCATTCCCCTGGACCCCTGCTGTGTAGCTCCCTCCCCTCTACATAGGCCCCAGAGGGCACAGCTCTGGTCTGGGTGTTCTACTATGTTGGGAACCATGACTTTTCTCTGGCTTGGGGCTGCTAATGGAAGAACATACATCTCCAGTATAGAGCAGCACACAGATCTATACACAGCCCCTGGGACACCCTCACACCCCACACTTTCCCTTAGCTCTCCCCCTCTCACAACCATTGCCTAACGATCTTTTCCCCATCTCAGACAGATTGCTTTTTGTGGTTCAGCAGGCCTCAGCCCAGACATTCATTTTAATCGATAGAGCAGTCAAAAGAAAGAATAGATTGCCTTGTTATTTTCTTCTTTTTTTTTTTTATTTAATTGAAAAGTTTCTAGTGATGACCAAGCTGAGAGATCTTTGGGGGTTGCAGGGGCAGGGTGGGGATGAAACTGTTTGTGCAGGAGGTGGCCTAGGGTGCAGAATACCAGGCTTCCTCAGAGCTGGTGGGTTTCTCAGTGCAATGACCTTCCTGTTCTGGAGTCTCTAGTCCCTTGGGTGGACCCCAGCATGCCCATAATCCATCCTTGGTCCTCTCAGCTGACCAGCATGCCTGAGGCTGACTCATCTGCTAAGTCCTGTCCTCCTCAGATCTGGCCTCTGGCCTGGCAAGAAGTGGTGACTGTGGTGCTATCACTACTCTGCAGAGGCATGAGGGGGCTCCCAAGAGTGAACCCCAATTCCATTTTAGTATCACCCAGTGGAACATGAGCTGACAGTGGAGTGCATGTGTGAGCAGCCTGGCTGTGCAGAAGCTCAGTGAACCATGGTGGAGATGTCCCTCTGGGGCATCTTATGAAGGAAATTGATAGAAATTTGGAAATATGAAGAGAACTGGCAGAGATGTATGAGGATAACTGAGAAGGAAGGAAGGTGATAAATTTCCACACAAGAAAGGCCCAAATCATCAAAGCATAGAAACTGAAGCAAAATGGTGAGTTAGTTTTATGCAAAACTCTTTGTTCTTCAAAGCCTTAACTGCAATTTAGCTTGTGTAAACCCACCTGCTTGCCTACTTCCACATTTAAAGACATAATAACTGAGTGGGCCCACTCAGGAGTGGGCAGGGCTACCTGAACTCTGGATCAGTGCTGATGAACTCCTTTCTCTTCCATGCACGATGGCTGCAATCTCCATCCTTTAAACTTTTCCTAACAGTTTGTGTGTGGCTCAGCTAGAAAATAGTCTGGAACTCAACTATCTAATAGGGCAGTGGTCGGGAACCATTTTTTTCAACTGAGCCAAATCTCACCAAAACCACGATTAAAATTTATTTTGAGAGCCACTTTTTGTTTGTTTGTTTGTTTGTTTGTTTTTGGCAGCGCTCAACGGTTACTCCTGGTTCTATGCTCAGAAATGATTCTTGGCAGGCTCAGGGGACCATATGGGATGCCAGGATTCAAACCACCGACCTTCTGCACAAGAGGCAAATGCCTTACCTCCATGCTATTTCTTCGGCCCCAAGAGCCACATTTTTAAAACCGAAAATACATAGGATGGTACACTGTTTTTAGTTTCAATAAGTTTTTATTGAGAATATTCTGCAGGCAAGTATCCACATAGGTCGGGAGGATACAAATAACACAACTAATAAAACAAAAACTTTAGAACAATATTATTTATTGATAACGTTAAATTCCATAAAATTTGCCTTACAATGTAGAGAAAATTACATCCTGACAATGACTGACAAAGTCACAAACACTAATGTGAACATTAGCCTTGCATTTCCTTGGATAGTTTGAGTAAGTCTGGTTTGTATGTTGTTGTTTTTAATTTTAGGCACGATTCCAGGTTCTCATCGATGAGACGATTTCTCAATTTACTCTTAATAAGATTCATGCTTGAAAATGTTCGCATAAATATGTAGACCTGAACAAGGAAAGAACAGCAAACGTTAGCTTTTTTAGTTGATTATATGAGTCAGGAATACTATTCCAGGTGTTAAAAATCAACATATCTTCCTTCTCCAGGTCTTTCAAAGCAGACCACTTGTGCTGTGAACTAAGTTCACATTTGTGTTTCTCCAATTTCTAAATTAGCCTAAAGACGTTCAAATTTTGGGCTCCACAGTTTTTTGTTTTTTAAATCCAGAAATTGCTTTTTGAAGTTGCCAGTGTCGATATTAAAGGAAGAAAAATTTAATTATGTAACAGTGGCATCCAGAGTTTTTTTTTTTTTTTAGCAAAGGTCAACATCGCTTTGCTCTTTCTGAAATCCTGAAACCTTTTGAGAAAAGCTTCTCTCCTATTTAAAAGTCTGTTTTAAAATAAGTAATGTCAATATCAGAATTATTTTCTTGGTGATGTTTCAACAGGCTTTGAAAGTGAATCAAAGTTTCTCTGTCAAAATCTTGAGCAAAAACAGATAATTTGTTTTCAAACAAAATAACTTCTAACATCGAAAAAATTGTGTTTCCTTTCCCCTGTAGTTTATGATTAAGCTGATTTAGATGTGAAGTAACATCCACCATAAAATACAGTTTTTGAATCCACTGATTGTTTGTTAATTCTGGATAGTGAACACCCTTCTCGAGGAAAAGTGCTTTGATTTCTGATAATAAGGAAGCAAAAGATTTCAAAACGTTTCCTCTTGTTATTTATTTATCCTCTGTTATTTATCTGTGGAAGACGCACTGTTATTTATTGGTGGATGACGCACTGTTATGGGGGATCTGTGGATGATGCCCTGTTATGGGGGAACTGAGGATGACGCACTGTTATGGGGGTATCTGTGAATGATGCACTGTAATGGGGGGGATCTGTGGATGACACATATATGGCATATTATGTGTGTGTAAATAGTATAAAATTAGTGGGGCTCATCATGGATATTTTAAGCAGGGTTCACTCAAATAGTCCTCACTGGTACTGTTATATATTGACCTCAGAACCACTAACTTATTTTGCTGGCTCCTAGATTAAAAAAAAAAATGCATGAAGCTCTGGCTCACAGGGCCCCAATACATATATTGTACCACAGGGGAGGGTATGGGGGAGGTCCAGGCTGGACAGTGACTCACCAGGCACCATGATGCAGCCACAGACCCACACACGACTCTCTCCTCTGTTCCTCCTCAGTCTGTAGTGCAGAGAGGATGCTGCCTCAACACACAATGCCAGACAGAAAGTCATGTTCCCCCATACCACATGACCTGACTGGACCTATGTGGCTCCACACAGAAAGTCACGCCCCCCCAATACCACATGACCCGACTGGAGCTGGGTGGAGCTGGCAGCCAGGGCTGCACACAGGGCGGGTACTGACAGAGGCTAGGAGCAGAGTCCTGACTCCTGGAGCGCCCGGAACAGAAGAGCCAAATTAAAAGTGTAAAGAGCCACATATGGCTCGCGAGCTGCAGGTTGCTGACCACTGTAATAGGGGAATTTAGACAAAGACCAAAACCCCTTCACAGCCTGCAGCCTGCTCATAGGGGAGCCATACCTGTGGGGATGGCAGTATCTGTGTCTACAATTAAAATATTGTTTACTTATTAAGGTTCTGTTACATACAGTTCTGTTAGATAATGGTTTCCATACACATAATTCCAATTCCATACTCAGTTCCTACCTCCCTGCCCCAAAGATCCTGATGCCTCTTTCTTTTATTCCCCAAATTCAGCTGTGTGGGTAGTACTAGTTTTCTTGTTGTGCTTCCTTCGGCCCTCTTGCTCCATTGTCATGTATTTTTAAGGCCCACATATGAAAGAGACCATTCTGAGCCCATCTCTTTCCTTCTGCCTGATTTCACTAGCATGATATCCTCTAGTTCCATGTATTTTGTCCTCTGGGTTTATGGGACCTGCTAAGAGGAAAGCTGCAGAGCTTTCCATTGCATATCTAGACCACAACTTTATGGTCCATTCATGTGTGGTGGTGCATCTGAATTGTTTACATACCTCAGTTCTTGCAATAATTAACAATAATTAACATAGGTGTGCACAGGTTCTTTCAAAGGAATGTTTTTGTCTTTGAGGAATAGATGCCAGAAGTAGTTCTGGTACTTTTCTTTCTATTTTCTGTAAGATCTCCATTTTATTTCCATAGAGGATGTATCAGACGACATCCTCCCAACAATGGTTGAGGATTCCTTTCTCACACAGCCCCTAGAACTGGCTGTTTCCAGACTATTGATGCTATTGATGTGAGCTAATATCTCAGTGTCATTTTGATCTCATGGGCTTGGATCAGTGGGTTTGGAAATGATTCTGTGTTCTCCAAAATCTATGGGATACTGCAAAAGCAGTAATTAGCAGAAAACTCATATCAATAAAGGCCTACATAAGGAGAAAATAAAAGGACAAAATCAACAACCTAAAGGCACGCCTTAAATATCTGGAAAACCAACAACTAATAAAGCCAAACACAAGCAGAAGAAAAGAAATAATAAAAAACAGAGTAGAAATCAACAATATAGAAACAAGAAAAACAATACAAAGAATTGGGGCCGGGAAGGTGGCGCTAGAGGTAAGGTGTCTGCCTTACAAGCGCTAGCCAAGGAACGGACCGCGGTTCGATCCCCCGGCGTCCCATATGGTCCCCCCAAGCCAGGGGAGATTTCTGAGCACATAGCCAGGAGTAACCCCTGAGCGTCAAACGGGTGTGGCCCAAAAACCAAAAAAAAAAAACAAAAACAAAAACAAAAACAAAAAACAATACAAAGAATTGATAAGACCAGAACTGGTCTTTTTGAAAGAATAAACAAGATAAATAAAGCACTGGTAAGACGCACATGGAGAAAAAGGAAAAATACTCAGATGAATTGGATCAAAAATTAAAGGAGAGAAATTACATCAGAACCCCAGAAATCCAAGACATCATGAGAGCTTTTTATGAACAATTGTACTCTGTTAAGCTAGAAGAAATGGACAGATTTCTGGAAACACAGAATCTCCTAAAACTGAAGGAGAAGGAAGAAGAAAGCCTACATAGACCAAACCACAAGTAAGGAAATTGAAACAGCAATTAAGAATCTCCCAAAGAATAGAAGTCCAAGACTAAATAGGTTTATGGGTAAGTTTTATAAAACATTCAGAAAAGACCTACTAACTTTGATCCTTAGACTCTTGAAAAATATAGAAGAAACAAGAATCTCCCTAATACCTTATATGAAGCCATTATCATGCTGATTCCTAAAGCTGGCAAAGATTCTACCAATAAAGAAAACTGCATTACAATTTCACTGATAATCATGATGCAAAAATCCTAAATAACATCTTAGCAAATCGAATCCAACAACACATCAGAAAGATTATACATCATGACCAAGTGGGTTTTATCTCAGGGATGCAGAAAGGTTCAATCTATGCAAGACAATCAACATCATACACCACATTAGTAAGAGGAAGGATAAAAATCACATGACCATATAATCAATGCAGAGAAAGCATTGGACAAAATCCAACACCCATTCATGATGAAAACCCTCAGCAAAATAGGTATGGAAGGAATCTTCCTCAAGATAGTAACAGCTATTTATAGAAAGCCCACAGCCAAGATTATTCTTACTGGTGAAAAAATGAAAGTATTTTCACTAAGATCAACCACTAGACAAGGATGTCCATTGTCTCCACTCTTATTCAACATAGTATTAGAAGTCCTAGTAATAGCAATCAGGCAAGAGAAGGAAATCAAAGAAATATAAATCAGAAAAGAGGAAGTCAGACTATCTCTATTTGCAGATAACATGATGATATACATTGAAGACCTAAAGAGTCCATCAAAAAGCTCCTAGAAACAATAAACCAATACAGATATGTGGCCAGATACAAAATTAATACACAAAAGACATTTGATTTTTTTATACAAATAATGACTCAGAGGAGAAAGAGATCAAAGATTCTATCTCATTTAAAATAGTGTCAAAAACTATCAAGTAGCTAGTAATAAACCTAACAAAAGAGGTGAAAGACCTGTATCATGAATACTTCAATACAATTAAGAAAGAAATTGAACACCAAAGGAAATGGAAGATTTTATGCTCATGGACCAGAAGAATTAATATCCTTAAAATGACTCTCTTACCTAAAATACTCTATAGACTCAATGCAATTTCTATCCAAATTTAGACAACATTCTTCATGGACTTAGAACAGTTAATTATAAAGTTTGTGTGGAATCATAAAAGTCCTAGGATAGCCAAATCAATATTGAAAAACAAGAAATTTGGAAGCATCTCATTACCTATCTTGAAGTTCTACTACAAAACCATAGTGATCAAAACAGCATGGTATTGGAACAAAGACAGACTTTTAGACCAATGGGTCAGAATAGAATAACCAGTGATTAACTCCCATGTATATGATCAATTAATCTTTGACAAATGAGCCAAGAACTTGAGATAAAATAAATACAGTCTCTTCAATAAATGGTGTTGGAACAATTGGATAACCATGTGTAAAAAAGTAAAAATTGATCGATATCTCACACCTTACACAATAGTCAATTCAAAGTGAACTAAACATATTGAGATTAGACCTGAATCCATAAATTTCATTGAAAAAACATAGGAAGAGGGGCCGGGCGGTGGCGCTAAAGGTAAGGTGCCTGCCTTTCCTGCGCTGGCCTTGGACGGACCGCGGTTCGATCCCCCGGTGTCCCATATGGTCCCCCAAGCCAGGAGCAACTTCTGAGCACATAGCCAGGAGTAACCCCTGAGCGTTGAGCGTTACCGGGTGTGGCCCAAAAACAAAACAAAAAAAAAAAAAAGAAAAAACATAGGAAGAGCATTCCAAGTCTTATATCTCAAGGAAAATCTTCAATTATAGGTTGCCAATAGCAAAGGCTATAGCATCAAATCTGAATAAATGGGACTACATCAAACTAAAATGTTTCTGTATGGCAAAGAAACATGGGATAAAATTAGAAGACAGCTGACTTAAAGTGAAAAATTTTGCACTCATCACATTAGACAAAGTTTTGATATCTAGACTATACAATGTATTCACAAAGGTTAACTCCACAAAACCTAAAAACCCCATCAAAAATGGGAGAGGAAATGAACAGGCACTTCTCTGAGGAAGACAAATAGATGGCCAAAAGGCACATAAAGTATTCATTATCACTTTTAATTAGGGAATCAAATCAAGGTATCAGAGTTTAAACCAAGCATGCAGCTTTGAACTATAACTTTGGTTCTTGTATGTTCATCATTATTATTACTGCTTTTTTTTTTTTTTGCACCATTTCCAGCATTGATCAGGGCTTACTCCTGGATTTATGCTTAGAGATCACTCTTGGCAGTGCTTATGGAACTATATGTGATGCTGGGGATCAAATACAGGTTGGGAATCAAATACATAGCAATGTGCCTTACTGGCTATATTATTGCTCTGGCCCATATACTAATTTGTTGTTGTTGTTGTTGTTGTTTATGGGCCACACCTGGTGATGATCAGGGGTTACTCTTGGCTATGTGCTCAGAAATTGCTCTTAGCGTAGGGGACCATATGGGACACCAGGGATCAAATCTAGGTCCATCCTGGGCCAGCTGTATGCAAGTCATATCCCCTACCGCACTGTGCTATCACTCCAGATCCCAAATACTCATTTTTTAATTTATAGCGTAAAGTAAAAATAGTATCTGGTCACTCACATGTCAATTGACAGTAATTTGGAGCTGATCACCACAGCCTTCACTCACAAACTTTCAAGACAGGCTGAGATTAACAACCAGCCACCCTGACAATGCCACAAGGCAGAGTGGGGCCTCAGTAAAGATAGAGGTTTTCTCTGTCTGTCTTGTTGTGGGGATTCCAGGAAGAGTTGGGAAGCCAAGTCTCCCACCCCTCCCCAATCCTTGTAACCATGGAAGTCTAGTGCCAGAGACCCTTGACTGTCAATCTGTGGAGAAACCTAGAAATGGCAGAGAAAGAGCTTTATTGGCTTTAGACTGGCTGGAAAAATGGTCGGGTTTCTTCATGCCTTCAAAGCAGCCATTTTGTCTTTAACTATTACAAGAAGGAGATTTTATAGAAAAAGAGCAGGAGAAGAAGGTGGTACTGTAGACCAGGGGTTACTAGAGCAATAAGTCTCTCTATGGGCTATCCTCTCAGTCACATTTGTCTTATCTACAAACCTAAATATTGAAATGACAAAGCATCAGCCAAGGCCAAACTGTCCCCAACTTGAGGCATGGAGGCAAAGTGACTTTTCTAATTTTGCTCTCCAGTCAGATCACCCTCCATGCTGGGATGTGTAGAAACTCTTGACTCCAGCCTGAAGTAGCAGTTGCTGAGGGCCAGAAGATGAGCCATTCTCAGAGGAGGGATGGTGCTCCCACCTTTCACAAACCAGGGGCTGATGGGATTATACAATTAAGAGAGACTTGTCCTTGTGATAAAACTAGATTCTCATAGTAGATAGATTTGTGCACCCTTTTGGTGAGATACTTATTGGTTTGCAGTTTGGAGTTTGCTTCCCCCAAGCCTTTGAGCCTGGGTGTTCTGAGTTGGGCAAGCAGCACACAATCTGTCTTCTTAGTATGTTGTTCTAGTAGCTTTCTGCCTCCAAGTGTATGGTAATTTGCGTGCTCTCCCCCAAAAGCGACAGAGGCAGGCAAAAATCACACTCAGAGTGTCTCAGGTTATCAGAGTAAGTGGTAGTTGTCTGATTATAAAGTGGAAAGATATTATTCAGGCATGGATATATCTGTAATCAGCAATGATGAAAAAGGAGGTGTATAGGAAGTTAGTGGTAATTAAAGGAAGACTGGAAGGGCTTTATTTTTCTTTTTGGGCTTGGTCATATGGCATCTCTCATTGCCTTTCAGGCTTCATCAGCAATGCAGATCTTGCCTGGGGAGGAAGAAGACATATATTCTAATTTTAGAAGGGTTCAAATGGCAATATTGTTTAAAGGGTTTCAGAAAGCCAGTTTGGTTCCAATCAAGAAAAGTACAGGGGCTCTGTGCATGCAAGACCTCCTTCCAAAAAGACATTGAAAGACATGGAGATAAGCTTTTCACTTTTTTTGGGGGTAGGGGGGCATATCTGACTGTGCTCAGTGCTTACTCCTTCCTCTGTGCTCAGAAATCTCTCTTGGCAGGCTTGGGGGACCATCTGGGTTGCTCGAGATCGAACGCAGGTCTATTTTGGGTCGGCTGAGTGCAAGGCAGACACCCTACAGTTCAGGTTTCAAGCTTTACACTTCTAAGAGAAGAAAGAGGAGAATGTGTGCTGGCGAAGGAAAGGCAACTGGAATAGAATATCACCTTTGTTTGGATGAAGATTTCATCTCCCAGAATTGAAAATGTAGGGCTGCTTCCTAGTGTTGGGATCAATATAACTGGTCTTCGATTTTGATAGGTGGGCCTGCTCTCTAGAGCAGTTTACATTTGACCTTAACAAAAAGAGACAAAGCCTTTGTATTTGGATGGGTACAGAGCAATTTCAACGGAGAAAGAGACTTAGAGATGGAGGCAGAAAGTGCAGCAGATTCATCACCCTTAAGTACATTGTTTGAGGCCTCTCGCCCTAGCCTGGCTGCTGTTATTATGCACATCTCAGTAGCTGGGAGCTGAGGATATGGAAGGGATTGGGCAGAATAAAATATAGCAGGTAAGGGTGCTTGTCTTGCACTCAACCAACCTAGCTTGGCTTTCTGGCATCCCATGTGACCCCCTAAGCGTCTCTAGGAGTGATCCTTGAATATCCAAGAATAAACCATAAACAATGCTGGGTGTAGCCCAATTTACCAAACAAACCAACAGAAGGATCTGGAATGGAGATGGAGCTCAATGTGCTTCTTCGAGTCAACAAAACAGTGATTTTCCCATTTATCTGTGTCTAAAAATTAAAAATGGAAGCAAAACCTTCCACAGCCTGTGTGTGTGGGGACTTTGTTCTGCCCGATGACATCATTGTGGTTTCATCTTTTGTGTTTAGGTACTTAAGACTTTCGACTGCTGTGAGCAAAAGATAATCTGACACTTAAAACATCAACAAGCAGGGCCAGAGAGATAACATGGAGGTAAGGTGTTTGCATTGCATGCAGAAGGTCTGTGGTTGGAATCCCGGCATCTCATATGGTCCCCAAACCTGCCAGGAGCGATCTCTGAGTGTAGAGCCAGGAGTAACCCCTGAGCACCTGAGCGCTGCTGGGTGTGACCCAAAAAACAAAAAACAAAAAACCAACAAGCAAACAGCACCAGCTACTAAAGGAACTCGGCTCTCCTAGTTCCTAACCCGTGATGTTGCAAGCACCATACAATGAGCACCTCCTGAGGAGGCCACAACTGCCTGCCAAGTTCTGAACCTTGTATATAGTTGTTATTTGATAATCCTTAGCATTGAACTGCAGGGAGAGGTAGCTCTGGATCCCCCACATCCACACACACACTCAAGGGCCCTTGAACTTGACCTTGTGAACCAACCTCTAGAAAGACCCGCCCTCTAATCACCACCAATTCCTTTTCATCAGGCAAAGTGAGACAAGCTGGTTTCATATGCAAATAGAAGAAACTGTTTATTCCACCCATCCTGGAGTTGACTTAAAAAATCAGTCTCTTTCCTGCCCCTGGCTGAGTAGGTGCCCAGGCCCCAGCCTTCCTGGGACCTTTAAAGAGCTGTTTAATCAGCTTGGTGGTGCCAGAGTTGTTGAGAAAGCCAGGCTGAGGCGCATCAGTTTCTGTACATGAAAATGAAACTTTAAAATAGTCCAAGAAGACCCCTGCAATTTGGGCTAAATGAAATTTGATTTCTCTTTAAGCTGTTTTTAATAGCTGGAATTACGGAGCATTGGTGTTTACTAGCTAATAGGTTTGTGAGCCAACAGCTGGCTTTGTGACCATTCACACCTGTAAACTGCACCTTACCCTCCTGGGAAGGGCTCCTCACATTGCAGAGCCCCCCAATTCAGAGCTCTCTCTCCTGCTATTTTACTCCTTCTTCCCACTGCTCTGTTCTTGCCTCTGTCTCCCTCTCACGTTGCTCAATATGTTTCATTGTTTTTCCTTGCCAACAGATTCCACCCTAAATTCTGCTTCTAGTTCACTGTATTTTGGGATGGGAAAGGGGGAGAAATAGGGGCCTGAGCGATAGCACAGCGGTAATAAAAGCATGTTAGACACTGGGACCCTTAGCATTAATGGCAAGAAATCCCAGGCAAAGTTTTTCCATCAGGAAACTGGGTGTTTTTGTCCTTGTTGTTGCAAGAAGACCTAAGGAGAGAGATCTGGGGGAAAGGGCTGGAGGAATGGGAGAAACCACCTGCTATTGAATTTTTTAAAATTTGGGGTGTCATACCTAGTAATGCTCAGGGTTTACTCCTGGCTCTGCACTCAGGAATCTGCACTCAGCACTGCACTTCTGATAGTGTTTGGGAAACTGTATGAGGTGCTGGAGATCAAACCCTGGTCAGCCATATTCATGACAAGTGCCTTCCTCTTTGTACTATCTTTTCAGTTCCTTATTTGCTCTTTACACCTGTCTTCCGCTGCCGAGTATCAATGCAAAGTAACAATACTAAGTAATCACTAGTATGTATTTGAACACTAACTATGTGCCAGACCTAGATTTCCTGAGCATATCAACCTTTACTCCTTACTGCTTTGGGGTGTAGTACAATCAGCCATTTTCATTGAATAACTTCATCACTTGGAGCTCTGGGTCTTGGTAGGTGCCTAAGCAGGACTTGAAGGCATCATCTGAATATTTGTTTGCCAACAGTAGCACCAGCACAGGCTAGTGTGAGCTGACATGGGCTGGCAGACACCAGCATGTAATAACAAGCCAGCATGTCCAGTGTCCACCACAGGTCAACATGCACGAGCAGATACCAGCATAGTCCAGGTCAGGTCATTCATCAATCACCAGCACACATGAGCATATACTAGCAAACAAAAATATGTATCAGCAAACATCAGCATGGGTGAGATAGCTTTCTAAACATCTGTCCTGGAAGTGAATCAACTTTTGTCATCATTCTATAGAATAATTAGCATTGTTCACTGTTAGGAAGCTAAAGGTTCTGGTCTTAGCCCCAGCCACAAAGCCCATTGAAGAGGTGGTGTGGGGTCTGTGGATCAAGCTGCCTGTCCCAGAGCCCACACTCAGACATCAGGCCTTCATATTGTCTTTATTTTCTCCAAGTCCTGAAGAGATAATCTTAGACACTTGAAAACACTTCAGTGCTAGTAAGATTTAAGATTTAAGTAAGATTTAAGACTTATCAGAAGGAGACTTAAGTCTGTCCAAGGAGGATCCTGGTCTTTGTGCTAGACAATGGGCCCAGAGATGAGAACTGGTTAAGTTCTGTTACTCTTTCTTTTTTTTTTTTTTTTTGGTTTTTGGGTCACACCTGGCAGTGCTCAGGGGTTATTCCTGGCTCCAGGCTCAGAAATTGCTCCTGGCAGGCACAGGGGACCATATGGGGCGCCGGGATTCGAACCGATGACCTCCTGCATGAAAGGCAAACGCCTTACCTCCATGCTATCTCTCCGGCCCCTGTTACTCTTTCTTTCCTCTCTCCAACTCTTCTTTCTTCCTAAATTCATCTATATACCCATACCATCTATCCATGCAGCATGTATCCATGCAACCATTCTTGCATCCATACATCCATCTATCCATCTACTTTCCTATACTCATTTATTCAGCTCTACCTCTATTTCTATAATCTATCACCCTTCCATCAACCATTTATCTACTCATCCATCTATTCTTTCATCCACTTGCTCTCCTATCTCTCCCTCTATTCCTCCTCCAAATAGACTGATCACTGGGTTACAGATAGAGATCAATACAATGTATGTGGGGGGTTTTACTTTAGAAGAGAAGGGGGTTAAGGAAGCCTCATGAAATATATGGTCTTCTGACATTTCTTAAAAAAGGAGATGGCAATAGAGATTCATGAATATTTAGAAATTCTCTGGAACCATTTTTGACATGAAGCAGTAATGTCTTTTCTCTTGTGATTCAGCTTCTTCTGACCTCTCTTCCCACATTCATCATGCCAACCTCACTTCTTTCTTTACTCACCTTGTCAGCTTCTCCTTCCTCATTCACAGTGTGTTGTGGGAATGTGAGAAATCACAGAGACTGAAAACAGTATAAAAGCTGATTAATAAATTATTATAAAGTATTAAAATTTATATTGGGGTTTCCTGCACTATTTTATCATGTATAATTTATTAAGCATGCTATTTGTCACCTGGTTAAGCATGAATGACCAATATTTCACTGGGAGATCTGATTTATCCATGCCCTTAGCCCTGTGGTATGGGAGTGTCAGAATCTTTTTTCCCTGGGGAGTTGGCAGAAGAGCAGCCCAGGGCTACCTTCTGATAGCCATAATGATCTCCTCCACAGACCAGGAAAACTTTTAAATTTTGTTTTCTCTTCCTATAGACTGAGACAGAGCTGGGACAATAACCTCCCCATAGTCTCTGCCTCTTCTGTGCTTGCCATTATTTACCAAATTCTTACTTGGGGGAGGTCGTGCCCAACCATGCTCTTGGGACCATGTGGTGCTGAGGATCAAATCAAGAGCTGTAACCTGCAAAGAAAAATCTTTGGCTCTTTGAGTCATTTCCTAGGCTTTGATTCACAAAATATTAAGGATTAACCTGTGTAGTGACTTATGTAAGGTAGGGAGGAGAGAGACCATCTCCAGAAGGAAATATATGGTTTCCATCTCTTCCCATCTCAGGCCCCTGGAGAAGTGCCTACGGGAATCTAGGACTGATGAGTGGACCCCAGCACCGGACAGACCTGAGCTTCACCAGTCCCATAATAACGTCATCAAGCTGCAACTGGTTCTACTTGTTCTGCCCCATGTGGGAGATGATCCCTGCACCCTGATTTCTTAGGAAACTGTGGCACACAGACTGAAGAGAGGATTGCTCTACAGGAAAGAAAAATCAGTCCAAAATTCTTACCAGACTCTCTGGATCCATGATATTGCATCATAGAAAAGAATTTCAGGCAGAGAAAAATAGTGAAGTAAAAAAACAGTTTTATTTAGAGATGCGAGAAAGAGAGAGGGAGAGAGAAAGAGTTGCATTCAAGATAGAACTCTGGTGTTGTCTTAATATAAATTAATGAGTCCTATTGTTGGTCGGGAGATGATGAGGCCTTTCTCAGCTAGGTCCAGCTCCCACAGCCTCTATGGTCTGGAAGGTTGCAGGATGAAGGTGGAGAGATTCACAAAACAGTCAGATGAAGTCCCAGGAGTCAGCCAGCTTTATTTCACAATCCCTACCACCATGTACACCTCCTCACATGACTTCTATACTAAGTCTTTTCCTAGCAGCTACTTCTCTACTCCTTCTGGCTCTCTTGGCCTCTGCCTCCCTTTCAGCTGCTTTTTCCAGGCTTCCAAATTGGCTTCCAGGCTGACTAACTCTCTCCCTTTGCTGATGCTACTGCTGCTGAATTGCTGATACTATATCTCTCTGTTGAATCTCGCTGTTGATTCTCACTTCTGCCTATTCTCATTTCTGCCATTTGCCTCTCTCACACTTCTCTCTCTAACTCTCCTTCTTATCCCCTCTCTCCCCACGTCCCCCATGTAGACTCCTCTACCTGCCCATTACAGGTGGGCAGTTCTGATCATTCAGGCGGGATAAATAAGAAGTTGGGGGAGGAGGGGATACCCACACTTTGGATTCTCTAGAGAGGAGAATGGAGGCCCATTCTCCAGAAATGTGGGCCCTTTCCTAGAATGTGGAGGTGCCTCTGGCCTTTGCAGTGTTGGTTTTATAGGTTTTTCCTCTTAAGCTCTCCTCTAAATGGGACTTCTCATGTGGATAAGATAAGAGAATGTTGCTATGGCATTGTCAAAAGGAAGAGCCATAGCAACAAGGAGGAAAAATTACCCCATGCACTGTATTTTCAACCCCAGGTGAACGAATCTGAAGCAGGGTCGCGCATGAAATAATCCAAATCAGGCTGAGGGTGAAGCACGTGCAGTCTGGAAGTCTTTTTTCCTCATATGGAGAGCAAGCTGTCTGCTGGAACTGCCATTTTTATTGAGAACAGAAACCACCCCTGGGTAGGGTAGTAAGGATAGATAGCTCATGCTATCCTGAGCCAGTCCCACCCAGGTTTACAAATAAGCCAATTTCTGTTTTGGGGTAAATTCAAGTTGTAAAAAAATATACAAAGGAACCAGGGATGAACTTTGTTTTAGGTAAAATAAGGTGTAATCTAACAAAAGAGATTGGAATTTTGATGTCCTTTTTTAGCTTTTGTTGAAGTTTTTTCTCTCCAGAGGGTTGTCTAGCCTTCTCTGGTCTGTGCTGGCTCTACTTGGGCTCTTATAAGAACTCATTTCCTGTGTTCACCAAGTGTGGCCCCGCCATAATGTTTTTTGCTATTTAGGGCTAATGACAGAGTGACTTCTTCCAATCCCATCTTGGTTTTATTACTTCCTAAGACCTCTTTGACAGGGATGATGCCCATCTACCTGCCTGCTTCGAGCCTGCATCTGCCTGCTCTAGGAGGAGATTGGTAATAGAAGCTAAACACAATAAATGCATAAGTGTGACAACAGGTTACCCAGTGATGAGTGCTACAAATATACTAATGGAGATCAAAGAAAAAGGCAAGACACAGTGCAAGTAGACTAACAACCCTTGTTTGCTAGTAGCAATGATCGTTGCTCTATGCTACGCAGTGAATCACTGAAATTTTCCTGGCTGGAATAGCATTTGGGTCTCAGTGGATTGAATCAAATGCACCATATACACCGACCTGTTCTATGAGGTTGGAAGTCTGATTAAGCTAAAGCAGGTGGTAGGGAGCTGAAATGTTAGTGCAGTTGATCCTCTGATCCCACCAAGAGTTATGCCTGAGTGTGCAGTCAGAAGTGAGCCCTGAGAAAACCAGGTGTGCCCCACTCCCCGAAAAAGCAGGTGATAGTTGAATATCAATGCCTAATTCCTGGAGGCATCTGTCTCCTCATCCAGCACTCAGCAGAGAGGGCATTACTACTGCCAGGCCTAGTCTTCCTGTCCTTGCAGGAGGAGGAGAGGCAGTGGTTGGAAAGCTTAGGCAGAGCACTGGGCAAAGGTACTTTGTCTTCACAGGAGATGCCCTGGAATGCCGAAGGCCAGGACAGTGCTAGCCAGTGGTGGGTTTAGCAAGCTGAGATGGAAGCTCAAGTGATGCCTCTGCTCTTAGCTACCAGGTCTTGTAGAAGGTGGCATTTAGGGAATGAGGTGGTTATGATTCCCAGAATGAAGGAAGGTCAGGCCTATAGCTGGCAGTAATTGACTTCATTCTGTCCTTTCTTCTTCTTCTTTTTTTTTTTTTTTTTGGTTTTTGGGTCACACCCGGCGGTGCTCAGGGGTTACTCCTGGCTGTCTGCTCAGAAATAGCTCCTGGCAGGCACGGGGGACCATATGGGACACCGGGATTCGAACCAACCACCTTTGGTCCTGGATCGGCTGCTTGCAAGGCAAACACCGCTGTGCTATCTCTCCGGGTCCATTCTGTCCTTTCTACTGAGCAGAGTCTCAGGGAGATACTGCTTCCCCCATGGGGTGGATGCTTCACATAGGTTATCCCCTGAGTAAAGGTGGTATTGAAAAGTAGAGCTAGAACCAGGGGCGCAGAAGTAGGGGGCAGCTGCATATATGGGTAGATTGAAGGTTTCTGGGAATTATAGAGAATTTTATACAAACCATTTCTGGAGAGACATGCCCTGCCCCGAAACACCCCAAGTCTGAAGACCCAGCCTCAGCCTAGAGCACCACTGTGACTGTGGATAGGTGGAATGAAGCTGCATCCACAACCCACCCCCCCACAAGGGTGGTCCCTTATAATCAGCACAGTGAGTTAGCTCATGACCCCCCAGGGTGACCTCTGCAGACTGCACCCCAGACTATCATGTGTGTTCCTGCCCTATCTCTCCACCCTGAAGAGGTGGTGGATGGAAGGGACCCCTGGACCCCTGAACTCCTGGTTGCTATGTGACCTGCCAGCTCTCCTCTGCCCTCCTTTGCCCCAGGATCCCTCTATCATTGCCATGAGCCATGTCCAAGGCATGGGGGCTTTGATGAGAGGAGGACTGAGTCAGGCCCTGTCTGTACCCAGGAGACCTGGGGGACTTCTGGAAATGAGGAGGGCTAGCTCTGAACAGAAAGACCCACTTACCTGGTGTTCTGTCTACTCTCACATTCTCCTGACTTATTATCGCATGATAAATGGAACCATTCCACTTCATGATTTTGTATTGGAGGAGATTTATAGATTGTCCTGGTGGCTGAAGAGGCTGTGATTAAGGAAGCATGTGCTAATGAAAAAGGCTGCACCAAGCTGCACTAATTAATGCCCAGCCTGGGGCTGTCAGTGGAACCGGGAACAGATTTGCCCACCAACGAGCCAGACTGACACCTTCCCAGACCAGAAGCTGACAGGGACAGAGGAAGTGATTCAAGTGCAATTAGGGCTGGAAACCATCCCCTGCCCTGTCATGTGAGTGTCCAGAGAGAGCCATCAACACCATCCCAGGGTTCTTGTCTCCCCCAATTCTCTCATTCCTTCTTGCCTCAATTCCATCCCAAGAGACTTTGCCTTCCTGCAAATTTGGGATGGCTCAGGCTGATGGCCTTATACTTTATCTTTATGGTTTTGGTTATTTGGTTTTTTTATTTTTTAATTTTATTTAGGCCAGGCTTACTCCTGGTATCATTCCTGGCAATGCTAAGGATACCATAAGTGGTGCTTGGAGTTAAAGCTTGGTCAATAGTGTGCACTGCAGTTGCCTTCCCTACTATCTCTCCAGATCCCCCAAACTCCAGTTTCTAGAGCAGAAGCCCCACCTCCTCTTGCCCCAAGCACTAGTAATTCATGAGCAATTTTGCATCCTCAGATTCTGCCTGGATTTTTGATGCAGCCCTCTTGACTAAGACATTTGTGAGTAGGGGAGAAGATGATTTGGGAGAGGTTCTCTGGCCTAAGAGAAGCTTGTAGCCCCTATACTTGTTCACCAGAGTCTTCCCATCCAAACTGCTTTCATTCCTTTTTAAGTAGCTCTCTTCAGAGCACCTTCTTGTTGGCTGAAAAAGTCAATTCTTTCTATCAACATAGCCCCAAACTCTCACTATCCTCATTCCATCTCTGAATGTAAAGGGTCAGGAGTCAAGTTTTGGGGAGACAGGTTCTGAGGTGTCATTTCAGAACCAAAGATTTTCAGGTCTTCTCTTGGTGACCTTGATCAAAAGCATAGAAGGGAGATTTGGGGTGGGGCCTGAGCCTGGGCTTCTGCTGATCCCTTGGTGATTTCTGGAAATTGGGGTAAAGGACCTATAGCTCATAAAGCTGGAACCATGGGGCCAGGCTTGGTGCTTCTTCCCTGGGGAATCACTGGGATGGAGGGTCTCTCAATGATCACCTTCTGGGAAGGGGGCTCTGGCCTCCTAATGAGGGACCTTGTCTGTGTCCCAGCAAGGTTGGCTGTCAGATATACCTTCTCCTGCATCTGTCTAGACCCCTGGTACAGGGATGAAGCTCCAGCTCCGACTTAGAAACCCAAAGATATCACATGATCCTGATGTTGCTCATGGCTCCTTTGATTGCTTGGGTTTCTCTGTCTGTGACAGTGTGGAAGAACCCCTCCCTATCACCATTACCCTATCATCCTAACCACCCTTACCACCCTTACCACCCTGCCAGTGCTTTCAACTGTGTCTAAGTAACAGAGTGGCGGGTGCACTAAGAACAGAGGGTAAGACCTTAGTTGGCAAGTGGCTGACTTGGGTTCTATTCCTGGAAACCATTATGGTCCCCTGAGCCTGTCAGGAATGATACCCGGTGCAGAGTAGGAAGTAAGCCCTTAATGCCACCAGGTGTAGCCCAAAAATTAGAGAGAGATATATAAAGAGATAGAGAGTGAGAGAGTTGTATCATGACTGGTAGATGTATAATTTTGGCTCAGAGGCTTCTGTGGAGGAAGAACAACACCCATGTACTATGATGGAGCCAGGAGCTCCATCTTCTCTGCCCCTGCATTAGGATAGGGGTACAGAGAAGACCAGCTGCACTCCCATGGGTACTCCTGGGGTTCTGGCTATCCCCAGGGGCATCAGAATCCCTCAAGAGGGATTCACTGAATGAGAAACAATGAGAGATGGTACCCACACTCAGGCTGGCTCCTGTCTCTGATGATGAATGGAGATGCCAGGCCAGGTGATGGTCCTGAGCAGGGTAAAATGGCTAAGCCTGAGAACTGGAAGAAAAATCAATCAAATCTCCCCCCCCCCCCTGGCTTGGGGTCATCAGTCTCTCAACAGGTTTATAAATGACCCCAAAATGTGGCATATCACATTGGCTAGTATCGGCAACTTCTCTGGAGGAGATCAATAGGCTAGAATATAGAATGCACATAGTGCAACTCCACTGTGAATAAATACTCTTAATTGAGGGCAGACCTGTATTATGCACTGCATGTACAGGCTCATTCTCCGGTCTCATGCTACAACTCTCTCATTTATTTTATTCTTAACTCTTGGAATATATATATGGCAGGCTGTGGTGTTGGGCTGGACTTCCTGGATGCAAAGAAAGCTCCAGTCAGAGTCCACTGTCTTGGATGACTTTCACCATTACCATCCAGCATCCAAAATGCCTTACTTTAAACCTTGAAAATAATTTTCATAAATACCTTGTTTTCCCAACATTTTATTCCCAAGAATTAAGTGAAAAATTAATACTTTTAGGGGCTAGATAAATAATAAAGGGGTTAAGGCAATTACTTTGTAGGCATCCAACCCCAGTTGGATCTTTGACTCTACCTTTGGTGCCTTGAGCACTATCAGGAGCTACACTTTACCACAGAGCCAGTAAGAGCCCTGAACACCACTGGGTGTGGCCCAAAAAAACCATTAATTAAATATTTTAGAAGTTATTATGATTAGCAAGGCTCTTATAGCCAGGTCACACTCAATGCCAGGAAGTTCTAGAAAGTGAGTAGAGAGTTGCTGATGAGATAAAGCTATAATGGTATGTGTTGTACCAGGAGTTACATGTATCCACACACATGTCCACTTCTTGTCTCCTCATCTACAAGGGAGGGCATATTTGTGACCCTGGTCACCTTCTCTCCCCTTTCACATCCTCCTGATATGGCTTTACTTGCTACAGTCACACTCACTATTCTCTCTCTCTCTCTCTTTCTCTCTCTCTCTGTTTCCTGACATCCTTTTTTGTGTGGTCCCAGACTGGACCATCTATGTACAAACCTGATTGAGTCTCTCCTATTAAAAACAAACTAATTAAATGAGCTTGTGGTTCTTGAGTTCTACACCATTTACTTGTGCATTCTGTGCTCTTATTTTCATGAAAAATGTCAAAAGCATGCTTTAAATATTGTATCTCCTTCTCCTTTCTTGTAGGGTCATATATCTGCTGATAACATTTTCACTATCCTATTAAAATGTTAAAAGTGGTCTAGTTCTACTGAAAATATTTGTGCCAAATCACCAATAGCCTTCTTTATTTGCAAATTCCAATGAGAATTTTTTCTTGACCTCATAGTGACTCCTCTTAGCTGTTCCAACCATTCATTATTCCTTCCTTAAAATTCTGTTTTCTTAGTTTCTTTGACATCCAGTTTTTCTGATCTTTAAAATTTTTTTTGGGTAAACAGTTGTATAAACATTGAGTAGAAATAAAAAATTATCAAACTTAAACTCCAAACCCAAAGTCACCGACAACAGAATCGATACCCAATCTACAACAAGCTATACACAGAGGGGACCAGTTACACTAGCATCCTTGGGGGGGGGGTGGCAATGCAGGGAGATATAGGATGTATGCTGGGAAACAAGGGTGAAGGGGAGGACAACAATCAACAATGGTGGTGAAACCTTATTCATTGTCACTGTGGACCTTAAATATTACTGTGACAGATTTGTAATCCACTTTGTTCACAATAAAAATAAAAAATAATTTCTTTGTGTATAATGCTTCCAGAAAAGCTTTTTTCATATTATAGTTTCCAAATGATCTTAAACATTTTTTAAACCCAATAATTATTTAGATTTTTAAAATTCAACACTAGGCATATAGTCACTGATTTCAAAATACTTTTTGTTTTGATATTTAATTTGATCTTGCTAAGGTCAGAAAATTACTTGTATATTTTTAATATACTGAGATTTTTCTTTGTAATCAAAACTTCTTTTAAAAATTAGCAATTGTAGGGCCATAGCAGTGGCACAAGCGGAAGGGTGTTTGCCTTGCACGCGCTAGGATGGACCATGGTTCGATCCCCTGGATTCCCATATGGTCCCCAAAGCCAGGAGCGATTTCTGAGCTCATAGCCAGAAGTAACCCCTGAGCATCACTAGGTGTCACACCCCCAAAATAAATAAAAATTAGCAATTGGTTGGTATTTGGAAAGTAAGATACATTCTTTCTTTCTTTCTTTCTTTCTTTCTTTCTTTCTTTCTTTCTTTCTTTCTTTCTTTCTTTCTTTCTTTCTTTCTTTCTTTCTTTCTTTCTTTCTTTCTTTTTTCTTTCTTTCTTCTTTCTTTCTTTCTTTCTTTCTTTCTTTCTTTCTTTCTTTCTTTCTTTCTTTCTTTCTTCTTTCTTTCTTTATTTCTTTCTTTCTTTCTTTCTTTCTTTCTTTTTTCTTTCTTTCTTTCTTTCTTTCTTTCTTTCTTTCTTTCTTTCTTTCTTTCTTTCTTTCTTTCTTTCTTTCTTTCTTTCTTTTCTTTTTTCCCCTCCCCCTTTGCCCTCTTTTCCCCTGCCCCTCTCTCCCCTCTCCCCCTTCCCCTCCCTCTCCCCTCCTCACATCTCTCCCCCTCCCTCCCCTTTCCCTTTCCTTTCCTTTCCCTTCCCCCTCTGCCCCTCCCCTCTTCCCCTCCTTATCCTCTGCCCTCCCCCACCCTTCCCTTCTCCTCTCCCCTGCCCCTCCCTCCCCACTGACCTCCCCTCCCTCTCTGCCCTCTCCTTTCCCCTGTCCTCCCTCCCTCCCCTCTTCTACCCCTGCCCCTCCCTCCTTTCTCCCCTGTCTCCCCTTCCTCCCCCTCCCCTCTACTCTGCCCCTGCCTCCCTTTCCCCCCTGCCCATTCCTCCCCCTCTCCCCTTCCCTCCCTGTCCATCCCTTTTCTCTCCCCCCGCCCCTCCCCTCCCAAGATACATTCTTTTATTACATGCATATACAAATGCATGGAATACACTAAATTAGGATCGCCAACCATGGTATTCAAAAAAAACTCCCCTCGTGATTTTTTTGCACGTTTTATTTGCTCATGAATGAAAGCTTCACTAAAGACTTCCACTTTTTTTCTTCGTTTTCTTTTCTGAACATATTTCAGTGTTATTACAATATACATAAATATTCCTTATATTTGTTGGTCTTTGGAAAAGTGTGCCATTCCTTTCTATAAACTACCCCTGTTGTAAGTTTTCCTTCTCAACTCTGACCTTTCCTCCTCTGCCCTCGTTAAGAGCTGTTTCTCATGCCTCAGCCTTCTCAAAAAGCCAGCTTTGCTCTTAGATGTTCAATGACACAGATTAGAGTGACCTTTAGCTGTAGTTCCTGAGTGCTGCTATTTCTCCAGGTTACTAATATCTGTTACCAACTTCCCATTTCTGCTTCATCCAGATCCCTATGAGTCCCTCCAAGCTCCACATCTCCAGAACTCCTCTAGCCCCATTGTTCTTGAGCTATTTCCTCTACAGATATTCTCCACCTCATAATTTTACTTAGTCACCCAAATAAAAAATTTAGGAGTATTTTAAGTTTGAGTCTCCTGTTTTCCTGAGAAACTAAAAGACAAAACAAAACAAACAAACCAACAACCTATGATTCATAGTTTAGGGACAAAACTCATTTCCATTATTTATTCACTTATTTTTAGGTGTTTTAGCATTACTGGTATGCTCAGTAATGCTCAGGGATTATTCATGGCTCTGCACTCAGGAATTAGTCTGGCAGTGTTTAGGGGACCACATGGGATGACAGGGATAGACTCAGTTTGGGTACAATCAAGGCAAGTGCCCTATCATCACTCTGATCCCCTCCTACTATTTTTCCTCTACAGCAATTAAAATGAAAAACTTATAATCACCCATTTCTATCTCATATGATTTTTCAGACAGAAGTAGGCCTAAACATTGGGAATAGAGGGCTGGGGGAAGCAGAGATAGAAACAATATCTCTAGACCTGCTATCCTCGGGTCTACAAATACCACCAATTAAACAGTCAATGATCTTTAGCAACTTGACTTTGGAGTCTAAATTTCTTTTTCTTGGAATTATAAGAACTAAGTAAGTTGATTCAGAAGAAGCTAATTATTTTCTTGCACATGCTAAGGTAATTTCTATAGTATTACTATTTCATTTTCATTTCAGAAGTTATCAAGAATCATGGAGCCAACCCAAACATCATTTTTCAACTGTAAGCCTAATGTCTAGAATTAAAGGGCCACTGCTTCCCTTAAGATAATGTCTCCTTTACCTCAAGATATTTGGTCTATTGTCATTTTTCTTTTGCCCTTGATAGATCATGCACATTCATTTAACCTTTTTTTCCAGAGTTTCCTCTTAAACCCTCTAATCATTTTCACAGGATTTGGATTGCCTCCAATTTCCTTGTAGCTTTTGGAAAATTAGAAATCCTAAATTGAGCATAACAGTCTAATAAGGGCCAAGATGATGCCAAAGATAGCTCAAGACATTCGTTCTTGTCACTTGAGTGGACAGACAGGTGCCTCTATGATTTCTCAGTAGCTTACCTGTGTTGAGAGGTGTATGCTCACAATGAAAACCCCCCAGATTAAACCTCAGGGCTGTGATCAGCAAGAATTTATGGAAGTAACTTAATACTGTCATTGATCTCTGTAGAACTAGGGGATGTGCTCAGAATTTCTAGAAGCAGTCTGACATGCCTCTCACATGGACCCAGGGAAATCATGGTGTGTGTAAATTTTGGAAGAAAAATGTGAAATTTGAAGTTAGGATTAACTTCAATAGAACCCATTCTCTGGCCATTTAGACTTCAGTTCTTATATGGGCATCTTAATATGGTCCTAATGACTCAAGTTATTTAACTTGCATGCTACTTTTCATTTCCCTCATCCACAGAGAGAAAGCATTTAACTTTCAGAGTTGGAGAGCAGAGGGTTCCATGGGGACTAGTGAGGAATAGAAGCTGGAGCAGGAGGCAAATTAGTGCTGATAAGTGGTCCAACTGGTGTCCTGGAAAGGCTGAAATATTAGAGGTTCATTACATAAAAAGGACTGTGATTCAGCCAGAGAGGGAACAAATGATGCAAAGAAAGAAATTAATTTAGAAGTAGGGAGGGTGGAAAATCTTGCTTTAAAAAATTTTAAAACCAGGGTTAGAAGCATAGGGGCATTGAAAATAAAGAAAGAAAAGGACAGGTTTTCAGGAAGAGAGAGAACTGGGCAGTTCATCGAACAGGTGCATTATCTAAGGGTAATGAATAATCCAGCCACTGTTAGGAGAGGCAGCAAAGATGATGGTACATCAGGTTGTCAGACACTTAACTGCAGGTGGCTCAGGGCATGGGCACTAAGATGGCATGTTCAGACTAAGGAGGTGGCTGAGAAAAATGACTCATTACTACATTTTAGGAACAAAGTAGAAGATTGGGGGGATACACAACAATCATTCCCAACCAACCCATTCAGGGAACAAATCTTTCCCTTTTTCTCTCCACATACCTGAATGTAGCTGAGTCTGAACTTAAACTGGTTAAACTGTTTTTTTTGCCATTTAGAATGAGGGGTGTGGAGATTAGGGCAGTTGGTGCTACAGAGAGTTCCTTCCATTTGGCTTTTGAGCCACCATTCTTGATCCTTTTGCTGTTGGGTAAGGTTGTGGAGAGAGATGGAAAAGGGAAAAGGAATGGGAGGAAATCAAGATCTTTCAGTGAGCCATTATGTATTTACACAGATTAGCAACACCTTTGTATATAGCAGCATATGCACTGGAATAGTGAGATTTGATTGTAGAGGGATATGATGAAATTACTAATGCATCTTCCTACCATAGATGCTCGCTCATTTTTCTAAACTTCATCAGGGTGAAAGGAAGCACTGATGGTTCTTGAGAAAAGGCAATCTAAGAACCACAGCTTCCTTTGGCCCTTTGCCCATTTCCTGGGCAGCTGATTGACTGCATGGGTGCATGCTCAGAGCTGTCACCTCTTGTCAACCTGAAAGGAAGTCAACCACAGTAGATAAAGTTTGTGCCATTTTCCTGGATCATGAAAACAAATCAGACTTTGTAGTTACTCGAATGGTAACATTTTATTTTTTCAGATTTTGGTGGTATCTGAAAGGCTACATATTCAGATAGTACTCAGTGTTTGATACAAGTATGTTAAATCATGGAAGAAATTCTCTTATAGAAGCTACAGTGCCTGCTGGAGAGTGCCTCATAGGCCAGTGTGTTGGGCCTTTCTAAAGCAGGTGGTGGAAGAGACTTCAGTTTAGTAAGATAGGGCAGGTGAGGGAGCCACATGACTGGAGACACACATATTGGGGTGGGCAGAGCTTCTCATGGCCATGGCTTTTTATACTAACAAATTCAAAGACTTCTTCCTCGTGAAATTTTCTTATACATGTATGGATATGGTGGTTAATATGCTGAGTGAAATGATTCAGAGAGAGGGGGATAGATTTAGAATGATCACACTCATTGGTGATATCTGAAAAAATAGAATGGTAATATTTTCCACAGAAAATAGAGATGAAGGCCAGAAGGATAAGTCTATGGTAGGAAATTTTCCACAAAGGGTGATGGTGGGAAGGGTGGTGCAATTATGACAGAGAAGGAACCACTATAAAAATGTTAGTTGGAAATGTTCAATATGGACAAGAATTGGGAAGATTGGTGATGGGAAATGTGCATATTATACATTATATGACTGTAACTCAATCATGGACAACTATTTTGTGGAAAAGCTATTATTAACAACAATGCAACCATGGTGTTTAAATAAAACATTAAAAATAGAATGGGGGTTGAAATGGGGTAAAGTAATATACATAATACCCATTCAATATTAGTCTTATAAATTACTTTTTTTTAAGGAAAGAAAAGGAGACAAAAGAAAAAGATCTACCATAGAATGGGTGGGGGTGAGGATAAACCAGGGATATTGGTGGTGGGAAACATGCACTGATGAGGGATGGGTGTTGGAACATTGTATGACTGAAACTCAACCATCAACAATTTTGTAACTGTGTATCTCACAATTATTCAATTAAAACTTTATTAATTAAAAAAAAGCAGCAAACACTTCTCCGACTTGCAGCTCTGCTGCCTTCTGAGCTACTGGAGTATTGCTTGCTGAGTTCCTTGGGAAGGGGTGTTTTTCAGCTCAAATTTTGTTTGTTTTTTTGTTTTTGGATCATGCCTGGCTGGGCTTAGGGTTACTCCTGGCTCTGTATTCAGGAAATTATTCCTGGCTTTGCTCAGGGAATGATATACAGTTCTAGGGATCACAATTTTGTATTTTTTGTTATGTTTTATTTCTCTTTTCCCTTTCTTCTTTTAAATTGATATCTATAATCTTTAGACAGACTCCTCCTGGTTTTTTGCTTTTTTTTTTCTTAAAAAAGAAAAGCATAGCTTGAATCATCTTGTTATGCCTCATAAATTGAATGAGAGAGAAATGGATGATACCAGGACCAGACAGTTGTATGAGCATTGGGTGTAAATGGAAGTATGATCAGACTTAAAAACCAAATCCAAGGTCAACGAAGATATTTGATAACAGTTTTGCCTATTAAACGAATGTATCTAAAGATATATTCAAAGGAGATTTGTATGTCCTCTTTAAGTCTTTTGAAATAGGTGGGAAAAGGGTAAGATCAGAATCACAGCTTCAGCCTGTGATTTGGTTTTGTGGAGTCTAGAGAAGATAGCTCCTAACAGTCACATATCAGGAAGTATCTTCAAGGGGGACTTCTAAGTCTCTGAATCTGGTAGTGAGAAAAAGTTTATGGTGAAAGGAGGTGAAGGAAGAGGGGTCACTAAGATCAAATCAGTAGCAGCTGAATGTTGGTTTCTTGTTATGTTGAGAATCTATCTTTTCACTTTGGGAGCTGGTTGGCATCTGGCTGGGGTGGGGAGAATGTTCTGCTTCATAAGGAGTTAAGGACTGAAGGTTAAAAAGGTTAAATGTGGAGCAATAACATGGAGGGATAGGAAAGGGTTTGTAAGGTGGTGAGCGAAGGGGGGAATCTATGATTGGGTGGAGAACACTATACAACATAGATATTATATCTATTACATATGGACATTAGACTGACATTGGTATGGAAGACACATGCACTTGTACGCATACATCGGCAGTCACAGAGGATTGATTCATAAATTGCCTTTGAAAATATGACCCAGGTGATATGGGACAGAACACTTTTAATGGAAATAAAAAAAGAAAAGAAGAAATTAAAAAAAAGTATAGCTGGCAAGTCTGATGTTAACGTTTTCCTTTTTTCTTTCCTTAAGCCAACCGTGGTTGGTAAGGGTGAACTCAACGGGAGAAAGGATTCATAGATTGTGTATAGAGTATTCTTAAAAGCAATCAGTTTTTTGGGGGCTGGAATGATAGCACAGCAGTAGGGCGTTTGCCTGGCATGTGGCTGACCCAGGACAGACCAAAGTTTGAACCTCCAACATCCCATGTCGTCTCCCAAGCCAGGAGCGACCTCCGAGTGCAGGGCCAGGAGCAACCCCTTAACATCACTGGGTGTGGCCCCCCAAAATCCAAAATCCAAAATCCAAACCAAACCAAACCCAATCATTTTTAAAATCTAAAAAACTAAGTGACAAGGTAATGTGCACTGTGTGGGGAAATATACAATGAAGTTGGTGTTATATCTATTACAAATGAGCATTAAACAGCTGTTGGTATGATGAATAATATACATTCATGCTTATTCTAAGGATCGATCCATGAGTTACCATTGAAAAGCTGACCAAGGTAAAATGGGACCTTAAAAAAGTAGAAAGAGAAAAAAATAGATTTAAAATAAAATTTTAAAAAAATGAGAGAGGGAGTTAGAAGGGAAAAGAAATTAAAGCCAGCAAAGGTTGTTCATTTCTGGACCAATCCTGGTTGGTGAGGGTAAGCTTTGCATTACTGAGGAAAGGCTTCCTGGATTGGATTGTGTATAGAGTATTCTAAAAATCTACATGGTCTGGTATTGAGAAGTATATAGAAAGTATATACAATGGAGTATTATCCAGTGAACATTGGGCATCCCATTTTCTTTTCTACAAGCAATCTAAAATTCTGAGTGTTATGGTATCATGGTAAACTAAATACAGTAGTAGCTCAGGTGCTAGTGAATTGGGAAATGAGGATTGATGAGGAAGGACACCAGTTGAGAGAAGATTCTGTGCTGGTGCTGAGGAATGGCCCTGATGTGAGGGGTCCCCGGACAGCTTGGCTCCTGCCAGGTGGGAGGAGAGACTGGCTTGTGGTCCATTCCTCCATGACCACCCCCACCTCGGGACTCACCATTCTGCCTAAACCTGGCTGAAGTGGGGAGGCTGCCTATCATAACCTGGATTTTTAAGCTTGTTTCTATTGATTCAAAGTTATGACAATGGCTTGATTTTTGTTGCCCTGGATTTTCCTTACACATATTGGTTCCTTTTTTCTTCCAACAAAAATGGCGGAATCAGAAGGCAGACATGTAAGATCATTACCCATGCACCCTTCCACCACAGCTCTTAGAGATTATGGAATGGACCCACTTCCCCCAAACAGGCTACTTATTAGAGATTGGCATTGATACAGAATCATAAGTAAGTCTTCCCCATCAGGAAAACAATCAACAACAATGACTAGCTCTTAGGGAAATTGGTACTAACACAGAATCAGAAACAAATCCCTCCCATCTGGAAAATAATCAAATAATCAAACAACCTATGAGGGTTATTTTCTGAATGAAACTTGCCTATATATGTAAATATGTAATAAAAAGAAATCAGGTAATTGGAGACTTTTTATCTGATTTATTAGCTGTTAATGCACCCATGATTTCTTTAAGTAAGTAACAGAATGGCTTATATTCACCAGTAGCTATCCCAAAACACCAGCTTTTGATAGAAATTGACTTAAAGACCATTTTTATAACATTTTCAATCACCCAAAGACAAAAAGTACTTTGCTTTTTCTGTTACTTCTCTCAATAATAGGACACCCATGAAACAATTTTAATGGAAAGTTTTGCCTCAGGTCATGATGAATCCACCTACAATGTGTCAGTATTTTGTTGTTGCAATTTTACATCCAGCTTGTGAAAAGTTTACTCAGGAATATTTGATTTATTACATGTATAACATTTTCATGTTAAGCTCTACTCACAGAGAATTGCAATGTATTTATGAATTTGTCATCAGCTGCTTGCAAGGTGCTGGTTTAACAATAGCCACAAAAAAATCAAGACTTTACCTCCATTTCAATACTTGTGCTTCATATTAAAGTGCATTTAAATGCATCCTCAAAAGATTTCTATTTATTGTAACAATAATGACTTTCAAAAACTTTTAGGTGATATTGAGGCTGGAGCGGTGGTGTGCCTTGCAGACACTAGCCTAGGATGGACCGTGGTTCGGTCCTCCAGCATCCCATATGGTCCCCCAAGCTAGGAGAGATTTCTGAGCACCTAGCCAAGAGTAACCTCTGAGCATCACTGGGTATGCCCCCCCCAAACAAAAATAAAAACAAAAACAAAAAAAAACAAACCAATAACCTTTAGGTGAAATTAGATTTGTCTCTCCCTTGGAATTTCAAGCTCAGAACTCAGCAATTTATTTAGTATATTGGAAGAAAGTCTGGACTTAAATAGCCCCAAGGTGTTTTACTCAAAAAGCCCAAAGGAATTATATTTTTTTCATGAATTGACACCAAAATTACTATCTGTCCAGGTTCATACCTGGAGAGAAGGTGTGACATTTCATTTTTGCAACCCATCATTCTCCTACAGGTGCTGTTGCTCAGCTATCTGGGGCTTTATAATGGATTTATTTACACAACAAGCAACCTTGCACATTTATGGCTTATTTGAAATTGATAACTGGTATTATCATCAAAGCAAGGATCAGGGCAATTTTGAATCTGAAATAATAGAGCTGACAATTCCAAAAATAGACATATAATGCATACTACCTCTCTGTGAGCTCATTCAATGAGGTTTATCTGAGTTTTAAAGAGAAATTTACTCCCAATATCCTACTTAAAAAACCTGGTATTTCTTTAAGAGGACACATTTTATGATTTCCTTTATTATTCATTCCTCTTCTATACCTGATGACCCCATGTTTCACATTGACGGGTTGTCATTGGGAAAAGGCAGTATCCCTGGCTCTTCAATGACCACAGCATTACTTACTAAGTTTGGTAATAAAGTGGAACTTGCCACTTTAAATTACTTTAAAGCAGTGCAACATAGTAAGCTATTCAGCTTAATGTAGTAGGATTGCTCCCAGGAAATAGTAACCACCTCTATAAATGTTCATAATCAGGTTGTTCAAGATTTGCTGCAGCAATTACAAGAACTTTTGTATGTCCTTGAATAAAAAACACATGTAGCTAAGGCCAACTCCAGAGGTTTACAGACTAATGCATTATGGCAAATGGATATCAAACGTGTTGATTTTTCCCAATTAAATCCTATCTCTATGTAGGAGGATACATATTTCCATTTCATATGAAGTGTTCTAATGTCTTCTGAATGTTCTAAAGATGTTTTTCACCTTCATGATATGTTTTTCTGTCACGAGCATTCCCCAATTCATAAAGTTGGTCAATGGTCCTGCCTACACCAGTCAACTTTTCATATTTTGTAAGGAATGGAAAATCAAACATATCACTGGCATCCCATATAATCTATAAGGACAAGCCATAGTTGAAAGAGCACGAAGAACTCTAAAAACTTAATTATTAAAGTACAGAAGAAGAGGCATGCCACCCACAAACATTTTATCCTTGACATAATTTTCACTAAACTTCTTAAATTTATGCCAAGGAGATTCCTATACAGCTGCAGAGAGACACTTTAAAGATGTTCAGATACAAAAAACAATTGATTCACCTATTTGGGTAAAAATAGATAATAAATGGATTGCTGGTAATCTCATTAAGGAAAGGAATAACGCTTATGTTTCTATAAAAACATGCCCTGCCAAGAAACTCTGCCAAGAAACTCTAGGTCCCACTATGCCTTGTCAGAAGCAGAATTTTCACAAATAAAAAAACTCAGATACAAGTGCATGATAAGACTACAAACATCCCTCAGAATCAACACAGATTATGCAAAAGGATGAGAGAAGGAAGAAAACTGCGACATCAACAGGTAATGAAAAAAAAAAAAAACCAAAACCTGACACCTCATAATGAGATAGAAACTATGAGGAGTGGAAATTACTAGTTCTAGAATCTCAGTTCTGTAGATGAAAGAGTTGGTCCTGCTCTCACCAGAGTTTATAATTTAGAAAACACTTGTTACAGGAACTCAGTGCTGCAATGTCTGTATAATATTCCAAGTTTAACTAATTACTTTTATCAGATTCATTATAAGGAAGACATAAACAGGTCAAATCTATTGGGACATAAAAGAAAAGTGGCTTAAGAGTTTGGTAATATTATAAAAGCTTATGGGCAGGACAGCACAGGTATATAAACCCAAATTTTTTTACTATGACCATTGGAAAGATAAATAATCATTTTTTTCAGGAGACAGTCAACAGGATCCACACGAACTATTTCTATTCTTGATGAAGGGTCTTCATTAGGACTTGAAAAAGCTGATAGGCAGAATAGACATATAGAGCAAAATAGTGATCATCTTGTTGGCTCAAAAGCTATAAAGCAAGCTTAGTATAGACACAAGTAGTTTGATGAGTCTATTATTGCTACACTCTTCCAAGGCCAGGTTAAATTCATAATTCAATGCTTCATTTGCCACCATGAATCTCAGACATAGGAGATCTTTACTTATTTTCCCTTTTTTGACATGTACAGATAAATGCAAGTTTCAAGATTGCCTGAAAGTGTTTTTCAAAGAAGAAGTGAGAGACAACAATAGGGTATTGCAGCCACTGCAATGCACAGCAGTATTCCTTAAATATCACAGATATTTGGAAATTACCACCTGCGCTTTTAATATATTTTAAACACTTCTTCTACAATGGCAAGAAGATGAAAAAAAAAACTACAGACCTACGTGGACTTTCCTTTAGAAAACCTTGACATATAACAGTCCATTATGGACTCTACACTCAACCTTGAACAATACAATTGATTATGCTTTGAACCATTATGGTGAAATGGAAAGGGTCATTGCACAGCTTATTGTAAAAATACAGCAAGATAACACTGATTTAAATTTGATGATCAAGAAGTTTCAGAAATCTCCAACTTTTCTGTAAAATCTTCAGCAGCTTATATTCTTTCTTATACTTCAAAGAGACCATGGCACAATGGAGACTGTATAAATTAACAGATGTGTAACTGAATGCTCTTTATAGATGTCTATAATAATGTTCTAATGTTTTTACCAATAGAAATATAGCTTCAGGATGTTCCTGGAAGACATGAACTCCTACTGCAGTGATTATTATAAGAATGTTTTAGTGTTTTAATTTCAATACTATTATATTTATAATAACTTTTATTGATTTTGCTCACAGTGAACCTTGGAGATATAGGTTGGATGCCCTAGTTTTGCATTATGGTGATATTCTGTTAAACCCCTAATACAGTGATCATTATGATAATGTATTAACAAGTATTTTAAATTATTTATTTCCATTTGATTATACCTGGTTGTATGATCTAATGTCTCTCTTCACAGAGACCCTTGGATAAGATATCTGAGTGCTCTGAACTCTTGCTATAGTGCAAAGTCATTGAGTATGCATTTTGCAATTTACTTTTAATCTTTGCTAGTTTTTTACTATATCACATAGTAATCACATAGTATCACTTTGTTCTCAGTTTGCTTTCAGGAAAGGAACCTGGATATTCAAAATATGATACTATACTCCAAGGTAAAGACTCATTTTATAGCACTCATTATCATATTATTTAGTATTCTAGACTTGAAAATTATAATTGTTTTGGAAATGTTCTATACTCATTCTAGACTTTGAAGCCTTTTTTGGGCAAAGTTTTCTCCATCAATGTTGATCCAAAAACTTTTACACCTGACATGCTGGCTTTATATTTTGAAGTGCTTTGCTCCATTCCACTCGGGTCAATGTTTCAAATGCAACTTACAGATCAATCTTTTTGTCCATCTAGGTATGTGTGTTTGAGTGTGTGGTTGTTTTCTTCATATCCATCCATATTGCATGTAATGTCTATTTATGTTGTATCTTAGTCCTTCCTCTTGTACTTAGTCCTTTCTTTTCTATTGTTCTCTTTCATTCTCCCACACCCAATTTATTATTTCTTCCTAGTTAACTCTTTTATCCTCAGTTCTCAACTCCTCATAAACTTCTCCTTCTACATGCCACAAGTGGAAACCCTCATCTCCAGCCCAGCTCCTGTCTCTGCCATGGAAGAAGATGAAGTCACTGCTGGGGACCACTCACTTTATGGAGCGCAGGACTTGGGCAGCACCATTTGTTGTGTGAACTGCTGTGGTCCTCTCCAATAGCTTGTCCTGCTTTATACCATTGCTCTGATGCTGTCAAAATCACTGGAGTCATTAGGTTGTGAGTCATCCTCAGAGAAGAAGGCAGGTGCACAGTTATTGCTATGTTCTTGGTGGTCACTTTTTTTGCCACTTCTCTTCACCATAAAACTGTTGCTAACAACTGATTTTGGCTTTTGAGAGGTCCTTGGCTCTAGGACATTTTCTGATCTATGACTGCTGAGAGTCTTTATTTCAGATTCCACAAGACTACATTGCCAACTTGTAGTTTTGGTCTAGAATTTATACTCGCCTCAGACCATTTCATTAAGACTTATAAGGTATACCTTCTTTGTATATTTTAAGTGTATTTCTTCAACATGTTTATTCTTTATTGTATATTTTATATAGTTACTGCTTTTCTCCTTCTCCTTAGATTTGCTAGTAGGAATTTCTTAGAAGATAGTATAGAAAATACCGATGAAGTTTTGTGCTTTTGATAAAACTAGGTTAAAGGAAGTGTTTGGTTTGTTATCTTTTCTGTGGGCCCCAAGACACTTTTTCATTTAGTGGGTACATTAAAATCAGAAAATATTAGATACTAATAGGAGTAATTATCCATTAGGAATGATAACTCAATAATTTTTTGGTATGGGGACCTCTCACTCTGAACATTTGCCACAGGAACTTCACTTAGGCTTTAGCTGTTTGGAACATTGGCTGACCATCCCTAAGCTTTGGGTCTCATTATGGGTCCAGCACAATTTTCAGCACCTATACCAGAAATCAACCTTCTACCAGAATGGACCCTGGATATGCCTTTGCACATACTTGCCCTAGGATGGGCTGACATGCTAATCTGACTATGGCTTGGATATCAGCAATGACGTGATTTGAAGCCTTTTTTTTTTTTTTTGCCTCACCACATAATAGTGAGATGAAACCACTCAGGACATCCTGAATTTGACTTAACGTATATGTTAACACCAATATCACCAATTATTGACACCTGACAGTGATAAACATAATTTCTTTTTTTCTTTTTCTTTTTTTGGTTTTTGGACCACATGCAGTAATGCTCAGGAGTTACTCCTGGCTATGTGCTCAGAAATTGCTCCTGGCTCTGGGGACCATTTGGGATGCTGGGAATCAAATCCAGGTCTGTCCTGAAACAAACATATGCAAGGCAAATGCCCTACAACTGTGCTATCACTCCAGCCACAAACCATGTTTGAGGTGAACCCTTCCTGGGACCTTAAAGACAGACTCTGAGGTTAGACGAATTAGTGTGCCTGGATCCTGTTGTTGGTCTTATGGAAGGATGCTTCATGAGTACTGACACCCTGTTTTTTTAGGCCAAAGTTTTTTCTTTCTATTTTTCCAACTTTTCCTGTGCCTATATGAAGTATTGACAATCCATTTATCTTTTAATTAGAGGCATCAATCTTTCCCTTAGAAAGTTCACATTCCCTTGGAGTGTGAATTACTTTGTTTTACCTCATATTTCTGCATTTTCTATAGTCTATTATGGGTAGATGTCATATTAACTGGGTAATACCCCATTCAGTATATATTTTGTTATTCATTAGTTGGAAACACTTTTGAATATATCACTTTGGATTGGTGTTCAGACCACTTGTTCTCAACTCAATAAAAATCCTGATCTCAGAAAAACACTCTCTTGTACATCAGGCTTTCCTCAACTAAACTACTTGATTCTAAGGAGTGGATAGTTTGTGTTTTGGAATTCCTGAACCCATTTTACACCATTCAGTGTGTGTGAATTATTTCCTGCCTTGACATTTGCTTCCAGATCTATGTCTCTCCAAATGTTCTGGTCTTGAAGCATGAAGCTACCATCACAGGTATCATAAGAAACCAAGGGACTTAGTGATTCATTGGTTCATGGTGAACCCCTTGAGGGGGGTACTAGGACAGGGCTCAGTGGAAGATGCCTTCATCCATAGACAGAAGCCAGGCTGTGCTGCCAATTGGATACTTGTTCACAGAGCCAGGCAGCAAAGAAGTTTGTGGTGTCTACAGTAGGGAAACTAAGTCAGATGTGGCCAGATCCACATTCAAAAGAGTGATGCTCAACTCCTTGGGAGGTCCAGCTCTGGGGGTCCTCCCAAATTTTAGCCTCTCAAGTGGAAGACCCATGGCCCCTTCTCTGCAGTCCAGGTTTCTCACATGCCTCTCACAGATGTTTCCTAGAAAGGCCCCATCCCTGCTCTTTTGATAACCCAGGATTACCCATGGGGTGCATTTTCTGTGTACAGCCCAGGATACCCCAGTTCTGCCTGCCATTGGAAGCAGAGCAGGGAAGTCACTTCACAGAGGTCTGTTTGAACAAAATGTGATTTGAGGGAATTACTTAAGAAAGCACTTAGGGTGGTATGAAAACTCATTTCTGTTCTGGTCTCTCAGCCTATTTCACTGTTGAAGTACAGATGCAAATGCAGCTGACCCTTAGGGTCTTTTCTCTTCACTCCCTTGGTCTCATCTTGAAGATACAGATGAAAGTGGTCCCTGCTCCCTGCCCATCATTAGGGTGGGAGTTAGGAAAGGATATGCCAAAGTGCCATCAGGACCGTGGCAAAGATTCTGGGGCACTTTAGTAGTGGTAAAAGTGTCATGACTTTGTGCATCCAATCCATAAAATTACTGTAACCTACACTAATACACAGTAAGTAAATGCTCAGAATACCTCCTGTGGGGAGGTGTTTGGTGAGTTAGGTTGAAGCATTTTGATTTGACAGTAACCCCAGCTCTGAGCAGCAGAAGCAATTTCTAGCCCCTGGGTGCTATGCTAGATGGCTCAGCATCTTGGATACCTTTTCTCTTTACCCTGCAAAAAAAGCCTCATTAGGAAAAGGGTTGAGGCATGTGTATTTGCACCTGACAGATCATGTACAGTCACTGAAACCCCCCAGGGCTCCCAAGGCTGCCTTCACTGCTTGTGACACATCACCTCTGTCCTCTGTTGTGACAACAAGAGATGTATTAGAACTCACAAGAACTTGCTGCAATTTTGATCTTTGTCTTCTGTGGATTGGGGAAGGGGGTGGATGTATGCTTCAGGGGGGATCTTTTGAAACATAAATGTAAATCCAAAGAACACAATTATTTTTAGAAAAAACTCACTCTTGACTTGGAATTTTTGGACTAGACTTCGATCAGCCCAGAGGGTGGAGGTCTTGCTATTTCAATAACATGTCTTTTCTGCTGGGCAGGAGGAATCTCATTCCACACCCACTTTTACACACATCTGACTGCCAACACAAAAGCCACGGGAAGGTTGGTGGATCTTGGACTTGTCCTATGTTTACTAATCGTCAGGGACCTTTTTATTTAAATAAGTGCTTTTTTTTGCAACCTTTTTTTTTTTACAAACACAACTTTGGAGAGAGTCTTTACTTTTGGGGGAAAGTAAATAGCTCTGCTATTACATCTGGTCAGAGATACCTCTTTTTGTTATCTGATCTCTTCCTCCATCAGTTCATTTAACTCTCTTTTTGTCTGTCCATCTGTCCACCCACCCATCCACCCATCCACCCACCCACCCATCCACCCACCCACCCACCCATCCATCCATCCATCCATCCATCCATCCATCCATCCATCCATCCATCCATCCATCCATCCATCCAACAAACTCCTAGTTAGTGTATGCTCTCTATAAAGTAGGTATTGTACTGATATCTGGGGATATTGAAAAATAATTCTAAACATATTCTCAAGGACCTTAAGGTCAATTGATGGACAAAAGCCTTATACAGACTATTCTACAGATTAGAAATCATACTACAGGGAACAAAGACAAGGGTTGTCTAGCCTCTTCTTGACAGTCCCCAGAAGGAGGTAAAATTTGGGTTAGTCCAGTGCTTCTCAATTATTTTTCTGTCATGCCCCCCTAGGAAGAAGAAAACATTTTTGCCCCCCCCAGTAGACTGTAAATAGTATCTTTATTAAAAAACTTTAACCTGCAGAACAAAAATATATAAAACAATTTAAACTGATTTTTTAATCAGAGGTGATGTCTGAATTAATGGCTACAATGAGCATGTTTTGCAATGCATAGCTTTTCGAAGCGGGGTTTGAAGCAGGACACAGCACATCTCAGCTCCAGAAACATACAGAGACATAAACACAGGGCTTACCTTGTTATGACAATGTTTGCCGAGGTCAAACATGCCCCCCTTTATGGAGCCTTGCGATCCCCAGTGGGGCGCGCCCCACTATTTGAGAAGCACTGGGTTAGTCTTACAAAAATGAAGAGCAGAAATGAGGTGGGAATGCTCAGTACAGCTTAGGTTGAGAGATTATCTTTATTATAGCTTATTAGAAAGAACTGTGCACTGAAAGGAATGTGATATGAAACTCTGGGGTCTTGGACTAAGGGAGAGAGAGAGAAAAGTGGGGCCAAATTATACTGTATTTTGATTATTTTTGTTCATCTGCCTTTTGTCTTCAGGATCAGACCAGAGAGATAGTTCAAAGGACTGGACACATGGTTTGTAAGTGGGGGCCTGGGTTTGATCCTCAAGCACTGAGCCAGGAGTTACCCCTAAGTATTGTTATGTGTATCCCCCAAACCCAAACTAAACAAAAATCATAATCAAAATTAGAAGATGTTGATTTAATCTTAGTTTAATTGGGGAGAGTCTCCTGTGAAATGCTCAGTAATTTTGGAGCCCAAAAGTGTTTCTTTACTAACCCAGTTATCCACTCAGCACAAGGCCCTACAGAGCTGGGATCACCTGGCGTACCCTCTGGTTCTGGGAAAACTCCAGTGCTGTGGCTAGTAATGCCAGGAATAAAACCCAGGTGGGTACATGGCCATCATTCTATCTCCTAGCCTCTAGTTAAACTTAGCTCTCACTATTGAGCATTTATATTCCCATTAGTGATTCTAAAATGTTAACTCAAGGATTTCTAGAAAATATGAAAAGAGGCTATTCTTTGTATAGCTTCAGTCCTTATTTATTTATTTATTTTTAAATTTTTATTGTTGTCAAAGTGAATTAAAAATCTTTCACAGTAATATTTAAGGCACATAGTGACAATGAATGAGGGGCATTCCCACCACCAGTGTTGTCCTCCCTCCACCTCTGTTCCCAGCATGCATTCCACATCTCCCTCCTTTACCCCCCATAATGCTAGTGCAACTGTTTCCCCCTTGTACAGCTTGTTGTAGCTTGGGTATCAATTCTGTTGTCATTGACTTTGGATTTGGTATTCAAGACTGATCATTTTATTTTTTATTTATTGTAAATTACAAATATTTCACAGTAATATTTAAGGTACATAGTGGCAATAAATCAAGGGCATTTCCACCACCAGTGATGCCCTCCCTCCACTCCAACTGTAGTTTTTTTTTTTAATTTTTTAACTGAAACCCATCTACAAACATGTTATAATCACGGTGTTTAAACAAAGACACTATTATAAGAAAATAAATTAAAAATAAACAATCCATTTTCTTCTTTTTTTCCCCCTCTTTCTCTTTTTCCTCTTTCTGAGATCAGATGATATCAGGTACTTTCAGGGTGTTGTGGCTGTAATCTCTTCTTTCTCTTTCTCCTCTTCTTTCTCTTATTCTTCTTCCTCCTACTCTTCTTTCTTTTCTTCCTCCTCTTCTACTTCTTCTTCTTCTTTTTCTTTCTTCTCCTCTTCTTCATTTTCTTCTTTCTCTTCTTCTTTCCCTTCTTCCTCTTTTCTTGTCTTTTTCTTCTCTTCTTTTCCTTCTTCCTCCTCCTCTTCTTCCTTCTTTTATTCTTCTTCCTCTTTCTCCTCTTCTTTTTCTTCTTTCTTACTATTCTTTGCCCTCTTCTTACTCTCCTCCCTCCTCTTTTTTTCAGAAGAAAAGGATGAATCCTTTTCATCTTCTCCTTCTTATTATTATCTTTCACAATATTCTTCTTACTCCTCTTCGCCTTATTCTTCCTCTTATTTGCCTTATTTTTCTTACTCTTCTTCACCTTATTCTTATTAAAATTCTTCTTCCTCTTCTTCCTGTTCTCACTCTTCCTCCAACTCCTCTTATTGTTCTTGTTCTGGGTTTCTGGGACTTAATTGATTCCTATGTTGTTTCTGTTGAGTTTCTCAAAGACTTCTATTTTCATCGGTTCACATTCTTTGAGTAGTTTAGACATTGTGTGATCATTTGCTTTAAAGTTCTCTCCCAATCTCTTCTGTTATATGGAGTTGTTCTGGATCTCATCCTCTGGCTCACTGACCCCGTTTGCAGCTGATGTTACTCAAGTGCAGAGGTTTTCCATTGAGGTTTTCAATTCATAAGCCGAGTTTTTCAGACTTGTTATTTCAGTGTGAAAATTTCTAATTTCAGTTATCAAATCCTCTCGATGCTTATTTGTGCTCCAGTCAAGTCTTTCAGCTTTTTTTGAGCTCCCTGAATATCTTCGATAATTCTATTCTAAACATCTTATTTGAGAGGATACCTAACTGTTTGGTACTTTTTGGATTAACAGAGCAGCCATATTGATTATTTAAACATGGGGTTGTACTGCAAAATTTCCCCATTGTTAAGGTTGTAGACTGCTTTTTACAAAGTGGAGAAGTGGGGTTCAGGGGTTAAAAGATAAGTGTGGCCCTGGAGTGAAGCGGAGCAGCCATAATGCTTGGGTGTGTGTCCTGAAGAGATTATGATCCTTGGTGTCTCTGGGCTGGCTCCCACAGAAAGAAGGCAGAGAGCAGGGCAGCAGTCCTTTATAATCGACTGCTCATTTTGGGGGGGGGCACACCCGTTTGATACTCAGGGGTTACTCCTGGCTATGCGCTCAGAAGTCGCCTCTGGCTTGGGGGGACCATATGGGGCATGGGGGGATCAAACCGCGGTCCGTCCTATGCTAGCGCTCGCAAGGCAGACACCTTACCTCTAGCGCCACCTTCTCGGCCCCAGACTGCTCATTTTTTTTGTTGTTGTTTGTTTGTTTTTTTTGCTCAGGGGTTACTCCTGGCTGTCTTCTCAGAAATAGCTCCTGGCAGGCACAGGGGACCATATGGGACACCGGGATTCGAACCAACCACCTTTGGTCCTGGATCAGCTGCTTGCAAGGCAAACGCCGCTGTGCTATCTCTCCGGGCCCAGACTGCTCATTTTTTATTTCCACCAAATGAACATACTACTGTATAGTCTTGGTACCACCCATTTCCCCCCTCAAATTATGCGGTTGATCAAGGTGATTCCAGCAATGTGGCTCTCTCTATAGGAAATACAAGAAAAGATGGAAGAAGAAAAGAAAAAAAAAGGGCAAACAAAAAACAGAAAAACTAGGAGTCCATCTAAGTGTTATAAATATCCATTTAGAAGAAGGAAAAAAGGAAGAAAAAGGTAACAAGACAAAACAAAAACAATAAGGAAGTAACAATAAAAGAACAAAAAGAATAAAAAAGAATAAACCAAAGACTAAAACCAGCTACGAAAAAACAAACACCCAAACAGAAAAAATAGCATGGTTAGCTAGCCAGCTCCTTCAAAGAACTATTACTTCACTGACATTTAGGGAGAACATGGAAGGCTCTGGAACAAGGCAGAGGCATTTTGAGGTCGGTGATTCAGACTGAGAGTATCTGGCAGGAGGGAGATTGGGGCTAGCAAACTACCACAGAGATCTGGACCAGAGCTCGCAGGACCAGGTTTGGAGCACAGGGATGGAGATGAGGGAAATCCATAAAGCCTGGAGACGGTGGCACCATTGGACAGAGTCCAATGAGTAGAGACCAGAGGGGAGGAAGAGAACGGGGTTCAAGGGCACCCTGGCAGAGCCTCAGAGAGAATGACCAGTTTTGAGTGCAATTACCCTCTGATTCTTCCAGACTCAGATTGTTCCAGATTATGCCCCCTTTCCTGCAGACATCCCTGTCTAAGTGAAGTGATGGTCTGTGTCTCTGTGTGTGTCAGAATCTCTGGGAGAGGCAAACTTGCATCATTGTTATTGGATGGAAGAGAGCAGAGAATAGGTCTGAAGCACATGTTTAGCTTGTGGAAGTCCCAGGTTGGAGCCCAGCATCATGTGGTTCCCAGAACATGTATGAGGGTAATCCCTGGGCATAGATGCAGGAGTAAACCCCTGAGAGCTCCCAGGTGTGGCTCCCAAATCAACTAGCCAAATGGTTGCAAACTCTGGGTGTTTCTATTGGAGAAAAACCACCTCACATGGATGGAGCCAGCTCTGCTATGCAGAGTCTGTGTCCGTTGGGCACCATTGTTCCTTGACTTGGTAGGGCTGGTCCTGCATTCTGGGAGCAGCAGAAATCACTTTAAGTGTCCCCTAAGTCATTTGTCTCACAGAACACACAAGAATGTTTGCTGGGCTTGCTGCAGCCCTGGCTGCCTGGTGGGAAACTGATGAGTATGGAGCTGCTGAGTTGACACATTGCAGACAGTTGCCTTTGTCTTGGGCCCTTCCATTCATCTTTATTGGTTCTCTCTCTCTCTCTCTCTCTCTCTCTCACCTCAGTCCACTCTCTCCTCTTATTTCTCTCTCATCTTTTCTCATTCTTCTCTTTTCTTTGTTTTCATTCTTTCCTCTCTTCTCTCTCTGTTCTGTCTCTTCTCCCCTTCTGTTTGTCCCTTCTCTTTCTCCTCTCTTCTCCCTTTCATTCCCCTCTACTCTCTTTTCTATCTTCATTTCCCTCTCTGTTTCTCCTCTCTTCTCCCTTTCTCCTTCCACTCTTCACTTTTTTACTCTTCTGTCCCTTCTCCCCATTTTCTACCTCAAACCTCAGAAGTTCCACAGGGGATGCACCTGAAACTCTGGTTTATACACATGATCTCATTTTCTCCCCAGCAGAGTCTCCTGTCCCAGGTCTGGTATTGACACTCAGGTTGCATCTTCTCAGCTCCTTCATCCACTCTCTTCCACCTCTCCGCCCCCAACACTGTCCTTGGCAGAGCTCAGCCCCAGATTGTTTTGCCCCCCCCCTACTTAGCCCTCCATTGAAGTATTTATATGATTATGCACATTCACTTAATTCCCTCATTATTTTTGCATTTCTGCTCACTCAAGATTATTTCAGACCACTGTCTGTTTTGGTCAAATCTTTAATTACAGAATCAGAGTCTTCCAGAAGGTTATGTTCCCTTTCATGCCTCTGTCCCCCACTAGGTGGTGTGATCTACATGTACATGCCTAGAATTTGTATGTCCTTCTGCAGGACAGAGGGCAGCAGCTCATGAGTCTCATGGCTTTGTGGTTGCTGGTTCTAACTAGGTTTGGGGATAACATGCTGAGCAAAGGCCGCTGCCTGTAGATAGTACAGAGCTTCTGACTCTGTAACTTTTAATTGTGGGGGCCCAGGAAGGCAATGTGAAAAATAGTCCTGAACTGACTCTTCAAAGCCTAGGTGGTCTCCTCATTCCTCAGTATTGGCATGCTAGCATTTTAACCAAGGACCTGGCTCTGGAATAAAAGATGTGCCTGTGTCTCCTGTTTTATTTTTGGGGCCATACCCAGCAGTATGAAGGCTTTACTCCTTCCCTGTGCTCAGGAATCATTCCTGGAAAGGCTCTAGGAAACTATATTTAGTGCAAAAGTTTGCAGTATCTCTCCTTGACAGCTCCTGCTTCATCTTAGAGCTGGGACAGCTGTGTGGGGGTACTAAGAGGCAGGGTGCTGGCAACCTATAACCCCAATCTGTAGAGCCTGAGAGGGAAGTTCTGTAATTTTTTGATGTCCCCTATGAAATTTTCTGCGCTGAATCAGAAGTGAGGGTTAATGAAATCCTGTTACTGCCAAAGACCCAGGAACAGTTTTGAGTGAATCTGAGAAAGAAACAAAAATCCTGGGTTCCTTTTCCTTTCCCAATATGAATTCTGGGTTTTGAAAGACAAAAGAGCAAGCTCCATCTTTCTTAGCATGGCCAGATGGGGGTAACATGAGGAAGAGGGTCTCCTTCAGCCTCTTGGGAGCTAATGAACATCTTTGAAAATTAAGGGGCTCTCTGAGCTGAAAAGACACCTCATCAAATTGTCCTAACAAGGAAGCCTAGAAGTATACTCAAGTAACAGCATGCACCCCACTTCCCTGGAGAGTCCCAGTGCAGTGTTGCAGCTGGAGTCCCCTTATTCTACATAGCAACTCACACCCCAGTGTTAACTGTTTTCCAAAATAGAATAGTGACTCACAACAGCTTGGCTCAGAAGCTGGACCCCACCAATTTATTTTGTGAAAGAAAAGCCTTCGAACTTAATTTCTTCCTCAGAATTATTTATGTTCACATTCCCAAAGTGCTCTTTTACCCTTGCAGTGTCTTCTAAATGATGTCAGCTGTTATGGATGTCACCTGGCTGCTGGATTTTTAAGTTGCAGGCTGCCTACTGCTTCCAAAATTATCTAGGGCTGAGCATGGCATGAAGTGTAATGGTAGGGAAAACTTATTTTCAGTGGCCAGTATGCCCGACCCATCTGAACGAGAGAGAATTTCAGGGACCACCACAAGATGGATGGACCCCTCCATTGTCAGAGGCAGTGTCTAAGAAGCTGCATTGACCAAAGTGCACTTTGGAGTCTCATAATTAGCAGCCCTCAGAGAACCAAGTCTCAGAAAGTTTTCTCTCCAGCCATCTTGGTTTGTAACAGGCTTTGTGGGAGGTGGAGAATCTCTCAGTATTCTGGGTCACATGTTGGCCTTTTTACATTCTTCTTACTTCTCTCTGCTCCCTCAGTGGGCTAACTCTTGGATATTAGGAGCAATTGCACCCCAAAGAGGAAGAAGTTCTTATCTACAGAGTGGTGAGTAAGGCTTTCAATGAGGTGAGCTGTCCCTGGGGGTTACTGAAAAACAGAATAGTTTTTGCATCAGTTTGGAAGTGGGGAGTCCATGGTCAAGGCCAAGTCCTATCTCCTTGTAATCAATAGGTATTTCCTATCTGTCCACATGGATGTCAGGTAGTCTTGAGAGGTCACCATTATGAGGATACTTAGCCCTTGGATCAGCTCCCCAAAATCCTACCTGCAGCCACTGTCACTATGAAGGTTGGCTTTCAAAGTTTGGATTGATGAGAGGGGGACACAGACATAAGTTGAGCCAAGTTATATGGTAATATGTGTCTCCCTTCATCGTTTAAGGAGGAGGCATCTCTGTCCCCAAACTCTTGTTTGTATTTCCATTAGACATGTCTTCTGCAATGAACTTACTTAGCTCTGCTCATTGTTTAGTAACTGCTTTTATCTTTCCCAACATCATAGGTGATCGAGAATTTAAGTCATCAGAATTTCTAGACTCTGATCAGACTACATTGGATTGTGGTAGACAGCACTCTCTCTGTGAAAATGACTGAAAATGTCGAGTCAAACAGATATTTAATAAAGTCATGAGAAGTATAACGTGGTTCTTTATCCATTCCTATCAGCAACTTCTTGTCTGAGGGGGTCTTTACTGCTATGTTTGCTGTGAAAACACAGGTTTGAGAACTCACTAGGGAGAAAGGTCTCCCCATTGAAGAGGATGACTATGAAGAACCAGTAGAGTGACTTCTGGGGCTGGAAGGTCCAGAAGTTAAAATTTAATTCTAAATCAGAAGAGAAGACTGGTGAGTGGTTCTGCCTCAGATATTTTCTAGGTATCATGTTCCTGAGATATGTTAGGTACAGAACACTAAGAACCTTACCTAGAAGTCTTTGAAAAGCAGAACATAGCTTTGGTTACCTTACCTCCAGGAGATGGAATTGGCATTTAGAGGTATCACTTTAGATGGCACCTCATAAAAATCCTAGACTCTGGTAGATGAGGAAACAATTAGGGTTACACTGAGTCTTAGCCAAACTGTGTTTCCTCCCTAACCACCCTTGTCAATGAACTAGTCCCATAGTCTCCCTTATGCAAAAAGGAAAAACTGTCTCAGGAAAAGTTTAACACCATTTGGAATTGCCACAATTTTTTATTTTTGGTGTCATACAGTTGATAAAAATGGTAAGGCATGCCAAGAAAAAGGACTAGAAATTAAGAGAAAAAAGAGGTAGTTATAATATTCAAATTACCTCTAGGTCTTTATCAGACAAGAACTTTAAAATAACTGTGATTAAAATATTCAAGGAAATAAAGGAAGAATAAGAATAAAATAGAATTTCAAAAGAGAACTTGCAATTTTAAAAATGTCAATGATGTGGTGATAGTTACTCAGTCTACACATGGTAAAATTTCAGAACACATATTTTGAAAAATTTCTTTAGCTTATTAATTTGTTAGTATGGTGTTAACAGTATTCAGATTCTGATAACATAATTCAGTAAGGTAAGGCACTATCATCACGTAGGTGAAAAAAGGTACGTGAGTTCGGCACTGTTTCAACTATATAAGTATTAAACTATTTAACTTAATAAGCTATAATATAAAATAATTGAAAAATCAAATGGGAGTTCTCAAACTGAAAATGCAATACCTAAAATTAAGAGCATAATGGGTAGGTTGAACATTAGATTTGATATGCAGGCTCAGAATGAGATATAAAGAAGCAAAAGCTGTTCAGGTATAAAAAGTGATTAAAACATGTATAGTGAATATAAACTAACATAATTATAATACTAGAAGTGAAAACTAGGATGAATTAAGAACATTTGAATATTTGATCATTTTTGACATTGATGGAAAAGTACACTTATAAAAATATCTATGGACTCCAAGCAGGATAAATATTAAAACACTTAGGTACATCAGAGAAAAGCTACAGAAAATCAAAGACAAATTGAAAATCTTAAAATACTTTTGAAATTCATTTGGAACAATAAACACCCTCAATGAGCTAAAGCAAACCTTGGAAAAAGGAATATGGGAGGCATTACTGTCCCCAACTTTATACTGTATTACAAAGCAATAGTTATCAAAACAGCATGGTATTGGAATAAAGACAGACCCTCAGATCAGTGGAATAGGCTTGAATACTCAGAGAATGTTCTCCAGATGTACAATCACCTAACTTTTGATAAAGGAGCAAGAAATCTTAAATGGAACCGGGAAAACCTCTTCAACAAGTGGTGTTGGCATAACTGGTTAGCCACTTGCAAAAAAACGAATTTAGACCCCCAGCTAACATCATGTACAAACGTAAAATCAAAATGGATTAAAGACCTTGATATCAGACCTGATATCATAAAGTATATAGAATAACACGTAGGCAAAATACTCCATGACATGGAGACTAAAGGTATTTTCAAGGAGGAAACAGCACTCTCCAAACAAGTGGAAGCAGAGATAAACATATGGGTCTATATTAAGCTGAGAAGCTTCTACACCTCAAAGGAAACAGTGCTCAGGATACAAGAGCCACCCACTGAGTGGGGGAAACTATTCACCCAAGACCCATCAGGTAAGGGCTAATACCCAAAATTTACAAGGCACTGACAGAACTTTACAAGAAAAAAACACATCTAATTCCATCAAAAAATGGGGAGAAGAAATAGTCACATTGACAAAAAGGAAATACAAATGGCCAAAAGGCACATGAAAAATACTCCACATCACTAATCATCAGGGAGATGCAAATCAAAATAACTATGAGGTACCATCTCACACCACAAAGATTGGCACAAATCACAAAGAATGAGAACAAGCAGTGCTGGCAGGAATGTGGAGAGAAAGAAATTCTTATTCACTGCTGGTGGGAATGCCATCTAGTCCAGCCTTTATGGAAAGTGATATGGAGAATCCTCCAAAAACTGGAAATTGAGCTTCCATATGATCCAGCTATACCACTCCTAGGGATATACCCTAGGAGCACAAAAATACAATATAAAAATCCCTTCCTCACACCTATATTCATTGCAGCACTATTTAACATAGCCAGACTCTGGAAACAACCAAGATGCCCTTCAACAGATGAATGACTTAAGAAACTGTGGTACATATACACAAGAAATATTATGCAGCCATCAGGAGAGATGATGTCATGAAACTTTTCTATGTATGAATGTACATGGAATCTATTATGCTGAATGAACTAAGTCAGAGGGATAGAGATAGATGCAGAATAGTTTCACTCATCTATAGGTTTTAAGAAAAATATAAGACACTATTGCAATAATTTTCAGAGACAAAAGAGAGGAGGGCTGGAAGTTCTAGCACATCGCATGAAGCTTACCACAAAGAGTGATGAGTGCAGTTAGAGAAATAACTACATTGAGAACTATCCTAACAATGTGAATGAAAGAGGGAAGTAGAAAGCCTATCTAGAGTACAGGCAGGGTGGGTTGGGGAGAAGGGATATTTGGGACATTGGTGATGGAAATGTTGCACTGGTGAAGGGGGGTATTCTTTACATGACTGAAACTCAACCACAATCATGTTTGTAATCAAGGTGTTTAAATAAAGATATTAAAAAAGAAAATCTTAAAACAAAAAAAATTTTTTTTAGTTTTTTTGGGGGGCCACACTCGTTTGATACTCAGGGGTTACTCCTGGCTAAGCACTCAGAAATTGCCCCTGACTTGGCGGGACCATATGGGATGCTGGGGGATAGAACCATGGTCCTTCCTTGGCTAGTGCTTGCAAAGCAGACACCATACCTCTAGCACCACCTCACCGGCCCCAAAACAAAATCCTTAAGACTTTTTGTTTTATATCATATTTGGATTGCTACAATAGTATTAGAGTTTATGATATGGACATACAAATTTACTTCAAAGTACCCATGAACCAAAGAAAAAGATTAACAGCAAACTTTTCAACAGAAGCAATGAAGGCAAATATAAGAATAAAGAATAGACTAGAAAGTGCTATTTTGTAAATAAACATAACTCTTCGTCTTACCAGATTTTGAAATAATTGTAGAATTAGAATGCTTGTCAATTAAAGTACCAAACTTGAGAGAGGCTACTAAATTTAAAATTGTAGTGTTTTTTTTTATCATTGATAGGAATAGGTAAAGGTAATCATTTTCATTTTAATATAATTAGATTTTTTGGACTGTTATATTAATTCCAAAAATTATACTTAGTTAGCTACTAGAGAGTAAGAGAAAAATAATAAAACTTTATTGATCAGGGGCTGGAGTAGAGCACACTGGGTAGAGCATTTACCTTGCATGTGGGCAAACTGGATTAGATCCTGGCATCCCTGATAGTCTCCCAAACCTGTCAGGAGTGATTTCTGAGCTGAGAGCCAAGTTTAACCCATGAGCACTACCAGGTGTGACCCAAAACCCTCCAAAAGTTGATCAAATTATGAGTGATATTAAAAGAAAAGGTAAAAGTCAGTAAAATGGAGATAAATAATAATATAGTAGACATATTTTGCGTTTATTGACTATGTTGGCAATCAGAGATCCGAGTCAAATGGGGATATTTTACAAAGTTCAAAATTCAAGAAAGGTTTAAAAATATTTATAGGATCATATTATGTATGCATTATGTTCTTAAGTCAGTTTATTTATTCGTTCACTGTAATTTTTATTCCCCCTGTCGTTTCTCCTTGCTAATAAGTTCCAAAAATTCCAGAAGGCAAGGCTTTGTTTTAAACACAATCCCAGAGGCTTTTTTAAAAACTTTTTTAAAATTTTTTATTTTTAATTATGAAAACAAAGATTCAAAGAAAGAGGACAAGGTAAAGTTACAGTGGAAGAACAATCACCCATAAACAGAATTCTCAGTAGTCCCATTGCTGATATCTTAACTTTGAACTTTCAGCCAAAGAACATTAAGAAAAATAAAACAGAACCTATATACAATTGCTTTGTCCCTCAAATCCCCAGATTGTAGTACATAATATTTCTTAGCAGCACACAAAGCAATCTAAAGCCATAAAACTTACGTAACTCCTTAAACATTGAAGACAAAGTACTTTTTAACATTTCCATGCACATGCATATTAGTTTAAGTTAACCTCAAAAGTTTAAGTGGTTTGTTTCTCTTAAGGATTAGAGTCAAAGGAGCACAGTAAAAATGGTGTTAGAGTGGCAATTATTGTTTGCATAGGCCCACCAAAATATGAGGGGCATGGAATGGAAAAGCTTTGTCCTAAATACGAGGAGACCCTACCCCTGACGTTCTCTGGCATAAGACCAACTCTAGGCTCCAGGCAAACTAGTTTGTCCAATCCAGGTCATTGTCTGTAGTGCCAATACACTTTTATTTTTCATGCAGTCTCTGTTGTTGGTATCATGTTTCTGTATTAAAGATCCTGGAATCTGCATATCCTATATTGCAGTCAGGATGGTGCAGAGCGTCCTCTAGTTTCACCTCACAATTAAAGGGCAATGCAGTGAACCCTGTCCTGTAAGCAGGTCGTTGTTGTTGTCAAGTCTTCTTAGTGTTAAGGGAAGTCTCTTTTGAGCAGGTCGATGTCAGAGCAGTGGTAGTGTCTTCCTGGTAGAGGATTGCTTCCAGGTGTTGTTATAAAAAACCTTGGATGTTTCGTAGATACCTTCCCTGGTTCAGGGGCCAATAGAGGATGCCCATTCTTCTGAGGCCTGTGCCAGGTTATTATATCAATGTTCAGGGTGTAGGGCCCCATTGCACTACAAGATTTGTGTGTTCCGATCTCTAATAGATAAGAACTTATTTGTATGTGTAGTATTTTCCCGTTTTAATGTGCCTATGCAAACAAGGAACAGTGCCACGTGGCGTTATTGGTGCATATGGGGACAATAAGATCAAATCCAACAATCCCCATGACATGGTTCAATCATAAGCATTAAACTGAGGTACTCTTCCACCAAAATTTCTTATTGAACAGCTCACAAAGAGAAGACAAGATAAACAATGGATAGAATTGTCACGGTAAAAGAATATTTAGAAAAAGTTATAGCTGTTAAAGAAAATGCACAAAAAATATTCAAAAGACATATGTGTCCATTTTATGTCTTTTGAAATAGTTGGGGGTTGTTAAATCCAATGCACAACTTTGGTCTGTGATTAGAACTGTGTAGTTCTGAAGTTAAAAGGGTAAATGTGAAGTAATGATAGTTGGGGGTGGGAGAGTTAAGGAGTAATAATGAGCTTTGTAGGGGTGTGTGAAAGGTCAGAATCTTTTGGGGAAGGAGGTCGATCTTGGTGCCTAACAAATTAAAGAACTGAGGGTAAAGAGGGTTAATTAAGGGGAGGATAACAAATCCGGTTTGGGATATGAGGGAGTAGAAGGGGCTCTCTGTGGAGGAGGGGAAATCTATCAGATGGGTTATATATACATTGTATATATGAATTGTATATGGTCAGGCTTGACAGGCAGAGAGGAGCTCTGTATAGGAAGTCAAGTCTACATATACACTGATTTTAGAGACCTGTTTGAATATTACCCTCCAAATCTAGGGAATTCCATGTTTTTCCTAAAACAGTCCAGAATTAAGAATATTTTTGGGTGTTGTTAAAAAGTATATATGTTGCACAGGCGCATTTGCGCCCGCTCGATTTTGAAAATGAATAATAGTAAGAAGTGAAATCCTGAATGGGGTCCAGTCTGGGGTGGGGAGATTTCAGTTCTCTGGACTAAGTGGTCAGCCCAGGGGGCCTATGGCTAGCTGTCCTGCCCAGAGCCCCCAATATACCAGTTGAAGAGACACAGAAGAACTGGCATGTGCAGTCTTCCGGGTGCAGCCCTGCCTCTATAGTTTGTGGATGTATAGGGAGGAATTTCTCTCCCTCCCCACCCCCCAGGGCCCAATTAACCAGGCGTGGCCCTGAAGACCCACCTGGTGTGGGGGGATCTCAGTCCCCTGGACTAAGTGGTCAGCCCAGGGGGCCTATGGCTAGCTGTCCTGCCCAGAGCCCCCAACATACCAGCTGAAGAGACACAGAAGAACTGGCATGTGGAGTCTTCCAGGTGCAGCCCTGCCTCTGTAGTTTGTCAATCCCAGAGGCTTTTGACATCTGACCTGGCACCAGTACTCTAGAGCTGTGATATCAATGGACATAGAAAGCCAGAGGAAGAAGCTTTTAAGGGCTGACCTAGATGAATAAATGCTTCTGCCTGCAATGTCATACAATATTTCATGGTTGTTGAAAAATGTGTGTCTGAATTTGGTTTGAATTCTGTTTGAATAGTTTGAATTCTGAAACAAGTTTCTACATAGACAAAAATATGATTCCTATTGTTATCATTAGAGAGTAATTTGTTGAATGACAAATTAGATTCAGAAAATTTATCTGCTTATTTATCCTTTTCCATAGGAGTTCTTTCTTGTTTCTGAACCATGTTCCTGGTTTAGTATCATTCTTGTTTATATAAAATCACCATAATCTGGATAGAAAATGCTTTGGGGAGATAAAAATAAAAGTTTTAGCCATCATTATTGAAATTTTAATGTGGAAGAGTAAACTACCATGTCACATTCTACCATTTGATTTTCCCCATCTCTCCCTACCCTTCTCTCCAAGCCCTTTCTCTTCTGTTGTTTTCAAATTTAACACAAGCCAGATTTTGTCTCCTTTAAGGACTCTTTGGATCATTAGCAGTAAATGCTGTAAACCAATTGTAGTTGGTGGTTGAGCAATTACCCATAATGGCTGCATGATGAGTCATAGGTAATGCTGGTTGAGTAAGGGTGCAAGCCTGTTCCCATTTGGCTTGACACGGTCTGTCTCTAAAACAATTAGAACAAAGGAGAAAAGGCTGCTGTAAAAGTTACCCTAAAATCACATCTTGGAAGAATGTCCACTGTGGGATTGAATAGTTTTGGTTCCAGTACCCCTTCCTGATTCGAGGAAAACTACAAACAAGAATTTTGCACAATTTCAATGGACCTTCCATTAAAAGCCCTTACAAGATGAATATTGCCTTACAAAATTCAGGCCTTACAAACATGAATAAACCAAAGAGCCCTTGAGTGTAGATTAAAATTTAGCATTTCTTATTTACAGTTTTTGAGTTTAATTTTTTAGCATCCTGAGACTAAGACAGGCTACTGATCTTAGGACAATAATTTAAACAGAAAGATTTAAAACATAAGATTTAGATAATAGCTTTCAGTGGTTGCACATTAAACTCACAAGAAAATGTGACAGATTACACATGCCTGGCACAAAGTAAAATACTAAATAAGAACCTCCATATATGACATCTTTAAACACCTTTCCATATATGAACAATAGAAAAGCCTCTCTCCAGAAACGTTACACACATGATATTTTTCAGGTAATTTCTAGATAAAGGACCCACAGAAGCATAAGTATAAAAATTAAGATAATGTATTAAAAACCTCTCTTCAGAAAACAGGTCTTAGTACTTATCCCCATCCTAATATATTGATTTAAAATTGCTTTTAGTTACCATTAATTATAAATTTATTTATGATAGACATACAATGTTCCAGCAACAACCTGCCAGTGTCCACTTGTGGTTCCCCCTTTTATATGTTAAGTTGTTCCATTTTGCCATTCAATTCGTTTATTGAGTTTTTGAGGCCTATTATTTGACCTGATATTTCAGTTTGAAATTTTCTCATTTTTATCATCATATTCTCTTGATTCTTATTAGTGTTCTATACTTTTTTTGAGTTTTGTGAACATCTTCCATATTTTGACTCTTTGGCCATATTCCGGTCATCAGTGTTGCTATCTTTATTCTCTATGTCTGGCGCTGGCCTGCGTCCTTTTCCCCATTGTCACACTTGTATTGTGGGTTTTTCTACGTATTGTGGTTGTATTCATTGGCTAAATGATGTACGTGGTTGCTCTGCTTCACTACTTGGCCGTGCTCCTCTTGCTTCTCCCTTTCTGCGTGTATCAACTCACCTCCAGGGAAGGCTAGCCTTCCTCAGATGAAGTCACACACAGGATGAAATCAGGCTGAGAATGCACCACAGCACAGGAGACAATCAGAGATAGGTGCTGGCATCAGAGTTCCAGCATAGTTCAGCCCCTTCCCCCTTTCTGGGTTTATCAACTCACCTCCATGGAAAGCTCCAGGGAAGGCTAGCCATCCACAGATGATGCCACACACAGGATGAAATCAGGCCGAGGATGCCTCTTTTTTCTTTCTTTCTTTCTTTCTTTCTTTCTTTCTTTCTTTCTTTCTTTCTTTCTTTCTTTCTTTCTTTCTTTCTTTCTTTCTTTCTTTCTTTCTTTCTTTCTTTCTTTCTTTCTTTCTTTCTTTCTTTCTCTTTCTTTCTTTCTTTTTCTTTCTTTCTTTCTTTCTTTCTTTCTTTCTTTCTTTCTTTCTTTCTTTCTTCTTTCTTTCTTTCTTTCTTTCTCTTTTTATCTTTCTTCTTTCTTTTTCTTCTTTCTTTCTCTTTTTCTTCTTTCTTTCTTTCTTTCTTTCTTTCTTTCTTTCTTTCTTTCTTTCTTTCTTTCTTTCTTTCTTTCTTTCTTTCTTTCTTTCTTTCTTTCTTTCTTTCTTTCTTTCTTTCTTTCTTTCTTTCTTTCTTTCTTTTCTTTCTTTCTTTCTTTCTTTCTTTCTTTCTTTCTTTCTTTCTTTCTTTCTTTCTTTTCTTTCTTTCTTTCTTTCTTTCTTTCTTTCTTTCTTTCTTTCTTTCTTTCTTTCTTTTTCTTTCTTTCTTTCTTTCTTTTTCTTTCTTTCTTTCTTTCTTCTTTCTTTCTTTTTCTTTCTTTCTTTCTTCTTTCTTTTCTTTCTTTCTTCTTTCTTTCTTTCTTTCTTTTCTTTCCTTGCTTCCAAAAAGGGATGCCTTGACTGTCTTTTCCTTTCTCTGTTGAGGGGGTTGGCTGTAAAGCCCCTGCCCTCCCTAATTTACTATATTTTCTGACATATAAGATGACAGGGTGTATAAGATGACCCCCTACTTTTCCTGTTAAAATATAGGGTTTGGGCTATATTCACCATATAAGACTACCTTTCTTTGAATGCACAACAAATAAAAATTAAAAAATGTAAGAGAAAAAGAGTAGAATCCTCAAAGTTTAACCATATAAGTTTAATAAAACTAAACTTTGGAGTGCCAACAATCATTTTATATCTGTCCTTGTAGTGAGTGACTGTGGTTTTTTATTGTGATCTACTTTGACAGCAGGGAGAGGGGGCTCCTCCAAGAGCATCTGGCTGGAGTGCAGTGATTAATAGGATAGCTAAAGGAATACAGAGATTCTGTGCCCCATAAAAGCTGAACAGAGGACTGTGCACCGGAAAGCCACATACCAGCGATGACACCTGGCGACTGGATGGGATGCAGCCCTCAGTAACCCAGCTCCTCTGTGTGCCCTGAAAGATTAACTATGACAAGCAGAGGACTGAGTGATGATGCCTGGCAGCTGAATGTGATGCAGTGGTAAGAGGGGGGCAGATCACTTGTCCCTGGAGTAAGTTTCTGTATGCCATATACCAGTGTATAAGATGACCTCCACTTTTAAAAAGTCGTCTTAAATACTGGAAAATATGGTACCTCTCCCTTTATTAAATCATGTTTCTAACCCTTTCTTGTTGGGATTTTGATTGGTAGGGAAAATACCTATAAATACTCCCTTGCTTCAGGCACTCATAAACCCCATTGTTCATCCTGAGCTTTCTATCAGTGCCTCATCTACCCCTCCCCACCATCGTGTGTGTTATTTTTCCCTTTGGATATCCCAGATTTTCTTTTGGTCCTATGTAAGCATTGTTATAAAGAATTAAACAGTCTCTAGTCATCATCCTAGGACCCATTCCATCCCCATCATGAGCTGGGGAAACGTTCTCAGGAGGTGGAAGTTGACCCTTGCTGGCCAACAAGGTTGGCATTTTCCTTGCATACAGCCTACTCAGCTTGAATGCCATGCCATATATGAACTCCCAACCTAGCTAGCAGTGATTTCTGAGTATAATAAGTCAGGAATAAGCTCTGAGAACTCCCAGGCATGGTTACTTATACTAAAAAATCCAATTCCTTTGATAATTTCCAAGAAAAATAGATGATTATTTAGCAAGTATTGCCAAATCTATGAGTTTAAAGTAGTTGCTTGTCTCATAAAGACATTTTTTTCTAATCACTCTTTATCTTTGTATGGTTCAGGATTTGGTGGTTTAAGTGATTAAGATTAGCAAAAATAAATGTCCATGTATATTCCAGAGCAGTCTGGTGTGCCTGCAGCTGGCTCTGATAGCAACAGTAAGTGGGAGAGAGAAAGTTAGCACCAGAAAATCTAGTTGAAATTGGTCATTTGAATGAAGAGTAGTCAGATTCTGAAAATGGGTCAAGGGTAGAAATAAGAACACTGAAAAGGAAACACAGGACAGGTAACTTCCTCTTTGAACCATTATCTGTGCTCAGGGAAGATGGCAGTGTTGTAGGTGAATTAGATGTAGTAAAGAGGAGAGAGAAGACAACCATGAGAAGATCCACAATTTCCTTCTCTACTCACCTGGGTCTCCAGGGAGGTGCCTGTGAAATCTAGGACTAATGAGAACCTTCACTGAGCTTGGTACAAACTCAACTTTCACTTCCTGGAACTCAGGCTGGAGTAAGTAATTGAGCTGGTCATGAAAGAAAAATCATCCTAAAACTTATCCAGGTTTTCTAGATTCACCAGCCCTATCACTGAAAAGAGTTATAGGAAGGGATAAATCATGAAGTAAAACTGCTTTACTTAGAGATTGTGAGGAAGGAAAAACTTGCTTTGGCTCCCTTTGTCTCTTCTCATTCTTTTAACATACATTTTTTGGCCACACCCAGAAGCACTTAGGGGTTACTCCAGGCTTTGAGATCAGGAATTAATCCTGCTGGCACTTGGGGGGAACCATATGGGATGTTCAAATTAAACCCAGGTTGGTCACATGCAAGGCAAACCCCCTATCCTACTATCACTCTGCTTCTGAAACACATTTTTTATTAATATTAATATTTTTTGAACAAAGTGGATTACAAATCGTTCACAGTAGTATTTCAGGTACATAGTGACATTGAATTTTGAATAGCTCATAATGATAATAATTTTAATTAAGGTCTGTAAAATAAATCCACTAATTCTGAAATCACCCCTACACCATATTTTCAACCCCAGGCAGATGAATTTGAAGCAGGTAGGGTAGCCATGAAGAATTAATAAACCAAGCCAGTCAGGAGAGAGTCATGGAGTCAGTCTGTATGCCATGGTCTCTCAGTGCACCAAAACCAGACTGACTTTTCTTTATTATTGGTACAAATTTCAACCAAGTGGAGGAAAGTGGAGTAAGATCCAGGTGGACTTTTACATATCAAAGGGCTGGGTAAAAGGGCAGAGGAGAATGGGTTTTTGTGGGTGAATAGCTGGATGTCATCTTGCAAAGAGCAATAATTGATTATTTCCTGGATTGTGCCTTTTGAATTGTAAATAAAATATAATTATTATATTTAAGGCTATCTGGGATTTCTTTGAGTTATATTCTAAAAGTTTTCTTTAATAGTTGTGTTTTATTTAGGCCTATGATCCATTTTGAGTTACCTTTTGTGAAAAACATAACGTCTAGATCTACATTTTTTTATTGTTTGTGTATCATTTGTTGAAGAAATTGTCTTTTTCTATTTTAATTGTATTAACTTTTTATCTTTATCAAAATCAGTTAACTATATTTATGCACGTGTATCTTCAGGCTTTCAGTTCATTCATCTCTTGTTATTTTACCAATACCGCACTCTTTTATTTATTTATTTATTTATTTATTTATTTATTTATTTATTTATTTATTTATTTTATTATTATTATTTTTTTTTTTTGGTTTTTTGGGCCACACCCGGCGGTGCTCAGGGGTTACTCCTGGCTGTCCACTCAGAAATAGCTCCTGGCAGGCACGGGGGACCATATGGGACACCGGGATTCAAACCAACCACCTTTGGTCCTGGATCGGCTGCTTGCAAGGCAAACGCCGCTGTGCTATCTCTCCGGGCCCCAATACCACACTCTTAATTATTGTAGTATTACAGTTAATTTTGAAAGCAGGTATCTTTGGGGCTAACATTTGAAGGATAGTTTGATAATTGAAACAAAATTTTGGTACCTAGCAGGAGGTAATTTTATGATATAAAGCAGAAATGGATTTTGCCATTGAGTAGGGGGCACTGTCTGGTGATTAGCAGAGCCCCCAAGCTTCTATTAGTGAGATATGGCAAATCCTTACAAAGATGACAGAGGCACAGAGAAGATAATCTTGCTGGAGATAAGGGAAAGGGAAGCATTTATTCTCTCTCTGGAGGAGTACTGACAGTACTTGCTGTCACCTGGAGCACTGTGGAAAAGAGAATAGGTGAGTAAACTTTCGGACAGTTCAAGGAGATAAGCTACTGACACTTAAATTTCCTCATGGAGGATTATAAGATGAAGGAAAGGAGAAGGTTTATGTTCAGCAGAATAGAGAGGGAAGAAAATAAACATAGGGTTTAATGAGTACAATAACACAATGGTTTAGCTTCCCCAATCTATCCCAGAAAAAGTGTTCCCAAATGTCTTCAGGGAAAATGTAAAATTCAAAGTACTATAAATAAAGAAAGGTTTCACAGTGAAAATTCTAAAGCTCCAGGTTCATAACCTTGGCAGAACCTCCTTAAGAGTTTAGGACATACCTCAAAGGACTTCTAAGAATACTAAGAATACCTTTAGACTTCTTTACTAGAGAAGAACCTTAAAAGAAAAGCAGGGGAGCTCTGGAAGCTAAACCAAAGGCCAAACCCCCCATTACAATGTTTTTCCAGTTTTCTAGTCTATGGTCAAGGGAAAGAAATCAGCAGAGAGAGGAAGAAAGTCTGCCCTGTGTGGTAGTAAATGGCTAATAACTGAATCTCCAGGATGACTGCACATTTTTGACAGGGTTGAGTCACCTTGGACTGAAAGAAGAGAGTATGTAGAAAATGTTTTAGATATAGGTCTTCTATGAAAAGAGCAAAAAAGAAACACAGGATCTGCTCAGTTAAAAACGAGCCATTTCTTGTGGAAATGGAAAGAAAATTCAAAGGATGGAGCCAAAGTTCAGAGGATAAAAGTAAGAAATTTTCTGGGCACAGTATGTGGTCACCTTTATTTGGAAGAACAGCAGAGAGTAGCATGAGCCCCCTGGAAACCACTTGCTCTGCCCCACTTTGAAAGGTAGGTGTTGTGTTGCTAATCTTGATTTGTACCACCTTTATGATATGGCTCCCTTGTGGGTAGATAACAGTATATTTTACAGCCTGTGCCACAAGGAAAGTGTTCTTAGGGAAGTCCACAGAGAGAGCCCAGAGGGAAGGGTGCTTACCTTGCAAGCAGACAACTGGGTTCATTCCTAGTCACCACATAGGGTACCATAAGCACCACTGGGAGCCACCCCTGAGCATTGTTGGATGTGTGCCCCAAATTTAAATACCCATACACTGTACTCAATGAGTCCTTTCAAAGGAGGATAACTTGTTTATGAGATTCTGCTAATTATCATGAGATCATGATAAGCTGCTCCTACAATGGGGTGACCTTTGAGAAAAGAAGGAAGGGGTGAGTTGTAAATAATTGGGAGGTGATTTTGCAGCTGAAAATGGAAGAAATATGGCAGCAGCTGTAGGGCTGCAATAGCAGCAGTGGAGGGGAGCCAGAGATAAGGAGATCAGCTTGACCCCTCAAGCCCCCAGTGTAAAATTCCTGAAATTCCCAAGTCTTATGATACATCTGATTTCTGGAGAGGAAAGCCTAACCATCACTGGATTGAAAATAAAGCTCCTTGAGATATTGCTGGAGAAAGCAGCAGTGACTGAGAAATTGAGTAATTGACACCAAAACATTGTCCCAACTTTGTCTTGGAGCTCTGGAGAGCTGCATGTGTCCACCACCAGGCCAAGCTCTCAGGTCTTACAGGTGTGGATGTTAAAAAGTGCAGTTGGAGCATGAAGGGAGTGCATCTGGTGCTTTGGAGAGCAGCATGGGCCCAACTCTATGGTGAAACTCACAGAACATGGACATTAGAGTACAGGTAGGCATTTGAGTAAGAACAGCTAAAGTAGGTAGGGTTCTTGGATCAGGCAGCAGCAGCATTACTGTAAGACAGCTACATCTGACCGGCCAGCCTAAGCAGCGAGGCCTGGGAGCTGCTCTACTTGTGGGCATCCTTTTACCCAGCCCAGTCCTGCTTCCCTGACAATTCAGGGCCTTGGGCCTAGTCTGCATTTTTGTTTTGTTTTGTTTTGTTTTGTTTTGTTTTGGGGCCACACCAGGTGATGCTCAGGGGTTACTCTTGGCTATGCACTCAGAAATTGCTCCTGTCTTGGAGGACCATATGGGATGTCAAGGGATCAAACTGTGGTTCATCCTAGGCTAGTGTGGCACAAGGCAGAAGCCTTACATCCTGCACCACCACTCGGGCCCCTAGTCTGCATTTTTAAAAATTATTTCAAGATACTTTATTTTTTAAACTGGTGACAACACAGCTAATGTCCCACTCCAGTCCACCAATGCCCAACCTACAAATGCTTGCACTTCAGTAGCTGAGAGGGTACACTCTAGTCTGAAATTTTTAACAAAGATTTCTATACCCAAACAGGCCAGAGACTAGTAGCTGTGGTGACTGTGGTGGCTTTTGGGATCAAAAAGGTTATTTAAAACTCAAGCTAGTCATGTAGAGACAAGCATGAATGCCGCTTTGCTCTGAGGCCTCACATTTTTAGCCAAAAAGCTCTACCACAACACATTATAAAAACACACTGCAAAAGTCACAATGGTAAAGCCATGCAGAACCCCACCGCACCTAGTGAATAAAGATTATAGTTATGATGACCCAACGAACACCAGTCACCTATTTAAACTTTCTGATAAAGATTTTAGAGAGGAAATGAGGAGGATGTTCAAAGAACTTAAAAAAAAAATAAAATGGACAGCCAATAAAGTTTAAAAGGCTATGAGAGCAGAAATGAGAAAACTTCAAAGAGATATGACAAATGAAAAACTTGGTAGGTGAAATAAAAAACTCACTGGAAGGTTTCACCAGCAGAGTAAAAGCTGCTAAGGACAGGATTAGTGAGCTAGAAGATGAACTGCAGTTCATAACATCTTCATACAACAGAAGAAGCTGGGTAAAAACCTTAAAATGAATGAACAGATGACAATAGACCTTTGGTATAATTTCAATAGGAACAACATAATAATCACTGGCGTCCCAGAGAGGCATGAAGAAGACCCCAATGAAGAAGCAACAATTAAAAACATCATTTCTCAGAAGTTTCCAGACCCACATCGAGAATGCCTAAAGAGTACCAGCTAAAAGAGACCCAATGAAAAGCACTAAAAGCAATCCTAGTTACAAAAATAAAGCCACAGATAGAGATAAAATACTGAAAGCAACAAGATCAAAAAGGGAAATTACATATAAAGAAGCATCCTTAATATTCGTAGTAGATTTATCACAAACCACCCTCCACGGCAAAAGGCAGTGATGTGATTTAGGAAAAAATCAACCAAAATAACATCTTGCCATAAATACTTCACCCAGCCAGGCTTTTATTCAGGTTTGAAAGAATACACTGCTTAACAGATAAACAAGAACTCAGGAACATTATAGATTCAAAACCAATATTAAAAGAACTGAAGGTTCTACTTTAAGGCAAAATAAACTCCAAACTTCCAAAAAAGGGCACAAATTCCCATGATAAACATTTCTTTCAATTTTTATTTTATTTTATTTTGGTCACACTTGGTGATGCTCAGGCTATGTGCTCAGAAATTGTTCCTGGCTTGGGAGACCATATGGGATACTGAGGATTAAACTACAATTCATCCTGGGTCAGCTGTATACAAGACAAGTGCCCTACCACTGATCTATCACTCCTGCTTCTTCTCTTTTAATTGTCATGGACTAAATGCACCAGTTAAGAGACATAGAGTGGTGAAGTGGATCAGAAAATTGAACCCAACATTTGCTGTCTGCAAGAAACACATTTGAATAGTCAGAGCAAACACAGACTCAAAGTCAAAGGTTGGAAGAAAAATTTTCAAGCAAACAACTCCCTTTAAAGGCTAGTGGTGGCCATACTAATATCAAACAATACAGACTTAAGGCTTAGAAAGGTTAGAAGTTACAGAGAGGTCATTTATTAATAATCAAGGAATATGCACATTAGAAAGAAGATACACTCATAGACTTATATACACTCAATGAGGAGCCAGCAAAATACTTAAAACAATTGCTAATATATTTGAAGAAAATGTATCAATAGAAAACAATTTTAGTAGAATACTTCAACACTTCCCTGTCAGCTCTTGATAGATCAAGGCTAATATTCAACAAGGATATATGGGCTTTGAAGAAATAAATAAGAGAGAGAGAGAGAGAGAGAGAGAGTGTGTGTGTGTGTGTGTGTGTGTGTGTGTATATACTTTCCATAGATATGGATGACTTTCCATCTCCAAAAAGCTGGATACACTTTCTTCTCCAATATACATGGGACATTCTTCAAGATAGATCATATGCTGGGTCATAAAACATACCTCCATAAAATCAAGAGAATAGAAATAGTATCTACTATCTTCTCCAATCACAATTCACTCAAAATAGAAGTGAATTGTAAACAGAAATGAACAAACAACTTTAAAACCTAATAATTATACAGCTCAGTACTGAACAACAAGTGGGTCAGAGATGAAATCAGAGAGAACATAAACATATTCCTGGAAACAAATGAGAATGAAGACACAAATTATCAAAATTTGTGAGCCACAGCAAAAGCAGTAAGAGGGAAATTTATAGCTTTATAAGCATTTATCCAGAGTTAAGAAAAGATCCACCTAAATAACTTAATGCACAGCTTAAGAAATTGGAAATAACAAAATAAAGTTAAGGTAGGCAAGAGGAAGTGATAAAACTGAGCAGAAATTAATTAACTGGAAGCCAAAAAATCAATCCAAAAGATCAATAAAAGCAAGAGTTGGTTCTTTGTAAACATAAACAAGATCAATAAACCATTAAGAAGACTTACAAAGAAAAAAAGAGAAACTTAATAAACATAATAAGAAATTGAAAGGGGCATGCCACTACAGATCCTATAAAAATTCAAGGGTAATCAGAGATTATTTTGATAATCTTTATGCCACAAGAAAATCTAAAAGGATAAATTTTTAAATTAAATTTTTATTTTTAATTATGAGAACAAAGATACAAAGAAAGAGGACAAGGTAAAGTTACAGTAGAAGGACAATCACCCATAAATAGAATTCTCAGAAGTCCCCTATTCAACATAGCACTGGAAGTACTTGCTATAGCGATTAGGCAAGAAAAGGATATCAAGGGAATCCAGATAGGAAAGGAAGAAGTCAAGCTCTCACTGTTTGCAGATGACATGATACTCTACTTAGAAAACCCTAAAGACTCTATCAAAAAGCTTCTAGAAACAATAGACTCATATAGCAAGGTGGCAGGCTACAAAATTAACACACAAAAATCAATGGCCTTTCTATACACCAATAGTAATAAGGATGAAATGGACATTAAGAAAACAACCCCATTCACAATAGTGCCACACAAACTCAAATATCTTGGAATCAACTTGACTAAATATGTGAAGGACCTATACAAAGAAAACTATAAAACTCTGCTCCAAGAAATAAGGGAATGGAAACGCATACCCTGCTCATGGATTGGCAGGATTAACATCATCAAAATGTCAATACTCCCCAAGGCATTATACAGATTTAATGCCATCCCTCTAAAGATACCCATGACATTCTTCAAAGAAGTGGATCAGACACTTTTGAAATTCATTTGGAACAATAAACACCCTCGAATAGCTAAAGCAATCATTGGGAAAAAGAATATGGGAGGAATTACTTTCCCCAACTTTAAACTGTACTACAAAGCAACAGTTATCAAAACAGCATGGTATTGGAATAAGGATAGGTCCGCAGATCAGTGGAATAGGCTTGAATACTCAGAAAATGTTCCCCAGACATACAACCACCTAATTTTTGATAAAGGAGCAGGAAATCCTAAATGGAGCAGGGAAAGCCTCTTCAACAAGTGGTGTTGGCACAATTGGATAGCCACTTGCAAAAAATTGAACTTAGACCCCCAGCTAACATCATGTACGAAGGTAAAATCCAAATGGATTAAAGACCTCGATATCAACCCCAAAACCATAAGATATATAGAACAGCACATAGGCAAAACACTCCAGGACATTACAGGCATCTTCAAGGAGGAAACTGCACTCTCCAAGCAAGTGAAAGCAGAGATTAACAGATGGGAATATATTAAGCTGAGAAGCTTCTGCACCTCAAAGAAAATAGTGCCCAGAATACAAGAGCCACCCACTGAGTGGGAGAAACTATTTACCCAATACCCATCAGATAAGGGGCTAATCTCCAAAATATACAAGGCACTGACAGAACTTTACAAGAAAAAAGCATCTAACCCCATCAAATATGGGGAGAAGAAATGAACAGACACTTTGACAAAGAAGAAATACACATGGTCAAAAGTCACATGAAAAAATGTTCCACATCACTAATCATCAGGGAGATGCAAATCAAAACAACGATGAGATACCACCTCACACCCCAGAGAATGGCACACATCACAAAGAATGAGAATAAACAGTGTTGGCGGGGATGTGGAGAGAAAGGAACTCTTAGCCACTGCTGGTGGGAATGCTGTCTAGTTCAACCTTTATGGAAAGCGATATGGAGATTCCTCCAAAAACTGGAAATCGAGCTCCCATACGATCCAGCTATACCACTCCTAGGAATATACCCTAGGAACACAAAAATACAATACAAAAACCCCTTCCTTACACCTATATTCATTGCAGCACTATTTACCATAGCAAGACTCTGGAAACAACCAAGATGCCCTTCAACAGACGAATGGCTAAAGAAACTGTGGTACATATACACAATGGAATATTATGCAGCTGTCAGGAGAGATGAAGTCATGAAATTTTCCTATACATGGATGTACACGGAATCTATTATGCTGAGTGAAATAAGTCAGAGAGAGAGAGAAAAACGCAGAATGGTCTCACTCATCTATGGGTTTTAAGAAAATTGAAAGACACCCTTGTAATAATAATTTTCAGACACAAAAGAGAAAAGAGCTGGAAGTTCCAGCTCACCTCAGGAAGCTCACCACAAAGAGTGATGAGTTTAGTTAGGGAAATAACTACATTTTGAACTGTCCTAATAATGAGAATGTATGAGGAAAATGGAGAGCCTGTGTAGAGTACAGGCGGGGGTCGGGTGGGGCGAAGGGAGACTTGGGACATTGGTGATGGGAATGTTGCACTGGTGATGGGTGGTGTTCTTTACATGACTGAAACCCAAACACAATCATGTATGTAATTAAGGTGTTTAAATAAATTAAAAAAAAAACAAGATAAAAAAAATGTCCTCTGCATTCCTGTGTTCATTGCAGCAGTATTTAAAATAGCCAGAATCTTGCAACAACATAGAAGCCTGACAACAGGCTAAATAAATTGTGGTACATCTACGTAATGGAGAATTATCTAGCTGTTAGGAAAAATGAAGTCATAAAATTTTGATTATATAAGGATATATGTGGAGATTGTTGTGAAATAAGTAAAATAAGTCAAGGGAGAGGGATAATAGAATAATCTCACTAATTTATGGGATGTAATAAAGATAAGAGATAGTATGGTAATAATACCCAGAGACAATAGAGATGAGGATCAAGAGTACCAGTCCATGGTAAGAAGCATGCCACAAAGAGTGGTGGATGCAGTTAGGATAGTGAATTGTTGGTCCACTGTGATAATGGTAGAAAAGATTTTATTTTATATTTCAAAATAATATGTTCATTTAAGCACCATGCTTACAAACATGTTTGTAGTTAGGTTTCAGTCATAAAAAGAACACTCTAATTCACCAGTACAACATTCCCACCACCAATGCCCTCTGTCTCCTGAATCCCCCACCCCTGCCTGGGTTCGAGACACTAATTCTACTACTCTCACTCATTAACATTGTCAACATAGTTGTCAGTGTAGATATTTATCTAACTTCACTCACCACTCTTTGTGGTAAGCTTCATATTATAAACTGGTTCTTCCAGCCTGCATCTCTATTGTCTCTGGGTATTATTACAATAATATCTTTTATTTTTCTTAAATACAATAGATGAGGGCCCGGAGAGATAGCACAGAGGTGTTTGCCTTGCAAGCAGCCGATCCAGGACCAAAGGTGGTTGGTTCGAATCCCGGTGTCCCATATGGTCCCCCGTGCCTGCCAGGAGCTATTTCTGAGCAGACAGCCAGGAGTAACCCCTGAGCACAGCCGGGTGTGACCCAAAAACCAAAAAAAAAGAAAAAAAAATACAATAGATGAATTAGAATATTCTGTGTCTATCTCTCTCCCTCTGACTCATTTCACTCAGCACAATAGTTTGTAGGTCCATTCATGTATAGGAAAATTACATGACATCATCTCTCCTGATAGCTGCATAGTATGCCATTGTGTATATGTACCACAATTTTTATATTGCTGGTGCATTTAGGGGTAAGAATGACAGGCTACACTTTCTCTATGCCCTGGTTTTGATCTAAGCTTTTATCCCAGTTCAAACTTTTTCTAGTAGGCTTTCATACCAAGTAGTACCAAAACAAGTGAAGTTAAAAAGGGGAAAGAAAGACATCAATATATTTTTATATAATAGAAGAAATAAATAAAAAATAAATTTTAAAAAGTAGTTAAAGCTATTTAAGAAGCTAACTTATGGGGCCAGAGATATAAGACAGTGGCAGGGAGTTTGCCCTGCAAGCAGCTGATCCAGGATGGATGGTGGCTCAAATCCCGGCATCCCACATGGCTCCTGAGCCTGCCAGGAGCAAACTCCAAGTGCAGAGCCAGGAGTAACTCCTGAGCACCACCAGGTGTGATCCAAAAGAAGCAACAAACAAACAAACAAACAAAAACCCAAACAAAACACCTTATAACTTTTCTAAGTCTAAAGTTTTTGTCATCTGATATTAATATTCCCACACCAGGTTTTTTTAAGGGAGTTTTTTTTTTACTTGAAAGATTGTCCTCCATTTTTTAATTTTGAGTCTATGATTGATCTGACTATTCAGATGTATTTCTTGTAGGTAACAGAATATTAGATTAGCTTTTGATCCATTTTGCCACTCACTCTTTATCTCTACTGCTGCATTTAGTCCATTGATGTTGAGAAAGATAATTGCTATGGGATTTAGTGTCATCATTGTGTAAGATTTTGGTGTGTTTCTTGGTCTGTCTTGTTTTTAAGTAGACTTTTCAGTTTTCTTTTAAGGCTAGTTTTGAGTCTGTAAAGTTTCTGAGCTTTTTTTTAATCCATGAATCTCTGTGTACTTCCTTCAAACCTGAACACGAGTCCTGCTGGGTTAAGTAGTCTAGGTGAAGCATTCATTTAATTGAGTTTTGTCAGCATATCCCACCACTGCCTTTGGGCCTTGAGGGTTTCTTGTAAAAGGTCTGCTGTAATTCTTAAGGATGCTCCTTTGCATTTAATTTTCTTTTTTGATCTTGCTGCTTTCAGTATTCTATTCCTATCTGTGGAATTCATCATTGTGAGTAGGATGTGTCTTGTGCTTTTCTTTGGGTCTCTTTTAGCTGGCACTTTTTAGGAATGCAAGATTTTGTTGCATGCAGTCTTTAGCTCTAGGAGTTTCTCTGCAATGATGTCCTTGACTGTGAATTCTTCCTGGGGTTTGCTTTCTGGGTTGCGGGAACTCCAAAGATTCTTATGTTGTTTCTGTTGAGTTTATCAAAGACTTCTATTTTCATCTGTTCACATTCTTTGAGGATTTTTTCCCATTGTCTGATAATTTGTTTTAAGACTGTTTTCCAATCTCTTCTCTTGTATGTAGTTGTTATGTATCTCATTTTCCAGCTCACTGATTCTGTCCTTAGCTGCTGTTCTGTTGGAGAGGCTTTCCAGTGAGGTTTTCCCTTGCATCTACTGAGTTTTTCAGTTCTGTTATTTCAGTTTGGAGTTTTCTATTTATATCTTCATATTGATCTTCTATTAAATCAAATAATTAAAGATGGAGCTGGATGGCAATGGATGGTGAAGGATGGAGGTGGATGGCGGTGGAGGGAGAAGGATGGCGAAGGATGGTGAAGGATGGAGGCCTTTGTCCTTAGGCCCCGGCCATGTGGCTTCATCCCCCATCAACTGGCGGGTCTGGGGTTCAGGAAAGCAACGGGTATTGAACTCACTCACAGGCAGGCATCAGGAAGCATCAACTTTATTCATGCCCTATTCACCACATGTGTGTGGCCTATCTCATAACCTTTCAAGCATTCAGCCATTCTTAGCTACCCTGCATCTTAATTCCTTTCAGCCATCTTCCTTTGACCTCCATGCTGGTCCAAGACCAAAAGAGGCAAAGACCCAAAAGCCAGAGAGCCCAGCAGGGCAGACACCCCTAATCCCCTGGCTCAAAGGCTTATCTACCTTTTCCAAGACCCCTCCCAGGAATGGACGGGGTCTTGCAGGTAAGGTCACACATAATATCTGGTTCCCAAGACCCCTCCCAGAAATGGGTGGGTCTCAGGTAGCTACACCTAAATCCAGGGTGGAGTTACAATCTTCATCTTGATTCTTATTTATGGTTCGTTTAGCTAGATCCATGCTTTCTTTGAGTTTTATGAGGATCCTCCATATTACTTCTCTAAACTTTTTATTTGAAAGGCAAAATTGGTGGTCTGCACTTTTCTGGTAACCAGAGCTGCGATTTTTATTCTCTGTGCATGGTACTGGCCTATGTAGCTTCCCCATTGTCAAGCTTGTAGTGTGGTATTTTCTACATGTTGTGCTGAGGTTAACTGGCTAGAATATATGCAAGGCCATGAAGTGAATTAAAGATATTTTCTGATGTGCCCTCAGAATCTCTTCTTTTTAGGGTATTTATATCTACCTCATGGGGCATAGCAGAGGTCGTTTCAAATGTCTTTCATTTGCAAAACACAGGGCAGGAATCCCCATTGTAATAATGTTAGTTGGAACTGGTAGTTGGAAATCTGAACAAGAACTAGGTGCTGAAAGTGGATAAAATAATATGCATGATACCTCTTCATTAGTAGTAGTGCAAACCACTGTGAGAGATAAAGATAGAGAGAGAAACAGAGAGAAGTAAAATATTGCCCCAGAGGCAGGCAGGTACGAAAGGGTGGCATAGAAACTAGAGACATTGCTCCTAGGGAAAAGTACATTGGTGATGGGTGGTGTACATTGTATGCCTGAAACTCAGTCAAGAACAATTTCGTAACCATGGTGATTAAATAAAATAATTGTATAAAACTTTAAAAAATAATTGCAGGAGGTGTCAGGTTATGGACTGGGAGGTGGTTTGCTGTTCATCATCATTTTCTTTGACATCCAAGTGTGGTATGAATAGTCAATCCATAAGTGCTTGTGGTGAAAGGACAAAAGTACAGGCCACAGTTTCTTTAGCCACTAATCTGTTGTCGGGCATCTGAATTGTTTTCAGATTCTGGCTATTGTAAATAGCACTGCAATGAATCTAGGTGTGCAGAAGGCAATTTTGTGTTGCATTTTTGTTTTCTAACTATTTTCTCCAGATTTGCTGGCTGATAGCACCATTCCATTAAGAACACCCAGGATTTCTGAGTCAGGATCCCACATAAGGCTTTATTGACTGGTGTTCATGATTGTAGTCACCTCCTGGAGTCTGCAGTTTTGTGTTCCATCTGAGGAACAGGGTCCCAGACCCTTTCCAAAGGCTTGCTGGAACTGGAGGTCATGTGATCTACCAGTTGACATCTGCTGTTCTAGGGGCCCTTGCTTCACTGCCACACTGGGCCTTTCCAATGTATTTTTGCCTAGGTTGACTCACACACACCAAAAAGATCCCCAGTGGAGGGAGAAAAGATGAGCTAATGCCCTTTAACTCAGTTCCCACAACCCATTGTCTCTCACAGGCCAGCATACTCAAGGTGCCATCCCAAAACCCAGATGACACAAGTTGGGGATGATGATGAAAACCAGAGTCATGAGAGTGAAGTGGACAAAAGAAAAAAAGGTTGGGCCGGCAAGGTGGCGCTAGAGGTAAGGTGTCTGCCTTGCAAGCGCTAGCCAAGGAACTGACCGCAGTTTGATCCCCCAAGCCAGGGGCGATTTCTGAGCGTGTAGCCAGGAGTAACCCCTGAGCATCAAACGGGTATGCCCCCACCCCAAAAAAAGGTGGTTTCCTGGTCACATAACTCCACTGTTCTGTTGTTCTGTTGTTGTACTTCCAGTGTGTAGCTCACACACTTCCTGCTGAATTTTTCACACTCTGTTGCTGCCCAGCATTCTTCCCCACTTCCCACAGCCACTGTACTTTTCAGTCTATCCCCGCTCCTTTCCTGGCCTCTCCGACCTATGGTCAGAAATTCAGAGTTATTTTTACTGGCCACTCTTGGCTATTGTCTGCTTTGTTAACACTTTTTGTTTTGTTGTTGTTGTTGTTGTTTTTGGTTTTGTTTTTTTTGTTTTGTTTTTGGGCCACACCCGGTGATGCTCAGGGGTTACTCCTGGCTGTCTGCTCAGAAATAGCTCCTGGCAGGCACGGGGGACCATATGGGACACCGGGATTCGAACCAACCACCTTTGGTCCTGGATCTGCTGCTTGCAAGGCAAACGCCGCTGTGCTATCTCTCCGGGCCTGCTTTGTTCACACTTTGAATTATTATGCTGGTCTCACACTTGCCAACAGCTCGGGCCTGCCCCCTGGACAGGGCATCTGTACAAGTCCAGCTGTTCTCTCTGGGCCCCAGCTCCTTGGTGTGGGTGAGTCCAGACCCCCATCCCTATAGACAGACCTTCCTTCACCTTCTCTGTCATTGATCCCAGCCCTTCCTGGTCTGTGTCCTGCCTCCTCTGAGTTAAGGGCAAGCAGGCATGATGGTGAGAATAAAGTCAGACAGGGTCTGTCTGTTATCTTCTCCTAAAGTTTAAGTTTATGTATAGACTTCCTAAAAATATGACACAATCATGTTATTTTATATGTGCATGTGCAAAAGCTCTCTATTTATAGACTCTTTAGTATGGAAATCCATGGTGATATTTACAAGCACCAAAGCCCCATCCATCGTGTAAATCTAAATTCCATTTCACATATCCACTTGCCTCTTCTCCTTATCCTACTTAACATGCTTATTATTTGTCTTGGAAAGGCATCATGAAGTTGATAATGGCTGTAAAACACCATTGGTCAGCCAGCCATAATTCAAACTTCCACCTGAGGAAGTTTGCACACTGACACTTTCTTCTGCTTTCACCAATGATCTATATGTAAGGCTGGTTTGTCAATGGCTTTTCTGAGGACTGAGGGGGGGGGAGGGTTAGAATATAACTTGTCCTCTTGATGCCAACCATATTATCTGACTTAGGGACACAGACAAGACAATGCTACTTTCTCCTTGTCACTTTCCCCTAATGAGTAAAAAAAAAAATGCTAAAGAGTGTGTTCGGAGAGTTGGAATTGAAGGTGTGGCCAAAAAATTGTTCAAACGGTGACCTTGGTAGCCTGAAACCCATTTCCTCCTAGTTTTGACTTAGAAGAGGGGAAGGATGGGCAATGAAATCAAGCAAAAAGATGAGCACAGGTCCATCAAGTACAAACTGGCAATGAACATCTTTCTCCCTCCCTTTCCTCCCTCTTTTCTTTCTTTCTTCTTTCCTTCCTCTTTTCTTCTTTCTTTCTTCTTTCTTTCTTTCTTTCTTTCTTTCTTTCTTTCTTTCTTTCTTCTTTTTCTTTTTCTTTCTTTCTTTTTCTTTTTCTTTTTCTCTTTCTTTCTTTTCTCTTTCTTTTCTTTCTTTCTTTCTTCTTTCTTTCTTCTTTCTTTCTTCTTTCTTTCTTTCTTTCTTTCTTTCTTTCTTTCTTTCTCTCTCTCTCTCTTTCTTTCTTTCTTTCTTTCTCTTCCTTTCCTTTCCCCTTTTCTTTCCTTTCCTTTCCTTTCCTCTCTCCTTTGCCTTCCCCTTTCCTCTCTCCTTTGCCTTCCCCTTTCCTCTCTCCTTTGCCTTCTTCTTTCCTCTCTCCTTTGCCCTCCCCTTTCCTCTCTCCTTTGCCTTCCCCTTTCCTTTCCTTTCCTTTCCTTTCCTTTCCTTTCCTTTCCTTTCCTTTCCTTTCCTTTCCTTTCCTTTCCTTTCCTTTCCTTTCCTTTCCTTTCCTTTCCTTTCCTTTCCTTTCCTTTCCTCCTTTCCTTTCCTTTCCTTTCCTTTCCTTTCCTTTCCTTTCCTTTCCTTTCCTTTCCTTTCCTTTCCTTTCCTTTCCTTTCCTTTCCTTTCCTTTCCTTTCCTTTCCTTTCCTTTCCTTTCCTTTCCTTTCCTTTCCTTTCCTGTTTTTGGGCCACACCTTGCAGTAATCAGGACATACTCCTAACTTTACATTCAGAAATCACTCCTGTAAAACCTGAGGGGACATATGGATGCTAGGAAACAAATCCAGTTGGCTGCTTGCAAGGCAAGCACTCTAAAGGCTGTACCATCTTTCTCTACTGGCTCACCTCTTTCCTCGGTCCCCATTTACCTGGATAAGAATGACAAGGACCAATTTAGAAGTTAGAAACTGAGACTTAGGCCCATATGCAATCACCCACATGGAATCTGACCTATCCACTACTTCCTTCTTAAAATTTCTTCCACATCAGTAGCTTTCCCCAGCCCTGCCCTCAACCCCTGCCAGTCTTTGCAAAAGTCCCTGCTGTTGAGTACATGGTTAAACCTGGACCTGGTAAGACTCCTGCTATGAATGTTGATATATAAAATATTCCTGTTTTAGATGATGTTGTAAACAACTGCCCCTTCATGGTTCACCAAAACATTTTCTCGTTATATTCACACAGGTCTGCAGAGGTAAAATTGTCTGACCCTTCTATGTGATTATTCCTCCCTCCAGTTCAATTTCTTTTTTCCTTATGGGTGGAAATGATAATGAGAAAGTTGATGCAGATTGATTTATGCAAAAAACACATACTAAGCCACCTATTGTGTGCAAACAACGACACTATTAAGTTTCTCAGCACCCTCAGGAATTAGATAGTAAAAATTAAAGACATAATAAAGATCTACTCATTCAATTATCTCATAATATCAGCAAACCACAGAAACTGACCATCACAATTGTCATCAAGGATGCAGATCAGGTAGAACTTAGCTCCAGTTTTGGTAGAAATGCACCTTAGTGCAGTCCCTTTAGGAAACAGTTTGGCGATTTTTAAAATATAAATTAAATCCTCCATTTATCATGCAACCCTAGCAATCTCACTCCTAGGCTGTTTGCCCCAAGCTGACGAGAATGCTGTATTCACATAAAAACCTGTGTGAAACTATTATGGTTACTTTATTTATAACTCAAAAAAAAAAAAAAAGCGAGACCACCCATGTCCCCTAGTCAGGAAAGGCATGAAGCAGTTCTGTTATTATGATGTTTGAATAGAGCACGGTATTCAGCAATAAAAAGCAGCGAGACTTAGAGATATGGGCTAAAACATAGACTACATTGTGAATGCCCTTATACTAAGTGAGAGAAAACTTAGGCACCTAAATGCCCTCTAATTCATTCTCTTTTTTTTTTTTCTTTCTGGTTTTTGGGCCACACCCAGCGGTGCTCAGGGGTTACTCCTGGCCTGTCTGCCTCAGAAATAGCTCCTGGCAGGCACGAGGACCCATATGGGACACCGGGATTCGAACCAACCACCTTTGGTCCTGGATCAGCTGCTTGCAAGGCAAAATGCCGCTGTGCTATCTTCTCCGGGTAATTCCATTCTCAAGACAATCTGGAAAGGCGTAGACTAGAAGGAAAGAAAGTGGTTGGGGACATTCAGGAGCTGGGGCGAAGTGAGAGACGATACTGAAAGATTAGAGTAAGTTCCTTGTGGCTGGCCACTGCTCTTAATATTCACAATACTTTCCCCTCCTAGCAGCTCTTCACATACACTTGGCATATTCTACTGATTAGCTTCTCTGAAATGCCCACATAATCTTCCCCAGTTTTAATCTTTCTTCCTTCCATTCTTAGCCTAAGCAATGTCTTCTCTTCCTCCAAAGTCCACTTTTTCCAGGATGCCCTTCTACTCCTCCCTGTTTTAGGTCTCCTTCATCACAGAGATATGTGAATTGAGTCACCCTCCTGCAGGGGGACTATCCCACACCCATAACCTCTAGCCCAGTTCTGGCCACAGCGCACACACAGAACGGTTTTCAATCATAAGCTGCAAATGATTCCCATTTAAGCTTCATCTCTAACACCTCAGCCTGGGAAGCACATTAGTGGGATCCTATCTGGATTGATTTTGCTTTGTTCTTGTCTTCTCTCTGGGAGACCCATGGCATAGTACTGAGAACATGTAGAAGGAAATTATGAAAGGTACTTAGATCATGGACAGAGGCTTATGGCTCTAGTTACCACAACATTGATTTGAAATGGGAAGGTGAGTGCCATGTAACCATGACTGGAAAAATGGGAAGAAAGTCAATGTATTTTGGAAACTCACAGCATTGGGGTGAGTGTGTGGCAAGAAAGTCATCCACAGAGATGCAGAGTGGCCCTGGGATGATGCTAAGGGAAGTGCCATGTCGGCTGTGTCTGCACATGGTCAGCCAGTGCAGCTAATGGGGAGCAGGTTGGTGCTGGGTGGCCCCTTAGCATGGCATCACCACAGGCAGCCATAACCTGTGCAGGTGCTAAGGAGGGCAAGTGCCCAGTGCACTGCACTGGACAATACCACAAAACACTCTTGGCTGGCCTCATTATTAAGAATCTTTACCCCTTCTATCTTTTAATGAAACAGTTGCTCTTGTCTTACATGTAAACACATCTGGTGACTGGCCTCTGGTCTCTCATGATCTTGAGTTTTATTGAACCAAAATGCTTCTTCCAAACTGGAGGGCATGGGGAGATGCTTGGGGTCAATAGCCCTTGTCCATCTCAGGGGACAATTAGGGTGGGGAGGATTGGGGATGAGTGGGGAAGATTAAGAGGAGCAGGGAGGCTGAGGAGGAGCAGGGGGAGAGTGACGAGGAGCAGATGAGAATGGGGAAGATAGGGAGAGGTAGGAGAGGGCACGGGAGGAGCAGGGGAAAGCTGGAGGTTATAGGGCAACTGCCGCTAGTTTGAGGCTGTCTGCTGCCTTAGCCATCTCCTGGGGTGCTGAGCAGTGAGGCCTCCCCACCAGTCCTGAGACTCTCAGGTGCTCTGATGCCTAGTTTCTTCAACACTGAGGAGAAGGACGATTTCTGAGTGTTCAAAAGCAGAGCAGGCATTTCTGAACCTGGAAACAGATTTTCCTGACTATTCCCTTTAGTGCTTGCTGCCAAACAGGCCTTGAGACTCAAAGGTCAGGAAGGAGCTCAGTGACTACACTGGGTGAGGAAGGCACCCACCATTCTTGGCCTATCCCCCCCCCACCCTCAGGAAAGATTTGATCAGGATGGTTCAGCACACCTGGATGTGGGCTCTCACCTTGGAATGCTTAGGTAGAGGGAAGAGCCCTGGTGGCTAACAAGGGGAAAAACAAAACCGCAAAGGCTTTAAAGATTCCAGACCTTCTCTAAGACTGATGCCTCTGACAGTGGGGCATGGTGGGGTCAGCACACTTCTGGTCCTGGCTCTAAAAGACTTGCCTGTAGTCAAGCCTGGTGACTGGGGTGCAACTCTTTAGACCCTGCACAACTGCCCCACTCTTGGCATTTTCTGGCACACTGACAACTTTCTGCAGAATGACCAAGGGGGGTTATATAATGAAATGGAGACAGGGGACTTGAAGACCTTAGTGCTTTAGTTTCTGAAATCAAGTCCTTCTAGCCACCTGAGGAGGCACACCCCATACAGGTTTAAGCAGAAGGCCTTGTTTGGCTTTTTGTACACTATGGACAGGTATGCAAGCACTTTGCTCTGGTACAGCCTTGATCTGGGGATTCTTCCTGTCTTTGAGACACCAAAGGATTTCACTCTGGGTTGTTTAAGATTCTGTAAGTCATTGTTGCTACTACAGTTCAGTAGAGCACTGCCACCCTCAGTGCCTGAACCTGTGCCTCCTAAACCCATCATGTATCCCCTCTGCCCTCATCAATGCTGTGAGACCAGCAGGCATGGCCACAGGACATGCAGAGTCTCAGGATGGAAACTCCCGCCCTCGCATAGGTCTCTGATGGAAACAAATTCAGTGAGTTTGGAGCCACAGTGTAAACCCATGTAAGCCACTATGTCCACCATGGAATCTTCCCCATGGGGACCAATCTCAGAGCCAGAGGAACTTCAGTACTTAGGAGAAACAGGCCTGTGGGATTTGGGGGTGTCTCTAACTTCACTAGGCTCAGTAGCCTAGTGTCTGTTGCATGGGCCCTGGTGGGGGCAATGGGTATGTCCTCTCCTCTCAGAGCTCCTGGGGTCTCAGGGGGCTCTTAGGAGGGTGTCGCTCCCCTTGCAACGCTTATGCCAAGAAGACAAAGCCACTGCTCATTTGCCAGTTGGGCTTGATTTGCCACTCAGGTTGATTTGAGCTTTAAAGCTTGCCCACCTTCTATGGGCAAAGCAATTTAGACCTTGGGAAGGCTTGTGGCTGTCACAAGCTGTGTTTCTGGAGGCCTGTCAGGCAAGCCTAATACCCACACTCAGAGGAAGGGGCCTTTGACTCTGGGTTTCAATTATGTACCCAATTCCCTGCTCTGACCAGCTCGGGTGGCAGGGGATGATTGCATTGGCCTTTGCTTCCTGGGACTTTGAGTCAGTAATGAAAGAACTTGGCAGAACTTTCTGGATCCCGATTTATTGAGTGCTCCACCCCCACACTTTCTATAATCACTTACACTTAGAGCTTCAGTTCTCCCTATACAGACCAGAACTATATTTGTGGTTGTCTTCCCATAAGTGTCTTTTCATCATACAGCTGTCACAATCTCTCTCACACACATATGAATATATTTACAGGGTACATTATTTCTATTTTTAGATTTTAAAATCAATTATAGATGTCCAGGGAGTTCTTATCATCTTAATGATTGTCTGGAAAATTTTATACAAAGGCACAGGCATTATCTTTGCATATAAGCAGCTTCCACACACCCAGAAATTCCACAAGTAGGAATATCCCATCCCCAGAGAATCAAAACAAAATAAAAAACATGCATAAGATCATTTGTAGCCTCATGGTTTTCATGAGATTGTTTCCAAACAGAAGCAATCCAGATGCTTGTAGCCAGCATGAACAAGAAAATAAACTGTGTTCCCTCCAGATTCTGGAATATTATTGGGTCATAAACAGTATAGTTCATGCCCCAAGAGAAGAGCTTAAAAAGTAGACTAAAGTGAGAGCTGCCAAATCCGCAGACCACAGAATGTGGGGCTCAATTTACACAGCCAGGCCTGATGCTGATGTCTTTAGAGAGGAAAGTCCATTAGGTGTGTCCCCAGGGCCCAAGGCCGGCAGGGAGCATGGAGCGAGACTCAGCTAATGGATGGAGGCTTCCTTTTGGGGATGGTGAACAAAGCTGAAATTAGGACTGTTCAACTCGGGGACACATAACAGCCACCACGTTGTCCACATTAAATGGGCAAGTTGGGCTGAGCTATGTCTCAATGATAGAAAAAAAAGTAGGCTGTGATGGAAATAGCACAACCTCTTCTGCCCACAGCCACCATCGACTTCAGTGGGATTCTTGTTTCCAATCCTTTCTTAGACAGATTTTGAAATTTTATCAGCTGGTTCTTTCTCCCACATCCTGGCCTCAGGCTCAGCAAGTTGGACCCGAGGGCTGATCTTTCCCTCCTAGCTCTACTCAGTCAAGGCTGGGGCAAGGGACAACCAGCATCAAATTGGCAGCCCTGAGGCTGGAACACATCTTTATTCTGAAGTTCTTCACTTTTCTGTAACAAGTTAAGATATTTTAACTCCAGGTTTGATGGGAGGGAAGAGCATTAATGCTGGAGGATTCTTCCTCTGGGTTGCAGGAGATGTTCTATTGCCTTTAATGATCCAGGAAGAGGGAGGGAGATAGCATCTTGGGGAGCACAGGCTAAGTAGCAGAAATGCTTGGCAAGTGTCCCAGAACTCCCCTCATTCTTGCTTTCCCAGGACCTCCCCTCTAGCATCACCTTTTCTGTGGCTATGGGGCTACACTGGCTAGTGCTCAGGTCCTTAGTCCTAGCTCTGCAATCAGGGATCACTTCTGAATGTCCTTGTGTGCAACCATTTGAATGGTAACAGGGATCAAACTTCAGATCTGCCCACCTGCAGGGCAAGTGCCCTGCCCTTGCTCTCCTTGTCTACCACTGTTTCATGATAGAGCACCTATATCTCTGTGATGCCATGTGCATCTGAACCCCCTTTCTTCACTCTTTATCACCCTCATCTCCCTCCTGGATCACATGGCACCTTGCTTCCACCCCACCTGCCATCCCCTCCACACTCTCTCTCAAAGCTCCCAGTAAAAGAAATGCAAAACTGATTAGAGAAAGCTGCTCAGTGGGTTGGGTGAGGTGCAGGTTTATCATGCTGAAGATACTGGAAACATCCAAGAAGGCGCTAGTGCTGGTGTTGGGGATTCTGGTTTTCTGCTCCCTAGACCTGGGGAAACCCTGAGCCTGTCACCAAATGTCTCCAGATCTCAATGTTCTCCTTTTATAAAATCTGCACCTAAGTGTGGGATATTTCCTCATCTGGGTCATTGAAAGAATTGAAACAAACCTGTTTGTATTGATAAAGGCCTTAGAGGAGTTTCAGGGAAAGCAGGACTTGACTGTGATTGGTCAAGAGCAATTCATGTTCCTGTTGAAACCTTTTCCAGCCTGGTTCCCCCTGCAGGCTCAGGGTTCATCAACATTGGTTCCCGCTCTATGTAACAATCCCCCATCACCAGCCAAGTTCAGTCCTACCTTTTTCAGATATTCTGTTTCTTATTAAAAAAAAAGTAATACTGGAGCTTATTCTGGGTTCATGTTATTCTCTTTAAAATGGTCTCTCTGTTGGAGCCAGAAGGATAGGAAAGTAGGGAAGGCAATTGCTATGTGTAAGATGCACCCAAAATAAAGCTGTTCTTGATCTTGATCTTCTACTTCCCTTTAAGCCTAGCTCTTCTGATATGTAAAAGTCCACCTGGTCACTTGACCTTTCCCCTCCTGGTGGCGTGTTATTGGTTTAATATAGAAAGAAAGTCTGGCTTTGGTGCACAGATATACCATGAGGAAACTAAAACATACTGACTGCATGAATTAATTTTCTGACTGGCTTTGGTTTATTAATCCTTCATGGCTACCTGCATCAGACCCATCCATTTGGGGTGGTAGAAAGACGTGTGTGTGATGAATTCACAATGTGGGGGTTGATTTTACACCTTGCATACAGCCTATCTGAATTGTGCTTTGTTTAGTGTTAACAAGGACAATTTTTGTTACAAAATGCCCAGCCAGTGCCCTGTCCTCCACACCCACACTTTAGAACACACAAGAGCTCCTGAGTCCCAATCTTGGTGTTGATCTCAGGAATCATCGCCAAGTCTGTTCCCATCTTCAGACCTTACCTTTGTGCTATTTACTTTTAAACTGACATCCCCACATGATCCTGCAATGAAATACCCTGTGCACCCAGAGAAGGCCCTTTTAACATGGAAGGGAAATTTACAACACATGTGTCTCTGAGGACTTGCACACAGCTCTATATCAAAGACTCTCCAAACTCAGTAAAAGAAAAACAAACTGTTGGAAATGGTCATAGGATTTTAAAATGGAGCACTTTCACCAAAAAAGACATAGATGGCCTGAGGTTTCAGGAGAAGATGTCAGTATTTAGCTAGAGCATCAGGCAGAGCAAGCTGATAGCCTAGCAAGGTTTCACCTCAACCCTTCTCAGGGTCTCAGATGGGCTATGCCAGTGTAGATGAGATTGACATGAGGTGATCACATTTCATTCCTGGAACAGAACTCTCACAGATGATTATTGAGGTATACAACCGTATATACAGTTTGTAAAAATAGTTTGAGGGACTGGAGAGCATAATACAGTGGATGGAGTGCTCTGGTTTGCATGCTGCCAACCTGGGTTAGATCCCCCGCATCCTATATGGTCTCCTTGAGCACTCGGGATGACATTTCTGCATACAAAGTGAGGAATAAATCCTGCATACTGCCCTGCTACAACCCCACCAAACAAAACAAAATAAAAATAATTGAAATAATTGAAGAGATAGTAAAGGATAGTAAGTGACTTGCCTTATGTATGGTTGACCACAGTTCAATCCCTAGCAGCAAATACAGCTCCTGAACACTGGCAGGAAGGTGATCTCTGAGCACCCGAGAGCCAGGAGAAAGACCTGAGCACTTCTGGGAGTGGCCGTCCTAAAGTACGCCCCGCCACACAAAAAAAAAGGCATGGCTAACCTTCTAAGAAAATTGATTATATACTTTTTTCTATGGGACAAACTGCTCCTGCACATGATCTATCGTTTCAGGTTGGTGAGAGCCTGGATGGATTCACTCCAATGACTATTGTAGTGAGTGTCCACACTGCCTCTATTTGTGTAGTTCCACTCTGGAAACAATTCCCCTAGTGTCATCTTTAGGGAGGGAAATGAAGAAGCTTTGGCGGAACTTTCGGGAACATAACTTGGAATGACCTGCCAACATGGAGACCCCAGAATCCTTTTGCTAAAGCACAGAGGCCAAACTGTAGAGTCTGCTCTGTGGTTCTGTCTATTCTAATGCTTGGATATGCAAAAGTAAATGTAAAAGAGGCAGCTGGCAGACTATGGCTCATGGTGGAAGGGGCGGAAAAGATGCAAAGAAGGAGAGAAGAGACCGGGGCTTTCTGAGGGTTAGCTAGAGTGAGAGGATGCAACCCTTCATGTTTACTTTGAGGATGCCTCCACCAGGGTCTAACAGGGGTCCTCAAACTTTTTAAACCGGGGGCCAGTTCACTGTCCTTCAGACTGTTGGAGGGCCAGATTATAGTAAAAAACAAAAATTATGACAAATTTCTATGCATACTGCATATATCTTATTTAGAAGTGAAGAATCAAAATGGGAATAAATACAATATGTGGCCCGCGGGCCGTAGTAGTAGTTTGAGGGACCATTGGACATGGATGCAAGTGTTGCCCCTGGACAGATGCTGTGTTTATGTCAAGTGCATCTCTACAAAAGGGCTTAAAAAAGTTTCCAAGTAGCAGAAATCACTAGGAAGAGGAATGTGATTCTAGTTGTAAGGCTAGAGTTTTGCAGAAGTGAAGCCCATGAGTTCTACCCCCCAGAACAACATGGTCCTTGAGCACTGCTAGGTGTATTTCTGTTTGTAAAAAAAATAAAAAAGAACAGAAAACCATACATATTCCTGGTGTCTTCTTCTTAGTAGATCTCTCTCTCTGAACCCCTTTCCCAGACCAAGTTCTGTTCATTTTACCATATTGTGCAAAACTCTTCACCACAGCACATCCTGGCAGATGGTGCTGTCACTGACTTGCTCATCTGTCACTGGATTGTAAGTGACTTGTGAGCCAGGGCTTTGATACTGAGCATTTGTGCAATTTAAAAGAGTTTAAAGAGTCTTAAAACTCATAGGCCCTTAAGTGCCTATGAGTTAAACTTTGCACCATTTCTAGACTTTGAAATTCAACCCTAAGATGAGTGTTTTAATGTGGAAGTCATATTCCCGATGCAAAATACCATTCCAACTTATTTAAAAACATATCACTACATATGCACATATACCAAGTTCTACATACATGAATATTTTCAGATGTTTTAAATAGATAAAATGGCACCCTGTTTACCAGATCTCTGCCATCTCTGCATGCCTCTGCAGAGTTCAGGCATCTGAAAAATGATGACTGCAGTTTCATGGAGGAGTTCTTGGCTACTGAATGGTGACCTCATGTGGGGATGAAAGGAATATGCTACTGGAGATGAGGCTGTGAGAGGGGTTTAGGGCTGAAATCTCCTTGATCTAGTCAGTCAATCCAAGCAGAAGACTCTGGCAAGAGGCCACCTGTAAGTGCTGCTGCTGCAGGGGTTTCTCCACCTTGGAAACCAGCTTCTTGAGATATTAATGACAAGATCCATATCTGCCATGTGTTTTTTGCCAATGGTGCTGCATGGGTTATCTGGGCCAGCACAGCTGTTCAAAAGGCTGCTGGCTACCTCAGAGCCATGGATGGTGGCCCACTACAGAGTGCCACACTGAGAAATGTCTTATGTGTAGGAAGTTCCCGCTTTCTATGATTCCTCCTGCCCTTCATCTCAGTGTCTAATTCCATGCCAGGGAAAAGTGAAGAGTGGCTGGCATGTGAAGGTACTAACCAAGCCCCAGCTTCCCCTCAGACCAGAACTCTTCCCAGAAATGACTCTTTTCCTGAGGAAGCACACTCTGGCATGCTGATCCATCAGCCCTGTCTATTTTGCTCCACACCTGCGCTGTGTGAGGAGCTCTTAGAATGCACCAGATCCTTCATCCTCAAAGCTTTACCTACTGAGCATAATACTTTTCCTGGATTGACCCAAAAGCAACAAGAAAGTGTTTTCTCTTAATTTACTATTGTTGTGGTCACCTGCATTCACGGTGCTCACATACTCTTCACAGCATTACTCTGGTGAATGGTGTGACGTGCATATGAGGCAGTGCTGCCACTACACTGGCCTGTGGGCAGTGCTGGGGATTCAACTTAAGGCCTCCTGCCCACAGGCAAATGTTGTACCATGGAGCCATTTTCTCGTTCCTGGTTTGTAGGTTTATCAAACTTCCTCCCAACAAAACAGAAAACAAAGAAGCACAACTGAGTTCTAGAAGGTTCTATGAGTCATGTGTGTATTCATGGTATGAAGAGACAGTAGGAGACAGTAGGAGCCTCAAGCTAAGCCAAAGTTTGAGGGTGTCTTAGAGGTAGAGAGGGTTTGCTCTGACTTGACTGCCAGACTGTAGACAGGGGAGGAGACAGCGCCGTGGAGATGACGTGTCAGACAAACCTCTCCACTTAGTGTCACTGTTGCCTACAGGGACCAGTGAGCGAGCTGCGGCCTCAGCAGCCCTGTCAGATCTGTGGTTCCCTGATTTGATGATATATTGGGAAAGTGTTTCCTGCCTCTTCTCACCCTGGCCTTACCTTGGCACATTATGCTTATACCCCATGTGGGTCTCCAGCCTTTAGAAAAGAGGCTGAAAGCTCAGTGACTTGGTGAACCCACTGGCCTATTGGTCATTGGTTTTACCCACTCAGACGTGACCTCTTCAACACTCAGCTCTTTGGAAAATTAGGTACCAGGTGGGCTGCAGGCTCAGCTGAGGGTGTGGTCTCATTCAGGGGCATGTCCTGCACTAGAAGGCCTGAGTACCTACCTCTTTCTACAGGATTTTTCTGGGGAAGCTTATTGGCAGCTTTTCCTCTGGAAATAAAAGCTCTTTTTATTTATTTATTTATTTATTTATTTTTTATAAGTGATTCACAGTTGTATTTAAGTAACAGAGATAGTCGTTATTTTTTTTTAAATAAAAGGCAGGGGCCCTTAAGTATAAATAAGATTGAAAGAAAGAAAATAAAAGGGGGGGGGCAGATGTGGCAAGCTTTTTGTTGTTGTTGTTTGTTTGTTTTCCTTTTCTTTTTGCATAAGCACAGTAAATGTTGGGGGAAATTAGAAAGAAAATTTTCTTGGCCTAAGAGATACAGGGTGTCTTTACCCTTGAAACATACTGTCATGAGACCAACTATAGGCTCCAGGCAATTTAGTTGTCAAATTCCAAGGTCTTGTTTTATGGTCTCAGGAAAAGTTCTGTTTAGTTGTGGTTGTCAGAGTCATTCTTCTATAATTAGAGATGTTGGATTTTGCAAAGATCCAAGGTGAAGCCTAGGATAAAGTCTTTGTGGTACCAGGAAAAGTTCTGCTCATTCGAGGTTTTTGTAGTCGGTCTTCTGTAATTAGTGACCTTGGATTTTGCACAGATCCTATGAAGGAGGGTCTTCTGATTTCATCTCACTATGAGATAGGTGGTGAGCTAGGGCAACCTGCCCTTAGATGAGTTGTTGCTGCTTCCTCATTGTCAAGGTGTCATATGAATCTACCTAGACACAAGTTGGTGCCAGAGCAGTATTAAGGCCTTCCCCAGGGTGGGTTTGATTCCTAGTGCTGATGTAGGGAACTGTGATACGGGGGGGGGGGGCATCAGGATTGGGTGGTCGATGTTCGATCACATGAGGTCTAAGTCAGGTCCCCAGGGTGGAAGGTACCCGTGTCTTATAAAATTATTGAGTTTTTATCTCTCTTAGATAAGAACTTCTTTCATATATAAGACTTCCACATTTTAGTCTGCCTGTGCAGAAAGAAAAAAATAAAAACAAAACAAAACAATTAATTATTGGTGCATTTAGGGGTAAACATAACAAGCTATACAATCTCTGTGGCCTGGTTTTGACCTGAGTTCTTATCCTAAGCTGGAATTTCTACTAGAATTTTCTGCTAAGCAGAATCAAACCCCCCCCCCCAAAGAAGAGAAAATAAAGAAGAAAGGGGGGATGGGAGTTACCTCTATATGTGGAAATAAACACTAAGTTAAAACTATTAAGGAAGTAAACATACAAAGAAAATAAAAATATTTCCATTGAGTCTTCTGAAATAGTTTGAGGGTGAATAAGGTCCAGGGCACGTTTTCATCTCACACAGTAGATTTGTGAAATCTGAACTGGTTTGCTGCAATTGAGGTCCTCAAGTAGTGTCCTCAAGCTGCGGGTCCCTCTGGAGCTGAATCCAGTAGTAGCAATAGTCCACTCTGAGAGGAGGTGGGAGAAAGAAGATAGCAGAGAATAAATCAGCAGGATTGGTGGGTGCAGATTCTTGCTGGATTAGATCGGGGGTACTGAGAAGATGTCCTTTTGCTTTGGGAGCCATGTGACAGCAAAAGCTCATGTGTTAACATCTCATTGCAGGTGTCTGGCTTCTGATAAACCTGTTAGAACAATTATGCTCCAATACAGAGAGGTATATCACTCTGTTGACCTGTGCCAGACTTCAAGGACTGCTCCCTGACCAGTAACAGGGTTGGGGATTACAGGAAAGGACTTCTTGGCTTCCTCTTCCTCTTTCTTTCTTGCTTAAAATCCTATGACCTGCCTCCTATGGCTCAGTGGGTGGTTAGAGACCAAGTGGCCTGCCAGGTTTGGGGGGATAGAGCTGAACTGTTGTGGGTTCTGGGCCTCATCACTTTACAGGGAAGGTCATCCAACTGCTCATCTGACTTGGATTCTTTCCAATTCTCAGGTGGAAAGTGGAGCTACCTTACTCCGTGGGGTGCAGTGGGTTTAAAGGCACAGTGCCTGGAAAAGGAATCTGGAAAAGTACATATCACTATTCCCATATCACCACCATCATCATCTATAATTCTCACAACCACTCGTCACCACCATCAGCATCATCACACCCTCATCTTACCACGATTACCAACACCATCATCCCCACTCTATTATCATTAATATTACCATATTCATTACCACTCCCATCATTACTGCTCTCCCATCATCACCACCCTCATTATCATACCAGTATCACCATCACCAGCATAATCACCAATCATCACCAGCACCAACATCAATGACATCATCACCACCATTACCACCATAATAATCACGACCATTCCCACTGCCATCACCACCAGCATGATCATCTTTATCATCACTACCACCACCACCACCATCACCAGCATAATTACCATCATAATCACCACCATTGTCATTAGCATTTACCGAATTCATTATTAGCACCATTATTTTACCATATGGCTATAACCATTGCTAACAATTACATAATTTTTGTTGACCTAGTTATCATCATTATTGCCACTATGATTTTTTCTCTGTAAAATCTTTATTTAAGCACCAGGATTACAAACAAGATTGTAGTTGGGTTTCAGTCATAAACAAAACACACCCCTTCACTGTACAACATTCCCACCACCAATGCCCCCCACCTCTTTCCCAACCCCTGCCTGTATTCAAGAGAGGCATTTTAATTCTCTCACTCATTAAGGTAGTCATGATAGTTGTTAGTGTAGTTATTTTTCTAACTATATTCACTAGCTTTTGTGGTGAGTTTCATATTGTGAACCGGTCCTTCCAGTCCTCATCTTTATTGTCTCTGGGCATTATGAAAAAAGTGTCCTTAATGTATCTTAAAACTCAGTGAGTGAGACTATTCTGTGTCTATCTCCCTCCCTCTGACTTATTTCACTCAGCATAGTAGATTCCATGTAGATCCACATATAGAAAAATTTCATGACTTCATCTCTCCTGATGGCTGCATAATATTCCATTATGTATATATACCACAGTTTCTGTAGCCATTCATCTGTTGAAGGACATCTTAGTTGTTTCCAGAGTCTGGCTATTGTAAATAGCACTGCAATGAATATAGGTATGAGGAAGTGATTTTTGAATCGTATTTTTGTGTTCCTAAAATATATCCCTAGGAGTGGTATAGTTGGATCATATGGGAGCTCAATTTCCAGTTTTGGAGGAATCTTTATATTGTTTTCCATAAAGGGTGGACTAGATGGCATTCCCACCAACAGTGAATGAGCATACCTTTCTCTCCACATTCCTGCCAGCAGTGAGTGTTTTGTTCTTTGTGCTGTGTGCCAGTCTCTGGGGCATGAGATGGTACCTAGTAGTTGTTTTATTTGCAATCTCCTCAAATTATTAATGATATTGGAGCATTTATTATGTGGCCATGTGCCTTTGGCCATTTGTATTTCTTCTTTGAAGAAGTGTTTGTTCATTTTTTCTCCCCATTTTTTGATGGGGTTAGATATTTTTTCTTGTTAATTTCTGTCAGTATCTTGTATATCTTCGATATTAGCCCCTTATCTGATTGGTATTAGGTGTCTTGTGATCAGTGAATGTAGTTCTGCACAATTTCTAGTATAATGTGCTGCCGAAGTGAGTTTTGTCTGCATGATTTCTATCCTCTAGATTTATGGACGGTACGTTTTTATGGGCCAGCATGTGGTCTATTTCTGGAGAATGACATGTGCATTAGAAATAGAATGTGTATCCAGGGGGCTGGAGAGATAGCATGGAGGTAAGGGCATTTGCCTTTCATGCAGAAGGACAGTGGTTTGAATCCCCGGCATTCCCATATGGTCCCCTGTGCCTGCCAGGGGCAATTTCTGAGCATAAAGCCAGGGAGTAACCCCTGAGTGCTGCCGGGTGTGATCCAGAAACCATAAACCAAAACCAAAAACAAACAAAAAAAATAAAAAGAATGTGTATCCTGATTTCTGGGATAGAGTGCCGTGTGTGGTGTGGGAGTGTGTGTGTGTGTGTGTGTGGTGTGTGAGTGTGTGTGATACCTACTAGTCTACTTTTTCCATTTCTCTTTTCAGGGCTAGTATATTTTGTTGGGTTTCAGTCTGATTAACCTATCAAGGGGTGACAGGGCAGTGTTGAGGTCTCCCACAGATTATTGTGTTTGCTATTGATGGTCTTCTTTCAGATTTGTTAATAACTGTATTAAATAATTGCTGGTCCCTCATTGGGTGTGTATATGTTTAGGAGTATGATTTCTTCCTGTTGTACATATCCCTTGATTAGTACAGAAATGTCCATCTTTGTTTCCTTACAACTTTTCTGAGTCTAAAATTTGTGTAATCTGATAATGAATATGGCCACTCCATCTTTTTTTGTTTGTTTGTTTGGTTTTTTGGGCCACACCCAGTGATGATCAGGGGTTACTCCTGGCTATGCACTCAGAAAATCGCTCCTTGCTTGGGGAAGCATATGGATGCTGTGGGATCCAATCACAGCTATCCTTGGCTAGCATCGGCAAGGCAGATGCTTTCTCGCTCTGCACCACTGCTCTGGCCCATCAACTCCAGCTTTTTTAAAGGTGTTGTTTGCTTGGATGATTTTCCTCCAGAACCACCATGATTTTTGTTATCATTTGTATTATACCATGCTCATTATTCTCATTATCATATCCATCTTTGCCATATTATTATAAAGATCTTGGTCACCAGTGTTGCTGGTTACTACCATTATCTTTAAGAGACCAGAAAGTGTTAGTCTGGGGATGCAGGAGTAATAAAGTCTGGGATGTGAAGAGGACACAAGACTTTCACCTGCATTATCTCACCTGAGAAAACACTCCTCATATCAGGGTGCATGGATACCGACCTGAGCAGGTGCTTCTGCTGCAGCTAGAATTTAACACAGTTCTCCATGCCCCACATTGGTGTTCAAAGTCACTTAGAATGGTAACGGAATAGAAAACAGGATTAGTAGTGGTAATTCTCCCAAACCATTGGATGTCAACATCAGAAGCCTCTGTACAGAATAGACATTGCCCCCAACCCCCTGTTATTTGTGTGATTTGCAGAATTAATTACTCTCCTCCAGATCACACTTCTTTTTTGGACTTAGGGCCCAGAAGTGGGAATGTTTTCTGTGAAATTTTCTTCTCAGTTTACAGTTTTCTGTCTGATTGCTTCCTCTGTAATTCTTTAGGGCCTTCCTGAAGGCACTTTCTATGATGCATAACTATTTTGGATATGGTCTCTGAAATGCCACAGAAAAGCAAAGAGATTGTGGGGCCCTAGTGGGAGTGCCCTCAATGCTTTAAATAGAGGTGAGTGGAGCTCATTACCACTGCCACCCACGGGCTGGTTCGGGATCTTAATGACCAGGCTCAGAAGAACAAGAGTGGCTTCTGAAGTCTGTGTGTTAGTAAGAGCAGGGGGTATATCACCATGCAGAGGAAATGACTTCTTCAGGTCAGAGGAAGCAGGAGTCATGTTCACATATTCCTCAAGTGAGACAAGGAGAAAGCAATTCCCCTAGCAATCTAGAGCACCTGGAAGCATGTATTTTTCTCTTCTCTTTGGTCCTTTGCTCAGACTGCTTATATACATACACCTGATCACTTGGAATGTTCTGGCTCAGTTCCTCTCTTGCACTTCTGTTTCATCTTTACCTGTTTGTGGCAGAAATATCAGTGTTCTACAATGTTCCTGAGTCTCTTCAATTTCTTTTGCCTTTGATGTTTTGCTGTTACAATGGACCATGGAGCATTATACGCAAACCTCTAGCCTCTCTCTCTCTCTCTCTCTCTCTCTCTCTCTCTCTCTCTCTCTCTCTCTCTCTCTCTCTCTCTCTCTCTCTCTCTCTCACACACACACACACACACACACACAACACTTTCTGCAAGGGGATTTGGGGGTTGTTTTTAGCAGCTACTCTAACTGACTACATCCAATGTTTTCCTGCAAAACATAGAACTTAATTGCCAGTGAAATAGCATAAAACTAGACACTCTTCTCTGTTTCTAATAGGAAAACCACATAAAGTGGGAACCTTTACTTGATTTTTATGAATGCCTAGAACTTGCTGCAATTTTTGTCATGCAGTTGGTTTCATGATCTAATCAAGGGTGGGAAATTCTTTTATTTTCTGGGCCACTTGGATACCATTAACATCATTCAGGGAGAATACTATGGTGGAAGATGGTCCATGAGCAGCCAACAGAAAACACATCTACCTGTCCTAATATGTACTAGGGCCAAAACACATGGTTTCATGACTTTATATAGAATGCGGACCAAATATCCCCACTCCTGTAGTTTGTGAAGTAGAAAAGTCTAGAAGACTTGATTTCCTATCTTGAGAGCATGAGTCCTTTCTTGAAGTGAAGTGACTACAGGATAAGGCAGCTATTCAGAGGTATTTCATGAGTCACAGACCATCTAATGGGAATTATGTTCCCTGACCTGGTCCCATACTGGCCACCTCCATTTGAGCAAAGGTAAATATTTCAGCCTTCATGGAATCCCAGAGAGCAGCTCTCTGCTTTTCTTTCCAGTGTCACTCAATGCCTGCTGGGGTGAGGCAGGCAGCATTCTGAAACTCCCTACTGATCAGGAGCTGCTGTCCCAAGGCTGTGCATTCAGAACAGAAACAGGTTCAGGAAACAGAGCAAGAGAAGGGGAACATGGGGCCAGAGAGATAGCATGGAGGTAAGGCATTTGCCTTACATGCAGAAGGATGGTGGTTCGAATCCCGGCATCCCATACGGTTAGTCCCCCGAGCCTGCCAGGAGCGATTTGTGAGCCTAGAGTCAAAAGTAACCCCTGAGCGCTGCCGGGTGTGACCCAAAAACCAAAACCCGAAAAGAGAGAGGGGGGAGAGGGACAAAATCAACTCATTACACCTTGTAAGTCTACATCTTCTGACCCTCAAAAATGTTTCTCAGGCTTGCAGGAGCTGTAGTGTTCTGTGAACATGCTTAAAATCAGTGTCTGTCTCCAGATGGAAGGTGCTTCTTTACCCTGAGCCTCTGCCCAGTTTTCTGGAGAAGAGAGATGCTTAAAGAGTTCCAAGATATTGGGTCAGTCTTCCATGACATGAAGATGTGACAACATAGTCAGTCCTACATCACACCAAGAGGCACTTGGTCAGAGTGTCTGGGAATGGTACCTAAAACCCAGAATATCAACTGCTCTGTGAATTCTGACAAAACCCCCACAGCTTTCAAAACTTGCAAAGAACTAAGCTCTCTTGGGTTGACCGCACCACCACCACCACCTTTCTTCTTTCTTCTTTCCTCTTTCTTCTTCTTCTTCTTCTTCTTCTTCTTCTTCTTCTTCTTCTTCTTCTTCTTCTTCTTCTTCTTCTTCTTCTTCTTCTTCTTCTTCTTCTTCTTCTTCTTCTTCTTCTTCTTCTTCTTCTTCTTCCTCCTCCTCCTCTTCTTTGTTTTCTTTTTCTTTCTTTCTTTCTTTCTTTCTTTCTTTCTTTCTTTCTTTCTTTCTTTCTTTCTTTCTTTCTTTCTTCTTCTTTCTTTCTTCTTCTTTCTTTCTTTCTTTCTTTCTTCTTCTTTCTTCTTTCTTTCTTCTTCTCTTTCTTTCTTTCTTTCTTTCATCTTTCTTTCTCTTCTTTCTTCTTCTTTCTTTCCTTTCTTTCTTCTTTCTTTCTTTCTTTCTTTCTTTCTTTCTTTCTTTCTTTTTCTTTCTTTCTTCTTTCTTTCTTTCTTTCTTTCTTTCTTTCTTTCTTTCTTTCTTTCTCTCGCTCTTTCTTTCTCTCGCTCTTTCTTTCTTTCTATCGCTCTTTCTTTCTTTCTATCTGTCTTTCTTTCTTTCTTGCTTCTTTCTTTCTTTCTTTCTTTCTTTCTTTCTTTCTTTCTTTCTTTCTTTCTTTCTTTCTTTCTTTCTTTCTTTCTTTCTTTCTTTCTTTCTTTATCTTCCTTCTCTTTCTCCTCTCCTCCTCCTCCTCCTCCTTTTCATCTTCCTTGTCCTTCCCTCTATGGGGCATATGTCTGGTTTCTCATGAGGACATAGCTCAAAGACAAAACTCTGGGGTTTGATGGAGGCTGAGCCACACAGAACCTAAGAGGAGTGAGACCTGCAGATGGTAACTAGATAGCAGGAAGGACATCAAGGTAAGACAAGAGGCTTTTAGCAAGAAAAGCACTGAGTCTGAAAACATGTATTCCCTCCCACCCCACTTCTACTCCTTTTTTTCTTATCACAGTGCTGGAGCAGGAGAAAAGTGGACCCAAAATCTTATATTGTCATTGAATGAAGCAGATCAGAGAAGGGCCTGTGGGTAAAACACCTAAATGACAATTTGGTGGGAACTGAATTTATCCACCAATGAGGAAGAGAAGCAAGGAGTTGAGGTAGAAAGGGGTAAGCTTCTAACTGGGGCTGCATAAGAACTTGAAGGTGTATGCATGTGTGGTAGGAATACTCAAAAGGAGAGAAACTGAGCTGTGATTATAAAATTTTTGTTGTGATTTTCAGAATCTTAGAGAAACGCCATTTTAAAAAAATACCTTTATTTAAGCACCATGATTACAAACAAGTTTGTATTGGGTTTCAGTCATAAAAAAACACCCATCATTTTTCTTTTATACTCAGTAGTATTATCTTTGTAATCAATCTCATACCAAGGACTGCCCTGAAATTCTGGGAGCTGAGAACCTGTCTCAACCTAGCCTTGTCCTGATGCCAGGACATACATAAGAGACCAGGGTCTTGAGGACAAGGACCTCTTACTTGAGAACCATGAAACCCAGAAAGGAGGTGGCACAGGGACTGAGAAGGGGCTCAGAAGTGTCCCCATCTTTAGTGGGGTGTACTTATCAATCTTGCCCAGCACCACCTCTTCTCCCCTGCCACCTGGGAGCTGCCTCTCCAGGGAAATGCAAGTGGAAGCAGAAATCACTGAGCAGAGGAAGCAAAAATAATGAGTTTGTTTGTCGGCAACTGTTCCTGTCACATCTGAGAGCTGCCTGGCAATATCCAGGTGAGGAAAGACATGCCAAGTGCCCACTGCTTCACTGGGCTTAACTGCTCTCAGTTTGAAGCAGGCAGCATGGCCTGGTGGGCCCAGGCGGCTGGGGAGGGATGGTGAGTACTGGCTGATTCTGGCACACTTGCCTGCTGGGAGGGAGCCAATGTGGGTAAGGGGGAGAGGTGCCTTTGCTCCATATGCAAGCCCCTTAATGAGAGAGTATGCATCTGCTCTCTGCGCCTACCCTGAGGGCTGCTGCCAGCTTGACTGGGGGCGGCTGGAGGAAACAGAACCTGTGAACCAGCCCAGTCTCCAAGCATCCCAGTGGGCACTCAGCCAGCAGGCACCACAGGGACTCATCTTTCTAGGTGCCGAACAGGGCCTGTAGAACAGTCCTGAGACTTTCCCCAATAGACCACAGAGTCCATTGTACACCCAACTGAGCCTCGTTCTGGAACCTGGACCAATTCCTCATAAACAGCCGGGCTGTTCTCTACTTTTCTTCACATTATTTTGTCTTAGTTTTGAGGCCACATCCAGAGATGCTCAGGGCTTATTCTTTGCTTTGCACTCAGAAAGTATTCCTGGGAGGGACTGGGCATCCTATGGAGTGTGAGGAATTGAATCCAGGTTACCTTCACACAAGACCAGCATATTCCTCTCTATCTTCCTTGCACCAGCCCCAAAGTATCTCTGACTATTAACTGTGCAAACCATATACCTGCTGCAACTATACTCTGGGGTCAAACCTCTAAACTCCAAAGGTTCCTGGAAGGCCAACATTGACCTTCTTCCTGTTCCCCTTATCCGATGTGGCTTCTCTTGTGGATTACATGGCCCCTCACATCTGCATAATCTCTTTTTGGGGAGAACTTCTCCACACTGGAGAGCCTTTTATAAGAGACTTGCTGCTATGAATATAACCCTTTAAATTAGCAGATGTGTAATTGGATGCCCCTTAGAGATGTCTTTAATAGTGTTCTAACATTTAACTTTTTTACCAACAGAAAAACAGTTGCAGGATGTGGACTCCCACTATAATGCTCATTATTAGAGTGTTTCAATGCTTTAATTTCTATTCTAGTATGTTTATAATAACCTTAATTTTCTGTTACTAATAATCCATAGAAATATAGCTTGGATACCCTAGTTTCACATTACAGTGATATTTTCTGATGGTCTCCTAATACAGTGCTCATCACCTAATACAGTGCTCATATCACTTAGTATTCTAGTCTTAAATATTATGATTGTTTTAAGAATGTTCTTTGTGTGTTCTAAACCATTAAGCTTTTTTTTTCAGCCAAGTTCCCCTCCATTGATGTTTATTACTCCAAGGAAGTAGAAATCTTTTCTGATATGCTGGCTTTCTATTTTGAAGTACTTTGACCCATTCTATTTGGATCAACTTTTCTATGGATCAATCCTTTTTTCTGTCTGTGAGTGAGTGTGTGTAGTGGCCACCTCTATGACATTATATATTATATGTAATGTCTGTTCATATTGTATTTAGCCTTTTCTTCTTGTATATGACCATTTCTTTTTTCTGGGAAGAAGATGATGCCACCACTGCCACAGTGGTCATGCTGGTGCTTATGGTAACAATCCAGTATAAGTTTGTAAGATCTATATAAATCAACCCAGCTGAACTTGCTGCAGACCACACAATGTATGGAAAGCAGGACTTAGGCAGCACCATTAGCACGTGAACTACTCATGATCCTCTTCATGGTTCATTCTACATGAAGATCTCCTGCTCTATGTTATCACTCTGGCTGCCACTGCTGTCAGAGTTACTCAAGTCCTTGAACTGTAAACCATCTTCAAAGAAAAAGGCAGGCACACTGTTGCAAGTCAGCACTACTATTGCTGATGTGTTCTCGGTGGTCAATTTCTCCTACTTCAGTTCACCATAGACTATTGTTCGCAACTGATTTCAGCTATGAGAGATCTTCAGATCTAGGGCATTTTCTGATCTGTGAATGCTACAAGCCATTTCCAGACTCCAGAAAACTGCATTGTGGACTGCATTTGAGATCCAGATTTTATCTACTCTCCTCAGACTATCTCAAAAGATTTAGGGGATATGTTTAACCTCTTTGTACACTTCTTAAGTGTTTCTCCTTTTTTTTTATGTTTTGTTTTGTTTTATTTCTTTAGGCCACACCCAGTGACACTCAGAGCTTACTCCTTGCTATGTGCTCATAAATAGTTTCTGGATTGGGGAACCATATAGGTAGGACACTGGGGGATTGAACCGCAGTCCACCCTAGGTCAGCAGCATGCAAGACAAATGTCCTACTGCTGCTCCACTGCTCCGGCCCCTTAAATGTTTCTCTTTATCATAAATATGCTCTATGGTACATTATGCTTTCCTTTTTTTATTTATATATGTTAGTAAAAATTTTTAGAAAAGAGTAGAGATAATACCTATGAAGTCTTTTTGTGCTTTTGATAGAACCAGGATAGGATCTTTTTGATTATTATCTTCCCCATAGGCTACAATATTATCATATGGCACTGTTTCCTTGGTATAGGTGCATTAAAGTTGGAAAATATTAAAAACTAAGAGGAGTTATTATACATTAGAGATAAAAACTCAAAAACTTCCAACTACAGGGGCATTCCACTCTGAACATTTGCCTTGGCGACTTGACTTGGACATCAGCTGTTTACCCCTGAACCTTGGGACCTGCACGGTTCTCTGCACCTATTCTAGCAACCGAGTATCTACCAGTACAGACCCTGGATCTGCACATACTGGACACAGATCTTTCCTCTCTCTATATATAAAAGTTCTGTAAATTGGCTCAAACTGTATGAGAAGAACCTTTCCTAATACCTTGAAGAAAGGCTGTAGGGATTAGACAATTTACTGTGCCTGGAGCCTCAGATGGCAGTAAGGCAGGATGCTTCATGGGTAGGAATAATCTGTTTTTAAGCCAAAAAGTTTTATTGTTTTCCCAAATTTTGCTGTGCCTATGCAAAATATTATGAACCTTTATCTTTAGAGCATATGCCATAATCTTAGAATCATAGGATGTGAATTATTTTGTTTTTCTATAAGTCAATTAGGGGAAGATGTTGGGTTACTGATCCTATCCCAATTAATATTTGTACTTCACCCTAGGGTGTCATCTGGTGATGATATATCGGATTATTCCCTACTTGGTATTCTGCTCCCACCCTACAGTTGGACCTGATTCTTGTCAATAATAGCAAGGGTCTGAGGAAGGCAGAGGCTCATTCGTCTTCTTCCACTGAGCTGCATCACATCTTAGGAGCAGAAAGCTTGTGTGGTTAAATTACTGCTTGAGCTCTAGATTTCCTGAACCCATTCCTGTACCTCTTCACTGTGTGAATTATTCCCTGCATTTACATTTTGCTTCCAGGCCTCTTCTCTCCAGACCCTAATTTTGGAGCCATAGACTCCATTAACAGTATTGGAATAAATACAGGCCCTCAGATCAGTGGAATAGACTAGAGTATTCAGAGAATGTCCCCCAGACATGAAATCAATTAATCTTTAATAATGGGGCAATAAATGCAAAATAGAGCAAGGAAAACCTCTTCAACAAGTGGTTTTGGGACAACTCGGTGGCCACTTGCAAAAACAAAAACAAAAATGAACTCATCTTCATCTAATGCCCTGCACAAAGGTCAAATGTAAATTGATTGAAAACATTGATATCAGACCCCAAACCATAAGATATATAGAACAACATGTAGGTAAAACACTCCAAGACATTGAGACTAAGGCATCTTCAAGAAGGAAACAGCACTCTCCAAACAAGTGGAAGCAGAGATAAACAAATGGGACTATATTAAGCTAAGAAGCTTCTGCACCTCAAAGGAAATAATGTCTAGGATACAATAGCCCACCCACAGAATGGGAGAAGCTATTCACCCAATACCCATCAGATAAGGAGCTAATATCTCAGATATACAAGACACTGACAGAACTTTACAATAAAAAAAAATCTAACCCTATCAGAAAATGGGAGAAGAAATAAAGACACTTCCTCAAAAAAAATGCAAATGGCCAAAAGGCACATGAAAAAATGCTTCACATCACTAATTATCAGGGAGATTCAAATCCAAACAACAATGAGGTACCATCTCACACCACAGAGACTGGCACACATCACAAAGAACAAGAACAATAAGTGCTGGCAGGAATGTGGAGAGAAAGGAACTCTTATTCACTGCTGGTGGTAATGCCATCTCGTCCAGCCCTTATGGAAAACAATATGGAAATTTCTCACAAAACTGGACATTGAGCTCCCATATGATCCAGCTATACCACTCATAGGGATATACCCTAGGATCACAAAAATGCAATACTAAAATACCTTCCTCACACCTATATTTATTGCAGTACTATTTATAATAGCCAGACTCTGAAAACAACCAAGATGCCTGTCAACAGATGAATGGCTAAAGAAACTGTAGTAAATAAACACCATGGAGTATTATGCAGTAGTCAGGAGAGATAAAGTCATGAAAGTTTTCTGTACATGAATATACATGTAATCTATTATGCTGAGTGAAATAAGTCAGAGGGAGAGACACAGAGTAGTCTCAGTTATCTATGGGATTTAAAAAAAATAAAAGGCATCATTATAATAATGCTCAGAGATGATGGCCAGGAGGACTAGCTCACCATAAAGAGTGGTGAGTTCTGTTAGAGAAATAACTACACTGAGAACTATCATAGCAATGTCAATGAATGAGGGAAGTAGAAAGCCTGTATCAAATACAGGCTCAGGGGAAGGAGGGAGATGGGGAGCACTGGTGATGTGAATGTGGCAATGCTGAAGGGAGGGTGTTCTATTTATGACTGAAACTCAACTACAACCATGTTTGTAACCATGGTGTTTAAATAAAGATATTATTAAAAATTGCCATAATTTACCATTGCCACCATCTTTCTTGCAAGAGATGGCAGGTCTCTGCTTCACAACAAACTGCTGTTTTTCCTTAAAAAATAAAATATATTAAGATCACAGGTGTTAAGCTCCAAATTTCTGTGCTTTTAATGAATCCTGCTATGCATTGCAGTGGTTGCAATAAACCCTATTTTTGTATCTCACTTCTTTTTTGAAAAACACTTTAGGGCAACCTTGCAACATGCATTTACTTGTACATGTCAAAGGCAAGATAAATAATATCTCTTATGTCCAATATTCTTGGATGAGTTATTAAATTGTAGATTTAAGCTGGCCTTGGAAAAGTGAAGCAATCATAGACTCATTAAACTTTTTTTGTCCCTGCCGAGTTTGTTTTACAGCTTTTGTGTCAACAAGATGATCTCTATTTTCCGCTAAATGTCTATTCTGCATATCAACTTTGTTCAAATCCTAATGAAGGCCCTCCATTAAAAATAGAAATAGTTTATGTGATCCTGTTGACTGTCTCCTGCAAACTTATTTATCCTTCCAAAATTCATTTAAAGTCATCTGGATTGATATACCTGTGTTGTCCTGCTCATAAGGATTTTTTAAGCTTACCACTTTGTCTTTATGTCCCAAAGGATTTGAACTGTTAATATCCTTCTTATAATGGTTCTGCTAAAAGCAGTCAGTCAAACTGATAATATTATAGAGGTATTGTAGCACTAAATTCATGTAACAAGTGTTTCCTAAATTATAAAGTTTGGTGAGAGCAGAGGCAATTTCCTTATTTACTGCATTGTTTATTTCCACTCCTGATAGTCTCTGCCTCATAGTGTGGTGTTAGGTTATTATCTTGGTTACCTGTTGAGGTCAGTTTGTTTCCTGCCCACATTTTTTAATAATCTGTATTGGTTCCGAGTGAAGGTTTATACTCTTATCATGCATTTGTGTCTGAGATTTTTCATTTGTGAGAATCCTGCTTTTGGCAAGGCATAGTGAACCCAGAGTTTCTGGGCAGGATTACCATTTGTAGAAACTTATCACATCCTTTCCCTCAAATGAGGAGATTGCCAGAAATCCATTCGTTATCCATTTTTACCCAAATAGGTGAATTAATTGTTTTCTTTTACCTGAACATCTTTAAAGTTTTTTTCTGCAGCTGTATAGGGCTCTCCTTGGGGGTAAATTTAAGAAATTTATTGAAAATAATATTAAGGATAAAATGTCTATGTGTGGTATGACTTTTTCTATAGTTTAATAGTTGAGATTTGAGAGCACCTTCAAATATGGCTTTCCTTGTGGATTATATGGGATGCCAGTGATATGTTTGATTTGTTTTTCTTTACATAATATTCGAAACTCTTTACTTGTGTAGGATGAGCTATTGTTTGTCCTTATGAATTTGGGGATGCCCATAACATAAAAAGCACTTAAGCATGAAGGTGCAAAGTGCATTAGCTTGTTCTAAAGTCATTGGAATTCCTCATATAAAATGAGAATATATATGTACTACCATATGAAGGTAGGGTTTCCTTGGGAAAAAGTGAACATGTGTAATATCTATTTGCCACAATTCATTGGTATATAACCTTCAGGAGTTGTTGCCAGCTACATGTGTTCTTTTATTCAAGGGTATGCAAATGGTATATGTATCAAATATTTGTCTGGCTTGCTTCAATGGATTACAATAGTTGACATATAAAACAACAGACATTTGTATGAAGCATATTTGTATGAAGTATATTCTTCTACAGGCAATGTAAACACTGGCATGGCCAAATGATCAGCAGTTTCATTCCCTAAAGTCATTGGCCCTAGGAAGCCAGAGAGTGCTCTTACATAAATAATAAATATTGGATCACATCGTCTTTGCAGAAGATCTTGTAATTGCTGCATCAAATATTGAATAACCTGGTTATGAGTATTTAAGAGGCAGTATTATGCCTGGGAAAATCCTACTACATAAGTTGAATTGCCTTCTACACTGCATGCTCTGAAACATGAGATAATCAGTAATATAAAGTAGCAAGTCCACTTGTTGAGTTTACTTTTAGTTAGTATGCGCTGTTGTGGTCAGAGAAGGGCCAGCAATGCTGCCTTTTTCTGATGATGACCTGACAATGTAAAACACAGGGTGTCAGGTATAGGGAGGAGTGGATAATAGATGATGCCGCAAAATATTTTCTCTTAAAGAAGTTCCAAGCCTTTACAGCAGGATAATGGGAGGAAACTTCTCCTGAAAAATCAGATAATGCTCTTTGAAGGGGCTCACTAAGAGGCAATATCATTATTTTTTTTGGAATCAGCAACACTATAATTTCAGTATAAAGACCAAAGAAGGAAATGGTTCTGAGTCTTGCTTTGATCAGAACAGAGATTAATTCCAAACAGGGCACACATATGTGAAATTTCTTTTTGTGTAAGTAAACACATTCTAGTGGCCCAGACAGCTGAATAATAGCACCCTTCAGAGAATGAAGGGTTGCAAAAATTAAAATCCACACCTTCTCCCCAGGTATGAACCTGGAAAAATAGGACTTTTAGAGCCAGTCCATAAAAAAATCTAAACCCTGTTGGGCCCTTTGTGTTAACACCTGGAGCTATTTCAATAAGGGTTTCCTTCTAAAGTACTAAATAAGTTGGTGAGTTTTGAGTTTGGAATCCTGAGGGCAGCACGGATCCCATTTCTATCACCTAAGAGTTTTTGAACATCATTCAGAGTCCTTAGATTTTTCTGATAAATATCTTTTGCGGATGCACTGAAATACACTTCAATACAAAGCCCACGTATTTAAATAGAGGTAAAGTCTGTATTTTTTCTGTGGCTATTGTTAAACCAGCACCCTGCAAGCAGCTGACAACAAATTCATTGACAATTGAAATTCCCTGTGAGTCTGAGCCAACAGTAAGATGTCATCAATGTAATGCACCAAATATACCTGGGGAAACTTTTTACGAACAGGACATAAAATTGCTTCAAGAAAATATTGGCACGTAGTGGGTGAATTCTCCATGCCTGAGGAAAAATTGTCCATTGAAATCACTGCATAGGGGCACTGTTATTAAGAGAAGGAACTAAAAAGGCAAAGCTTTTTGTTTTTGGATGTATAGAAATATGATAACATTCTTTTTAGTCAATTATTATCAAAGGCCAGTCTCTTGGAATGGCTACAGGTGAAGGCAAGCCATTTGCATCTTATCCATCAAAACCATCTGAGTATTTACAGACCTTAAATCAGTTAAAAGTCTCCAGTTACCTGATGGTTTCTAAATAATAAATGCTGAAGAATTCCAATTAGAAAAAGAAGTTTCAATGTGCCCCAGCCTCAACTGTACATTGACTAAGTTTTTAAGCATCTCTAATTTTGTGCTGTGGATGGGTCACTGGGGAATCCAGATTGGAGCATTGAATTTTCATTAAGTGGGAATGGTTTCTGGGCCCTTTAACCCAGTGGCTTCAATTAAAAAGGTGAAACATCTGAATTAACATACTGGGAGTTATTTTGGCAAGGGATGTGATATTCTGCTCCCAATTGCTTATGCAAATCATGTCCCCATCGGTTCAAGGAAACTAGAGATACATAAGGCATAATATAACCTATTAATTTCTGGTCCTATTCACTCAAATATGTAATGCTCAGAATTCTGGCAAAAAGAATTAGGAGGCAAGACTACCATATCCCTTCCACACTGTTTTGAATTTCTTGTAGGACCCAATTTTAGGATCACTTAAGAAACCACAGACACTTCTGCACCCAAAGAAAATACCTTCAAATTTTCTGCCCTGAATTTTAAGAGTTAATATTGGGTTTTTCTCTTGAAGCTTAGAAGATAAAGCTATAAATACTAATGCCTCAGAGTTAGTATTTCCAATGCCTCCTTCCCTGATGAATTCTTATTTTCCAGGTATAGTATAAGGAAGTAAAATTTGAGTTATATTTTTTACCTTTATTAAAAATCCAGATTGTGGGTACTGAAACAAGAAGTATTATGTCCTCTACATGATAAGAATCTACAATTCCCAGTTGAATTACTATTCCTTCTAGTGTTAAATTGCTTCTTCCTAAAATCATCCTACAGTCCCTTAATGGAGTGGCCTTGTTATGCCAGACCTAGTCTTAAAAGGGCATTGAGCTGTAAGGATGATCATATCCTTTGGCCAGGGAATATCTAAACTGTAGCTTCCAGTAGTGGCAGACTTTAATGAGTTTAAACTGTAGAGTTCTCTTGGTCTGGGCTAAGAAGATGTACTATTAATGAAAAGGTTTTCTGGTTTGAGGGGCCAGGGACTGGAACCTGACCCAGTTTCCTAAGATGATTGATTAAGTGTTAGTCTCGAGTGGGTGGGTCCTTGAGCAAATTATAAAAGAGCTTGTGACCTGCTTGCTTTTGTAAATTCCCTATATTTACACACTTAAAGCAAATGGCCTGACCTCATGAAATTGGCTGTAGACCCCCAGTTGCTGGGGAGACAGGTACTGAATGACAGTCACTTACCCAATAAAATCCCTGCCACACCTCTGGCAAGGATTAGGTGGTTTCCTTGGCTGAAAGCCATTGATATTATTTCCTGAACTTTGTCTCTGAACCATGTATGTTGTTAGAGGTGCAATGGTGGAGGATGAAAGAGGATGATTGTAAACCCCAGCAGTTCTACAAGCAAGTAGAAATCCCATGACATCTCTCTCTGTAATTGGGCATAAGATAAACTGACAATATTCATTGGTATTGTCAAAGGCTAATGTTTTTTGTCAAGGAATTTTGAATTTCATTATTTCTAACATGCCTTTTAATCACCTCTGTCAATTTCCCCACAAATTCTGAATATGGCTTTATAGCTCCCTAAATATTGTTTGTATAGATACCCTTGCACTTGGTATCTGAGTAAATTTTTTCACAAGCCTTCAATGCAAGTTCTCTGACAAGCTTTAAAACAGCATGGAGTAGTCTTGCCTGCATATTTACATCTGTGTACTGTCTGTCCCTTATCAGCATTTTATAAAATAATGTGACTCCTGCAACCCTTCATCCAGAGTGATCTAGACTATTCATTTTATTCTTAGAATCTTCCTCAAAACACATCTTCCATTATAAATATTGAGAAGCATTCAAACAAAAAAGTCATAAACTTAAAAACCCAGAATGGTGAAATCCACCTGAGAAGCATGAAATGAACATCTCACCAGTCTGTGGCAGTCTCTGTTTGATTTCCTGTTACAGTCTCAGATCTGAGTTCAGGCAACCTGTATAAGCAGAGCCCTAGGCCCCAAAACAAGGATCTGGTGAAATGCTGGTCTGGGAGCAAAACTTGACCCAGGAAATAATCCACACAGTGAAAAGGTAAAAGAGTGGGTGCAGGAAATCCAGCACATAAGCACGGAATTCCACCATACAAGCCATCTGCCCCTAAGAAGAAATGCAGCTCAGTGGAGAGAAATAAAGAAATAAGCTCCTTCCTTCCTCACACCCCTGTTTTTATTGACAAGAACCACGCCACACCCTAGGGTGGGAGATGAATACCAGGTAGAGAATAATCCAATGATAGAATCACCAGATCACACCCTAGGGTGGAGTATGAATATCTATTAAATTGGGACCAAATCCAACATATTCTCTCAAAGGATAGGAGAGGAGTCTCTCACCACAAATCCTTGTCAACACTTGATATTGCCATTATTGACAGTTTTTGACAATGTGTGGGTGAATAATTATATGTCATTATAGCTTAAATTTGTATTTCTCAATTACACAGAATTTGCTCTGTGCCAGACTTTCCTTAGAGGAATGGATTGCACGGCCCGCCTTCCCCTATATTGCTGAGGGGTTTTCCCTCCCTGTACATGTGGCACCTTCAACTTTTCTCTCCCTGACAGGTGACTTTTTTTGTTTTATTTTTGTTTGTTTGTTTGTATTTTGGGCCACACCTAGTGACACTCAGGGATTACTTCTGGCTATGTGCTCAGAAATTGCTCCTGGCTTGGGGGGACCATATGGGAAACTGAGGGTCAAACCGCAGTCCATCCTAGGTTAGCACATGCAAAGAAAATGCCCTATCACTTGAACCACCACTCCAGCCCCGTGACAGGTGACCTTTGCTATTTTGTAGCCATGGATCAGAGTCTCACATAGACCAGACCTCTTCTCTGCAGTTGAGTCACGGTTAAATCCTTTTTTCTTTAAAATAATTTATTTGGGGACTCCCAAGTGTTCAAGGAGTTCAGGGGCCCCACTTGATCATATTTAGCCAACTGGACTTGTGATTCAGTATGTGGACCGAGCATATTGGTCACCACAACCACACCCAGCAATGATGGGAAGAAGAGCCTCATCTACCTGCCAGACTTCCCATTCATTAGTCCATTAAAATGACTTATAGGTAGGTATTAAGATTTATATGTGATATATTACCACATAATATTATTTTCTAGAGTGGAACTTACCTGTTTTTAAAACTCTATTGTTTTGTTTTGTTTGGTGACTATACCAGGCTTTGCTCAATTACTCTTGACTCTAATGCTCACCTCTGGCAGGGCTGGTGAGATAGGTGGGCTGCTGTGATTGGAATCAAGTTTGGCTGCATGCATTAGGGACTTAAGGCCTGAACCTGTTGCCTATTCTCAAGCTGAAGCATGCTCTTCAGTTTCCATGTCTGCACTGGTCACATTGCCTTGATTTTCCCTACCCAATGTGTTATGTCTGCCCGTTCTTCTGTCCAAGAAAGAGTCTAGTGGCTCAGTTCTCATATACTTTATTTCCCAGACTGGGCAGTTAGCAGGGCCATATCTCAGTCCCTGACACCTGGTCCCTCAACTGCAGTCCTGAAATGTCACATGCTCCCAATGCCATCCATCTTGGCATAAGCTTGATTTTCTTCTAATCATCACTTTGTTCCCCTTGAGGTGCCTTTGTACCTTACCTTGCAGGGGTCACTTCTTTTAAGCTCTGAGCTGAGGCACTAGGACATGCAACCCTTGTTTTCCCCCTCTGCCACCTCTCTTCCTCCTTATCTCCAGCTTGGAGCTCTTCTAGCACATCACAGGCCCTTAGTACAGCCTCCATTGTCTGCTCTGGCTCTCTGGGTTGCTGTGCAGCAGTTTTATTTTATTATGCTCTAATGTGGGGTCCCCGGGAAGGGCCTGGTATGTGGGGGGCTTTAGTGTTGTCCCCGAGATACAAATGTTCAGATCTGTGTTTGACAGGCATAGCCCAGAATTTCCCCACACAGTGGCTTGAAATCATCTTCACCAATTGACCCCCTTCTTTAGCCCAGAGCTTTGCTTTGAGGCATCAGAGAGCCTCAATCAGATTGATCGTGATGAACAGCTGGTACTGGCACCATACAGTTTCCACAGCTGTGTTTTCCTGCATCCGTAACCGATTCCTGAAGGTTATACCCTCACTTGTTTCTTCCTCTGCTCTGATAGCTGGCCCTGGGGACAGGATGGGAGTGAGGAAAACAGGAGCAGGAACAGAGAGCCCGGAGAGTACAGAGAAACTGGGGCTTATAATGGAGGAGCAAAGAAAGTAGAATGCAAATGTAAGGGAATTCCAGCACCGATGGAGGAGACCTAAGCACTGATTTAAGAGATTCCAGCATTGTTGCAGGAGGAGACCCCAACACTGATGCAGGAAGAGACCCCAACACTGATATAAGAGCAGATATCAGCAATGATGCAGGGGATCCAAGCACTTATGCAGAAGAGAAGGGCACTGATGTAAGAGAAGATCCCAGCACTATTGCATGGGAGATCCCAAAATTGGTGCAGGAAGAGATATCAGCACTGATGTAGAATATCTCTGCACAGGTGAAGGAGATTTTATCTCATGCAAGAGATACTAATATAGGAGGAGAACCAAGCTCTGATGTAGGAGATCAAATCATTGATGCAGGAGATCTCAGCATTGCTGTAGAAGGAGATTCCAACAATGATGCAGAAGGAATCACACCACTGATCCTGGAGGAGATGAGTGCTAGTAATGACGCAGGAGGTGATCTTAGTCGTGATGCAGCAGATAACGGAGGAGGTCTCATTACTAATATAGGAGGAGATCCAAGACTGATGCAGAGGTCCCAACACGATGTAGGAGATCCCAGCCCTGATGAAGGAGGAGAACTTGACACTGATGCAAGAGGTCTTGTACTGATAAAAAGAGATTAGAGTTCCTAGCACTGGTGCAGGGGAGATCCCAGCACTGATGCAGGAGATCTCAGTACTGATACAGGAGATCCCAGCATTGATGCAGCAGATCTCTGCATTGATGAAGGAGGAGATCTCAGCACTGATACATGCGAGATACCAGCACTCAAGAAGGAGCTCTCATCACAAGTGTAGAAGGAAATCTTAGCACTGATGTGGGAGGAGATCCAGGCACTGATGCAGGAAGATATCGCAGAACTGATGCAGGATGGATATCCTAACACTAATGAAGGAGACCCAGCACTGATGAAGGGGAAGATTCCAGCATTGATGCAAGAGATCTCAACACTGATACAGGACGGAGATCCTAGAACAGATGCAGAATGTGATCCCCGCACTGATGCAGAGAGCTCAGCACTGATGCAGGAGGGAGTTTTCAGCATACATCCAGAAGGAGTTTCTAGTACTGATGCAGGAGAAGATTTCAGCACTGGCCCCAGGAGGCAGGTCTGACTAGCAACCAAAAGTAATATGAGTTCTGTTTCATTGCAGTAAAGTGATGACTGTCTCAGCTTCCTTGACTTGAATGTAGCTTTAGATGTCCTGGGAGGGAAGTTTTGGAAGGTTCTCTCATCTGCATGGTAGCCTGCAGGAAGAAGCAGAAGTTGCTTTCATCCTTCTGGTCTCTTCACAGGCTGCCTTTCAGTTCCTTGATGATATCTCTGCTCCCTTTATCTCATCCCAGACTTTTCCCTCCAGCTTCCCTGTCTGCTCCCAGACAGTTTCTCTCCTCAGGTCATATGTTAACGGTGCAGCTGGCATCTCCTTGGCAAGAGCCTCGTGATGGTGCAGGAAGGGTATTCAGACTAGGGCAGGGGACACTTACTGTTTCCATGACATTCTCTCAACACACACACATAGCTCTGGACCTGGTGCTGATTTAGTTTGACCATGATTATCGGATCATAGAAACATGACTTTAGGGAAATTTCTTTCTTTCTGTTCTGACCAATCCACCCACTTCCTCGCCTATAGGAATTAAACTTCCTGGCCTACTATGGCACTTTCCAAGGTCTGCTGGGTTGTGTCTCTTCCTTTTGTGCCAAGCCCTTCTCTGCATCCAGAACCCACCATCAGTCTCAGGGTCAGTGCCCCTGGGAGCAGGCGAGAAGACCTGGCAGCTGCCAGGGGCCTGTCCTGGATGAGGTCAGCCTCCTGGGGAAGGAAAGAGGGTGCCAAAGAAATGTGTCTTTCTGCTGCCTCTGTGGGCATTCTCTACCCTTTCTTGTAGGAGGCACTACTAGCTATAACTTTGTCAAAAATAAGAATGAGTTTGGCAGCATTTTTCATGTTCAGACATAGAATGTTTTGCATTTCTATCCTAATAGCCTATAACTTCGCTTCTATCCAGAGAGATGTGGTGGCATTGAGGATCTGCATGAACAGGCCAGAGTACAGATGAGTTTGCGGGGAGGGCAGGTACCAGGCTTAAGAAACCTAAGGGAGGGAGCACAAAGGAGAGTTAAACAATTGGTGCCAGGACTTAGGACAGTGACTTCCCTTGGCCACAGAAATTGGTGTGGTGGCTGGGCCTTGACCTTGCATCTGGGCACGAAGGATCCTGGAACATCAGCAGCATCATTTCTTCCTCCAGCATCTGTGATGCTCTCTTAAGTCTAGCCAGCTCGTAGCTTCCCACAGAGGAGATGAAGATAAACATTTAATGCTGAACAGACAAACCAATGACTAGAAACAGAGGATCTGTATTGCCAACTTGTCAGAACCCAGGTAGAGTGTATATGTGTAAGTGGGGTGTGTGTATGTTTTTGACTCTCCAGCATGAGGCTCTGTGGAGATAGTCAGATTCCCAAAGGGTCTTCCCTGTTAGAAAAGGTGAGCAGAAAGCAGCCAATGGAGCACAGATATAAGCAGCCCCATCTAGAGTGGAGGAGAGGTCAGCTGCTGGAAAACCTGACCACCTGTCTGTTTTCTCTGGCTAAGAAGAGCAACTTTGTCTCAAGAGCCTTAAATTCCACTCATTGGGCTATGGTGACAGCATTGGTGTCACGGTGACAGCATTGGTGTCACTTTCAGGCCAGCTTCATTGAAAAGAAAATATTTTCCACTCCCAGCCCACTTCTTTCCTCCAAACAACTTGGTGGGTTGAGTGTGGGTTCTGTGGGGGACACGCATGGCAAGAGGCAAGACCCTCATGAGTAGGAGCTGGTAACCCCTTACATGTATACTGACCCAGAACACTAATTTCTGCCGATAAGCAATAAATCCATTGAAATGTGAGGATTTGTCTGAGTCAATCCAAAAAAAGAATTCAGGGTCGTGGGTCCTGTCTACTTGCCATGAAGTCTGAGTCCTTAAAGCTAATTTAAAAAAGAAAAAAAAAGAAAACCTGAGATTCTCAGAGACACTCAGGCCTGCAAGCTTCATTGTTCAAATATTGTCAGCAAAGGTGCAACTCTAGGGAACAGTCAGGCTGTGCATGAATGAGGCCCTGAGTTCTTGTCCTACTGCTGCAAAACTGAAGAAATGCATAGGAAATCAATTCTAGGGAAGTAATAGGCATAAAAACTCACTCAAATACACAGAGGCAGAAAAGTAAGCTACAATTCTTGGTTCTGGTTTTATTTTGCCTTCTAGAATGGTGAGGATCTGGCTAGGTACAGGGCTAAGACCTTAGTTGTCAGAAAAGGCCAAAACAAAGATATTTATAATGTCCCCTATAGACCACATACAGGCAGGAGGGCTCCATGGACCCACTAGAAGTACTGTGTCTGTCCTGACTGAGTCAGACCCAGGATTCTAGTTGCCTTCTTTGGTTGGAGAAATTGATGTGCTCTGCCGTAGCAGAAAGAGCACCAACAAGCTTATATCAAGTACCTACTGTGTGCAAAGCACTACAAACATTAAGTGCCCACTGTGTACAAAACACCGCTTCATGAACATTAGGTACCTACTGTATGCAAAGCACAGTGTTTCTTATTCAATACCAACTGCGAAGTACTGGGTTGCTACATTAAGTATCTGCTGTGTACAAAACATCAGATTGTGGACATTAAGTATCTACTTTGTGCAGATCATTGTGTTGTACCTGATTTGTTGGGTTATACCTTACTTTACCTAAAACAAAAATCACATCTGGTTTCTTTGTATGTTTGTGTACAACTTGGCTTTAACCCAAAAACAGAGATTGTTTAACTTGTAAACCTGGGTGGGACTGGCTCAGGCTATCCTGAACTATCTATCCTTACTGTCCCACCCAGGGGTGGTATCTGTACTCAATAAAAACAGCAGTTCTGGCAAGCAGCTTGATGTAGATACTAGGTAGAAGACTGTCAGATCATATATGTTTAACCCTCAGCTTGGTTTGGATTATTTTATGCACAACTCTGATTTAGACTCATTCACTTGGAGATAAGGTACTGGGGTGATTTTACACTGATTATATTCAAATTGCTGCATTGCAGTCCTTAACTGCATGCATGAAAATCACTGCACCTTGCACTTTAAGTACCTGCTGTGTAGCTCCCTGTGTGGTGGGCATTAAGTACCTACTGTGTGCAAAACACTGTTACATGTGTTTGGAGAAGATCCTTGGAGGGATAAATAAAGAGCAATACACTGCTTTTGCTCTGAAAGGCCACCTGCACTATTTAATGAGATGGAGATGCCCATTAATTCAGCACCTGAGCAATGCAGCCAGCTCAACATTGGATGCTTGAAAAGGGATAGTGAAGATGGGAGATTGGGGCTTTGTTATTTTGTGAGGGGGAGTCATCATGAGACAGTGTTCACATAGCTTAGAGTTAGAAAAATACTTATACTTAATGTCAACTTGTACAAATGTACATTACTGCTGGATTGCCCAATCTATGTATTCATATAAACAAACATATCAATATGCCATATTGGGAGGCTTTTCAAGCAATAGTGAGTGAACTGGGGCCACCCCCAGCTGTACTTGGTCAACCAGGTTGAAGAGTTCAAGGCTACACCCAGTGATAAGATGTTGCTCAGGCTTTAGGTATTGGGTATACCTAGGCTGTTCCTCACAGTGGCAGGGGCATGAGGTGTGAGAAATCAAACTCGGGGGCTCAAGTGTGCAAATAAGCTGTCCAGCCCTTTTAGCTCTCGCCTCAATTCCAAAATTTCATGTTTTCTTTTCTTTCTTTTTTTTTTAAGTTTTTGGGCCACACCCGGCGTTGCTCAGGGGTTACTCCTGGCTGTCTGCTCAGAAATAGCTCCTGGCAGGCATGGGGGACCATATGGGACACCGGGATTTGAACCAACCACCTTTGGTCCTGGATCAGCTGCTTGCAAGGCAAACGCCGCTGTGCTATCTCTCTGGGCCCAAAATTTCATATTTTCAGCAGCAGTACATTCAAGACTTTGCAGCAGGTGAGCCATCTCATTTGTTTGTTTATGGGTTACTCTTAGAAGTGCTCAGGGCTTGTTCCTGACTGCTCAGAAATCACCCCTGATAGACTAGGGAACCATTTGAGTGGTGGGGGTTGAATTCATCAGCTGTGTGTGTGCTGCTATATTCTCTCTGGCTAGTTATCTTATTTTTTAAATTATATTTCTAATATAATTAAAATACATAAAAATATATAAGGAGATTTAGTAAATAGTTAAGGGATTTTCAATATTAATAGTTTCAACTAGAGATAAGCATCACTCCTTTGGCAGTCACTATTATCTAATTGAAGTTCAGATAAGCTGAATCATACTGTCTTGATTTAAACAGTCTTCTTATGATAGTTCATTCGGCATCCATCGTTACAACACTGACATGAATTATATATTATTGCTACCTCTCTGTAATCAGGACACAGAAATGATAAGCCACTTATAAGTGGCCATGCAAATGGGAGTTGAAGACAAAGAATGAGGGATCCTGAAATAGACCTAAATGCAAACAGTGGTTGGAAAGGAAAGGCATTTTTGAGACAAATGCACAGAAGCAATTGGAGATGGATGAACATTTCATATCTGTATATGTGGTAACCAGACCTTCTGTGGGTTATTACTAATGTATGAGTTCCCATCAATGGGCTGCTGCTTAGAGGTTCTACCTTTCTCATCCATGACAGTTGACAGCAAACCAACCTGGAATCTATGGTTTTCTATTAGGAGATGTTAATGCCACTCAAGCATTACTAGGCTATTCTGGGATCCACAATGTAGGTGATTAGTTATCAAACCCCTTATTTGTGTAAGTACTGTTCTGGTTGGCCTGTGTCCTTTACACATACCCCAGATTTGCCATGGCACATGTCCTAATACAACCTTGAAGGCCTCATGACACAAACAGCATTGTGTGAGTCCCCAAAGAATTATTCTACATTACAAAATTAAACCTCAGAAATTTGCCTACATTATTGTTATATGTTTAATGAGGAAACTTTTGAGGAAAAGCATCAGCAAGTGAGTGTTGGAGATTAGCGCATAAAGAGGAAACATATTTGTTACGATATACTGTTCTATGTCTTAGATGTAATAGTAGATAAGAACCTACACGTATCACATTGAATAGATTTGCTCACACACATGGTGAGAACTAGTAAAACTAGGAGCATCTGAGGAAGATAGATGAATTCTACATTGTCAATGTCTTTTTTTTGTTTGTTTGTTTTGTTTTTTGGCCACACCCAGCAGTGCTCAGGGGTTACTCCTGGCTGACTGCTCAGAAATAGCTCCTGGCAGGCATGGGGGACCATATGGGACACCGGGATTCGAACCAATCACCTTTGGTCCTGGATTGGCTGCTAACAAGGCAAACGCCACTGAGCTATCTCTCCAGGCCCTGTCAATGTCTTAATTGTGCTAACATACTTGACTTTTGTAAGGTAAATAGCACATGTGCTATTTCTTGATTATTTCTTATGACTGCAGGCAAACACAAAATGTTCTGAAGTAAAATTTTAATTAATACAACCAATCAAAGTCAATATTTCCCATATACTGCTTCATTTAATTATTTCACAAATATTGTGATCATGTAACTGTGATTTTATTTGATGTGCACATGAATTTTGTGCCATTGTTTTATTATTTTTCACTTTTGCTTGAGTTATAATCTCTTCTTGGCTATATTCTATTTGTTTTACTTTTTTAAGTTTTGTTTTGTTTGGGGCCATGTCTGACAATTCTCAGGAGTACTCCTGGCACTGCACTCAGCAATCACTCATAGCAGTATTTGGGGGAACCTATGGGATTCTGGGGCTCAAATCCAGGTGCTTGCATGCAAGGCAAGCTCTCTACCATTGTACTATCTCTCCAGCTCCGTGTTCTATTTGTTTTAAATAGTGTTTGTCTGGTTCTTCACAGTTCTGATCTTTACAAATTTTAGGCATCACATTGATTTAATCAAGACCAGTCATCATGTTGATTTCATTAGGACCAATTCTCCAGCAGCACTGTTTATATCTCAGTGGCCAGTGTATTAATTGTGAAAAATAATGTAATAAGTGGACTTGCCTGCTAGATTTTTAGTTCACCAATAGCAATACCAATGATGTCAGGAGTGGCGGATGTCCTTTTTGATAAAAGTCAACTCAATATGCCACTTTGCATGAGGTGTACACACCACCAGGTGCTGCTTTAGTCTCAGAGACAAACATCTGAAATAAAAATAAATAAAAGCACAAATAGAGGTGAAAGAAAAATGCAGCCAAGAAGTGAGAACAGAAAAACTACGAGGGAAATTTCACCCGAGAGTCAGCAGTTGTGACCAAAGTGCCTGATCGTGGGGATGAATATTACAGCTCTTCAGGCAGCAGCTAATGAGTCCAACTCCTCAGTGTGCAAGAATGATGCAGCTGTAATGGAAACAAAGTCCATGTACTGGGAACAGCTATGCCACCAGATTTTCTTCTCATAGCCAGACATTCTTAGGGTTTTTTATTTTAAGTTTTGGGAATATCCCCAGTAGTGCTCAGAAGGCCCAGGGTCTTCATCAGTGATTCTTGGTCTATAGAGGTTAGTGATTGAAAGCAATGACCTGAGTAAATGGTGCTGTTTGGGCCCCCGGGTGCTGAGCACCCCAGGACATTATAGCATAATCTTGGGACACCCAGGCTGCACCTTGCATTGCTTGGGGAACACAAGATGCCCAGAATTGAACGTAGGTCAAGCTCATGCCCTGGCTGCTTCTATCTGTTAGATTACATCTTATTTTATCCCCCAAAAGATCATCTCTAGTTTTTTTTGTATCTGTTTGTTTACAACTTGGTTTCACCTAAAACAGATTATCTTACATGTAAACCAGGGCTAGACTGATTCGGGATAGCTTGAGCTATCTACCCTTATTCCCCCCACCTAGCAGTGGTCTTTATACTAAATGACTGTTCTGGCTGGCAACTTGCTCTTGATACAAGGTAGAAAATTGCCAGACTACACATGTTTCACTCTCAGCCTAGTCTGGATTATTGTATGCAGCTACTCTGCTTTAGACTCGTTCACCTGTTGTTGGAGATAAGTTGTGTGGGGGATTTTACACCATCCACTTCGTAATTTCTTTCACTAAATAGTGTGCAAAAGCATTCTCAGTTTGACATGGTCCCATTTATTCATTTCTTATTTAGTTTCCCTGTCCCTTGGAGTCCAACCTTCAAAGACCTCTTTCTGCAGTGTTATGGACCTGCTGCCTATATGTTTATAGTATTGTATTGTTTTAGGTCTTCCAGTCAGGCCTTCAATCCTTATAAATAAATTAAGTTTTATGGGTGACAAAATAGTTTTGTTCTTGATCAGGTTTTTATCTTATTGCTCAACCCTGGTTGTTGAAAGGATATTTCTTTCCCTATTTATGATCTTAGCTCCTTGGTTATAAACTACCTGTTTATCTCCACTGTTGATTCTGACAGGAGAAGGGTCATATTAAGTGAACATCAGAGGGAAAGACAAATGTTGGATGATCTTTCTATGGTTTTTACCAAATATTGGACATGGAAAACAGTGAATGAAAACAGACACAGAACTGCCAATAAAACTGAAGGTATTGAGCTGGGGGTGGGGAAGTGAGAATAGAGGAGCCAGCAGCATTAGCTATTGTAGATGAGCAAAAAGTATATGTATGAAAAAAACTTAATAATGTTAATAATTTTAAAATTAGCTTTTCATATATTTGTGGACTTATTTCTGAGCTCTCAATCCTATTCATGTAAGTGTAGTCTTTTGTATTGCATTGTAGTACTGTTTTAATTACTATAATTACTTTGTATACTTAAAAATTGAAGCCAGAAAAATTGCATTTAACTGACTCTTTGAGATACTTTCTCCATAATATTGAAAACAAAAATACTTAATCAGTTAGAAAGAAAATCAGGTATACAGAGATACAAAATTCTCCAGAGCATTAAAAAGATGCTCATTTGGCATCAGAAGTTATATGGGGAAAGGCAAATCCCTTTCAAAATACTTTTGATAATTTGTTCTTACAAACAAAACACTCCTATTTTGAATAATTCTAACATTTGAAATCAAAGCACACTAAATAAAATTAATTTTACATTTTCCCACATGGTTAGGTCATATGCAGTCTTGAACATATGTTAACAGAATTAACAACAAAATTTGTTACTTAGAATTCTGAATGTTGCAGGAACATAGTTTCCAATTCTTCCTTTGGGATAGGGAGACTCCACCCACTGTATTCAGGAGTTCTCCTTTTTTTTTTTTGGTTTTTTTTTTTTTTTTTTTTTTTTTTTTTTTTTTTTTGGTTTTTGTGTCACACCCGGCTGTGCTCAGGGGTTACGCCTGGCTGTCTGCTCAGAAATAGCCCCTGGCAGGCGAGGGGACACCGGGATTCGAACCAACCACCTTTGGTCCTGGATTGGCTGCTTGTAAGGCAAACACTGCTGTGCTATCTCTCCGGGCCCAGGAGTTCTTCCTGATGTTGTGCTCAGGGGACCATCTGAGGTGCTGTGTATCAAAACAGTATTGGTCACATGCAAGGCAAGCACCTTCCCTACTATACTATCTATCCAAATACTAATATCTCTCTCCTCTGTGCCTCCCCACTCTTCCTAAAAATACTTAGCATAAGGGCAGGAGTGGTAAACAACAGATAAGGCATTTGCCTTGCATGTAGCTGATGCTCAGTATCCCATATGGTCCCTTGATTTCTGAGTTCAAAGACAGGAGTTACCCTGAGTATTTCTAGGTGTGGCTCCAAAACGAACAAACAAGACATTTAACACCACTTACTATAGTATACACTTTACTTATCTGCCTGCCCTAGAGAACACAGGGTCTGGGGTCAGTCTGATACAATGGGTGTGAGCACTCAGCTTCTTGTCTTGGAGTCAAAATTGAAAGTCAGACACCAGAGATCACTGACCAGGTTCAGGAAAGAAACTTTATTTAAGAGAAAAGAAGTCAGGGAAGCTCTCAGATTATAGAATGGCTCCCCAAAGGGAGAAACCTTTTTCCTTTCATAGCTAGGAGAGGGAACATTTTTCATGGATCAGGGTGAGAGGCAGGGGCTAGAGAAACAGCACAGCAGAAAGAGCACTTGCCTTGCACACAGCAGAACTGGGTTTGATTCTACATGATGAACCAAGCCCCAGCCCCACTAGGAATGATTCCTGAGTGCAGAGTCCAGAGTAAGCCCTGAGCATTGTTGGGTGTAACACCCCCCCCAACAAAATTTTCCCAAATAAAACTGGGGACATTGAGTCTACCTTTTGGTGTCTGTACATTATCAGTCATCTCAGTTACTGGGCACCACTGAAGCCCACCCTTGTGACATCCCACACCAATTATTCCTTTTCTTATGTCCAGATTCCTCATCTTGGCTCATCCACTGCCCTTTGACCCTTGTCTGTGCTCAACTCTCCTAATATTGTCAGTTTACTGATGCAAATTGTTCAGGTTTCTTTTCTTATTTTTTCATATTTTTGTTTGTTTGTTTGTTTGTTTTTGGCACACCCATTGACGCTCAGGGGTTACTCCTGGCTATGCGCTCAGAAATCGCTCCTGGCTTGGGGGACCATATGGGACACCAGGATATCTAAGCGCTAGACTAGCACTTGCAAGGCAGATGCCTTACTTCTAGTGCCACGGCTCCGGCCCAGGTTCTATTTTCTTTCAATATTTCTGATTCACATTTCTTTCTGGAACTGATGTAACCAGCAAGAGTTGTAGTCTGAGAGATTATTTCCTTCCAGCATTTAAATGCTGTTGTTTCATTGTCTTCTGGCTTCAACAGCTTCTAAATGGAAACTAAATTTGATCATGGACAGCTATTTCACAACAAGGAATATCCCCCACTCCTGCAGGGCCTGTACCCCAGATTTCCTCTTATTATTGGCTTCTGACTATCTCCTAGGATCAGTCTACTTGGCTTGGTTGGACTTCTTAGACTTAAAAGTTGGTGTTTTTCATCAAATTTGGCCAATATTCAGCTAGTAAATATTTCCTCAAGTGTTTTTTTTTTTATATTACATTTGTTTTCCTCTCCTTTGCATACCTATTACAAGTTTATCAGATTGTTTGTATTTGTCTCAGGGAATCCCTAAACTCAGTAACTCAGTTTATTTTCCTCTAATCATTTCCTTTCTTTCGATTTAAAATTATATATGTTTTATTGATATCTTCTCAGATTTGCTGATTATTTTGTTATTTCTAATTTTCTGTTATACCCATCAGTAATTTAAAAAACTATTTAGCATTATACCTTTTCCTTGTAAATTTTTCCTTGGCTCCTTTTTTATCTTTTATTGATAATTTTAATTTCTCTGCTTTTCTCATGAGGACCTTAATGTTACTGAATTTTAGAAAAGTTGATGGGATGTATTTTAAAGTTGTTTTAAGCCTTTGTCTGCTAGGGCCAATGTCTGGAAAGTCTGAGAATATGTTTCTATTAACTACCTTTTATCTTTACTCTGACTTCCCATTTCTTTGCAGAGCAAGTAATTTTTATAGTTAAGTGGACATCATGAATGTCCATTGTAGAAATTAGATTTTGTATTCCCCCAATAAGTGACCTCTTTTTTCTAGAATGTAGTTCAATTATGGACTAATGGCCTTGACTTTATGTCTTATTAGAATAATCTGTGGAGAGTCCACGCACTTTCCAAATCTCTCTAACCCAGTAGTGTTACTCAATCTCCCTTCCCTCTGCCTCGAGGACTTGGTGAGCACTTGCTTTTAGACTTCCTTAGGATGCTTTATTTCAGGGCTTTAACTTTAAGTATAACCTCTAAGCTGTTTAGTTGAATTTCTGAGAATTAACAAGGCAGTTGTGAGATCTCTCTGTCCAAGGAGCATGAGACCTCTGGTGTGCTCAAAACCCACTTTGCCTTACTCCATTTTCTCTACATTCTGGTGCATTCATTCTCTGTTCTGCCTTGTTTAGTTTCGTCCTGGGCACATGTCGAATCCATACTTTAGGCAGGGGATTCCTACATAGAATTGTTCTCTTGTGTTCCTCACAACAGAGTATACTTTTTCTCCCTGGTCCTGGCTCTCACAGATTCCAACCTTCTCAGCTGGTTCTATAGTCTGTACTATGCATTTTTGTTTCAGTAGGTAATGTTTAGCTTATTTCTTTTTATTTTATTTTATTTTATTTTATTTTATTTTATTTTATTTTTTGGGCTTTGTGCCTCATTTAGTGATGCTCAAGAGATTACTCCTGTCTCTGTACTCAGGAATTACTCCTGGTGGTGCTGGGAATTGAACCCAGGTCTACCACTTGCAAGGCAAGAGCCCTACACAATGTACTACAATTCTGACTTCTAGCTGTACTAGTTTAAACTCCAATTTGTGCGGGTTTTGTAAAAAAAAGAAATGTAGGCTGATCAAAGGTGATTACAAGTTTTCCTTTTTCTAAAGACAGGGCCTTGTGTTTGTCTGTTCATGGCCTGAAAATATTTGCTTCATGTTTTTATTTTCCTTTTGTGGTTGTTAAAGGTAACAGGATGAGTCCATTCTCAATACTTTTATCCAAGCAGCACTCCACATTTCCATTTTGAATTGATTTATGTCCAAAGACAAGTGCATGGAAAGAGAAATTGATAAAGCACAATCCTGGTTCCTGGAATATCATCTGCCTTAGAATATATAATCCCTTTTCATTTTTTCTACTCAGCCTGAACTTTTTTATGTCAGTATGACATTAAAATGGCAAGTATCTTTGTTTTTGTCTAATATTTATGAATACATTTGAATCCTATCATAGTGTTTACTGAATCTGAAACAAGCCCTGATTTTCATGTTCTATCTTGTCATGAGAATAATAGCATGAGAAAACAGGTATGAAAACAAACAGAACATTATTTTCTTGGCTCTAATATACACATCACTCCTCACATTTTAATGGTTCTAAAATGCTAACATATCTTACAACAGAAGTTGGAATTTTCCCCACCATAAAATCAAATGATTTGTCCCAAAACCAATGGAAACTATGATATATAAATGATATTTGTAGACAGCTAGTAATTTGCATTTACTTTATTTAATTTGGCTCCACTTTTTATATAATTTTTTGTATAATTTCAGTAGAAATGGATTCCTTTCTTCACAGTTCAAGCACTAAGGCTTTGATCTTTTTAGCAACAATTGATTTAAGGAAGACATTAGGGGAAATATCCAAACTTCAATTTGACTCTCAGATGTTGAAAAGCATCAAAAGATAAAAATCTAGGCTGAAAGTCTTAAATTTTGTCTACCATGGGGTAAAATCATGATGTGCCAGGTGTAAAATTCCATCCCAATAGAGAAGATCTGGAGCAGGGACCACCACTTAAAATAATCCAAACCAGATGGTGAGGGTGAAACACGTGTTTTGGGACCTTTTCACTTTATGGAGCAAGAAAAGGAGGGAAACTAAGACTACCCCTTGGGAAGGGGAGCAAAGGCAAAGGATCTTTCTGCCTACGTGGGTCTTTGGCTTGTAAAAGAGGAAGCCGTCATTGTTTAGAGTGAAGACCAGTTACCCAACAGATGATAATGATAAAGAAGAGGAAGAAAATGATGATGATGAAGGAGAAGGAAAAAGAAGAGAAAGAGGAACAAGAGGAAGAAGAGGAAGAAGAAGAAGAAGAAGAAGAAGAAGAAGAAGAAGAAGAAGAAGAAGAAGAAGAAGAAGAAGAAGAAGAAGAAGAAGAAGAAGAAGAAGAAGAAGAAGAAGAAGAAGAAGAAGAATTAGGAGATGGTTCTACCTGGTTAATTGGTTTGATTCATCTTCAGGAACTTCCTTTGAGCTCTCACCTTGCATGCCAAAGTCCAGGACTTTAATTCCTCCTTATCACTAGATATCTCTTCACCAATACAATTTAACTCAAATTTTGACCATTTATTACAGGAGATTGATCATGAGCATATTTTTCACCTTCCATGGAATAACATTTCCTATCACTCCATCATATCTTGTTTAGGGAGAGAAGTGTTTCTTCTATCTTGACATGTTTATCATTGCATGCCTGAGCTAATTATCTCTATAGGCTCAGTTTAGCTCTCAATTTGATGGATTATTATCATGTCTTGGAAGTGAGACATGCCACACATGTGCAGCTGTGTCGGTAGAGAATACTGAACTGCATAGTTTACTTACAATGGCTCTGGAATTCAAAGACCAGGTTTTGACATGTAAAGCATGTGAGGTCTTCTATATGCAGGCAAACACAATCAAATTGATTATGTAGTCAGCACTCTGTATTATTTGTGTGGTATAGGTATGAGTTACTCTTTTTTTTTCAAGTTAGGGCTTTATTTAGCAATGGGTCTCTGCTACTGAGATCTCAGCTTTTTATGTTTCATCTGTTTATCTCTACTTCTCAATGTTAGAGTCAAAATCTAATAACTCCTCTCTCCTGTCTGTCTTCAAATTAAACTCCCAAGGCATTTTACCAGTGAATAGGAGAGATAAGCAGCATTGTTTGTGTAATTGGCAAAGTTAGGGTACTCCATTTTCATTACAACATTATATCTGCCAAAATCACCCTGCTGGCAGCAAAGAAACAGGACAAAGCAGTACCAGGAAGGATTTCATCCAAATCACCAGTTTTGTTGTTCATTCTTTCATGGAGAGCCTAGACCAGCCATACAGCACTGTAGCTACCAACTGGAAAATGAGATTGGGATGCACCTGTAACACTCCTGCAAATGTTCCTTGGTTCTCATGTTCTTTGGAGTATTATCTTTTTTGCTGACTCTAAGAATCATGCCCATTGCTTGGTCCAGTAGACACACTGAATGTCTGATGAGGTTTCCAAGCTGGCACAGGTATGAGCTAAGTGAATCGGGACTATCTATATAGAAAACTGGTCCTTCTGAACATGTTTTAAGTTCTATTAAAAATATCACCAAGCACAAGAAATGGAAGATTCTTGATATATTTTTTTAAAAAATGTGATATTTATAGCAGATGAAAAATTGGTTGGCTGAAGAAGGAGCATACCCAGGAGGCCTGTAAGACCAGCTACTACCCAGAGTTCTAATAGTCTATTATCTATTCCCAGGCCTGTGTGTTCCTATCTCAGAGTCCTTTTAAGTCTCTTGGGTTCCTAGTTACTTTTATGCAATGAGTTCATGTAACTCCACTAGCACTCATTCCCCCACACATTTGGAGGTTAAAAGAGGGTGTGTGTGGAACTCTTCAAAACATAACCCCCAAACTAAAAAACATAAGTAGAAAATGTTGAAGTGAGAAGCCTGGTTTCCATAGCAACTTGAGTTTGCCAAGTTCCACACTCTGAGAGCTGGACTTTGCTAGAATTGGTTGCTTCGCTACCACTGCAGATGTGGCTCTAGCCAAACGCACTGAAAGGGAAAACTGGATTTGGCATGAGCCCCTCTACTGGGAACATGGTCTACATGAGCAGTACTGATTTCTTTGTTCGAATCCATCTCAGTCCCTTCCCTCTTTCCAAGGAAGGCAGAGAAGCCAGAAGCACCTTGGCTAGAGTAGCTAAGCATACACTTTGGGAAAAGGTAGCAAAAAATTATCTGGTCTCTACAAGAAAAATACTCTGGGTCCTTAGTAAGACATATCTTTACTGTTGATAATCCCCTAAAACAAATATTTCTGGGAGAGCAGAGCAGTTTTCTAGAATAAAACCAAGAGCAAGTTAGACTCTGCCTGCAAATTTCTTATGGGTTTAAGGGGGAAATCAAGCTATAGATTAGGTTGCAAATCATGACTACAGATGATACTTCAGAAGGGTGATTTGTAATTGGCTTGTAATTGGGTCTCAGGGGAAGAGGTAGTGGAGAGTATGAAAGAATGATCCGAGAAGTACTTTCTGCCAGTGTGGTGGGGCTGAGAGTGTGATAATAGGTTATGAAAATTTTTGGAGGGACAACACAATAAAAAAATAGGATGTCAATTAGGATGCTGTTCCAAAGTACTTTTTTATTTATTTATTTATTTATTTATTTATTTATTTATTTATGCCTGGCCTTGCTCAGTGATCACTTCTGGTTCTAGAAACAAAATATGGATCAGCTATGTGTAAGGCAAGTGCTTAGCCCACTGTATTATCTGTCTACCTCTAACCAGAATGCCTTTAAAGGAAAAATAAATATCATCAAAATGATCATCTTACCTAAACTACTATATAGATTCAATGCAATCCCCATTCAAATTTAGATAACATTCTTCAAGAACTTAATCAATTATAAAGTTTGTGTGGAACCATAAAAGACTTAGAATATCCAAATCAATATGGAAAAACAAATAACTGGAAAGCATCTTATTACATAATTTGGAGCTCTACTACAAAGCCATAGTAATTAAAACAGTATGGTATTGGAACAAAGACAGATTTTCAGACCAATGGGTTAGAAGAGAATATCCACGGACACCCCTACAAGTATCTGGTCAACTAATCTTTGACAAAGGAGCCAATAATTTGAAATGAAACGAAGACAGTCTCTTCAACAAATGATGTTGGATTGATCCATATCTCACACCTTACACAAAAGCCAATTCAAAGTGGATTAAAAAACTTGAGGTCCAACCCAAATCCGTAAAGTTCATTAAGGAAAAGATAGATTGAACACTCTAAGACTTAGACCTCAAAGAAGTCTTTGATAATAGGATGCCAATGGCAAGAGCTATAGCATCAAACCTAAATAAATGGGACTACATCAAACTAAAAAGTTACTGTATGGCAAAGAAACATGGTCTAAAATTAGAAGAGAGCTAACTGAATGGGAGATAATTTTTGCACTCAACACAGCAGAAAAAAATTTGATAACTAGGATATACAAAATACTTACAAAGATTAACTTCACAAAACCTAAAATCATTATCAAAAATGGAGAGAGAAAATGAACAGGCACTTCTCTGAAGATGACCAACAGATGGCCAAAAGGCACATGATAATATGTTCATCACATCAAAAGAGAATTCCAAATCAAGACAATGAGATAACATCTGATACCATTGAGGATGGCATATATAAAAATAATGGGAACAATCTCTGTTGGTGGGGGCGTGGTGCGAAATGAACTCTCATCACATGCTGGTGGGAATGCTCCCTGGACCAATCTCTATGGAAAACAGTATGGAGGGTTCTCAGTAAACTCAAAATGGAGCTGTCATATGACCCAGCAATCCCTCTCATAAATATCTCTCCCCAGGACAGAAAAAATTTATACAAAAGAATCTATGCACACAGCTATTTATTGCAGCATACAGAACAATAGCCAATCTAGATATCAAACAACAGATGAGTGAAACATGAAGATGTGGTACATATATACACTGAAATACTGCATAGCTGTAAGGAATGATGTTATCATGCGATTTGCCACAACATGGATAGAACTGGAAGATATTATGTTAAAGAAAGTAAGCCAGAAGAAGGATAAATATAGAATGATATTACTTATATGTGGTATTTAGAATAACTGCAGGAAGAAATACAATGGTCTAAAATAAATGGTAGTTGTCTCAAACACCATTGGCCCCAGAGTATAGCTGAAGATAGATATTCTCTATATAGAGTATAGGAAAAGAGAAGAAACAGAGTGGATATGTAGAACACAAAAGCTTATATTCTCTACTATACTTCAAAGACATCATCAGCAATGAATACAGATGATAAGATTGACCAGGTGTTCAATCAACTGCTCTTTATAGATGTCTATATTAACATTCTAACGTGTTTATCTACAGAAAAAGGTGCAGAAGCTTTTGGAAGCCGTGGACTCCAACCACAATGCTCACTTTAGGAATTTATATCTTCTTAATTTTAATATGCTTATATAAAACCTTTTAAATCTTTTTGTTCACAGTGGTTCTTGGTGATATAGATTGATCACCCTAGTTTTGCATTGCAGTGCTATATTTATTAGACTCAAAATACAGTGCTCATTAAGATAATGTGTTGACAAATATATTAATCAATTCATTTTTATTTAACTATGCCTGTTAATATGATCTAATGTTTATATCTACAGATATCATTGGAATAGGCAACTGCATGCCATTGACTCTTGCTACAGTGCTCATTCATTGAGTATATTATTGCAATTTGTTTTCAATTCAAACTAGTTTACTATTATATCATAATGCTAATAATTTCAGTTTGCTTCCAGGAAAGAAAACCTGGATGCTCTAGACCCATTAGATGATACTTCATGTTGTAAATTCCCTTTACATTGCTATTACCATATTGCTTATTATTCTAGACTTAAAAATTATGATTGTTTTAAGAATGTTCTATGCACAATCTAACCCAGGAATTCTTTCCTTGGTAAAGTTTATCCTCAACAAAGATGATTTGCTTAGAAAATGAAAAACTTTCCCATCTAACCTACCAACTATATTTTTTAAGTGCTCTGAACTATTTTACCTTTGTCTGTTTTCAACCGCAACCTATGGCTCGATCTTCATTGTCTATCTGTGTGCGTATGTGTGTGTGCGTGATTTTATGTGTTGGCCACCTCTTTATCAGTCTAATGTCTGTTTGAATTGTACATAATATCTGTCTTTGTTGTATTTAGACCTTTCCCCTATTATATATATATATATATATATATATATATATATATATATATATATATATATATATATCCCTCTTGTTACCACTTTACAAATCCTTCTCTATCCTTTATACTCCCTCACCCCAGATCTTTTATTTCTCCCTATTTTATCCTTTTACCCTCAGTTCTTAACTCTTCAGGACCTGAAACATTTCCCCTACCTCAACCAGCTGCCAATCAGTGTCCAAAGTGAAAAGACAGCTTCCCGGCCTACGTTGCCTCAGCCTGGGAAGAAGCTGCCATCGCTGCTGCTACTGATTTGCTCTTGGTGGCTCTCTTTCTCCCTCTTCTCTTTTCTGAGGACTGTTGCTAGCTACCAGATTTGGTTTTTAAGAAACCCCTGCTCAAGGACATTTCCTGAGCCATTTTTAAGATTCCAGAAGACGATGTTGCAGACTGAAGTGTGCTCCAGATGCTAAAGGGGATTCTTAAAGGGAATATGTTTATTTCCTTTGTATATTTCTTTAGGTGTATTTTCTTAATAGGTATAAATCTTATTGTGTATTTCCTTATGTATATGTAGTTTTCCCCATCCATTTTTTTGGGTTTGTTCAGTAGGAAATTCTAGTAGATATATTTCTCTTGGGTTCTCAGTTCATGTTAAACCCAGGTTATAGGGATTATGTAGCTTGTTATTTTTACCCTCATATGCACAAATAATATCATGTAGCATTGTTACTTCTTGCATAGGCACATTACAATAGAGGAAATCCTATGTATAGAAAGAAGTTCTTATCAAATATAGATAGGAACTCATAAATTTTATATTGCAGTGGGGCCTTTCACCCTTAATATTTGACTTGATTTAGGCTTCAGTCGATCAAACATTGGATATTCACCCCTAAACTTTGGATCCCATCTTTGGGACAAGCACAATTTTCTCCACCAGCACCAGAAATCAAACTTCTACTGAGGAAGGCCCTAATGCTGCCCTGACACTGACTTGCTTCAGAGTGGGCTATGTGACACTGATGACTTGGAAACAGAAGCAACTTGCTTTCAGAACACATTTTCCTGCATTGCCACCTAACTGTGAAATGAAACCAGAAGATGCTTTTTGTTATTAGTAACTTTGACATAGGATCTGTGCAAAACCCAAGATGTCTAATTATAGAATCCTGACTACAACAACTGTGATTAAGAACTTTTACTGGGATCATAAAGAAAGACTTTGGGGTTAGACAATTTAGTATGCCTGGAGCCTGTAGATGGTCTTATAGTAGGATGCTTCATGAATAGAGTCTCCCTGTTTCTAGTCCAAAGGTTTTCCTTCCTATTTTCCTCAACTTTTGCTGTGCCTATGCAAAAAAAACCCAAAAAGACAAAAAACAAAAAACAAAACTGCTAACCTCTTTTCTTTTTTTTTTTCTTTTTTCTTTTTTATCTCTTAAATAGGATTCCCACCTTTTTCATAAAACCTTGAGATGCGACTTACTTTATTTTACTTCATATTTCTGCATTTTTATATAAAATTAAGAAGAAAGGAAAAAAGAAAGGATGGGAACAAGGGGCCAAGTGGTCTCAGGACATATGTGGAGAAAAAATGGAAGAACTAAATATCCAAGCCAAAGTCAACCACAATAGAATTAAAGACCTGAACTTTAACAATCTAAACTTAAATAGGCCTGTTATGATGAATGGCTAAAGAAACTATGGTATATATACACAATGGAATATTATGCAGCCATCAGGAGAGATGAAGTCATGAAATTTTCCTATACATGGATGTACATGGAATCTATTATGCTGAGTGAAATAAGGGGAAAATGCAGAACAGACTCACTCATCTATGAGTTTTAAGAAAAATAAAAGACATTTTTGCAGTAATTCTTAGAGACAAAAGAGAGGAGGTCTGGAAGGTCCAGCTCACTACATGAAGCTCACCACAAAGAGTGATGAGTGTTGTTAGATAAATAACTACATAGAGAACTATCATAACAATGTGAATGAACAAGTGAAGTAGAAGCCTGTCTAGAGTACAGGTGGGGTGGGGTGGGGTGGGGAGGAAGGAAATCTGTGATATTGGTGATGGGAATGTTGCACTGGTGAAGGGTGGTGTCCTTTGCATGACTGAAGCCCAACTACAATCATATTTGTAATCAAGCTGTTTAAATAAAGATATTAAAAAAATAAAATAGATAGGCCAGTTTTACTGGCAGACTAGGGTGCAAAAGAGAGATCATTGGTGGAGAGAGGTCAACATTGGTGGTGGGAATGGCTCTGATTTACTGTATATCTGAAATTCAATTATGAAGGACTTTGTAGATCACAATGGTTTCAATAAAATAAAATCTAAAAAAAGAAAAAGAAAAAGGTATTGTGTGGTACAAAGTCAGAAGGAAAAGGACAAATATTGAAGGAGCTCTTACTTGTGTGATATAAGGAGCATAGAAAGGGAATAAAAAGGGCCAATCATAAGAGACTCTTAAGGGTTGGACTACAGAACTGAGAGCACCATGGGGCTGGAGTAGATTGTGGTGGGAGAGATCTTGGAAGATTGTTAAAGGACACTGTGGTGGTGGTTGTAGAGTTGGAGTAGTGTATGCCTGAAGCTGTGTTATGAGTAGTTTTGAAAATCCCTACTACCTAAATAGAAATTAGGGTTTAAGGGAAAGGAAGATGAAAGAATTAATGAAGCATCTCTGAAGTGGTCACTGTTTTTGGTACCAAAGAAGCATATTGATGAAAATGAGCTTTAGAGAAGTTGATCACATGGTACATGATTATAAAGAAAGATACTGGAGAGAAAGAATAAAGACAGAGGGTCAATATGTGGGATAAATACACAATAAAATACTACGGAGCTTAAAGAAAGAACAAAATCATGCAACTTGCTGCAACACAGATGGAACTAGAGGAAAGCATGCCTATCGCAGTCCACCAGAAGGAAAGGAACACACACAAAATAATCTCTCTTAGATGGAGTTTAAACATACACAGGGAGGTAGTGTCAAAGGGCCAAAGGCAACATAATGAGAAAACTGAGTCACATAATTGTGTTGGGGGCTAGGGGCTTGAGAAGGAAGAGCATTGGGTCCTTGGAAAATGGAGGTGGGTACCACCTACTAAAAATAAATTTCTATATGCATGATGCCACTGTTGACTCAGAAAACATAAGTTGGGCATTTTCTTAGGAGCACCCCATCTTTATCTCCAGGAAGCCCCTCCTCCACCCTACTTGCTCTGTGTGCAAGGTCATTCCTCACAAGAAACTTCCTTCTCTCTCCTTTGTGATATAAAATTATATGGTGGGACCCCACTTTCAGCTTCCAAGACCCACCCCAGGAATTCTCCCTTTACTAGTCTCTTAGTGATTTTAGCCCAGCAGGTACTCCCTATTTATTATGACTCACAAGTGTATTACATGGAGATTGTAAGGTGCATGTTTTCTTTTTCTTTTTTTCTTTTTTTTTTTGGTTTTTGGGCCACACACGGTAATGCTCAGGAGTTGCTCCTGGCTATGTGCTCAGAAGTTGCTCCTGGCTTGGGGGACCATATGGGACGCCGGGGGATCGAACCACGGTCCGTCCAAGGCTAGCGCAGGCAAGGCAGGCACCTTACCTTTAGCGCCACCGCCCGGCCCATCATGTTTTCTTTTTCAAGGACTTCTAAATACACCGCAGAACTCTCCAAACATCTACCAACTGTGGTAAAGACCAATATGAATGTATTGAGATTCTGAAATATGGTTGTTAAAAAGAGAAATGCTGTGAGCAGGAAACATATGATTCCACAACAGTGTTTGGGGGTGCCACCTGCTGGTATCAAGGACTGACCCTTCATTTATTCTTCAACAAGTATTTTTGCATGTCCACCTAAGGAAATAACAGTTTTAGTCTCCACTGATACAATGAGCAGGTACAGCAAGGAACTATTGCAGCACTTTCGATGTTCAACAGTTGAACATTATCAAATCTCCTGATGAGACTATGCAGCTTCTCTTTCCCTCAGCATAATTCCAGTTATTCAGTGGGGCTCAGCTTTCAAACACTTTCAGTCTAATGAAGACATGAGATCTGTTTTAGGGATCACTAAGCCTGACATAAAATCATGATAATAAGAACATTTCTATATTAATACATACATATTGATATTTTGCATCATGGTGATAAATTATGCATGTTAAGTGGCAATACCTTTCTCATGTACTAGTAGGGAATTTCTGTAGATCAATCCTAGTGTGTGCAAATGAACACATGTTGAAAATCATTGCTTTGACTATCATTATGAGTAATGGGAACTGTCTTCTATTAGAGTAGAAGGAGAACAGATAGATAGAATGGTAGGGACAGAGGGGCCGGACGGTGGCGCTAAAGGTAAGGTGCCTGCCTTACCTGCGCTAGCCTAGGACGGACCGGGTTCGATCCCCCGGCATCCCATATGGTCCCTCAAGCCAGGAGCGACTTCTGAGTGCATAGCCAGGAGTAACCCCTGAGCGTCACCGGGTGTGGCCCAAAAACAAAACAAAACAAAACAAAACAAAACAAAACAAAAGAATGGTAGGGACAGAAAGAGAAGAGCAGGGCAGGAAGGTATTTGATGATTGAGGGAGGGAAGAAACAGAGATGCTTGGCCAATACCTACAAACCAATGTCTATGGCTATGACTCACCTCATAAGGATCTGTCAGAGAGGAAAGAAACTGACAAATAATAACAACTTCACAACCTCTATTTTGATTAATCATTATAAGAACTCAGTGGGGAGCTCCTGTAATCACAATGTTCCAGAGGATGCAAAGTGATATCCTGTGATTTTTCTAAGCTCATGTGGCTTATGTACGTGAGGGTTTAGGTTCAAAGGCCTGGCTTATGTTGATTGTGGGGCCTTACCTGTTTGATGAACTTAAAGCTGAGTTTGTAATTAACAGACATGGTGCACTTAAACTCCTGCTTCAAAAGAGCCTCGTGAGGCTGGATCTGTAAAGTCTTTGCGTGTTCTTATACAAAGAACTGCACATTGAAAAGCCAACAGTGTCCAGAAAAGTGACAGAAATGTGGGAATTGGATAAATGATCAAGGGACTGTGCTGGGCTGAGAAAAAGATGGATGTCTGGTCCTACTAATGGTGGTGGATAAACCAGGTTTTACCCAACACATGAAAGCTCAAGGAAACATCTCACACTAGAGAATTAACACCTTCCTTTTTCAAATGATGAGTGTTGAGAGTTCTCACAGGTATTTTTCTCATTGCAAGGACAAGGACTTATGTGAATCTAAACTAGTTGGGACCAAATCACAGATGATTTTTGGTTTTCATTTAGCCTCAGAACAATGCCCCTCACTAAATCTATCACCATAGATGTGTTTACATGAAGCAAGTGTTAAGAGGAGCCAGTGTAGTGTTGGGATGGCTGAGACTTGGGTTCCATTATGCCAGGCTACATAGTGAGTTAGTCAGGCATTTGACCAAGGCTCAGCATGGCTGAGGGCCAGATTCCAATGGGAGTTCTCAGAGCTGACATAGTAACAGCCTTGTAATACATGTCGGACTGCAGAGAAGTTGGTGGAGACTTGGCAGCTAAAATCTTAAGATGGCAGAACAAATGTGTATCATTTTCTGAATAATGAGCAAAAGATCCTTGAAAGTTCTAGCATAAACACTTATAAATGTAAGGAGGTGCTTACATCTTTATAAAATCAAGAAGACATTTGCCTGGTGGGAATATAAAATGGTGTCGTTTCTGTGGAAGACAGTCTGGCAGGTCCTCAAAACTACACACAAAATTACCATAAGACCCAGCCTTTTCACTCTTGGTGTCTTCCCTGAGTAATATGAAACAAATATTCAAGCAGAAACAGGTATAGGCCAGCTCACAGTAGCTTCATCAACAGAAAACAAAAGGTAAAGACAGACCAAATGTCTCTCAAGTGTCTGACAAGCAGGCTAAAAATCTTGGTCTTTCCAAGAAGATGGAGATGAACAGTTGGAGTGTCTGACCCAAGAGTGGCACCAGGTACTGATATGTGCCCCAACATAAATTAGCCTTAATAAACCATCTTCCATCAATGGATAAGAAGTCAGTTGCAGAAGATCCTGAATTATCTGGTTCCTTCCATATGAACTGTCCTCAAAAGGAAATCTAGAGACAGAGAAGCAAATTAGAGGTTAGTAAGGTTGTGCATGGGGGTATCGTGGGACATGTCCACTGTAAGGTATCAAGTTTCTCTTTTTAGATATGGACATTTCTGTTAGTCTGATTACACACACTATCAAGACTCTGGAGCACTGACTCACGCACACAAAGTGAGTGCCCTGCACAGTGAGGAAATGATCATATACTAGGTGTTTTGTCAAAGACAGTAGAATGTCATGTGACATCCACTCTTTATCCCCAGATCTTGGCATGCCAGCCTCTTCGATTATGATAATGGCAAATGCCTGGGCAGCAACTTCCTATCAAGGATGCCAAGCAGTTTGCAAACACTAATTAAGCTCACACTGTTGTCAGATTAGTAAATATCGTTTTACCTCACAGACCAGTATCCATGCTTTCCAGGAGACCCCTACCTTTGTATAAGGGGTGAAGCCTTTGTATCCTGCTGATGACTAGTGTGAATTTTGGGGTGGACTCACTTGCCTTGTTTAGAGCCTATTCCCTCTTTGTGTTTGGGGAGCATGTGAGTTAGGGGTTGAACCCAGTTTCTTACATAAATAAAACCTATGCTCAGCCTAGCGAGTTGCCCCTCTGACCCCTGCCTTAGTGTGTTTTCCAAGATGCAGTAAGTTATTCACATGCTATGTCTAGATGTGTTTCTCATAGTTGGAGGCCATCTGAGGGCAGAGTTGATCCATACCTCACATATCAGCATGGGAGGTTGTAGATGAAAAATATTAAATATAAAGTATAAAGTCCACGTATTGAGTGAAGCCACCTCAGGCACCATGTTCCTAGCCCCTCCAGTGAACAGGTCTGGAAAGGGTAGTAGCAGTGGAAAAATAATTCACAAGAACTCAGAGTTTCGACAGAGTCAGCCCACTTTATTTCCTCACAGCTTAACTCCATCATGAATTTCTGCACCATGTCTGCCTAACTCATGTCTTTCTCTCAGGAGCCCTATCTGTCTCCCTTGCTGCTTCTCTGCTAAGCTTTCTTTGCAGCTTTACACTGATTCTCTTTTGGCTCTCTCTCCTTTGCTATTCCTCTCTTGCCTCTGCCCAGGCACTCTTTCTTTATTTAAAATAGTCCACCCCATCCCAGGTGCAGGACGGGTCTGATTCTCCCTGTTGGATTAACATCTTAAAAGAAGAGGTTAGGGAAACAGAAAGTTGTGGCAAGGTTACATTTCCACTTTTATGATTTAAACAAAACAAAAAAATGAGAGAAGTTACAAAACTTTTGTTTTCCTGTTCTCTGCCAGAGGCGGGAACTCCATATCAGAATTTAAAATATAAATGTTTAAATTGATTATTCTCAAAACAATCAACCTTTTACACATTTTATACATATCATACAATATTTTTTCCTAGACTTCTCTAAATATAAACATTAGAACTTTACTGCAGTTACACTTGAAAATTCTTAACATTATTTAATAAGTCTGGAACATCCAAGTTCCTTTTCATAAACTTCTCTAAACAAAATCACAAGAACATTTCTGCAAATAATACAGTTTGAAAAAAAAATTGTTGCTACATAAGATACACAATAAAACATCATAGCAATAGGGAAACATTCATTAGGTTAGCTGAGAGCTGTTAAAACTAACAGCCTTATGCATTTCCCCAGAATTGTGCAAACTAATATTAAACCACTAAAGTTAGATACAAAGTTTTCTGTTTGTAGCGAACAAAACAGTAATATTCATACAGGTAAAACACATTTTAATTAGCAAGATAATGACCAATGTAAATAGAGTCAAGAGATTAACCTGAAACACAGTTAAGATGCAGAAGGTTGTGTAAAACAGCTTCTCCTCCATTAGGCTTTGGCTGGGCTCATGTTCTCAATCTCCACATTCTTCTTTTGTTTTAGATAGCTGAGGACATCAGGGACAGAAAGTCCTATAGTTCCAGAGTCAGAATCTGGGTTGGAAAACCTGCCTGCCTGTCTGCTTCCAATGGAGCTCTCTTTTCGCAGTAACTTTACAAGTTTAAAGGGCCGAGGTCCTCACACAAAGCACTTTTTGTAAAAGAAATGTTGGGGACATTTCTACCTCTGGGGCAGCTCAAAGTCTTCAATTTTCCCCCTTCACTGTTTTCTTCTGTCCTATCTGACGGGTCTCTGCCATGTTCAGAATAGGCACCACAAGCACTACATTCTCAGACTGGTTCAAAAAGGCCTTGATTAGCTACCAGAGGGTCAAGGCACTCACCATTACTGAGGTCTTCTTGGGTTCTCAGGTCCTGTGTCCATGTTCAAGCACCCTTTGTAGATTAAAAATATGATATATAAATGATAAAGTCCAAGTGTTTGGTGAGGCCACTCCAGGCACCATGTTTCTAACCCCTTAGATGGCTGGGTCTGATGAAGGGTAGTAATGGCAGAGAAATAATTCACAAGCCATCAGTTAAAGTTTCATCGGAGTCAGCTTGCTTTATTCCTGCGTGGCTTTTCTCCACCATCAATTTCTGTACCATGTCTGCCTAACTTATGTCTTTCTCTCAGGAGCCCTGTCTGTCTCCCTTGCTTCTTCTCTGCTAAGGTTTTTTTTTTTTTTTTTTTTTTTTTGGCAGTTTCTCGCTGCTGCTTCACTTCTGTCTCTCTCCATTTTGCTGTTTCTCTCTTGCTTCCCCCAGGCACTCTTTTTCACTTTATTCAAAATAGCCACCCCATCCCAGGTGAGGGGTGGGTCTGTTTCTCCAGGTGGGATTAACATCTCAAAAGAAAAAGTTAGAAAAGCAGGAAGTTGGGAGCAGGATTACAGGGGGTGGTAATCATCCCTGTTATTTACTACTAAGAAATGAGGATTCAGATATGTTGGGTATGGCCATCAATGCTCTAATGTCTTAGTAGCTGAGAGCAACACTACCTATTTGAAGTAGTGAAGGGATTTGGGGTAAGGTTCCTTGACTGAGGTCAGAATGAATCTGGAGCTCAGAAGGCTGCCAAGAGAAGCTGTGACCACAGAAGATCATATCCCTCCATGCCACTTCTCCTGGTATTGTTATCCAGGATGCCTGGGGTCCATTTCTGAGAGTTCTAATTAACAAGTGTCCCCATAATTAATGTGTTACCATTTTAGTAAAATAAAAAATGTGGGGGTTAAGTTCACTGACACCCAGACACTTGCAAATCCTTAGCTAATGTTCTCTCCCCAAAGAGAAGCACACTTAACCCTCAGTATCTGAGACTGAGTCATTATTAAACCCTCTCCATGGAAACTCAGTCATGTTGAGTTGACCCTCTTCAGTGAGGACTGTGGATCCACGGATTTGGCCTGCAGACACTCAGTCATGGAGGGTTGAATCCACAATGAGGAGCTCACGGACAAAAATAAATCAACTTTTGATGGGAAAATATCCATGTGAGTGGCATCATGTAGTTCAAATGTATCTTATTCACATATATTGTTTTACAAGAGTCAGAATTCTATGCCCCTGTACCACGTAAGTAGAGATTATGTAACACTGCAAGTCACCAGGGCCAGGGCGAGAGTACAGAGTTGGTGTTTGCCTTGCATGCAGCTGACCCAGGTTCAATCCCCAGCATCCCATGTGGTAGCCAAGCATCAGTAGAAGTAATTCCTAAGTAACAAGCCAGGAATAATCCCTGAGTATCATCAAATATGGCCCAAAAGCTAAAACAAAAATAAACAATGCAAGTTATCCCTTTGTGAAGAGAAAGACTTCTTGGTATTCCTCAGGTAGGTCAAGTTTATAAACTAGAACCTGGAAAGAACATGCAGTCAACACCCATTTCTGACTTGTTTTGTCTATGTAAAACTCAAGCCCAAACATGATGTGGGCCTGGCTCAATTGGACAATTGCCAGTTCTCTATTCAAAATGCTGATGTCAGTTGCACAGACCAGACACCTGAATTGGCCAGGTGTGAGACGGGAGGGAGATGGGAGTGGAGAGAGATGAGGACTGAAGGAGATGGGAATAGAGAAGATGGGGAAAGAGGGTGATGGGGACAAAGGGAGATAAAGACAAAAGGAGATGGGAACAGAGAAGATGGGGAAAGAGGGTGATGGGGACAGAGGGAGATAAAGACAAAAGGAGATGGAAACAGAGGGATATAGAGACAGAGGGAGATGAAGATGAAAGGAGATGGGCACAGACAGATGGGGACAGAGATGAGGACAGAGGGAGAGGGATACAGATGGAGATTAGAATGAAAGAAAGTGGAAATAAAGGAAAATGGGGACAGAGGAAGATTGGGACAGAAGGAGATGGGGACAGTGGAAGATGGGACCAGAGGAAGATGGGGTCAGAAGGATATTAGGACAGAAAGGCACCAGGAAACTAATCTGGACCTCTGTAGAGCTGCATGTACACATATACTAACAGGTTCAAATCCCAGAACTGGCCTTCTGGAAACAGGAGAGACAGTCATGGCTGAATTCTGACTAAATCTTTTCTTCTTTTTTCCCCCCGCATCTAGCTGTGCTCAAGTATTACTCACGACTTTGTGCATGGGCATCAGTCCTTATAGGGCTTGCAGGATCCTAAGGAGTGCCAGAGATTGAAACCAGCCTGGCAAGTGCCTTCCCCTGTGATATTTCCCCTGCCCCTTCTGGATGACTCTTAGCTTTTTACAAACTTTGTTACAGACAGTGCAGTTTCCTCTTTCCCATTAAGCACTTGCTGAAATTATAAATAACTCTCCTAACCACCTGTCATTTAAATCAGTTAATGAGTGTGGATCTATTACTCTTAATGAAAAGGATTCTTATTACATTGATAATACTATATGTATCAGCAGAGATGGGCTTCTAATAGTAGAGACTTCACTAAATTGTCAGTACCTTATCTCCCTTGACATTCATTCATTCACTCATTCATTTATTCATTCATTCATGCCTTCACCCAGGCAAGCATTTTCACTTGTTATCCACGAGGTACCAAGCTCTGCTCTAGGCTCTGAAGATTCACAGTGAATAAGACAAAGTGTCTTCTTATATTCTCATGAGGAACTTTGGCAAGAAACAAATACAGTTATTCAGTTCCTAAAAAATAATTTTCAGACCAAAGCTGGAAACAGAAAAAGTCAGATTCTCCTAAAATCATGTTCTACCTTCCAGATCCCCATGTTGAGGTATTTTAGTCAAAACTCTGGTTAAAGCTCTATTTTATTCCCCAACACTTTGGTTGGAATTTGGTGGGCAGGGGACAGCACTCAATGTTTTGGGGGTCAACTCAATGGGAAGCAGATACTGTCCAAGGGTATCTGCCCATCACCAGGGCCCAGGTGTGATAAACTAATGGACTTCTTACCCCTTCCAAACTGCCTTGGCGGCCCAGCCAAGCAAGCCCAGAGAGAGGAGAGCCAGTTCTGATTTCAGGGCTGGCTGCAAATGGCTGGTGTTATTTTGGGTGAACCCGATGGAATCAAAGTCTCTGAATTGAAAATGTTGATCCAAGATCCACAACTCTCACACACAGCTGAACTCCAGTCTCTGGTTCTGGCACCAACTTCCTGCTTTCCTTCCTTTCTGCCACAGCTGAGGGTTCACTGCATGCCAAACCCTGGTCTCATTCACCCCAGATGTGCAGGGAAGAGCTAAATCCACTCCTGCTCAAGGTCTAAGGGGGAAGCATGATAAATCATCAGATGGCTCAAGTAGAGTCAAAGAAGAGCCTGGGTAGAGATTTATCTTTTCACTTTTAGAGGGTTTAAAAAATATCGGAGAGGCTTGTAAATTCCACTTTAATTTCCTGTTAGAGAGTTTACAGTTACATTTTAATGTTTCACCAACCCTACATCAAGAAAAAATATAAAGACTCCATCATCTCCTTGTCTATATTTCTCCCCATAGCCATTGCTAGTTCGGAAGCCACAGACCAGCCAGAGCAGGGATGAAGATTGTGCAGAGGCTTACTGGTGGGTGGGCCCTGTCTAAATGGAAGGGCATGTCTTCCAGGGGCCAGCTGCTTCTCAGAACAGGCAGATTGCTGTCAGGCAGAAATACATGCCCAATGGTGCCAGCTCTTGGACTTTTTCAAGGGAAGAAGGGTTTGATGTGAAATCTCTGATTTTTAAATGTTAGCAACTAACTAACTAAAAAAAAAAAAAAACCCAAACTGCCAATAAAAATCTCTTTGGGTCAGCTTGTCCAACTCACTGGCAGCACCGGGAGAGACTGGGGGCTTCATGAGTGGCTGGCTGGGTGTGAAGTCGCGGCTGTCAGCTGCTGCTCCTCCTCCCAATGAAAGCCTTTGTTTCCAAGAGACAGAAAGAAAAACTCTAAAACTTGTCATTTGCTTTCTTTTCTTTGTTATGGGCCAAGCACTTTGCAGGATTGGTATGAAAAACAACTTAACTAAGCCACACTCCTCTCTGAAGATGAAAGTAAGCCCACACACCATGCTTTGCTTGTGGGCTAAGTCTAATCACCTCAGCAACCCTGACCTCTCAACCATGAGCCATCAGACTCCCTGCTGCAGAAGCTTCATTGCTGGCTGCAAATCTAAGGCATCCCAGCTGGGACCTTGTCTGAGGGTTTCTGCTGCCCCCTTCCACTGCCCTTTGGCCCAAGTGCACCGTGGCAGTAGCATGCAGTGCAAAGGGTTGCACCACATCTGGCTGTGCTCTTTGGCTTAGGCACCTCTGAGTTAGCTGGCCACTAGAGCCCAAGGCAGGGAGACCTTCTGGCTCTGAGCTGACCCCCCAGACATGACTGTTGAGATCCAACTTGGAGCCAGAAGGGGTCTTGAGGTGCTGTGGCCAATGGTGTCCCTAGTGCCCTGTGGTTTGGTGGGGAGGTGGCTTCTGGCCACAGCGCCTGCTCCTATGGTAGGCTGTGTCCCCCAGACTCGGGTACCAGCTGCCCTTCTGCTTTGCACCAACCAAGGGCTATAAATACAGTCACATTTCCACATACTGTATTTATGTTTCAGAAAATGTCTGCATCGCATATGTAATGGGAGAGATATAATTATAATATTTCAAAACTGGCCAAATTTTGTGAAATAAAAAATAACAGATGGCACCACACAATATTGGTGTGATGTGCTTCATTTAAATCATAACTTGGGGCCAGGATGTGTTCCAGAGAGTGCAGGGGGCTGATAAGGGAGGCCAGGTGGGGCAGTAGAGATGACCTGCTTTTCCTCTTGTGTCTTCTCCCAGCTCTGTGGGCACCAATACCCTAGCCTTTGCTCTCTGTAGCCTGAAATTTTCATTATCATGATACCACCTTTCTATGGCCTGGGGTTTGCCTGATGAAAGAAAGGGGCAGGCATAGGGCACTTTGGGGGTTGTAGGCCAATGCCAGCTCAGTTGACTTGGGCACCAGGAGGTGGAATGACCTCTCACTGACTTGCTTCCTTTCCGATGGCCCACAGAGCTTCACAACAAATTCAAATCCTCAGTTCCTCTTTCCATCACACCACAGCACTTACTCCCCATGTTCCTTTGCAGTGATAGTCATGAGGCTTAACACACTTTGTGCTTTCTCTACCTGCGCTTGTTCCCCAACTTCACCCCAAAACAATATAATTTATAATGTCTAGGTTCTGTAGAGTTCCTTGGACACTGGGGTATAAGTGGACCATGAGGGAGCACTTAAGGATATGAGGTATGCTCAAAGCAGGTGACACCCCAGATTCTTGACAAACCAAATGGCTCATGCCCCAGAGACTGAGGATCCTGGACATTGTCTAGCCTCCAGGAAGTTGCTTTGGGCTTTCAGTTCTTCTTTCCAGTCACCATCATTCTTCCTGCTTCATGAAGAGGATCTTGAGGCTGTCAACTCCCTATATTTCCAGACAACACTCTGGGTTCAGCACAGAGACACGTTATTGGGTGAATGTCTGCCCATGACATCTTCACAATTCAGCCTCATCACACCAAAGTGCCATCCATTCCCATTGCTGTAGCACAGAACTTTCTCTGCTTGTCTGATCACCTTTGCTCTCACCCCTCCATTCCTGGGGCCTCATTGCCATAATCATCAATACAGAGTTAGAATAGGTGTCGTCTTCTTGAGTAATGATTAGAGTCACGAGACAAGGGATGCTCTTTACTCACTCCCTGACATGGGTTAATAGATGGAGAATATCCTGAATTTTCTCCTCTCCCTAATAGGCCCTAGGATCCACATGGAAAACATGAGCTTATCCTGTTACTATGATAATGTGTAAGGAAAACAGAGACCCTCCATGTGCCAGAACCATGCAGTTTGCATTTTAACTAAGCTCACGGGATGTGGAAGGTTTCCTGATGGGTCTACAGGAGAGAAGGAAAAAGAGCAGGTAAGCAACAAGTACAGGTGTAAGCAGTGATTGTGGGCTATACTGGAAGATCCAGTGTCAAATGAGCACAGAGCTAGCATCATCAGTGGCTGTGCTTCCAGGTCTGAAGGATATCAGTCTGGAGCTCCTGTCCTAGCAATTATCTGACCTTTCAGTCCTGGACCTGCTCCAATTATTCTCAGGAGTGTCACTTGGAGGATGAGTAAGTTTCTGGGGTCTGAGTGAGAAGAACAGATATTGAGTGGGAATAATCAATAATTGTTTTGCAATTTCAAATTTTTTATTTCCGTGCTGTGTTTTACCAAGTTGTTCATAATAAACTTGTTTCAGGCATTAAATGTTCTAACATTAATTCCACCACTAGTGACCTACCCCCCCAACAGTATCTTCTATTTCCCACCTACCACTGTAGCCTGCCCCCTTTGAAGCCACAAACAATTTTTTACATGATGTTTGTTTTAATGCAAAGGCCAATGGAAGTATAAAAACTTATATCAATAATTGTCAATTAGTATATATACTCGTATATTATATTTATCAGTGGTGGTACTAACTAAAGTAAATTATCTAAGGATTTACTGGGTATTGGGTGGTGCTAGCTGAGCCTTCTGTATTACTATTTAGGCTCACTGAACTTGGTCGTCTTCTGTGCAACTTGCTACCAAATATGCTGTGATTCTACTTGACTGACACTACTATAAAATTTTGAGGTGTCTCATGGCTGTTGCAGCAGTGTGGTGCAGAATGGATATATTTGGAACAAGTTTGGTGACTTGGCAGTTCAATAAGGTTCTCCTGTGAAGTGGGGCCCCTTCTGAAGGAGGGTGTCAGATGTGCCAGAGGACTGCTGTGAAGGATGAATCTGCCTACCCTCATTCTGAGAAGGCCCAGAGTTTTCAACCCAGACCTAACTACCTAGGAAGAGTGGTGGTCATCATTTCTTTTGGGAGCTTGTAGAGGAGCTGGGCCATTTTTCTCAGAAATAGCTGATTCCAACTCAACATAAAGACTTCCCTAGCTATGTAAGTAGACCCAGTTGGAAATATACTTCAAGGGGAGTTAGAGAGTTTCCTGTTGGTAGAGTTCACAATAATGGACACTGGGTGATGGTACAGTAGAATAAATTGAGACCCTTTTTCTCCAAGTGTGTCCCCCTAATAACTCTTACAAAGACTATCCCCTGTACCTTTGACCTGCTGGATCTGAATTTACATGTGGAAGATGTGTACATAAACCCTTCATGGAGAAGCCCAGTTAGTTTTCATTGCTTCTAGCACTCATGTGTCTCCCCAAAGGAGACCTGCAGGTCACATGTGTCCTGCCAACATTGAGCGGATGCAGACACTCAGCATCATTTGCAAGTTTGCAGGAGCAACCAAAGGTCTTTTCACTCAGATGGTTTTAGATATTTGGGTTTTTTGTTTGTTTGTTTGTTTGTTTGTTTTGATACACACTGGGCAATGCTCAGGTGTCACTTCTGTATTCAGGTATTATTACTCTCAGTGTACAGGTGACCATTTAGGATACTGGGAATTCAACCTGTATCAGCCATGTGCAAAACAAATTCCCTTCTGGCTGTACTATTGCTCTGGCCCCTCATATGGTTTTAATAGAAGGAATTAGAGCGGTTTATGCCTCATCCTCATCCCTGTCCTCTGCCGTCCACTATCCAACTGCACTGAAACTCACTTGCATTTCTGAAGGGGCCCAGGAAAATGATAACATCTTAACTAGATGGGGTAATGCTTTAAGCCATTATTACCAATTAAGTGATTAAAGTTAATTAGTACATTAATTTGCTATCAGAGAGCAGGGCTTATGATCGTTGTATCCCCACTACTCAAGATTGTTGCCCGACAAATATGAATGTATGATTTACTTTCTATGTTAGCTCTTGCCAATAGATAGATTTAGGGTGTCATTTCCTGGTCCAGTAAACACAACTGGTATTTATACTGTGTAAATAAGTCAAAATTAAATGAGTGGAAGAATTTGAGTTCTGGGGGAGGTCAGGTAACTAGGATAAGGGAAGTCAGCATCACAGAAAGTGAGTGAGAGAGATAGATAGATAGATAGATATAGAGAGACAGAAACAGAGAGACAGAGCTCTCATGCCCTATCTTGCTACATTAGTGTGCCAGGAAGCATGGGGAGCTCCCCTGCACCTGTCTTTCTCATGATGGATTCTAGGTCTTCTATTATGCTCCATAATTCAGAAGCTTCTAGGGCTCTCCAAAGTGGTCAAAGTCTCCATGTTCAATCCCTCCCTGATCATTCATTCATTGCCGAACAGCCCTTTATCCCAGCCCCTTCCTGTGAAAGAGGAAAGAAAGGGTGAACTAAGGGCTCTAGAGCTAGAAATGCCCAAAACATCATGACATTGGTGAGCAAGTGAGCAAGAAACACCAACAAGTATTTCCAAAGCTGCCTCTATCATTTCAGTTGTCTGTGGTATTTCCTGAGCTCTGCGCATCCCCTTTAAATATCAGGGGACACTCTGGAGTCTGGGTTGTCATGGCTGCTTAACATTTCCGGAAAAGGTCTATCTTGCCCCCTGGCATGGACTCCTTGCCAAGGATGTCACAGTACATGTCTAGAAGATGCACATTGTGTCTTGGTTCCTCTTTATTGCTATGGGACCTTTACTCTTCCTGGCATAGATTTGCAAAGATGCTCACCAGCAAGTTGACAAGAAGAATGACAAAAGAGCTAAGAAAAGGGGCCAGAGCTGGTAGGGTGGTTGCTTTGCACATGTTCTCCTGATTACCATCAACAGTGATCCCTTAGCAGGAGTAAACCCTGAGTGTCTTCAAAAAAATAAAAAACAAAAACAAAAAACCCCACAAAAATCAAACCAAAAATAAAATAGCAACCTATAGTTAGGGCTAGAGAGATCGAACAGTGGGTAGGACATGTGCTTTGCTCTCACAAAAAACACAAACATAGCCGGCACGGGTGGGCAGCTGGCAGGCCTCTGCATGTGCCAGCGGCCTGTTGGCCTGGCCCAGGGTAGGGGGGCCCGGACCTGGGTCACCCGACCCCCCTCTCCCCCATTCCTCCGGATCTCCAGGTGGGTTCCTGGAAGGAGTTGAGGGGCACCCTGGGTTTTCCCCACTTCCAGGCCGGGTCTGTCCGGAGACTGGCCTAGGGTGGGGCTTAAATCCCTGTCCTTCGGGCTTGGGAGGGTCTCTCTCCCTTCCTGGAGCAGGATTTTTAGCCGGCACGGGTGGGCAGCTGGCAGGCCTCCGCATGTGCCAGTGGCCTGTTGGCCTGGCCCAGGGTAGGGGGGCCCGGACCTGGGTCACCCGACCCCCCTCTCCCCCATTCCTCCGGATCTCCAGGTGGGTTCCTGGAAGGAGTTGAGGGGCACCCTGGGTTTTCCCCACTTCCAGGCCGGGTCTGTCCGGAGACTGGCCTAGGGTGGGGCTTAAATCCCTGTCCTTCGGGCTTGGGAGGGTCTCTCTCCCTTCCTGGAGCAGGATTTTTAGCCGGCACGGGTGGGCAGCTGGCAGGCCTCCGCATGTGCCAGTGGCCTGTTGGCCTGGCCCAGGGTAGGGGGACCCGGACCTGGGTCACCCGACCCCCCTCTCCCCCATTCCTCTGGATCTCCAGGTGGGTTCCTGGAAGGAGTTGACGGGGCACCCTGGGTTTTCCCCACTCCCAGGCCCAGTCTGTCTGGAGACTGGCCTAGGGTGGGGCAGAGGGGGTGGAGTTTGATCTGGTGGGTGGCAGATAGCTGCTCAGCTATACTCAGGCTGTCACTGGCAATTTCATACCAGTCTACATTTTGCAAATCGCGTGGGGGCTAGCGCCCTCGCGCGAACATATGCTCCTACCAACCATCAGTACCCCAGATTTACCCTTCTTAACTTCAGTAACACACAGTTCTAATCTCTGATGTAAGACATACAGTAGATCTAAGAAATCCTAAACTATTATAAGGACACAAACTGAACACATATATCTTTTGTATATTTTATGGGTATTTTCTTTAACTGATATAACTCTCTATATATTCTTCTACCATGATGTTTCTATCCACTTTTCATCTTGTCTTTTCTTTGTAAGCTGTTCAGTAAGGATTGTTGGTGGAACTGTCCCTCAGTTTGATGCCTATGATTGAACTATGCCATGGAATTTGCTGGTCTTGTTCCTATTGCCTCCAGATGCACCAATAACGCTTCATGGCATTGATCCTTGTTTGCATAGACACATTAAAATGGGAAAACACCATACATACAGATAAGTTCTTATCTAATAAATTTCAGTACAATGTACCTTACACCCTGAACATTGATATAACGACCTGGCACAGGCCTCAGAAGAATGGGCATCCTCCATTCATGCCAGAACCAGGCAAGCTATCTACGAAACATCCAAGGTCTTATATAGCAACAGCTGGAAGCAGTCCTCTAACAGGAAAGACACTACCAAGGGTCTGACATCGACCTTCTAAAAAGAGACTTCCGTTTACACTGAGAAGACTTGACAACAACAATGACCTGCTCTACAGGACATGGTTCTCTCTATTGCCCCTTAAGTGTGAGGTGAAACGAGAGGATGCTCTGCACCATCCTGACTGCAATATGGGATATGCAGACTCCAGGATCTTTAATACAGAAGCATGATACCAACAAAAGAGACTATGTGAGGAATGGAGGTGTATTGCCACTACAGATGATGACTTGAATTGGACAAACTAGTTTGCCTGGAGCCTAGAGTCAGTCCTGTGCCAGGAAACTTCAGGGGTAGGGTCTCCTTGTATTTAGACCATAATTTGTCTTTCCATGTCCCTTATGTTTTGGTGGGCCTATGCAAACAAATGCCACTTTAATACCGTTTTTTACTATGTTCCCTTGACTCCAATCCTTAAGAAAAACAACCCACTAAAACTTTTGAGGTTAACTTAAACTAGTAAGCATGTGCATGGAACTAGAGAAATGTACTTTGCCCTCAATGTTTAAGGAGTTACATAAGTCTAATGTCTTTAGATTATATGGTGTGTTGCTCAGAAATAGTATGTACTACAACTGGGGATTTGAGGGACCAAGTAATTGTATTGTACATGGGTTCAGTTTTGTTTTTCTTAATGTTCTTTGGCTGAAAGTTCAAGGCTGGGATATCATCGATGGGACTACCGAGAATTCTCTTTATGGGTGATTGGGCTTCCACTGTAACTTTACCCTGGCCTCTTTCTTTGCATCTTTGTTGTCATAATTAAAATTAAAAAAACACACAAACAAATAACAACAAAACAAAAAGAGCTAAAATGGAGGGCACAGATTAATTTAGGTTTCAAGCTCTGAACCTGTTTTGCAATCTGAGGTCAGCCCCCATTTCACACTCAGAATCAAGTGAGCCAGGTGAGTGAATCTGGGAAGGAGGGAGAGGTCCCCCCTGTGAAGCATGTGTTGGGGTGACAGTGAAGCTAAAAGCTTCTGCTCTGAGTTCCATCTCCAGCACAGCACCCACTGAACCCCCACCCCCTCGTGGGCCTGGCTGATTTAGACTATGAAATCCAGGCCTGCTGGGCTGGTTCTGGCCAGAAGGATTCTCCCCACACCCCCACAAGTTTACATTTGTCTATTTGCTAGGGAGCCTGAATGGTTCTCAGGAGGCTTGTCAAGGACATCCTCAGTTTAACCTCCTCACACTCTCTCAGCTGCTGGAAAGAGATGGCGCCCCTCAAATCTCCCCTAAACAGTGGGGCCATCTTAGTGGAGTCACTATGGAGGAAATAGAACAGTTTTCCCCCAACCTCATGGTACTCTGTGTTTAGGGATCATTCCTGTTGGGGTTTAGGGGCTAGGTTAGGAGCTAAACATCAAATTTGGGTCAATTGTGTGCAAGTTCCTATACTATGTAGGACTCTGGTCTCAGATAACAATATTTTGGAGAAGTCAAACCTTGTGATTTCAGGGAACCAAATGGGGTACCAAGAATCAAACCAGGGTAAACTGTGCACAAAGCTAGTGCCCTTTCTGCTGTATTATGGGTCCAGCTGTGATAATTATCCAATAGTGAAAAATTTCTAGGCAAACATTGTTCAATTCTGTCTTCTTGACCACATCACCTTCTCCCCCTCTCCTCATTCAAATGGTGCCTCTCTCTTCTCTCATCAGATATTCTATTTTCTATCCTGGCTCTCTGAGATCATCCTTTAAGGCACAACTCTAGGCCCTGAGATCCTTGTATATTTTTTCTGAGAGTGCCTCACTGATGTCAAGGGTTGCTTCACTTTTCACGGGATTAAAAGGCAGGATGGTCCTCTTTGCCTCCACAGAGTTCTAGAAGCCAGGTGGATGGCATCCTCTTCATTTTATGACAGGAGAGCTGAATTGCAGAAGGCAGCCTCGATTCAAACCCAAAATGAGCTTCTCACTTAATACCTTCTTCCTCCCAATTGGTTTTATTCACTCAGCCACAGACATCTAGCTGCCCCTGCAGAGATAGGACCTTTCTTGGGCTGCAATATGGGGGAAGGGAGAAAGCCCCTGGGCTAGACCATGTCCAGGAGGGGGAAAAAGGGAGAAGGAGGATAAGGGAGAGAAAAAGGAGAGAATGAGAGAGACAGAGACAGGGAGAGGGAGAACAGAGAGTGAAAGAGAGAGGGACACAGAAAAGGAGAAAGAGAGGGAGAGAGATTAGAAGAGGGAGAAAGACAAAGGCCTGGTGGAGACATAGGACAGATGTCAGATGTGGTCTAATAAGACATATTAACCATTTTTCCTCTGTGTGTTGGGGACAGAGAATGTAAAGCTTCCTCAGGAGCAGGTGTCATAGGACAAGATTCTGAAGAGATGTAGAGACACTGACAGCATACAGGCTCCAGCTCCTGTGATCCAAACCATGCAGGAGGGGCTCCGGGTTTCAGCAATGTTTGTGGGGCTCACCTAGACTGGAAGGCACATTCCACAGTGAGAGGAATTCAGGGCAGTGGGACTCGGTAGGGCTGAGCAGGCTCCAGGCATCCTGGAGGAGGCAAGTTCAGGGGCAGATGGAGAAGCTGGTTGGATCAGGAAAGATGGGATAGATGGGGCAGATGGACAAATGAAATATATAGGCAGATGGACAGAGAGGAGAGATGGATTCATGAGACAGATGGAAAGATGGGACAATTGGACATTTGGGACAGACAGTACAAATGGACAGACAAACAGAAAGACAGATAAGATAGGCCAACAGGCAGCCCAGATGGGACAGAAAGAAAAATTAGACAGACATACAGATGTACAGACAGACACTCAGGAGAAGAGTGGCTCTGGTGGACCTGTACACACTTGAGAGAATCCCAGGTGCACAGAGCAGGTTGCAGGAACATGTGACCAGAGGGTAGGGGGAAGACTATGCCAGGCACTGGATCCTGAAGCTTCTAGGTTACATGTGGGGGTCAGCAGGGGTCTGCAGGGAGCAAATCTGAGCACAGAGAGTGCTGGACACCCAGTTACAGGTAGGTGCAGAGTTCAAGACAGGGCTAGTGATGTACAGAGAAGGATGGCTTGGCACTTGGTCCTTCCTGCCTGGGTGGACAAATGTAATATCTGAGACAAAACTTGGTTAAGAGGGAAGATGATAGAGCCTGGAGTCTGGTTTCACTTCCCCACCCACTGCCATTGGAGGACTGTGAGCCCAAGATTGTTAACACCCCACAGAGTGATGCCATGGAGGCTCTAGCATTCTCCAAGGATAGGGGTCATAGGGCATGAGAAGGCAGAGGTCCCTGCTGGGTGGGTGGAGAAGGTAGGGAGAAGGGAGGAGGAGGAATAAGGGAGAAGGGGAAGAAAAGGGGAGAGAGGATGGGCAGAAGAGAAGGAGGGGAACTAAAGAGGAAAGGGAGAAGGTGAAAAGGGAGGATGGGAAGAGGGGATGAGGGGATTAAGGAGGAGGAGGAGGGAAGAAGGGAGGAGGTTAAGAGGGAAAGTAAGGGAGGAGGGGTAGGAGAAGAGTGACAAGAGGGTGCAGTGGTGAGGAAGAGAGAAGCTAAGGAGAAGGGGAGGGGAATTAAGAGAGGAAGAGGTAGAGAAAAAGCAGAGGAGGAGACAGGAGAGGTGGGAGGAGGATTCTCTCTGATGGCCTTCCTGGAGGTGATGACCACATGCTTATGGTCCCCTGAAAGCCACAGTCATACTCTTGAGCCTCAGTGTCACTCTGCTTGGAGTCAGGCTTATTCTTTCCCAGAGGTGGGCAGCAGCAGGCAATGGTGGGCAGCAGTGGGCCTTGATGGCCAGAGGCAGACAGAAGCAGGCAGCAGTGGGGCATACACTACCCTCAGCCTCGTATGGACTTTCCCTCAATCTCAGAGGAGGAAGCTGGCAACAGTCAGGTAGTGCAAGCTCAGAACAGGAAACCAGGAATTGTGTCCCTTTCCCAGAGCTTTAAAGCTAATCACTGCTTTCTGAGCCCTGGAGAAGAGGAAGCAGAGCCTTAGTAGTTCCTGGAGGGGCCTCACCTTCAGGTCGTGTCTATATTTGTATTTTGTATATGGGTTCACTCCCGGACCAGTAGTCCAGTACTGGGCAGGGGTGGGGGGTTACTAGATCACACCCAGAGATGCTTCGGGGGTCCTGACAGTGCAGGGATGGATCTATGGGCCTCTTAAAGGCAAAACTCATGCTCCTCAGGGCCTGAAGACAGTTTATTTTATTTTATTTTATTGAAAACTCGAAATGCTCAGGGCTTACTCCTGATTCTGCACTCAGGAACCTCTACTGGCAGTGCTGGGGGTGAAGCACTGAAAGAGCCATAAGGGATGCTGAGATCAAACCTGGGTCAGCTGTGTGCAGAGCAAGTTCCTCCCAGTTGTATTAATATCTGACTCCCCCCAGCAACATTTTAACATCGTTCAACTAAACCAAAAATATGTTGTGCCTGTGTTGGATGCCACGCTCCCTGTTTCTGAGGTTTAAATAACTGGAACAAGACAAAGAGCTGCTCGAGGAAGGACACAGAGCCAGGCGTGAGGTGCCCTAGGGAAACATGCAGCCTGAAAACAGGTCTCAGGCATGGGGCAGGAGCCAGGCAGCAAAGGACAAATGAAGACATAGGGAGGGACATGGCTCAGGTGGGCAAGTCAGCTAGAAAGGCACTAGGAGACAGCCCCATTCTAGCTTTGCTGCAACCAGAATGGGGTTGTGAGAAGAGGCTCCAGGTTACCCCAGGGGAATCTCTGCCTGAACTGAGTCAGCAGGACCTGGCCCCACTGGAGACTTGCTAGTAGAAGCCTGGCAGCAGGGAGCATTGTGCGTAGTTCACATACTCCTCTCACTGATTTGGCTCTTGATCTTTACTCTGATTTTCAAGTACTGCTGAGGAGGAGGAGGCTCTGAGAGGGGAGGTCACACAGCTGCTCTGCTGTGTGCATTTGTTGTTGGGTGGGCTTCACTGCTGTAAAGCCACATGCATGGAGCCACTGTGCTCTGGCAAGTGAACTCCCCATCTATGCCTCCTGCACATACTAAGGAGCCAGGCCCCCTCCAGAACCACCAGAAGGAGAAGATCCCAGTCCAGAGATGCAGAAGGGAGTTCCTGGTCATAAACAAGGTGGGAGCTGAGACTTTGACAAAATCCAAGGAGTCAGACAGTTCATCCAGTTCATCGGTACCCCATCAGGGATCAAATGCCCAAGACAGACACAGAGCCTGTCATTCCTGTGACCAGGTCACCTCCTGCCACCTGCCCCCTCGCCTGTGCTTTGATTGGGTCATCACTCACCACTTCTCCCTAATCTCTCTGTGCTTCTCAAAATCCAAAGAGAGAATGTCCCTCTAGATTTCAGCCCTTACACCCACTGCTCTCTTCCCTCCCTATCCTCCTCAGAGGTGACAGGACTATCTTTACACCACTGTTCAAATCCAAGCATTCCTACCCACAAGTTTTCATCTTTCTTTAATTTTTGAAAGGGAGTACTCTTCTGTGTTTCTTGGGAAACCTGGGCATCCCACTCAGGTTTCTCAGCTGACTCACAAGGCCAAGGCTCAGCTCAAAGATGCAAGGATGCTCAGCCCAATACTGATGGGGTTTTGTGGGCTACATTCAGCTGTGCTCAGAAGCATTCAATGAAAGAACTGAGCCTGGGACAGTCAGGTATCCTAACAGATGCATGAATCTCCCAGCTCCCTGCTGCAAATTCCTTTGTAGATAAATCTTGGTGGAAGCAAGCTCAGGTGTGTTTGTGACTGCCCCATGGTTGCATTTTCAATATGTCCCATCCCTCTTGCTCAGACCACTGGAGAAATTCACTGTGTGTTTAGCTGTGGACCCTGGAGATGATGCCACTGAGCAGGACCCTGTCAGAGTTATTCTACCTTCCCTGCCAAGCTGCATGCTCCATAATCATTGCTGCTTCCCATTTCCTGGGCACCTCTTTGCCTGAGCCTGAGAAGGTCCTTCTTACAGTTCTCTTCAGCTCCCCCAGTGGTGTTTCAGAACAGGAACATCCCTGAGAGGGTAGTTTTAACTACAACTTCTTATGTCCACAGTTTGTCACCCCATCTCGATCTGGCACTCAGCTCCTGCAAACCAGCCCTGCTTGCTATTATACGAGAGAAACTTTAATCACTTCCATGCCTTCTTGGTATTTTCTTGAGCCTGTATAAAGGCTGCCCTTCTTCCCTCATGACACAGAAAGGTGGAGAAGAGGGATGGCCTGCTTGTGCCTGCTGTAAAAATCCAGGTACTTTCCTTTCTGCAGGAGCAGCTGGAGCTCTAGCCTAGTTGTGCTCTGAGTAGCACTCAGCATGACCAGGATATGTTTGTAAGAGAAATTGAACTTCCACAGGAGACAGGTCTACACATTGGCTAGTAAAATCTCACTCAAACACATACTGCAGGGCCAGAAAGACATTCCAGGGGTGCAGGTACTTTTTTGAATGCTGTAGACCTGGGTTCAATACACCACTCACCTGCACCCTGATAAGCACTGCTAGGGGTGATCCCTAAGCACAAAGCCAGAACTCAGCCCCGAACCTCACTAGGTATGAGTCAAAAACACTAAGATAAAATCCAAGTAAATAGGAAACAGCTGTGGGGGCTGGTAGGTGGCTGGAGCTGTGAGAGACTGAGAGTCCATCATGTTCTCAGATGTTGTCTGCAGCCCAGTTTCCCTGGACCTCAGAGTTGGGAAAGTCTGGCTACCCTTGAAGTACACTGCCCAGGAGATGGATAAGGGGTTTGCAGGGAGAGGAGATCACAGAGAGCACAATAGGGTTTGTGGCACCAAGGTCCCCTCTCTATACTCAAGTCTCAGAGCACTGCTTGCTACCTGGAGGGTGGTCAGAGGATCAGTAACAGGAGGTCTCTGGCCATGCTGATCTCTGCTGATCACTGGATCCTGGTCCCGGCCCCAGGACCTATTTTGGTAAATGTTCTACTTGCTGATGTCCTTATTCTTTTGACCACACCTCTCTCACAGGTACTTTGGAACCTTCTGGAGCTGAGCTGTGAAGGTAGATGGCATCTAAGGAGATGAGTGGTGAGTTCCTAGGAAGCCCTGAGGCATCCAGGAGGGCCTCCTGGGGACCTGAGGATAAAGGACCCTGTGTAGTTGTATCTATTTGCATGTATATATCTGTGTGTGAGAGAAAGAGAGTGAATACACACATTCACACATAAATTTAGTTGCCACAACTGAGTCCCCACTAGAGTTCTGTCCCATACAAATACAGTGATTTTCTCGGCCACTCAGGGTCATGAAGAGAGTTCAGTATTTAGGGCACATGACTAATACATACCTGACCCAGGTTTGAGCTTCAGTACTACATGGTCTCCTGAGCACCACTAGATATGGTCAGTAGGTTCCCTCACCTGCCCCGAGTATGCAGGGGACCCTTTGAAACCACAGGGCCTAAGTTTCTCATTTTGGGTTCCTGTATGGACCCACTGACTTGCTGGTGGGACCTATAGGTCTCCTGAGCTCTTCTTGGGGTTTGCCCAACACTGATCTGCAGACACAAGTTCCTGGCAAGTTTCATGCTATGCCTGGTGCTCAGTGCCTGGACTCAAGAGGGAACCAGGTCATTCACCAGGGAAATGAAAAGAAGAGTAGGAGCTGAGATCTGCCCCAGGACAGAGCCCACAGCACTCTCCAGATCCACTTTTGGATCTGATCTGCATCCCAGGCATTATTCATATGGGGGCCATCGGTTATTATATGGAGTGCCCAGCATAATCCCTAGCAAGAAAACTGAAGCTGGAGTGAGCAGAGGCCCTTTATTTAGTCCCCCACACAACAGGGAGTCCTACACCCATAGGTGTGGCCATGGCATCCCCTTGCCCATCTGGATCAGAAAAGTCAAGCTTCCGGCCTAAATGTCAGATCACTGCTGGCACCTGAACCCCAGACCTCTACTTTTTAAAGTTTTTTCCACTGCTTTCCATCCTGGGGTGCATTTTTAGCCTTCATTATTGTGCTGTGAGGATCCAGTGACAGAGAAGGTAATGTGGAGGTTTTCCCATGGGATTCACAGCACCAAGCACGAGTAGCAAGCAAAGTTGTAACCTCCCAGAGAGATCACATTGGCCCATGCCAGAGTCCCCAGTCCATGCTGAGGGTGCCATCTGTTTCAGCATCTTCCACAACACAGGGAAGACAATTCAGCATCTACTTTCCAGATAGAGCAAGAAAGAAGTCAGAGTTAAATGAATGTTCAATAGTCCCATTAGAGAGCTGGAGAGACAGGCTAGGGCCAAGACGCTTGCCTGGCACAGTCAACTCTGGCTAGATCCCTGCAACACATATGGCCCCTGAGCACCACTAGGAGTGATGTCTGAGCACAGAACTAGGATTATGCCTGATCACATCTGGAAGAGACTCAAACACTTAAAATCAAATAAACTCAAAAAGAGCCACCAGAGGAGGATCCCTAGAATCAACATCTGGCCCTTTCTACCAGTCCAGCCAGGGAAAGAACCAACGAATGTTCTTCTTCTACTTGCTCTCCTTTTCTCTGCCAAGGTAGAGGCTTTGCCCTCCTCCACAGCCAGGAGATCAGCTGGATTCACTTCAGAAAGTACAGGACTAAGCCTGGCCACTCATCCTCCAGCCTCACTGTGCCCAATCAAGTTCCTGCCAAACACGGGAGAAAAGTAACTCTGAGGGAGTGGAGTGATAGTACAGCAGGGAGGGTGTTGCCTTGCACACAACTGACTGGGTTTCCATCCGCAACTCCCTATGGTCCCATAGCTCTGCCATCACTGATTCCTGAGCACAGAGCCCGGAGCAAGCTTTGAGCACACAGGGTGGGGCCCAAAAAGCAAAAGCAAAAAATAGAATTTGATTTTTACAAAGGTCTGCTTTTTTCCCCCCTCCATCATGGCATTCAAATGGAACCAAACAGTTTAATGTCATGGGGCTGTTGAAGGGTCTTGACTGCCCCTTTGCAGATGAAGTGCAGGAAAAGGAAATACTCCCCAGGACTCTCTCCAGATACTGATCAGCTCAGCACCCCCATGCCCATCACCCTCACACTTCCTGTCTTGTCCTCCATGGGGTGGTGGTGGGTGGGTGGTGGTGGGGGCCCTCCCCAGTGCTCTGATGAAAAGGGTTCTCTTCTCTGCCTGACACCTTCTTAGACTGTGAATGCCAGTCTATTGATTTGCATTTGGTGGAAGAAAAAGGCAGGGTGGGGGTAGGTCTCTGTTCCACATTCCCTGACTTCATGGCTAAGGGGAGGGGCATGTTCAAGTAACGGCAGAGAATTTCCAATGTGTCTCTTTCTCCCTCCAGCCCCTGGCCTCTCCCTCACACCAGCTGCTCGGGAGGCTCCAGCCGGGGTACCCAGCACAGAGGACACTCAGTCTGCACCCCTCCTCCCCACTCTGTCGGGCTCACACTGATTCTTTGTGTGAAGCCCAAGACCAAACTCTGGGGCTGCCAACAGAGCTCATAGACCTTTGGATGGTCGGTGGGGGTCGGGAGTGGCACCTGTGTCCCTCACAAGTTTGGCAAGAAAACTAATTCAAGAGGACTCAGGGATATCTTGCATACCTGTGCACAGGCAGGATCCAAAGATTCCCAGTTTCCCTCTCCCTCCACTAGCACCAGAACGACCAGGAGTGGCCAGAATGGTGATGGGTGTGAGAGAGGAGGGGCTACTTTCTGTTCATTTACTAAAGAAAGGATTTTTCAGGGTGGGGACATAGCACAGTGGGGGAAGGCACTTGCCTTGCACACAGCTGACTGGGGGTTGGGTTTGATCTCTAGCACCCAATAGCATCCTCTGAGCCCTGCCAAGAGGGGTGCCGAGCACAGGGCCAGGAATGAGTACTGAGGACCACTGAGTGTGATTGAAAAGGGGGGAAAAAAAGATTTCCAACTGGTGTTGCTGAGTAATGTTCATTCTTCTGCCAAGAGAGCTGCAGATCACGTAGATCTGAGGCCCTCTCCTAATAGTTCTGAATGTTTCTCTCCCTTTCTTCACCATTCTTTGTTTCTTCAATGACTGGTAACGTCAGGTAATGATGGAGTCTAACTCCAGAAGTCAGGCCTGCAAGGTTCATGTCTATGTCTGCAACATTCTGTGTTGCTCTTCTTTCCTGCCTCACTTCCCTCACACTAAAGTCCTCTGGCACAAGCACATTCCTACAGACTGTGCTTCCAAATGCAGGCCATACTTTATAAATGGAGCCCCAAATTGAGGATCTGGTGAGACTCTGGTCTGGAAGCAAACATTGATGCAGGAAATAATCCACACAGTGAAAAGGTACAAAAACAGGCTCAGGAAATCTAGCACTCAAGCAAGAAATTCTACCACGCAAGCCTTCTGCTTCTAAGAAGAAAGCAGCTAATGGAGGAAAACCAAAGAATGAGCACCTGCTTTCCTATTGACAAGAGCCAGGCCACACCCTAGGGTGGGAGAGGAATACCAAGTCAGGAATAATCCACCAGATCATACCCTAGGGTGGACTATAAATATTGATTAGGGTGGGACCAGTAACCCAACATTTCCCCCTAATTGACTTTATAGAAAAATGAAATAATTCACATCCCATGGTTCTAAGATTAGGGCAAAGCCTCTAAAGATAACAGTTGGCAATATTTTGCATAGGTGTGAAAAAAGTTGTGAAATATAAAGTAAAAACATTTGGTCTAAAAATAGGGTATCCCTAACCATAACATATCTTGCTTTAAGACCATCTAGAGGCTACAGGCACACTAATTTGTCTAACTAATTTGTCTTCAAGGTCTCAGGAAATGTTCTTCTCAAACTCAATTTTCACTGTCAGGTTAGCAGATTAGCCCATCCTGGGGCAAGTAAGTGCCAAGACAGTTCTGTTCATTCCAGACAATCTCCAATGTTCCTAAGCCAACCTGCCTTATTGTATCCCTATAATGTCAGGGCTACCTAGGATTGGCCAATGTAAAGTTAAGTTAAAATGGTCAAGTTAAGTTAAAAGGTCAAGTTAAAATGATGAACTAGAAGGTGGCCTTGGGTCTCTCATCTTCTGAGCAGTGTCCTGGTAGAAGGAGGTCTGTCCCATCCCTCTTCAGGGTTAGGAGAGACTTCAATCTCCAGAACTTTTCTAGATATTGAGGAGAGACCAGAATGTGGCCAGTCAGTGCAGATCTAGGGTCTGTACTGATAGATAGTTTATTCCTGGTGTAGGTCCAGAGACCATGCTGGACCCAAGATTCAGGGGGAAATGACTGATATCAAATTGAATAAAGCCTAATTCAAGTCACTTAAGCAAATATTCAAGGGGGAAAGCCCCCTGTAGTTTTCATCCCTAATGGCTAATAATTCCTCTTAATTTCTAATAATTTCCAATGTTAATGTGCCTATTCCAAAGGAATGGTGCCATAGGATACTATTGGGCCTAAGGGAAAGATAATAAACTAAATAATCCCTACCTATCCTTGTTTTATCAAAAGCACAAAGACTTCAAGGGTACTATTTATACTATCTTTTAAGAATTTCTACTAGCAAATCTAAAGAGAAGGGGAAAATCTATAACTACATAATAAAATACACCATAGAGAATATATACTTAAGAAATATAAAAAGAGGGTATACTAAGTTTTTGTAGATAATCTGAGGAGAGGATAATTCTGGATCACAACTTCAGGCCCAAAGCAGTCTTGGGGAGTTTGGAAAAATGGCTCACAGCATTCACAGATCAAGAAATTCATAGAGAGCTAAGAATCTCTCAAAAGCCAAAATCAATTGTTGATTTATTATAAAATATAAAGTCTAAAGTGTTGGGTGAGGCCTCCCATGGCACTCTTAGTCCCTCAGCTGGCATGTCTAAAGAAGGGTAGTACTGCGAAATAATTCACAGTCAGTTAAAGTTTCATTGGAGTTAGCTTGCTTTATTCCATAGCCCTATTTGCTATATGCTTTTCCTCACATGACTTCTATCCTAAGCTTATTCCAAGCAGCTTCTTCTCTGATGCTTCTCCTCTGCCTATTTTCTATTTCCTTTCTGCCTATTTCTTCCTCCCTCCCCACCAGCTAAACTCTTTTCTTTATAACTTCTAGATTCCCACCCACTAGGGTGGGGAGGGAGCTCTGTAATCCAGGTGTGATTGACTTTTCAGTCAAAAGCGTAGGGCTTTGGGAGAAGGGATATCTTAAAAGTTATGAGCAACAGTCTATGATGAACTGAAGTGGTAGAAATAGACCAGCGAGAACACATCAGCAACAGTAGTGTGCCTGCATTCTTTGAGAATGACTCAAAGATTCAAGTGACTCCAACAGTAGCAGAAGCCAGAGCAATGACATAGAGCATAGACCTTCATGCAGAATGAGCCACTGGAGAGGACCAAGAGCAGTTCACACGTCAATGGTGCTAGCTGAACTCTGCTCTCCATGCTATGGGCTGTCCAATACAAGCCCAGATGAGCTGATTTATATTGCTCCTTTAAACTTACACCTGAGTGGTAACATAAATAACAGTGCGATCAGTTGCATCAACTTTTTCCCCCCAGGAAAATAATGGCCATATACAAGAAGAAAGGGCTAAATACAATATAAACAGACATTACATTTAATACAAATGAACATTAAACAAAGAGGTGATCACCGCACATACACTCACACATAGAAGGACAAAAAGATCAATACATAGGAAAAAATGACCCAGGTAGAATGGATAAAAGTGCTTCCTCAGTATAATAGCTAAGTCTTGGAACCAACCTCGATGTCCAACAACAGACGAGTGGATAATTAAGATGTGGTATCTATACACAATGGAATACTACATGGCAGTCAGAAATGATACAATTACAGACTTTGCAGCAACATGGATAGACCTAGAACATATTATGTTAAACGAAGTAAGTCAGAAGACGAAAGATAAACACAGAATGATAGCACTATTCTGAAGCACCTAGAACATACACCCTATATACAACTAATACTCAACAATCAAATAACAGGGTTTAACAGGGTAGAAACTCCAAACAATGTAACAATCAACATACACTGGGGAGCAGTGCCTAAAACACATGAAAGAAGAACAACACAAACTTGACTATACATTATACCACAAAGAAACCAGCCAACAGCAGAAGCAGCAGCACAGAGAGAACAGGTATGTAATCAGCCTTCTACTACAAAGGCCCATAATAATCCCTTAGGGATCTTATACAGGATTACAGTAAAGAATACCATGGGAAATCACTGACTCCAATGGGAACATCTTATAACAATATGTGTTAATGCCTTAATTTTACTATATTTAAAATAACCTCTCAGCTTTTCTGTCCACAGGCATTCTTGGATACAAAGGTGGACAAACTAAGATGGCATCTCGGGGCCCAGTCACATGAGATACCATACCCAGCTTGCACTACGAGAATGTCCCGAGAAAACTCCTTAACATACACTTTATCTCTAGGTTATACCTTCTTTTAGGACTTGAAGCATGGGACCAGCCAGAACACTGAAGCAGTAACTGTGACCTACAGACTTATTCTACAGGCCCTACTGATCGAACATGTTCAAGCAAACTAGCATTCCCTTGCCCTTTTCTCTTTTCTTCTTACTACTTTATTTTTTCTTTTCTTTTTCTTCTTTCTTCTTCTCTTTTTCTTTTTAATGTATTTTCTCTTCTTTCCTGCCCCTTACATATACTTTACCCTTTCCCCCCTTTGTAAATATGACTATCCCTTTACCCCTCAATCCCATCCAGATTTCCCACTTTATTAAAACTCTTCACCCTCAGTTCTTAATCTATTAGGCATCAAGACTGACCTCCTACCCCAACAAACCAGTACCCAGAACCCAAGCGAAAGGGCACCAAGTTAAACCCACACCTTGTCCCTAGCAAGAAAAGTCAACTAACTCTCCTGCTGACTCATGCTGTGTGGCGCTCCTTACCAACTCTTCCTAACGTGGACTGTTACTTGAAACTGGACTTAGCTCTAAAAGTATCCCCAAAGCAAGAACTCTTCCCAAGACCTCCCTGCCGCAAAGCTTTTGCCAATCTCAAAAAGGTCAGGGTGTGTGATGAAAAGGTGCCCGGGAACCCACACACCACAAGAAAATCTCAAAAGACAATGGGGAAACCTATAGTTCCATCATAAGTATAAGACCTGTATTGCACTACCTCTTTACCTGCTATTCCCCAAATATAAGATAGTCTCTTGCACCATTTTGTTCCTTTAATTACTTTGTTATTTCATTTTTTTGAATCTTTGTTTTATATATATATATATATATATATATATATACAAGCACATATATTTTTATTTCTATTTTTATCTTTTTTGAGTATGTGACCCATTTCCGTTTTCTTCTTTTTCCACCCCAAATGCACCGGGAATATAATGTAGCACCATTTCCCCCTTCAAAGACACACTAAAAAAAGGGGAAATCTTACATATAAAAACGAGCTCTTATCTACTAGGGATAAGAACTCATACTTGTTTACAATACAGGGATATCTCCCACCTTGAAAATATGTCACTTGGACCCAACTTAGACCCCAGGTGATTAGACACCATCCATCCAGCCTTGAACCTTGGATCCCAGACATAGAAACAACACAGTTCTTCATGACAGCTACAGGAAACAAATCCCATCCGGGACATCCTCAATACTGCTTGGACACCAACAAGTGCCAGCTCTAATATGATATCCTGACAACGAGGAAAATGGAACAACTTGACCTGAAAGCAGGTTATCCTACCCATTCAGCTGACAATAAGACAAAATCAGAAGACTTGCCACCCTTTGGTCAGTCCAAAAGCCAAGAGCGTGTTTTACAGATGACTGGCTCCATCCTAAGATCAGTGCAAAGACCAAGACCACCAAACACAGAGGACTGATTAAAATGACACTGAGGGAACAGAACTTCTAGAACCACAAAGAAAAGCTTCATCATAAGTTCCACCCCTTGACCTGTGCAGATACCGAGATCTCTAGATACAGAGATCTGATCATATCACCCAGGATGAAGCAGAAGTCTTCCAAACACCACAAAAGCACCAAGGGGAGAGTAAATGAACCTGAACGGAGTCTATAGTTAATCCCATGACAATGTACTCCAAGGGTGGAGGAACCCTGTATTTCTTAGGCCAAGGGAATTCCTTTTCTAATGACCCCAATATTTACTGTGCCTGTGCAGGAGGGAAAAGAAAAAAAAGCACAAAACAATTTTTTTATATATATCTAGGTTTTGTCGATTTCTTTGTTTTGGTATGGTTACTCAAGTTGTTGTCTCCATTTATATTTATTTATTTATTTTCTTCTTTTCTTTTTCTTTAGGTGCTATGCCATGTTTTTTATCTCAAGACCATGGCTTTTATGTGGTGCTTATCTTTATTGTTGGAGTGCTCACTGGATATTTTATTTGACACTTCTTTTTGTACTATTGAGATGTTTCACCTTCTTTTTCCCCTTCGTCTCTCAAACCGATGATGAGAGCCTCTAGAAGGACTCCACTCATTTTCGACGTGTTTGATTTTTACCCTAGTTTATCACTTTTCTCTTCTTCAAACAAAACCACATAACTGGAACTATCTAGTACCACCTCCCAGTTAGAGGAGGGAACAAAGGAGGTACCAAGACCAAAACAGGTGTAGGACCACTAAGTAGTAAGGTAGGCTCAGAGGGGACCACGTATTCTAGTAGCCCCAGGGGTAAGGGAGGAGGATATGGGAGGTAGATGGGAACGGAGGTATAGGTAAGATAATTCGGTGATGGGAATCCCCCTGATATTATATTAATATGTACCTAAAATATTATTGTCAACAATATGTAAGCCACTATGATCAAAATAAAAATTATATTAAAAAAGTGCTTCAAATATAAAGTTCGTATGTAAGGTAATAAGTTTTCTAGTTCCTTTGACTAACTGACATTGATGGAGGGGAACTTTGATGAAAAAAGGCTTTATGACTTAGAACATGCATAGAACATTCTTAAAATAATTATAATATTTAAGACTAGAATACTAAGTGATATGGTGATGAGCACTGTCACAAGAGTCTATGGCATTCAGATGTTTTATCCAAGGATCTCTGTGGAAAAAAGACATTAGAAGATATAGGCAGGTTAAATCAAATGGAGAATGAATGATTTAAATATTTGTTAAATATTTGTTAAGACATCATAATGAGCACATTAGCATATTAGGAGTCCAACAGAAAATAAGACTGTAATGTGAATTTAGGGTATCAAAACTATATCTCCATGAATGACTGTTAACAGAAGCATTAAAGATTATTATAAATATAATAGAATAAAAATTAAGACACCAAAATCTTCTAATAATGAGCACTATAGTGGTAGTCTGTATTCTGCACCTGTTTTCTGTTGGTAAAAATGTAAGAACGATATTATAGACATTGCTAAGGGGCATTCAATTAAACATCCTCTAATTTAAACATCTGTATTCCTAGCAGCAAGTTTCTTTGAGATATAAAAAATAATATAGGCTGCTGGAGAGTTTAAAGACTAGTTAGCTATTTCTGAACCTTCTTGATCATCAAATTTAAGCAAATGTTTTCTTGCCATATTTTTACAATGAGCTGTGAAATGACCCTTTTCTATTTCACCATAATGGTTCAAAACAGAGAATAGTTTGTATTTTTCATGGTTGTTCTTATATTCCATAGTGTACTGTGATAGATCAAGTTTTTCTAAAGGAAAATCCTTATAGGTCTAGAGTTTTTTCATCTTCTTGCCATTGTAGAAGTGTTTTAAATGTATTAAGAGTGCAGGTGGCAGTTTTCAAATTTCCGTGCTTTTAAGTATCCCTGCTGTGTGTCACAGTGACTGCAATAAACCTTATAATTTTCTTTTAGTTCTTCTTCTTTAAAAACACTTTAAGGCAATCTTTCACCTGCATTTATCTGTAGATTTCAAAGGCAAGGAAAAATCAGTAAAGATCTCTGATGTCTGAGATTCTTGCTGGCAAATAAAGCACTGAATTTTAGATTTAAGCTGGCCTTGGGAAAGTGTAACAATCATAGACTCATTAAACTGCTTGTGTCCCTGCCAACATTGTTTTACAGCTTTTGAGTCAACAAGAGGATCTCTATTTTCCTCTATATGTCTATTCTGTATATCTGCTTTGTTCAAGACCTGTCGAAGGCCCTCAATTAAGAATAGAAGTAGTTCATGTGGATCCTATTGACTGTTTCCTGCAAACTGTTTATCATTCAAATGGTCTTTTTATTTGGGGGGGGCACACCCGTTTGATGCTCAGGGACTACTCCTGGCTAAGCACTCAGAAGTCACCCCTGGCTTGGGGGAACCATATGGGACGCTGGGGGATGGAACGGCAGTCTTTCCCTGGCTAGTGCTTGCAAGGCAGACACCTTACCTCTAGTGCCACCTCACCGGCCCCTCAAATGGTCTTCTTAATGCCTTTAGGGTTGATATACCTGTGCTGTCCTGCCTATAAGGCTTTTATAATCTTACTAACCTCTTCTGACACCTTGCTTTTATGTTCCAACCGATTTGATCTGTTAATGCCCTTCTTACAATGGTCCTGGTAAAATTAATCAGTCAAATTGGGAATAATATACAGGCATTGTAGCACTGAATTCACGTAAGAAGTGTTTCCTAAGTTATGAAGTCTGATGAGTGTAGGGTCAGCTCCCTCAATTACAGCATCAAGATTCTGGAACTGGTCATTTCCACTCCCAATAGTCTCTGCCTCATAGTGTGGTGTAAGGTTATTATTCTGGTTACCTGTTGAGGTCACAGTTTGTTTCCTGTTCACACTGTTTTGAATAATCTGTATTGGTCTGAAGAAAGGTTTACACTCTTGTCATGCATTTGTGTCTTTTTTTTTTTTTTTTTTTTTTTTACATCTGTGAGAATCCTGCTTCTGGCAAGATGTAGTGGGACCCAAATTTCTTGGCAGGGTTGCCATTTGTAGAAACAAAAGCATATTCTTTTCCTTGAATGAGATTACTATCAATCCATTCATTATCTATTTTAACCCAAGTAGGTGAAATAATTGATTTTTCTACCTGAATTTTTTGTTAAAGTGGTTTTCTGCAGCACTGTAGGGCTCTCCTTGGGGTAAATTTAAGGAGGTTAGTAAAAATAATGTTAAGGTTAAAATGGCTTTGGGTGACATGCCTATTTTTTAAATTATTTTTATTATTTATTATTATTATTATTATTATTTGTTTTGGGGCCACACCCAGTGGTGCTCAGGGGTTATTCCTGGCTGTCTGCTCAGAAATAGCTCCTGGCAGGCACGGGGGACCATATGGGACACTGGGATTCGAACCAACCACCTTTGGTCCTGGTTTGGCTGCTTGCAAGGCAAACACCGCTGTGCTATCTCTCTGGGCCCTTTATATATATATATATATATATATATATATATATATATATATATATATATATATATTTTTTTTTTTTTTTTAAATAGTTGAGTTTTGAGAGTTCTGTGAGAACTTTCAAATATGGCTTGCCATTGCAGATTATATGGGATGCCAGTTCTATGTTTAATTTGCCATTACTTACAAAACGATTGAAACAATTTGTTTGTGTATGCAGGGTCTTTACGAATTGGCGATGCCCCTAATAGAAAAGCACTGAAGCATGATGGTGCAAACAGCATTAGTGTGTTTTGAAGTCATTGGTACTCCCCATATAAAATGGGAATAGGTATCTACCACCACATGAAGATAGGGTTTCTTTGGAAAAAATAGTCAACATGTGTAATATCCATTTGCCACAATTCATTCGTCTGTAATCCTTGGAGTTTGGCCCCAGTTACATGTGTTCTTTTATTCAGAGGCATTCAAATGGCACGTGTATCAACTATTTGTCTGGATTGCATCAATTGAATATAATAGTTGACTTGCAAACAATAGGCATTTTTATGAAGTGCTGCATGTTTTTCTGCAGGTGACTTAAATACTGGCATGGCCAGATAATTAACAGTTTCATTCCATAAAGTTATTGGCTCTGGGAAGCCAGAGTGGGCTCTTATGTGAGTAATATATTGGCTCAAAACGTTTTTGTGGAAAGGCTTGTAATTGCTACAGCAATTCTTGAACAACCTGGTTATGAGCATTTAAAGAGGTGGTTAATATGCCTGGAAACAAACTTACTACAGAAGTTGAATTGCTTACTCATGTTCTGAAACATGAGATAATAAGTAATTGAGGGAGTGGACCTTCAATGCCAGACCTAATCTTATAAGGGTGTTAAGCTGGAAGAATAGTCAAGTCCTCTGTGCACGGAATATGTAAATCTCAGTTTCCTAAAGTGGCAGGCCATAATAAGCTTAAACTGTAGAGTTCACTTGGTTTGAGCTGGGAAGCTAAACTATTGATAAATGGGTTCCTTGATTTTGAGGGACCAGTAGCTGGCCCATGACCCAATTTCCCTAGACAAATTGATTAAGTCATACTGTTGAATGTACGGGTCCTTGAGCAGGTACTAAAAGATGTTATGATCTGTATTGTTTTTGTAAATGCCTCATATTGCCACTCTTAAAGCATATGACATAATCTCAAGAGATAGGCTTTGGACTCCCCACTGGTTGTTGGGTAGACAGTTAGATACTGAATGTCAGTCACTTGCCCAATGAAATCCCTTGCCACACCTTGCAAAGACAAGTTGGTTTTCTTGGGAAAAAGCCATTTATCTGATTTCCTGGACTTCGCCTCTGAATATCATATATTGTTAGAGGTGCAATGGTGGAGGGTGAAGGAGAATAATTGTAAATCCCATCATTTCTACAAGCAAGTAGAAATCCCATGACATGTTCTCTCCATGTAATTGGGTGTAAGATAGACTGACAATATTCATTGGCATTGTCAAGGCTAAGGTTTTTGTCAAGAGATTTTGAATTTCCCTATTTCTAACTTGCCTTTTAATTGCCGCTGTCAATTTCCCCACAAATTCTGCATATAGCTCCACAGTTCCTAGAATAATGTCTGTATAGCTACCATTGACACAGTATCTGTGTTCATTTTTTCTTAAGCCTTCAATGCAAGTTCCCTGACAAGATTTAAAACAGCCTCGAGTAATCTTGCCTTCCTATTTATTTCTGTTTATTGTTCTTCCCTTAAGCATTTTATAAGATAATGTGACTCCTGAAACCCTCCTTCAAGAGTCATCTAGAGTATTAATTTTACTCTTAGAATTTTCTGCAAACCACATTTTTATTGTAAATATTAAAAAGCACTCAAACAGTTTTTTACAGTTTTAAAGTCCTGGTGGGTCCAACACCCACCATCACTCTAGGTACCAAGTTATTCAACAGAAAACAGAGAAAGAGAACCATCCTCTGAGCATACTATCTTAAATCTATGGAGGTTATCTATATTCAAACCCTTATACTTTGAAATTTGATTATTTTCCTGATGGGAGGAATTCATTTCTGATACTGTGTGATTACTAATTTTCTTAAGAACTATCCCTTGTGGGGGAGGCAGGTTCATTCCATAGTCTGTAAAAGGCTGGGTGAGAATCCTACAGATCCACCTTCTGATTGGGCCATTTCAATATCATTTGATTCACTTTGTAAGCTAATCTCCTCAAGTGAATCCACTAGAAGCTCTACTGGCCTAATACAGTATGGGGCAACAGAACAACAATCTTAGGGCTTTGGGCTTGACTGCATGTGTTCATCAAAAATGCCTTTCTAATATTTGGCTTTTTAGGTCTTTCAGAACCATTATAAATTGCTGCAGAAACATTCAAAGCAAGGCTAGAATAATCAATCTGTGCCTCAGCAAAGTTTAATGTGAGGTTAGAGAATTCAGCCACTATCTTTTGATTCTCATGATCTATCCAAAATGACAAAAAGCAAAGAAAGCCACCACTAATACAATTAGCATGAAGAGAAGCCAGGGTCCTTCAACCAGAGCCCAAGCAAATGACATCACATTGAACCAAAGGGTTGTAAGCTTAAAAACCCAGAAAGGTGAAATCCACTTGAGAAGCAATGAAATTAAAATCTCACCAGTAGAAAGCAGAGTCCCTGTTTGATTCCCTGTTATAGTTTCAGGTCCGAGTTCTGGTGACATCTTTAACTGGAGTCCCAGGCTCCAAAACGAGAATCTGATGAGACATGGGTCTGGAAGCAAATATTGACCCAGGAAATAATACATACACTAAAAGGTACAAGAATGGGTTCAGGAAATCCAACACACAAGCCAGAAATCCCACTACACAAGCCTTCTGCTTCTAAGAAGGAAAACAGCTTAGTGGAGGAGAACTGAAGAAATAAATGCCTGCCTTTTTCAAACCTGTGCTTTTATTGACAAGAACCATGTCACACCCTAGGGTGGGAGAGGAATACCAAATTGGGAATAATTCAATAATCCCATCACCAGATAACACTCTAGGGTGAGAGAGGAATACCAAGTAGGGAATAATCGAATAATCCCATCACAGATGACATCCTAGGTGGAGTGTGAGTATTAATTAGTATTGAACCAGTAATCCAACAATAGTTGCTTGCCTCTGGCTTTTGGGGGATGAATATGGGACAGTGTCCCGGTGAACTCCAATACCCTGTATTCTGCCTTCAATTTAGCATGTAACTTTCTTAGTAGAAAATTTGTGAGTAGGTAACAGTGACTAGAGGAGTTCGTTTGCAAGTTGTCCTCATGGAACAAACATTTGATCATCTGCTCAGAAATTTGGAGCACTGGAAGGTGACTGAGAAGATCTGGATCTCCAAGGATAGCTGGGCCCTGGGATTCACTCCGCAGCAACTGAGAAATGGCTGGAGTCAACTAAAGAACACACAGACAAATCAAAAAAGAACTAGAGTACCAGAGCAATAAAACAACAGGGAAGGCATTTGCCTTGCACACAGCCAATCCAGATTTGATCCTTGTAATCTCATATGGTCCCCTGATCACCACCAGTGAATGTAGAGCCAAGAGCAACCCATAAGCATTGCTGGGTATGATCCAGAAACCAAACTGAAGCCAACTTTTTTATATCAAGCACCATATCCCAGAGTGCAACTGAATTGTGGTCCGCTGGATGCAGCTACAATGGATTCAGCATTCATTGTCCTCCCAGTGGAACCAAGGGGCAGTATTATAAACTTCCCTTCTTGGGTTCCTCCCACACAAATTTCTTTGGGAATGGAAACACTGGGCCTAAGAATAATACTGGGAGAAAACCATTTTTACTCCCAAGGACTGGCAGTGGTAGCTGTGCTTGAGAAGGAAATGAAGCTAATTTCCCTCCACAGTGCAAAATGAGACTTTTCAGGCTTCACTGGGCTCCTATGTTTCTGCAATCAGTATGTCCCAAGGATGAAGATGGCACTACCAAGGTCTCCAGAGATGAGGCTCTATGGCGAATGCTGTTCAAACTGTATGTTGAACTCTGCACAACTATACAAGGGAAGAAGTGTGTGAGAGAATCTTTCTTGTGGGGAGGGTTAAGGCACTTTCCTTAAGCAATAAATAAGCAAAAGGACGAGTGACCTCAACGTAGTAAAGGGCACAAGTCCAGGGACCCCTAGAGGAAGAGGTGTAGGTAACTTAGGAGGTAGAATGAGTCATTATCAGAAAATGTGGTGAACTAGTTTTGCTCCTGGCAGTCTCCCTTCCTCCCAGTGTTCAGGAAGGGTTTGAAAAAGCATAATTTCAGCCTCAGCTGGAGGAGTGGGCACCCAGAAAGAATACATAAAAAAGAGGACTACAGATGTAAAAGACGCAATACAGTAAAAAAGTTTCCTAGCATTGACAAAAATGAGTTTCTAATAACGAAATGGTTTATTCAGGGCTTTACACAAGGGGAAAAATCATCTTTGTGAAGTTTGAGAATGTCACAGATAAAGCAAATACACTAAATATTATTGAGAGAAAATTAAGTCATTCACATATAAAGAAGCATAAATAGACATCCACAGACTTGGTAACCACAGTGACTGAACTTAGAAGAAAATGGAGATTGCTTAAAAATCAGAGACAATAGCAATGTCAACCTAGAATTCTAGGTGTTGATGAATTAATAATTACATAAAATGAAACTACAATAAAACTATTTTCAAATATGTGTGTCCCTAACCCTTGCCAAATGACCACCTATGAATTTTATTTCCAGTGAATGGTGAAGCTGTGCATTGCATTAGGTAAAAGAGGAAATTATAAGAGAAGAAAGGCAGAGAGACACCAGGAATTACAAATACTCAAGTGACAGTCAACGAAAAAGACTCTAAAATCTGAGACTGATGCATTTATTTAACTAGATTTATCTAACTATATTGAGAGGAAGTGAATGCTTCTACAAGGATTTGGGGGAGATTTGTTGATTGATCCAGAGAAAATTAAGCAAATGAAACAAAAAGAGCAGATATTTTATCTGGGAAGAGCAAATGCTACACAGCAAAGACAAAAGTTAAATAATCTCAAAAATTTCTATATTCAATATTGCTGTAATTAAATGATGCCATTTAGGTGGGGTTGGTGAGAGGAAGAGAGTGAAGAAGTTAGTGAACAGAGCAAAATTCTTACCTCTTGTAGAAGGAAGTCAACAATTGTTCAAAAAAACTGTTTCAATCAAGAGGTAACAAGGATCTCAACTGACCAAGCTTCTCATCTCTGACCCTCTGCTTGTTCACTCGATTCTTTAGGTCAAGTGAACCCCTCAACTGACATCCTGGGCTTTTTTAGAATGAAGAATGGATTCTCTTCCTGTCCAGCTGAGTCCCAGCAGCCTCTGTACCCTCTTCCCCATCTCAGCCAACCCAGTTTCCCATCTCCTAAAGGACAGTGTGTAACAGCTGTACTCATCACACTTCACACTGCTCATACTTAGACTTTTGTCACTAGAAGAAGAAAAGCAGGGAAGGCAGAGATGCACCAGTTTGATTCCTACGGGACTCCCGGGGATCAACTCTTACGATTCACCCTCAGCACAGCAAGGACTTCAGCAAACACAAATGAAGAAAGTGAGTAAAAACCCACCAAGCTCGATGACTGAAAATAGCAGTAAAGGATCAACCAGCACCAACCAGCTCTGTATACCCCCAGAAAGTGACTTTAATGACACCTTGATGGAAGTATGAAAACAGAAATGAGAAAAGTGCAGCCAGAGGAGACAAATGAAGAGTATGGTAGGTCATATAAAGAAAAAAAAAAAAAGAAACCACACAATAGAACATCTGAGCAGTAGAACAATAACAGCTGAGGAAAAGACCAACAAGAACAAAGATGATGCAGGAAACCTTTAGAAAATAACAGAAGATGGGAAAAAGGTCTGAAAGAAATGAAAAGCCCTAGAGAACTATGAAATGAAGTCAAGAGGAGCAATATGAGAATCATCAGAGTCCCTGAAAATCAGGAAGGCAAATTTGATGGAGAAAAGAAATCATAGCTTGAGTTTGCCAAAATTGAGAAATGCAGCCACTGATATTCATGAGGCCTGAAGGGCCCTAGTGAAAAGAGACCTAAAGAGAAAAACACCAAGACAAAATGAGAAGCCAGGCAGAAGCAGTATTCTAAAAGTACTGAGATCATAAGAGGAAATTACATGCAAAGGAAAGCAGACTTACAACAAATCTACCAAATGAGATTCTCTCAGCCAGAAGAGAATGGTGAGATATAGTTGAAAAAAAAAAAAGGGGAACATCTCACCATGAATACTTAGTCCAGTTAGATTATTATTCAGGTTTTTTTGTTTGTTTGTTTTATGTGTCACACCCTGCAGCGCTCAGGGGTTACTCCTGGCTCTTATGCTCAGAAATCCCTCCTGGCAGGCTTGGGGGTCCTTATGGGATGCTGGGATTCAAACCACCATCCTTCTGCATGCGAGGCAAATGCCCTACCTCGATGCTGAACCAGCTATAACTTAGTAAATTCATAGCCTTGAAGCCAGTTTTACAAAAAACATTAGAGTTTCTTTAAAAGCCAGGACAACCTTCTCAGAAATGCTGTTAATGCCATGGTACTCATGGAGTTTCTGGTTGCTCTCCTTGGATTAAGATATTCTTATTCCTTGCTTGCTAAGGGATTTTATTCTTTTTCAACAAATGAATTTACCTTTTATTTATATTTAATGTTGGGATCTCTTTACCTCTGTAGAAATACTTTATTACAATTGTTTACTTATTAAAACATACCTAAGCATTATCTTGAATATAATGTTTTCAAACACAAAGCCAATATTTTTAGAGTAAAGCACACTTTTATATTTTCATAAACCTAAATATTCCCATTTGTTCCTTAAAATTCCTCACTCCTACTAATAGAGTGTGGGATTAATTGGATCCCATCCCACTCAGTATACATCTTGTTACTCACTGGTTGGAAATATCTTTGAATGTAGTACCTTGGATTGGTGTTTAGACCATCTAATCCCACCTCTGGGTGTGATCTGTTCCTTCCTAATAAATACTTTGGGTTTCAAGAAAATGCTCTCTTGATGCTCCACATCCTGACTTCAATGTAGGATATGCAGATTCCAGGATCTTTAATACAGAAACATGATACCAACAACAGAGACTGTGTGAAAAGTGTGTTGGCACTACAGTCAATGTCTTGGATTGGACGATCTAGCTTGCCTGGAGCCTAGAGTTGGTCTTATGCCAGGAAACTTCAGGGATAGGGTCTCTTTGTATTTAGGCCAAGGTTATTCCTTTTCATGCCCCTCATATTTTGTGGGCCTATGCAAACAACAATTGCCACTCTAATACCGTTGTTACTGTGCTCCTTTGACTCTAATTCTTATAAAAAAAACCACTTAAAATTTGAGGTTAACTTAAGATAATGTACATGTACATGTACATGGAAATGTAAAAAAATACTATGCCTCTAATGCTTAAGGAGTTACGTAAGTTTTATGGCTTTAGATTGCCTTGTGTGCTGTTAAGAAATACTATAATGTGTTACAATCTGGGGACTTGAGGGACAAAGTAATTGTACATGGATTCTGTTTTATTTATCTTAATGTTCTTTGGCTGAAAGTTCAAAGTTAAGATATCAGCAAGGGGACTTCTTCTGAGAATTATGTTATGGGTGATTGTCCTTCCACTGTAACTTTACCTTGTCCTCTTTCTTTGCATCTTTGTGTTATAATTAAAAATAAAAAAATAAAAAAAAAAAGAAAATGCTCTCTTGTGTTTCCAGACTTTTCATGGAGCTTCCTGGCTCTTAGAGGCTGAAGTCTTATATGTTGGAATTCCTGAAATTGTACTCCCTCAAGTGTGTGTGTGTGTGTGTGTGTGTGTGTGTGTGTGTGTGTGTGTGTTATTTCCTAGATTGACATTTGCTTCCAGACCTGCCAGGGTCTCTTCAGTATTCTGGCTTTGAAATATGAGGCCTAATTCTAAAATTTGTAGGATTTAACTATTTATGTTGATCTAGAAATGCATTACATAGAATATTTATATTACTTATTTCCAAATGTATATACCTATAAAAAGAAATATATACAGTTCTTTAAAATGATTTTTATCAATTTATCATTAATTTATATATTTGTGAAATTTCAATAATTTTGCTTTTTTCACCTGTTTGTGTTAGGTATTACCACCACTACAATAAGTTAACATTTCTCCACTTCTAATATGTGGTATATAAAGAAGCAAATGGTCAATCACCCTATGAGTACAGACTTCTCTAATGACATGTACAAAGAAGAGACTTGGGCCATGAAATAATAAAGGAAGGGGCAGAAGTGATAGTACTGTGAATAGGACACTTGCTTTGCTTTGACCCCACCTCATTAGGTTCCTCAAGCACTGCCAGGAGTAACTACATGTAGAGCCAGGGTAAGCTCTGAGCACCACCAGGTGTAGCCCCAAAAGCAAAACAAGAAATTACAAAAAAGTAAATGAAAATAACCAAAGGAAACCCCCCCCAAACTCCACCCTCCCCAAAAAGGAATGAAGTACCAAAGATGATCTCTGATTTCTCTGTGATATCTATGTGATCTCTCAATGAACTGGGCATTCAGCCAAAATCACACTGAAACTCTTTTTATTCATATTTTTAAAACCATCCCAGTGACACTCAGCCTGTTGGACCAGGATCCTAGGGACACTGTATGGCTCCTGCCCAGTGGTGCCAGGGCCACCTGGCAGTGTCCAAGGACAACCAGAGCCATCTCAGGGACCTGCGTTGGGGACCACCAGGTCTACTTCTATTGTCCAAGGCCACCAAGGTCAGCCTTCAGCACTCAGGGTTCTCTGGACACTAGGATTCCTTGGTATTTGGGATAGAACCTGGTGGAGCTGAAAGCAGACATGCACCCCCATCTCCTCTACATTCTATCCAGCTCCTAAAACTTTTATATTTGGGGTGGTTTGGAGCTACACATACCCAGCTGTACCCAAGATTTCTCCTGGCTCTGTGCTCAGGGGTCACTCCTAGTGGTGCTGGAAGGGAACCATTCCAGTTGATATTGAATTTAGGCTAGCCAAACATGAGGAAGTGCTCTGACACCTGTACTCTCCCTGGCTCTTAAAAGTTCCTGTAAATGTGAACCAGTAGGCATCCTGCACTAGTGCTCAGATGAGACCATGAGGAAGGCAGGAAGCATACTGGGACCTCCCACAGACATTAGCAGGCACCCCCTTGGAAATTCCTGGTAGGGGTCTCAAACTCGAGGCCCGTAGGCCGCAAACGGCCCTTCGTACAACATTTTGTGGCCCTGCCCTAGAGGAATCTTTTTGTTTTGTTTTGTTTTGTTTTGTTTTGTTTTAGTTGTTTGGGTCATACCCCCCAATGTTCAAGGCTTACTCGTGACTTTGCACTCAAGGATCACCCCGACTTTGCCTCCTGCAGTCCCCAGGTAAATTGAGTTTGAGACCCCTGCTAGGGTGTCTGGGGGCCTGTCTGGTCAGAGAAAGCAGCAAGAGAGGCTCACTGGAAGGCGTTCACCCAAATGCTTGGTTCCACTTGGCTTGTTCTCCTAACTTATTGCTTTTTAAATACAGTTCTGATTATTTTGTTTGCTTTAGAGAAAGGGGGAAAAAGTAGATTCATAGAGGGCATAAAGCTGCATATTATTTACCCCAGAGAAGAAAATGGTTTGTTCTGTAAATATGCATGGAAGCATTTGTATTTTATTTGTATTTTTTAAAGGTGTTTAAATAGACCTAGTAGACCATGAGGACTCTGTTTAGAGTTGGTGCCATCTATTGATTAAATATGTATTTATACATTTTTCTCCTACATTTTCTTAAATAAAAGATACATATATTTTAATCACATAATATACCTCCAAGAATTGATTGGTAAAATACATATTTATGCATTTTCTTAAGAATGATTTAATTAAAGCATAGAAACTTTAGAAAATAAAAAATTTTTTGAATTGCTTTGATGTTTGCTAAACATGAATTTAATTAGAGGGGGAGGGTAGATGTATGTGTGTAAAGAATTTGGTTGAACACTTTTTTTTTAAATATATAACTGACAGGAAATAGAGAAACACATAAATTATAGAATAAGAGAGACCTAGATTTCTCTACACTAATGAGCTTTGGAGCTGGGACTCTCTCCAAACTGGGATTCCAATCACTAAGGCTCTTTCCTCTTCTATGGAGTGGGAAGGCCTAAGTTTATGTGAGATCAGGCGAAAACTTGAGACACATCCTGGCTGGGATCTGGCCTCAATCAGTGGGCCAGGCTCCCTTTTGTCCAGTCCTGATCACTCAGAGGCCCTCCTGCATCCAGAAGACCAGGTGGGGGTGCTGATACTCCTCTGCTCCTGTGTCCCTTGTGCTCTAAATCTAGGCATGCCCTTGAGCTCTTAGATTCCAGTGTGGGCACAGAGGCCCAGGTCACTTCAGCAGACAGCTGAGCTATCAGTGGCCTGGCACATAGCTGGAAGAACAGTCCCCTTTCCTTCCATGATGAGAGGCCTAGCTTTAACAGCATAAAGGTTATTTGGGGGCTGGGTCAATAGCATAGATGGGTAGAGCATTTGCCTTGCGTGTAGCCAACCAAATTAGATTCATGGCATCCCATATGGACCCTGGAGCCTGAGAGGAGTCATTTCTGAGCGCAGACCAAGGAGTAACTTCTGAGCACTGCAGGATGTGGTCCCTCCACCTCCCCCAAAAAAGAAAGAAAAGAAGAAAGGCTGGTTGAACTTTGAATTTGCTACTGTCAATATGTGACCTTGGGTCAAAGAACTGAGTCCTGGATCTCTCAGAAAGCATCACTTCTCCTTCTCACAAGGCAACACAGGGGATGGCTGGGACTTGGCTTAATATTATATCTGTATCAATGTAAGTCTTAATATTTAAAACTTGGCTTAAGTAACCCTGGTCTCAGAGGGAGGTGAGAAGAGGCCCATGATTTGGGGGATCCACCACCTCTAGGCCTCATGAGCTCCTCATCTTTGCCCGGGGCCCCCAGGTTTTTTCTGCCACTGTCCAGCCAAGTCCTTGAAAGGAGAACCCAGTTCACCTTCCTGGTCCCATCTTGTGTACTCTGTTCAGCTTCATCTTCATAAGCAAGGTCCCCTCATTCCTTCCCATCCTTCCTCTCCTGGCAGAGAAATGATAGTTTTCCCCAGCATCAAGAAAAAAGGGACCCCATAAGATAATCCCTTCTGCTCTCCAGCACAAATAGCCTGAGAAGATTCAAAGACCACTGGGAAGATTCCAGAGTTCAAAGGCAGGGAATCATATCATTCTCCTTATGAAGGACTTGCTTGCTGGCAACTCCCAGCCCTGCAGAAACTGCCTTGTTCCTTCTTAAGTATATCCTCTTTACTATTTTATCATTTATTAGTGACGTCCTCACTTTTGTTGGGTTTCTCTAAATATACCTGAGGCTTTTACAGACAAGGACAAGTATGCTCTCTATTCCTAGCTTGCTAGGAAACTGGGTCTTTCTGAGACCAGATACCTAGTGGTGAAGCCTTTGGATTCATGTATAAGGGAAGAGAGCAATTTTTGGAGGAAGGAACTTGCTGGAGGTTAAGGGTCCATTTAGCTGATTAATGAAGACTGCGGGGTTTTGCTGTGCAAGACAGGATGCAGGGCTGTGCATTGTCTGCTGTGACCTTGACAGAGCTGCCGCACCTCTCTGAAATTCTGTTTCTATCAGCCCAGGGTAGAAGAAAGCCTCAGAAGATCTGCACCTGGGACATGGAAAACTCAGCTATTCAGAGAAGGGGAGGGGATGAGGGCTCTGGTATGGGAATGGCTGGGCAGACCCCTTGGACCCGCAAGGGCCTAGTGCTCAAATGATTGCAGGACACTGTGGGCAAAACCAGTTTCCTTATATTTTCCCAGTCCCTTCCAAAGCCAAGTGTTGCTCTTATCTTGGACCTTCCAAATTCCAGGCGTACTTATAGTACAGAGGGCAGGGCATCAGCCTTGCATGTGGCTGACCCGGATTCAACCCCAGATATCGTATATTTTCCTGAAGGGTATTCCCTGAGTGCAGAGTCAGGAGTAAAACCCCAAGTAACTCTAGGTTTGTGACCACTACTTTATATGCCCCTTTGAGTATATTTTCTCAGCAAGCTACCACTCCAAAGCATAGCTTTGAGGACAGCTGCAGGCGCTGAGAGAACAGGTGAATAGGGGACAACTGTGAGGCCAGGGGAACCAAAAACACTGCCCAGATAAACTACTCTTCCAGAATCGGGAGAAGGAGTAAGCCTTCCCACCTTCCCAGCTCCACCTTACCCCACATTATTCCAGCAAAATTCACCTCCATGTCTCAGCTGTCTGGTCCCCTCTGCCCCAACCCCTACCCACAGTCATTTTAATCACAGCAATTGTTTGGACCTTGCCTCTTGGTAGAGTTTCAGACTTTCTGGGGCTTTTAATGAATGAATGAATGAATTTATTTATGTAGGCTAAAAAACTGGCCAATTTGCTCCATATCCTTGGCCAGCAGAAAACATTTTTTTTTTTTAAAAAAAGCTTTTGTACCCATCTTCCTGGTGGAAAAGCAAATTGCTTTCAAGTGCTCTTAAAAGGTAGATCAGGGAATGAATGGAGTGGTATGTTTAAAATCTGAGGGTCAGTGCATCCCTCCATGTGTGTGTAGGGGGGAGCAGATGAGAAGACCCAGGGGAAAGGAGACAAGGCAAAGGGCTGAGTTACAGCTTCTCATGCCCTAGGTTAGTGCTAACCCACTGGCTCCTGAGGACCTCAGGAACCCACAGGTGCCCCGGAAGGAAGCTCGGCACCCTCATGATCCTGAGGATGGGTGAGCAAGGGGCCAGACAGGAATCTCTAAATAACGAGTGTAGGGTGTCGCTCAGGAGAGCTGAGCCAATGCGAGGCTGGGAGGAAGTCTGCTCCGAGCCTGCTACAGATTGGTGCCCATGATTCTTGCCAGTTGTGTGTATGTGCAAGCAAAAAAAAAATTTCAGAGACACTGCCTGCCTGCTCCCATCTCTCGGGCGCTCTCTCTTGCTCCCTCTCTCTTCTGCTCTCTCCCTCCCTTTGCAAACATTGGATTTAAACCTGCTCAGAATTCAGCAGAGGAAGGCAGCTAGGCTCGCTCGCAGCAGCAGCAGCAGAAGCAGTGGCAAGCCCCGCCGCGGAGACACCGCAGCCGCCTGACGATGTGCCACCCAAGGGCTTGCTGGATCATCTTCTCGGCCACCACCGCCCTGCTCTTTATCCCAGGTACCCGAGCGAAAGCCGCGCTGTTCCTGGGGCCCGGGGGGAGAGGGCAGAGCCGCGAGGTAGGGAAGCAGGAGAGCCCCGGAGGAGGAGAGGGAGTGGAGGAAGACGAGGGAGCCAGCCTGCTGCATGCGAGCATGCACCCGCCGCCGGGCTGGCTCTCTCGCGTGCTGCTCTTCGCAGCCTGGGACCCGCTCTCGCTCTCGGCCGTGCCTCCTGGCAGAGCTGGGTTCAAGATCCGCACCGCGCCGCGCCGGGAGGCACCTCTGTTCCTGGCACAGGCAGCTTGCTGTGGGTGAATGCCAGCCTCGGCCGCAGGGGCAGGAGTGCAGGGCTTGCGGTGCCAGCCATCAATGCCTCTTCCGTGGGATCTGCAGGATGGGAGGGAATCTTGATTTCTCCCTGCAATCCAGTCTCTCTGTCTGGAGCCTTCTGATCTCTGCTTTTGCATATCTTGAACATTGCTCCCATCTATCCTCTCTCGTGGCCCTCCCTCTCTTTTCTCCCCTCATCTCTCACGCACCCCAGCCCCTTTCTCTCCCATCTAGCTTTCCCCTTCTGGTTTTTGCATTATTCTGCCTTCTCTCCTTTCTTTGCCCTTCCACCAAATGGGCAGATTCTACCTTTGCTCTCCCTCCCTCTTCTCCCTCTGCTTCTCATCTCACCTTACAAACGTCGTTTTCCCTTGGCAGAATTTTAGAATGTTCATGGGGGTTGGGTGGGGGGATTAGTAGGAGATATTGGGGATCTGGCTCACCTGGTTTTATACTCTTGGCACCCTCTCCACCTTAGCAATGATTAAAAAAAAAGGATCTGAGCTTTTCTGGCAGTTACTCGTTTGCAAGAAAAGCTCACCGCAGTGACATAGGTAAGATGCTGCAATTCTCCTGACATCAGCTTCGTGGAAGTGTTGTGGAGCCCAGCACGTTTGAACAGATCTCTTGCTTGTGGCACGCGTGTGTTCGCAAGCAGACAGCTCAGAGCTTGCAGCAGTCAGTCCTTCAGACTTCCCGAAGGCACCGGGGCTGGGCTGGTGAAGGCTTTTTAGCAGCATCGAAGGATCCCTGGGGATGGGAGTGGAGGTGCAGGTGGGAGGGGAGGTCTGTGCTAAAACCAGGATTTCCGTTTGCTCTCCAAATTGACATGTTATTCATGGAAGTGAATATTCACTGTAACGTAAAAGTCACGCCTAGACCTACAAAGAAAGCTTAAGATCCGTGTACTGCACCCATACTAATATAGGTTAGACACTTTTGCAAAAGAAAAGGTTTTCTATTCCAAACCACTGAGGCTTTTTTTGGTGTGTGTGTGGGGCAATGATCCCCAAGTATTTCACACAAGTAAGATCAGATAAAAGGAAGTTTGCTGAGGGCAAGAGAAGAGGATGAATTTTCCGAGGGAAATTCCGTGTGTGATGATGTCTTTTGTAAAGCTTTCTATTCCCGCCAATGTCCCGAAGGTCTCGCCATTGGTTGTTGGCTAAATTCAGATGGGGATTTAGCTTTGCTGCAGTTTTTGCATAATCTGGCCTAGGAAGGAGTTTGGGGACATCGGCTCGATTCAGAGGGAAGGCAGCGCCGGGCTGGGCCAGTACCAGCTCCGGACAGATAGAGGGAGCAGGCGGGCGTCCTGGACGCGTGGGCCAGGGTCAAAGTTTCCCCCTATGTCCACGCGCACTCCCGCACCCGGCCGGCCGCAGCTCCGCGGCTCTGGGTCTGCGGAGCCCCGTGGGGCCCCGGCTCTGCTCGGGGTTCAATTCTAAGATGCACCGCTGAAAACCGGGCTGGGCGCAGCATCGCGGTACCTCTAAGGAGCCCGGAGCATCCTCACCAGGGCGGTCTCCATCGCTCCAGCTCCTCGCGCCGCTGGCTCTCTAAACGCAACGAGCCAGACCGAGATGATCCCAGTCCCTAAAGGCGCACAGTTGGACCCGGAGCTGCCATGTCTTCTGTTTTGGGAGAGATTTGGGAGAGTTCCCAGCAGTGGTCAGGGGTTCTGGGAGCTAATCCCAGTGATGGTCTATTCCCCCCCCCCCACACACACACACACCTCCCACACATACTTTTCTCCCACCTTTCCAGGAGTTTCTCCCCCTGAGGTCAACACCAGCTCCTTAGCTACTTTCTATTCTCCAATCTCAAGACAGAGGCTATAGGAATAATACAGCCCTGACCTGTTTAAACCACGGTGCCATTTTATTCAGCTGCTTTCTATTTCTTGGGGGGAAACACGTTTCCCTCCCAGACTAATTTTAAGGCTAATCTTTTCTCCTTACTGCCTTGCAGGGGAGGACAGGATGGAGCTCAGATTGCTTTTTCTAGTCAGACTCTGAGGTTCACAAGGGAGGTAGTAACAAGTGGGTCCTTGTGGGCCTACCCACAAGGCAGGAGAGAGAAAGAATGGGTTCAGTATACCACTTGGGGAGGGAGTCAGGCCTCAGCCTCCCAGCACTCACTCCTGAGGCTGCTTCTGTGGTTCCTGGCTGGCTTGCCTGGGAGAGTCTCAGCAACCTCCAGTCTGTTCTGGCTTCTCCAGAAGTTGGGAGAAGAATCAAAAGGTGTATGAGGGGTGCATCAGGAGGCAAACGCGTTTGAGCCCATACATCTAAATCACTTCTTGGAGACCCAGGATTTTGCAGACCCTGCCCCTTCTCAGGGGGATCAGGGATCAAGATCTCCAGCTGCACTCTTTCCCTGCTCCAGCTCTGAGACTAGGGGATACTCAGGGGAGACCAGGAGGTGCACAGGTCAGAATCAGGAAATTGGGCACCCAGAATAGGCCTCCCATCTGGTTCTTCACCTGCTCATGCCCTGTTAGCCCGCTCTCTTAGCTACCATACAGCCCCTTCTCCAGGGTCTGGACTGAGTGGCACCCTAGCCTGTGCCATGTCTTCTGTTTTGAGAGAGATTTTGGGGATTGCCAGTAGTGGTCAGGGGTTCTGGGAGCTAATCCCAGTGATGGTCTGGCAGCTGTGTCAGATGGTTCCAAGCTTAAGGCCAAGAATAAGGTGCTCACCCCTGCCTCGCAGTTCTTACGGGCTTGATGGTGGTGCCAGGAATCAAACTTGTCTTCCCCCACTCCATGTGATCTCCCATTTCTCAGCCAGGCCTCGTCCTTTTGAAATCTATGGCCCTGAACTTGGATGGACAATTCCAGAAGATGTAGGTTCATCCTTCTCGAGCACATTCCCCCAAAACCTCCTGGGCCCTGGCACTTGGGGCTAGGCACTTGGCTTTGGGGTAGCCTGGGAGAAGGAGCTGAGGCCTTGTTTCCTGAATTTTCCTCCCCTAAACCTGCTCAACAGCAAGGTTGTTGATGCTCTTTAGATAAAGGACCTATGCATGAGTGCTGAGTATGCCCTAAGGCCACACTGATGCCCCCCTGTCCTGAGTTAACCTGTGACCCTGTAGTCCCTCAGAAGGACCCCCAAGTGAAAATACTACAACCATTTTTTCTTGGGCATGGTTTTGGCAGGTTGGACTGGGATAGCAGTAACTGGAAGGATGTTCTCTCTCTGTCTCTCTCTCTCTGTCTCTCTGTCTCTCTGTCTCTCTGTCTCTCTCTCTGTCTCTCTCTGTCTCTCTCTGTCTCTCTCTCTCTCTCTGATTGTGGCTGTGAGGTTAAGTAGAGAACCACTGGGAACCCTGAGGTCCTGCTGAGTAACTGCATTTCACTTGGGTCCCATCTGCTTTGGGCCTTCTCGGAACTCTGGAAAGTGACCAAGGAACATCGCAGGGCTTGAATCTGTTATAAGCAGCTCAGCAAGCACAAGTCAACTCTGGCAACAGCCTCACCTGGGATGGTTTCTCTGATAGGGCTATGACTCCCACTTCACTGCAGGCTCCAAAGAGATCCCCAGTGGGCTCCAAGGGTGAATCTAGCTGCTCTGAATCTCAGTGTCCTGCTCAGCAGCAGAAAACTTAGGGAATCTTGCTTCATCCAGCCCAGTGGAGCTAGAGATAAATATAGATATTAGAGGCAGTGGCCAGCTATTCATTTCTGAGCTCCTGCTATCAGAGCCTTGCTTTCACACTTGGCTTGCCTGCAGGAGTAGAGAGGGCATTCCCTGTCAGTGAAGGAGGAGGACTGGGTGGCACCATCTACCTCATGGCCATCTGTGTTACTGATATTAGCTAAAACTAATATCATCCACCCACCCATCCACCTACTCATTTATCCACCCATTCATTTATCTAGTCATCCACCTACTCATCTACCTACTTATCCATCCACCTATCATCCATCTAGTCATACATCCACCCATGCATCTATTCACTCACCCACCCAAACATTCATCTTTCCATCCATCCTTCTATCTCCATGTTCATCCATCTGTAATTTCATGCATTTACCCATCCATTCATCTGTCCACCAGTGATCCATTATCCACTTATACATTCATCTGTCCATCCACCAGTATGCTCAATCCACTATTAGTTCATATATCTATCCATCCATTCATTCATCCACCCATCCATTTATTCATTTGTTCATCTATCCATCTGTCTGTCCATTCATCCATTTATATATAGATTTGTCATTTTGTTAATCCAACCATCAATCCATATCTATTCATCCACCTACCATCTATTCACCATTCATCCATTCATTATCCATTATCCATATTCACCCACCCATCTATCCATCCGTTAGTCCATCTTTCCATCCATCCATTCATCTACTTATCTACTCACTCAACCATCTATCATCCATCCATCCATCTGACTTTCTATCTATCCATGTATCTATCATCCACCCATCCAACCATTATCTACCAATCATCCATCCACTGAGACTTTAGATCAATTCTAGGCAGGCAAAGTACATGAAACAGGAAGCTCTCCCATTTCTGAAACATCCTGCCAAGAAAATAGGAAGTACTCAGCAGGTGATTTCCTCTTGGGGACCCCTGGAGAGAAAAGCCTGAAGACTCTGAGAGGAGGGGCCTGGATGAATGTGAAGCACCTGGCTGCAGACCTGCCCTAGACATTTGTGGGATGCTGAAGATATGACATTTCATCAGCTTCTGCTTTTTGGATCTGGGCAGCCATGTCCCCTCCAGCAAACAGGACAAGGGCCTGGGACAGAGGTGATGTCTGGATCTTAGAAAGGTCAGGGACAGTGAGGTCTATGCCTGTCAGAACCTCAAGTGCCAGCTTGTGGGTGACCCATGGCTGTCATCACAGCCTTCCTCCCAGCCCCTCAATCCTGGCAACTGGAAGGGGAGCCTGTTTTTGCTCATTACTTCTCCTTCTTCTGAGCCCCTGCCCAGGACTCCATCGTCTAGGTTTCCTTCTCATACTGGCTGCTTGTGCCCTTCCTCCAGGTTAGGAAGGTAGTCGAACAGGCAAACAGATGTAGGATGGTGAAATTCCTGCCCTGCAGTAGGCTGGATCCCTAACACTTTTTGTCAGGTTAGAGGCTGCAGAAGATGTTTCTGAGAATGGAGCAAAATTTAGTCCCATAAGTAGCTATTCTTGCTGTGACTTCCCAGATTATGAGGATTCAGCTCCCCCCACCATATCCCTCCTCAGGTTCCCCCACACTTAGCTACCCCTAGCAGACACTGAGCTGTAACTTTCATGGGGTCCTACGTCCTGGCCATAGATGCCAATATTCTGCATTAACAACAGACACCACTGCAGACTCTAGGAATGCTGGAGGCCAGCCTGGCCCCTGTACCTATCTCTGTGGTAACTAGAGGTACTTGCTCTGATTCTAAGATGCTTTGATTACTTTTCTCACCCAGTGTCCTGCCCCAGGCAGGGACTTGGTTCAGTGACATGAGTATCCACTGTGGGCATAGCCCTGAGGTCTTCAAGAAGTAGAACCTGTGTGGGGCATCCCTGAAAGGTCCAGATGAGTGGGTGGCACGGAGGGAGGCAGGTTGGTGTAAGGGCTGGGAAGCAAGGCAGTGATTGAAAGAGAGGCAGAAGTTACAGTAGGTGGATAATGGGGCACCCACCCAGAAACTACCATACCCACAGCATTACAAGGCATCGAGTTTGAAACAGTCAGGGGCTTAGACTTATCTAGCAGGGGCTCCTTAAGGAGAGCTCAGGCAAGAAGGTCTCATACAGCTCTGTTTGCCTGGGCACTCCAGTGCTATCTTTTGGATTCTGGATGGAGTAGACTGTTCAGCCTGCTCTTGTCTTTGCTGAATCCCGTGAAGACTCCTGCAGGCTCAGGGAGGGAAGGAGGGAAGAAGGGAGTTTTGGGCACTGCCCAGCACCCAGCCTGAAGGAGTCTCTTTTCTCTTTCCCATCATGGCCAATCTCTTCCCACAGCTTCCAAACCATCACCTTCCACCCCTCTTACTATTTGCTCCACAGTCTCTCTCCCTCCAATACCTGGTCTCTTGAGTTTGCCTATGAGGTCACCTGAGGACAGCTCCATTCTTGCTTCTTACTGGGGATGCATGCCCTTGTTCTTTCCCTCATTCAGAATTCAGCTTAGAGTTGCATCCCCCAGAGAACTTTCTCCATGTGCTAGTGTGTATCTGGTTCCTTTCTTCATAATGTACCTTTCTACATGAATGACACTTTCTGGGTCAAGTGTTCCCTTCTATCATGGTGGGTTCAGAGACACATTTCTTTTCTCTTCCATTTCCTTCACCTTTTCTTCCTCTTCCTCCTCCTCCTCCTCTCCCCTTTCCTCTTTCTCCTCTTCTTTTTCCTCCTCCTTCACCTTCTCATCTTCATTTTGCACACTCTTCTTCCTTTGTCCTTGGTTTCAGTAGTGTGAACATTTATGGGTTTAATGTACAAAATTGCTGCACCTTTACCATCCCTAAAGTGCCCTAGAACCTCTGCTCCTATTCCTATGCTACTTAGACTCCATCTTTCTCTCTAGCTTTTCACACTGCTTGGTCATCTCCATTTTGAAATCCAAGGCCAAAGGTTTACCATCATAAGGTACCAGCTTCCCCCTTGTCTTGTTTCTCTATAGACCAAATACGATGAGGTTATTCATTCTATCTTTATCCCTCTGAAGTATTCCTCTTCACCTGATGCCATCCAGTCCCATCCACATTACAGCTAGTACAAATTTCTACCTTTTCTTAGATCTGTGTAGTCTGGTTCTGCCTCTGTGGAAAAGTCTGGATACTTCTCTAAGAAGTCATAACAGAGCTTTCATGTGACCCAGCCATCCCACTACCCTGCCAAACACAACTGCAATTTGTAAAGCATTGAAGTATTTTAAGGCAGCTTTGCCTCCTTTCCTTCTGAATCTATGGGCCACGAAAGTAGGGAACCAGAGGGGTTTTTTCTCTCACAAATCCGTGGTGCCTGACACTGTGTGACACAGAACTAAAGTCTGAGTATATTTGTTAAATGGATGTGTGAGTGTGGAGGTGACCAAATCAGAAAGCAGACTCAGCCACACAAACACCAAGTTTCTGCAGATCAGCTGCTCATTCAGTTATACCCCATTGAGTTCTCCCAGACACCTGAGACTTGGGATCTTGGGCTTATACACTGACCTCAGTTCTTATCACCCTCTGCATAGTGGGGGACAGGTTGCTCTTTGTTTTGAGTCAAGAAAATGTGAAAAGATTGCAGTCACTCAGCCCAGCTATCCTGCTTGTCAATTAGTGCCAGCTCTGAGTCTCTAAACACATGTCAGCAGTGCCTGTAGGGGTCATGTGCTCTGGAATTTCATGGCACTGGATATGGCAGGCACACAGGGGAGTAGGAACTGACCCATAAACACAGATGCAGGCACTGGGCTTCTAAGAAGCCCCTTGCTGGGTAGATTCCACCAGGGTATCTATCTAAGTAGCACTACCTATTAAATGTGCTCTTGTTGTAACTATCAAGCACTTGGTGTTGTGTCTGTGAAAGAGGGATTCTGGATGACAGTGAAGAAGGCAAGGTGGATATCTCCAAGAAATTATGAATATAGAGGTGATGCTTTTAGGTCAAAGGTCCAAGGGTTTAGCCAATCAGAAGAAGCAGAGAAGAGCTTTCATACTTTAGTCCTCACCATCCTGGTATAGCCTATTCAGAGCCTGGAGAACAAAGCGGTGGGATTTTGAGCAATCAACGTGCCCTCCACATCTCTGAAGTCTCCGTATATGATGGGATATGCACCAAGCCCTATCTACATTAACATTGGGGGTGTTATCGCAGGTGTAAACCCAAATTTCTCCTGATCTGGCTCTCACAAAGCTTATGGCTGAGCACAAGAGACAAACCTATTTCCCAGGAACATGTCCTCTTTCCAGCTGGGGCAATCCCAGTAGGGCTAAGGCCAGGAGGGGAGGCAAGGTAAAGGGAAGCTAAGCCATGAGAAATGAACCAAACCTAAAGGGACACAAGGCAAGGTGGCAGGTGCTAGGGCAAACAGGGAGTGCAGAGAAGAAAGGGACAAGGACTCAATTCCACTGGGTTAAACAGTGTAGGAAAAGTGCTGGGAAGAAGTTATTGAAGGCAACCAGTCAGAAAGGTGCTAGGATCTGTTCATATTTTCTTGGAGAAGTGGCATGACCCATGTAGAAAGCTGAACCCATGGGCTCCATCTCTGGATCTGGTCCTCTTTGCAGTGGGCAGAATGGATTATAAAGGAGCAACACTGGAAGGGGGAAGCCAATGGGAAAGCTGCAGGAGGAGCTTCAGGTAGTGGGAAGCACCTGGTGGAGATGGGGAGGGAGAAACAAGGTGACTGAGGAGCCTTTGAAGAGGCTCCTGGGGCTATGTGCATGTCTGAAGAATGTGTAGCTAAAAGTTTACCCCCAAGAACTACTTCCAGCCCTTTAGGGGGCTACTGCTTTGCAAAGTCTGGTTTCTGCTGACCCTTAAAGGAAGAAGCAATAGGTGGTTTGGCAACTTTCTGTCCTTTCTGGGAGCCCCTTAATCTTCCTACCTCCAATGGGGCCCTATCAAATCCAGTTTCCAGTGCAAAACTCATCAGAGACAGCAAAATGCTCATGGGCCTGCAAGCAAAATGCAAACACACAGACATTGGAGAATGGGTTCGGGGTACTGTGATGCAGACGTTTCTCAAATGTTGTGAGGAAGTGACCATATGCATAGTCCGTCCCCAAGGGCCTTTACATGTGACTATGCCCACAATCTATCCCCAAGGGCCCTGCTAGGTGAATCACATCAGTCAAAGTGGAAACGTGGAGTTATGAAGCTGAAAGGAAGTCAGGGAGAATCTCTGATTCCTTATTTTATTTGTTTAATTGGTCTGTAAGTCATGCCCAGTAGTGCACAGGGGCTATTCCTGGCCCCATATTCAGGGATCCCTCCTAATGGGGCTCATATCAATTCTATGTGATATTGGGGACCAATCCGGTGTCAGCTGCATGCAACACAAATACATTGCCTCTGTCCAATTTCTCTGCCCAGCCCAAACTTTTACTTGATAGTTGAGAACATTCAGACATAGGGAAAAGGTCTGAGTATCTCATCTGAAGACCTGAACTGGGCTCTTGTAATCTCAGAGATCTCAGTGACCCTATGTTTCACAGCCTACTTGGTACCCATTCAGCGCAAGGGCTTACTGAGCTCTGTTTTTGGTCAGGCTCTAGACTGAAAGTCAACATATAACCAGGCCCTTCTTGGTTTTCCTGAAGTTCCTCATGTTTATCACAAAGGGGGGTGGCAAAGCCTCAGTAATTTTGATCCAGGGACTAAGAAGAGGGGTCAAGAGACAAAGGAGAAACCTTTGATTTCAAGACACTCTCTGGTGTGTTAAATGACCTTGGCCACTGAACCCAGAGGTGTCTCTATCGATTTTTGTCTTGCTCTGGGCACAGACAAACTTGTGAGAGGAGAGTATCAGATTCCAGATAAGTATTGATCTTCTGATTTGGTCTACAGGGGTGAGCCCTGACCATCACCAACCACTGAATCATCTGTGTTTCTCTGATGGGCTAAATCAAGAGAACCTCCTTTCCACACCCTGAGAATGACTTATCCTCTGAATGAATAATTCATGAGCCTATGAAGTGACTTATAGTGCCCATAGCCCCAAACCCTGAACATCCAAACTACTCTGTGTGCTACTGAAGGGGAAGGCCAAAGTCCAAGCCTTCTTTCTACCCCATTCCTGCAACCAGCACCTCTTCCTAGCTTATGAGCTGTCAGAGTCACCAGACCAATGAATAGGGCAAAGAGGGGCCAGCAAATATAGAATGAGCAGGGACCATCTATATATGCACATGTGCAGGGCATAGTCATGCTGCAGACAATGATGCAGACCAGATAGAGGGCACAGACCCAGAGAGATCGGGCCCTGCACAGGCAGTCTCTACTTCTCAAGGAGCTGGTGTCTTCTTTCGACAAACCAATCTAGTTCCTCAGAAAAGCCCAGGAAGGGGTCCCCTCACTCCTCACTCCCACTAGAAGAGGGAATCCAAAGATGAAAAAAGCCCATCAGTCTCCAGTCTTTTGAGAAAATCTGGAGTTTCCTGGGTGCCCCTGGCTGTATCATGAAGCAGAGAGCAGCAGTCTTGCTTGGTACTGGGGGAGCTGCCTCTTTGGAAGAAATCCAAGAGGGAAGAGATGCTAAAAATCTGATTCCAGCCTTTCTCCCCGAGGGGCCTATCCTTCCATCCTCTTCCTTATCTCTGCCAGCATTTTAATCCCTATGACACTCATGAAAAGTGGGCCAAAGAATGAAGAGTGACTCCCAAATTGTCACTCAAACATGCCTTTCCATCTTTGTCTAAATTATGTGCTTCTAATACTTTGGGGGTAGGGGAATCCTGGACAACATTTAGCTGTGGCTTCGCATTCAAGGATTACTCCTAGCAGGGTTTAGGGGAAAGAGAGAGGACTAGAATCAAACTTAGGTTGACTATATGAAAGGCAAGTACCCTACCTACTGTACTATAACCTCATCCCCCTTCTGATCCATTTTGATGGAAGCAACACTGCCATGACTCTTATGTAAGTCTCAGACATGAGCCATTGAAACTGCCCGTAGGACATAGTTTATGGTTAAAAGTCTGATTCTATCCTTCCTTCAGGCACACAGTCCCTCCAGCTGATCTATTTGCTTATCTCTTGGGAAATCTCCCAAAAGTGAGACTAGACATTCTTGGCCCTTACCAGCAATACTTGGCCAATCAGGCTAGGATGAGGTAAAAAGATGGCTGCATGCTTGAGGGAACATGTGCTGCCAAGAATGAAAATGGGGTTGTGGACATGCAAAGGAAGCATCAGAACTCTGGCACTACCATTTCAGCTCTGATTTATTGATTTGTTTGCTTGTTTGTTGGTCATATCTGATGATGCTCATAGATTATTCCTGGTTTTATTCTCAAGGGCTAATCCTGACAGACTCAGGGAAAAATATGGGTGCCAAGTATCAAACCTGGGTTGATTGCATGCAAGACAAACACCCTACACACCTTTCTATGGCTTCAATCCCAGACTTATTGAATTTGTGGGGGTAGGCTATGTGGCACACTGGTGGTGCTCAGGGGTTACTCCTGGCTTTGCACTAAGGGATCACTCCCAGTAGTGTTTGGAGGAGTACATGGAGTGCTGAGAATCAAACCCAGGTCTGCCATGTGCAAAGCAGATGTACTATCACTCCAGCCACTGATTTATTGATTTTTTAAAGGCCTCTGTACATATGAATCGGTAACTTTAGGTAAGACTCGGTGAAATAGGGAAGAAAATTGCTTAATGACTTTGCAGGTAGCTGTGCAGGCTATGGATCCTTCAGATTTTTAGCACTAAAGCCACACAAGGTAAAGGTATTTGGGTCAGCACAATGGCTTGCAGACCCAGCTGAACCAGGCTGTAGGGCTCAGGGCTCAACTTGTCAGCCATTTCTGTCTGCATTCATTTCCACATCTGCTGTTCACCCTCTAACTCTGGGTTGTTTCTCTTGCTCAGTGATAGACTGAGGTCCAAAGGGTGCCTCCAAGAGGGCTGAGAAGATCATTTTCAGGAGCAGGGATGAAACTCCCCTGCAGCTCTTGCCCAATATGGGCAGCAATGTTTGGTTTGGGACACCTGTTCCATGAAAAATTCTGGAAAGTGGTTCAGCTATCTGCTCAGTGCATGAGAGAGTGTGGGCTCCAACTTTGAAATTTAGATGAGAAACTTGGTTTTGTTTGTTTGTTTTGGTTTTGTTTTAGGGCCACACTCGGTGACACTCAGGGGTTACTTCTGGCTATGTGCTCAGAAATTGCTCCTAGCTTGGGGGGCCATATGGGACCCTGGGGGATCAAACTGTAGTCCGTCCAAGGCTATCGAGGGCAAGGCTCCACCACTCCGGCTAAATGGGCTTGAGAAGTTGCCTGAACAACTTCTCACCAGGACCTTTGGCTTGGGAGATCTTTGGAACTCAAGGGGTTACCAGGATCTTTGGTTTGGGGAGTATTGAGCCCTGCCTCTATGTGGACTTGAATAGACTTTCAGGAGAATACTTTGGTGAGAAAAAGGGCTTAATTTTGACTTTCTAAACTGAAAAACTTGTTCTGATTTGCTAAAGAGAGGGCATATGGGGGACAGAAATTCCTCTCCATGTGGACCATGAAGGAGCTTCTGCACGGGACTCTCTGGACTCTTTCAAGTTACCTAACCTGAACCCTGACTCAGTAGATCCAAGACTAAGTGTGTGTGTCCTTCTCCATTTCCCTCTCCTCCCCAAACATTGGTTTTCCATCAAGGATGCTCATGTGTCATGTGTCAGACCATACCAAGGTATGGATGTGGACTCAGGTCCCAGCTACAAGCCCTGCATTTTTCTCTATAGTCCCACAAGCCATGTGGACACAAGAAGTCCCAGATTCACTGTGGGCACTGCTCCAGAGCCTGCCAAGAGGTCCGCATCTGGTGAACTGTGACTGACCTGGCTGGAGTTCTGTGGATTAATGGTGCCAAACCGCTGATGATTCTACCAGGTTGGATGTTGGAGAGTAGAGGTGGATCTACATGCTACTGTGTGAGAGCAAAGTCAGGTTTAAGGCCAAAATTATTTGTCCTGCTGCCTCTCTTCTCAGAAGATAATCATTCAGCATCCCTTCCAAATCTACCTGTATAAGGGAATCAATAGAAAACCTCCCCAATTGCAACCCAGACTCTTTGCTTTTAATTCTTTTTGGTTTTTTTGTTTGTTTGTTTTTGGTCACACCCGGAAGTGCTCAGGGGTTACTCCTGGTTCCATGCTCAGAAATTGCTCCTGGCAGGCTTGAGGGACCATATGGGATGCCGGGATTCAAACCAATGACCTTCTGCATGAAAGGCAAACACCTTACCTCCATGCTATCTCTCCCGATATTTTCAATTCTTAGTGATGCTTTTCTTATATATATATATATATTTTGTTTTGGGGCCAAACTTGGCACGGCTCAGGTATTACTTATGGCTCTGTACTCAGGGATCACTCTTGGTGGGGACTACATGAAATGCCAGGGATTGAATGTCAGTCAGATGTATACAAGGCAAATGTCCTTCCCACTATACTATTGTTCCAATGCCTTCATGATTATTTTCTTTATCTGCTGCTTTGGAGGGGGTGACTGGGATGGATTCTAGGGTGCAGATAAAGTCCTGGACACTGACCTTCTTTTTCTTAAATCTGGTCAATCTTATTGACTGCCAGGGGCTGCATCTCAGCTCTGGCTTTTGGAGGTGGTCCTGACCAGTATCATGTCCCCTCTGCAGGGAACACAGTTGACTATTCTAAAGCTCTTCAAATTCTTAGTGGGTAAGTGAATAGTGGAGTCACATGTGCTTCAGGAAACAGAGCCTGCTGGGTGCCAAGGCCTTCCTGCATGACCTCAAAGGTCTGGCTGATCTAAGAAGTTGGTCTTCTCTATCCTCTGACTCCACCTCCCTCCCTGCCCCAAACCCTTCACAAACACTTCAGGGGATCAGACATGCTTGCAGCTACTGGGTGTTTTCTAGGGTGATTCCATTTCCTTTTATAACAGCTAATGGATGTCTCTCACACTGTTGTATCTCTTAGGGTCTGAGCTGTGCTTAGACTCAAAGACCACCTCTGATAATGTAAAATACAAAAGGGAGTTTATTCTAGCTAAGCTGGAGCCAGCCTCATGAAAAAATAAGGCCCTGCATCAAACTAGCAGGATATATAGGTTATATAGGGTTATCAGGCTTTAGCAGGCAATATATTTCATTGGTTAGTACAGTTTAACTTTCAGTCTTAACTTCTGTGCCCCCCACCTCCCATCTGGTCTGATGGCATCAGGGCCAAAAAAACAGAACCAGAACTGCCTTGATTACTCTGTGATACAAACTGACATCTCATATTCTTGGAATTTGGCCTGGGAATGCTAGGGGGAGCAGTATCTGAGAAGGGAGGGGGAAGGGGGGAGTAAATTTTTAAGCTGCCATAGGCTTTGGGATCCAACTCTGCCCCCTTTTCTAGTTTATAGAGAGGAATCATCCTCCCTCATTCAAGAGTCTAGGTGTTAACATCAGACAACAGCAGTCAACTTCGTTAAGCAAGTAAAGTACAGAAGTCAAAGCACTGTTATCTCTGAGCTAAGGCACAATTTACAAATCACATAAATCAAAGTTTAAAGAGGTAACCCTGGGTGACAGCTCTACTCACACACCCTCCATCCTCAGCTTGGCTAAATGTCCAGGTACAGTTCACAAATAAATCAGGTATTCATTTTTGACAGCTATCCTGAAGCTACCACTGTTGGGACATCAGAATCATCAGGTGATCTTCATTCTGACCTGGTTCTGGAAGTTGAGTCAGCTGAATGTGCAGGGAGGTCCTCGTAATTCTGCACCTCGAGGTGCAGAGGAGGTTCCTGTAAGAGTTGTTAGTCCGGAGTGCCTTCTCACACTGGATCCAAGAGAACTTCCTTTTACACCTGGTGTTAATTATTTTACCCTTAACATTTCTGAGAAGCCACAATCTTTGCTCCTTCTTTCTTATACCACTCATCCTCTTTAAATGTCAGTGTTCAGTTAATTCTTCCTAGTTGCCCCAAACTCTGGGATAGATAGACATAATATAATTGCCAATTGATGTCAATGGCCTTAAATCATTGAATTCCTGTGACCCTTCTTTGGCCTTATTCCCCTAGGGCTTTCCTGATGACCTTCCTGTTCCATATTTTCCCTAAAGATTTTACTACCTTAGGAGTCATTAAAAGGGAACGTGGGTGAAGGTCCATCTTCAAGGGACTGTAGACTCTACGTCACACTACCTTGACGGGTGGGGTTCTGCAGTTTCAACCTGAAAAGAACCAGATCAATTAGACAGGGGAATATTACTTAAACTGATCAGGCCCTGGAGCAGTAAATGATACTCTAATAAACTCAGTTCTGAGTTACCTCTTCTTACTACTTCCATTCAGGCTGTTACTTCCACATAGGTTACCCAAGAGGAGTGGGCTTTAAGTTAAGCCCACTGGAATGCATTTAATTCAATCAGCTACATAAAATAGTTTTTCTCTCCATCTTCACCCTAAACCTTGCCAGACCACTACTGCTGAATAATTTTTGCTTTCTCCCTTGCATAAACACAGCAATACTAGAAAAATCTTCATTTGAGGCACCCCATTATTTCCTACTTGGATTCTAACTGTCTTTCTTCACCTTGTTTTGGCTTGAGCTTGGGAGAAGTTTTTAGAATTCATTTACTTGTGTCCTGGAAATCTGTTGGATTCAGAAACAGCAAGCCAGGACCCGGACTTGCTCATGCAGGCCTGGTGCTCCCAGGAGGATAATGCTATGTGAGGTGTGTGAGGGAGATGGGGAACCCCAAAACTGACCTGTGTGATTGGTACTAACCGATGGGCTCTGGAGAACCTCTGGCTCATTGTAAGCGAAACTAGTTACGGCACTTCTTCTGAGAGACAGATGTTCATGTTTGTGATTAGCTTGAAAGGAGTCAGGCATGAGGAAGGCACTTTGAGACAAAGATTATCATGGCCAAGTGAAGCACAAACTTGCTTACAATGACTAATGTGGGTTTTTTATTTAATGGTCTTTGAGTGCCCAGCCATGCTCAGGCTCTGCACTCAAGGGTCACTCCAGGGACCATTCAACCATTTTGAGCTCAGGAATAAGACATGTCTGAAAGTAAGGAAGAAAAGAAGGAGTGGAAGTGGTCAAAAATCTTCAAAACAGACTTTTTTTTTTTTTTTTTTTTGGTTTTTGGGCCACACCCGTTTGACGCTCAGGGGTTACTCCTGGCTATGTGCTCAGAAATCACCCCTGGCTTGGGAGGACCATATGGGACATGGGGGGATCGAACCGCGGTCCATCCGCTTGCAAGGCAGACACCTAACCTGTAGCGCCACCTTCCCGGCCCCTTCAAAACAGACTTTTAAATAGTTTGGGTGCATGCACTTCTCACACAACCTGATCCAGGTTCAGTCACCTGCATTACATAGATACCAAAAGCTATTCAGGAAGGCTCAGGACAATGCTGGGGTATTTCTGATCATCCCCACATCACAGAACCCAGCATCACTCACATCCTCAAGCTCTAGCATCAAATCACAAACCTGATTGGACAAGCAATTTTGGGAGTGACTCCTGAGTCCTTGAACACTGCTTTTGAGATCTCCCAATAAAAAAAGACTTCTTCCCTACAAAACAATTTATGTGTAAATTTTCTTCACTTTTTAAAAAAATATGCTATTGTATTTTTTGTTTGTGTTTTAATCACACCCAGCTGTGCTCAGCTGTGCTCTTGGCTCTGCACTCAGAGGTCACTGCTGGCAAGCTCAGGGGACCAGATAGGGTGCCCAGGATTAAACCAGGTCAAAGCATGCAATGCAAGTGCTTTACATACTGTACTATATCATTCCAGCCTGCAAAATTTACTATTTTAATAAGCTTACTCTATTTAAAATTTTATGCCTGCCCTTCATATATATTCTAGCTTTATAGCTAATAGTTTTTTAATAATTGTTTTAGTGTCATATTTCATATATGGGGAAAACTCTAGGAGGGAACATAACCAACTCTATTGTCCAATATTAACAAATATGAGCTTAACTTTTTTTCACTGGGTGACAATATTCATGGAGTAGAAATATAATAAGGATGTGCATCTTATTTAGGATTATACTACATTATGCTGTTTTGTTTTAAGATTTTCTGTAATTGATATTAGCCTACATATATTCTTCTGCTATTTATTCTTTTTATTAATTAATTTATTTTTAATTTTTCTTGGCACACCCAGCAGTGCTCAGGGCCTACTCCTTGTTTTGTACTCAGAAATTGCTCCTGGCTCAGGTCATATGGGATTCTGGGGATTGAACCCGCATTTCTCCTGGGTCAGCTGCATGCAAGGCAAAAGTTCTACCACTGTGCTACCAATCTGGTCCCAACTTCATCTTTTTTAAAGTTTCTTCATGCCTAAGAAGGACCAAGTCTTTTCAAATCAACTTTTCTGTACCAGCTTATTGTAAATACTACTGCACTGGATGCAGCCAACTTCCTGGCTCACAGTGAGGAAATAATTTTTTAGATTAAAGATTGGTGGGTTTCTTCTTCGTGAAAGGGGGTGGTATGTTAAAGGGACTACCATACGCAAAGGCCCAAGATTGTAAGGGATGCAAGACTGCACACTGAAGAGGCCCACAACTGCCAGGGTCTGGTGCTGCAAAGCTCACAGGGGCCTGTGGGGCCCAGCTGCTGGGTGGGACCTCGAGCCCACCTAGAGATGTCAACATGTTCAGATTGTCCACCCAGAAATGAGAGAGAGAATATAGAAGTAGAAACCAACTATACTTTTAATTTCTCCTGGAGTCTGAGGCCTGCTGAAGCTGCCTGGGGGGTTCTGAGAGATAGAGGGAGAGATAGATGGAAATTTTTGGCCAGAGGTGGTCAGTGGGGAGGGCCCTGGTACAAAAAAGGAGAAAGGAATAGATACAAAGCAGGTAGCATCTCTCCAGTGCTTTATTTCTAGTCCCCACCCTTCTCTCTGTGGACCAATATGTGCAGCTCTGGTCATTATCCTGGGCCCCCTGCAAAGGTCCTTTTATACCTGGCATGACAAGGAGCATTTTCTGGGAAATGTTCAGGTTCAACTGTCATTTTAGTGCAGTACCCAAAGGTTGTGTCCAAGTCCAACTGCCAACCACAACCATACATTCTGTGTGTATACGTTCTGTGTGCACTCAGTTATTTGGGAAACCAGTAGCTCCAGATTAAAGGAAGTAGACACGAGTGGCCAGTGGTCATCCAGATTGGTGCTGGGAGACCAAGCAGGTCCACTTCATTCACGTCTTTTTTTCAATACCTTTGACAGGGGTCCTTTGGGTCAGTGTATCAGGTCTTGTGATACAAGAAGACAGTGATTTAGGGTTTCAAACTCAGGTAGCCAAAATAAATCCCTTAAAATGAACTGTTGCAGAGGAGACAACATTATCATCCTGCGTTGGGTATCTCAAGCCTCTTTGAAGCCTTGCTGGATCATACAGGCGAGTTCTTCTTCCTTGCAGATGTCACATAGAATAAGGTGGATCACAGCCTGAACAATGTTTTCTTGAGGCCTTGAATTCTTTTGGTTGTACAGAATGAGATCCCAGTCCTCTCTGGTAGCAGTCTCCTTCTGGCCCAGAGAAATTGGGGGGGGGGTGTCATTGGAGTCATTGGAATGCCTTACCCTTTGGGTTTCTGAATCATTTAATGTTTATGTGTGTAGATATTTCTGCATTCCACTGACCCCACAGGATTTGTTTCTCTGTTACTGTATTGTTGACAACAACAATTTTCTAAGCCAAGCTGTTAATTTCATTGATATAGCTCATGATTAGGATCTTTTCATGAACCATTATACATGCCAAATTTAGTTTAGGTAAAAGCTATCTTATGTGCAACTCTGTAAACAATGATTAATTTTTCCAAGGTCATCTGAGCAACAAGATTCAGATAAAACTTGACTTATGACCAGGTAGGGAGGGACCAGGAGCACAAGTGGATAAAGCCAAGGCCATTGGCCATGGTGCTCAGGGCCCCAGGTCTGTAAGATCTGGGCATGACCTCTGAGATTTTAGTCATGGAGAGTGTAAGGGAAGCTCCAAGAGGAAGAAAAGTAGCTTGGAGACTTTCTCTGGGACATTCGTCTGCAGAGAAGTGGTCAGAGCTATGATTTGAACACATAGACTACCTGATAGAGATAAAATAGGGAACAGCATTGGCCACCATGAGCTTTGATGACTGTGGATAGGGACTATCCCCTCATTCCACAGTATGGTGAACACTAGCAATCCATATTGCATGGTTCCTCTAGCTCAGGGAACCCGGCACAGAGCTGAAGTAGTTCCTCAGTATTTCTAGTGAAGTCCCCAAACCAAAAACCAAACACCAAAAGTCTCTAGAACCTTCTGTTTCAATGTACATTCTGGTTGAATAATTGCAGTGTTCTGGTGCTTGAAAGGGCATGCTCCACTGGATGTGCTCACACTTCTCTGTGACTGTGCTCATACGTTAGTAGCATTGCTTGAAATACTTAATGGTGGTGCTCACATTCCTCAGTGGCAGTGCTCACACTTTAGTGGTTATGTTCACACTTCAGTGGTGATGTTCATATTTCTTAGTGGCAGTGCTCACACACACGTGGCTGTGCTCTGGAGGCCACATAATCTATGCAGCCACTAGAAGTTCTAGATAGCAGAGCCATTAGGGCCAAGTTTCCAGCTCATGTGACCAGCACCAGGTCAGAATCAGGGCCTCACCCTGTTAGGACAGGTGTTCTGCCACCTCTTCCTTTTAGAAGCAGTTTCACATCCTTGAGCTTCAGCTGTGCTTGCTATGGTCAGTGCTAGACCAGGACGCTGAATGCTGAGGGCCTGAGAATCAAATTCTTGGAGAGTTAGTCCTCCTGGCCAGAGACAAAGCACACAGGAGCAGTGACAGAGCAGTGAAGGAACCAGAATAGAGCAAGCAGGGAGTGAGCATGTGTGCATGGGGTGTCAACTGCTCTAGGAGCAGGATAACATGGGGTGAAATGGATTCACATCAAACAAATATTGCTGTGGTCCCCACAACTGACTCCCCCTACTGCTTACTCCGAAAATCTTTCTGGTTGAGTGAGAAAGGTCTTGACCCAAGCTATGGATCTCCTAGACCTCAGTTAAGTGCAAAGTCAAGGTTTTCATTGTTTTCCTGAAGAGCTTCCCTGCCCCTTCCTTCCTAGGTGATTTCCTAGGCAGTGTTCATGAGGAGCAGCCTTGACCTCTTTCTGCCTCAGGCTATGAGAAAGAAGGTGCCTACCCCTCTTCTGGACAGGAAGTTGATGGTTCTTTGGAGAGCGGGGAAGTTGGAGCCTGCCCAGCCTGCACTGGCTCTACAGGCCATACATCCCTTTTTCCTGCCTGCCTCCTGACTCTCTGAGGCTGCCCCAACCTTTCCTAGTCTGTACCATGTAAGATGCCTGTTGGCCTCTTTTTGCCTTTGTATTTTAATGGTTTGAACTAATTCCCACTTTACTTTTGTATTTATTTTAACACAATCACTTATAATGAGGCTAATGACATTTTGTCTCCATGGTGGCGCATTTTAATTTGGTCTCGGAAATGTCAGTGCATTCAGGCAATTTGGTGTCTTCGAAACTCAAATGTAGGGGTCCCTATCCCCCTGGGACTTCCTGTCCCTCTCTCTTGTGAGAGACACAGGCTCTGCAACCACTCAGTTACCATCCTCAGCTTCTTCCTGCTGGCAAGGACCTCTGCAGAGGACACTACCTCTCAAAAGTGGGGAGTACCAGTATAGAGGGGTAAGAGGAGGAGGGGCACCAATTCATCCCCCAACAGTTCTTGAAGGTGACCCCAGAGACCCTCAATCACTGCTGAGTGGCCCTATTGGCCCTGAGCACCTCAGGGCTTGAGCAGCACCACACTCTCCACCCCTTGCATTTAACCACTGGTCAGGTTGACTGAGAATCACCAGGAGTGAACCTAGGGCCCCCATTCCCCTTCAAGATGCCCCTAGACAAAGCAAAATTTCAGTTGATCACCCCCCCCTGCAAATGCTTTGACTAAGCTGACCAGATCAGATGATGATGTGTTTGGGGTATGTAGAAGCACACAGAGAATGCCTGAAGAGAAGATAGTGCACAGCTCTGTTCTGTTGATGGCCTCCTCTATGCAAGCATGATACTGTGTAACCAGAATCCTGGGTGCTACTGGGGCCAATGGAAGGTAGATTCCTTGGAATCCAGAACCTTGGTCATATGGGATTGAAGTTTGTCATATCTGTAAGGTGTGGGGTTTGTCAGGTTCTTTTGGGTAGTTCCAGTGAGCACTGGATGGCATGCAGACCTTTCCTCAGCTCTTCCTCCTGCGTACGTGGAAGAAGAAGATATTGTCTCTGCAGAAGGTCCAGTGCCTCACTCTCAGCTCAGAGAACAAGCACCTTTGTCTTCTAGGGTACCAATCTTGTTTCTTAGAAGCTGATGGGGGCATTGACACAGTGGAATGCAGGAAATCCGGACACGGTGAAATCAAACCAGGGAAACTCCCAGCCTGATCCAGTAGGAGCTCATGGCCAGGAACAGGGCTGTTCTGGCTTCTATTTTGAGGTCACTTTGTCAATTCCTGTGCCAGCTTTCTCATGTAGCAAGGCACTTTATCTTCATAGAGCAGCAGTAAGTGGACAGAATAATATATTTCACTTTGAATAAGGTGTTGCTAGTTGCATACACTCTACAGAGCAATTAGTGTCAGAAGCCACTCAGCCATGGAGGGGCCAGAATGGGAATGTTTACTGATGGAGGAATTTACAGCCAGATCTGGAGGCATGTGTACAGTGTGCTTGGTGGGAAAGTGATGTTGACCAGTTGATTTTCATTTCATAGACCTTATGCTTGCTCAGCCTTCTCCAAGTAGACCCCTTCATTATATGACACTCATTCATGATGGTTCCTCCCAAAAGTTGGAGCTGGGCTCGAAAAAGAACAGGGAAATCAAGATCCAAAAAAGATCTGAGTTTCAAACTCATCTTTGCACTTAAAGATGATACTATTGAAGAGGTATTTATCAGAAGCTCATAGTCCCCAGCTATAAATATGAGATGAGAGCGCTGAGAGATAGAACAGGGTTGATGGCTTTTTGCCTTGTACAACCCAACCCCCACTTGATTTATTGTACCAGAAAGGGTCCTCTAAGTTCCACAAAGAATGAACCCTGAGCACAGCCATTAGTAAGCCCTGAGCACAGTGAGAGAGACCCAACACCTCCACCCCTCAATTGAGCTGAGAAAAGAATCCAAGAGTTTCCAGATGAAGCCATATGGTTCACCTCAGCCCCTAATCAGGCAGTGACCTTTCTAATTGGGAGACTCTGTATCACTCACTCACCATCTTTGCTCTCTCAGCATTTTGGCTTTAGAAGCCAAAGTCTTGCATTCAAGAGCCAGATTTATGGAGTGGCCAGGTTCCTGGAATCCAGTATAGGATAGTCAAGGAGCATTTCTCCCAGAAATAGGGAAGGGGCTGTTGTGCTTCTTGCCTCCCACTGCTTCCATATCTCATGAGAGTCCCAGCTCCTGCTACACAGTAGAGACCATTGAACTCAGGCAGAGCAGGGGGAACTGAGCTCCTTGACAACCACATAACACTGTCTTAGGTGGGAACAGGCAAATGGCCACCATTCCACCCAGCACTTCCTCTGCAGGGAGTGTTCCAAGGCTCCAGGTCTTTGTTGTCTATTTATTGCCCAATTGGAGCAGGGTACCCCCACTTTTCTTCAGGAGGTGGGGCAAGAAAGAGAACAGAGCACTGTCAATAGACAGCAGCCAAGTGTGGACTCAGAACTGGGCTGGCTTGTGGGAAGGCCTCTTCTGACCCAGGTGCATAGATCCTAGTCATGGACCCCCAGAACATGATGACTCATCTCTAGGGTTCTGGAGAGAAGCACAGCTTGAGAGTCTGTGCATGGAGCAGCATTGGGGCTTGAAAGGGGCTGATAGAAAGAAAGGCAGGAAGAGCAGAGGATGCTGAAAAATAGGTGGGGACCCCAGGGTAGTGAGGAAGGGGACCCAGAGTAGTGAGGAAGAGGACCTCAGGATAAAGGTCATCCCTTTCTGATGAGGAAGAGGGCTAGATTTAGTATTGCCCTGAAAATACACACGAAAACTCAGCTTCCAGCATCAAATGGCAAACACACTTCTGGAAGCTGATCTGCTCTCTGGAAGCTTCTCACCGGCTCTGGTTCTCTGGGAAGTTAGGTCCTAGGTAATCACTCTGAGATGAGCAATGGTTTAACTCCCCAATTTCTCCAAAGGGTTAATGAAGAGGGTGGAGGGAACAGAGTCCCTGCAACCCTGCGGCCACCTAGTGGGACTGTCCTTTCTCTTGTCCACCAAGATAGACATAGAGTTTCAAGTATTACTTTAGGATTCAGCTCATTCCTGCCTTTGTGAGGCACTGAGTTCCAGCAATGTTGGGTGGAGCCTGGACCTTGGCCACCTCTGTATGGCAATGGTGATCACGGAGCAATGTAATGCCTGTCAGGAGTATCCTTGAACCTAGAATATCTAGGACTTTATAAAATATACCTTTAGAAAAAAAATACCATGTTATTGAGCTGGAGAGATACTTGAGCAGGTAGGGTGCTTGCCTCACAAGTTACCCACCTGGGTACAATCCATGACACCACATAGGGTCACTTGAGCACAGAGCCAGGAGTGAGGCTGGAACACAGCTGGTTGTATCCCATATCCCACCCAATAAATACAATAAAATATTCTTTCTAGTAGCGATGAATATGATGACTCACTAAAGTGCAAAGGAGTCAGCCTCCACTGGCAGAAACTCAGGCAACAATGTGGGGGCACAAAAGCATCAAACATGCTTATCCTTACTATTGAAAGAGTCCTAAGGTCTCAGCATGGCCTAGAAAACCCTGAGTGAAGGAAATGTCACTTCCAAAAACCCTGAAGTGAAGGTTTCCATCTCCTCAGTTAGTATGGCAGAGGGTCTAAGAAGATAGGGCCGACCCCATGTGTGGATTGGACAAAGTGAGGAGATCTGGGGTTTCCAGAGATTCTCCTCTGGCTTAGTGTTAATAGGGTCTAGTCTGAATTCTATGCTTCCTGATAATGCTGCCCACCCTCTATGGGGCTTCACCCCTGCATCCATGCACCCTGGAACACCCTCAATATGCCCTATGCATCATGGAGCTCTGCCCTCTGGGGACCCCCTACCATGTTCTAACCCTCTGCAAACCTCCTAATTGCAAGGGCATTGGCTTCCCTGCCTCTTCTTGACTCTTCTCTCTCAGTTGCAGTTAAGTCCCAATCTCTAGTTTGTTCTCCAGACTTGAAGGCTTATATATTCACACCTCAGTAATTGGTGCTATCCATTGAAAGAAACTCTGGAACTCCAGCTTGTTGAGGTCAGGAAGAGTAGAATTGAATTAAAGGCAGTAGAAATTGGCTAGAAGCAGGAAGATTGAGTGCCTGCATTTCTCTTCCCCAGTTCCCTTCCTTCCAGGAGGCCTTGCAGGGATGGGGGATGGAGGGAGGGGGTCTTTGCCTCTAGCTGTGTCCAGTGAATAGCCCTGGGAGACAGGGAGTGGCCCCTGGCATGATGCTGTGAAAAGAAACTGATTAATTGCACAAAGCAATCCAACAGGAAGTGTTTGGTGGAGATACTGCAGAAGCCAGAGTCCCCAAGATAGCAAGCAGAAACTCACTCAGAAACCACTTGTTTCTGGGGTCATGGGCCATTCCGGTCCCCAGATCATGGTGCCCTGTAACAGTGGTTTTGGGAAATCTTTCTTCTTGGATGTAAGAATGAAGTGAACCCTTTGGTTTTAAAAAGGACTATTATTTTTTTTAGCCACTGTTGAATATTTTTTTGCAAGAGAATATTGCCAGTGATTGGGCATAAACTGATGATCTGCTTCCAGATCCTAAATGTAGCCCATACTAGTTGGGCAAGAGAATTTGGTAATCAAGGACAAAGACAAAGCATAGAAATTCCTTATTTCCTGTAGCTGAAGAGATAGTATACCAGGTAGGGCATTTGTCTTGCACTCAGCAGACCCAGGTTCCATTCCAGGCATCCCATGTGAGCCCAAGTACACCAGGAATAATTCCTGAACACAGAACCCCTGAAAGTCACTGGATATGCTCTTCACCAAAAACCTTCTTTTCTCCATTTTTCTTTTCTTAACGGGAAGACTGGTAGAGGTTTCCTAGAGGGAAACTAACCTTAGCTTCAGTCGATTCCTCCCCTTGGCATGGTGGAGTGATTATTGCGATGATGGCCTGCCTCCCTTTCTCTGCTCTGCATAGATTAGCTGTTTTCTAGGTGTGCTAGCAGGTGGAATCCTGGTGATTCAGGAGACAGCAGGGGGTGGAAAGGTGATCCCTCTTCAGTCCTCAGCATGGTGATGGTGACTGAGGGTAGTGGGAGGAAACACTAGCCATGTCCCCCACTTCTCATCTTGGGATGTGTTGAGGACTGGGCACAGCCTCCTGACCTCATCATTGTACCTGCCAAAGGCACTAGGACTGCTGCTGACCACAGGCTCTGTGGAACAGAATTCAGAAATTCCTCTTTTAAAATTTCATTTAAAGAACCATGACTTACAAAGTCATTAATAGTTGAGTTTGGGGCACATAATATTTTAACACCAACCTATCACCAGTGACAACTCCATGATCACTGCTACCTTACTCCATCCTTTACCCCTACCCCAACCCCCTGCCTACTACCTTGATAGGCACATTCCAAAGTTTGGTGGTTGCAGCTTAGATCTCATGTTGTCAATATTGTTGAATTTGTGCTTTGGATATATCAGCAATACTTCTTTTGAAGGATGTCGGGAGGTTACTGCTGGTTCAGTGTTTGAGGTTTACTCCTGCTAGTGCTCAGATATAAGGAAATAGAGACTATTATGGCCCCAGGTTAGCCACAAGAGTGTTACTGTACCTTTTAGAGTGAAGGCTATGGGTTTCCAGAAGCCCACTCCTTGTAACTGCTGCAGGATGTCGGTTGGCTCAATATAACCCTTGGCTGAAGTGCTGGAGGGCGGAGAGGGTAAAAGACTTTGCTGCTGCCCACCCTTGCCAGATTGTTTCTGCTGGATGTTTGCTGCTGAATTGCTGGAGAAACTCTTTACCGGACCTCTGGTTCCTGCTGCCTTTTGCTGCACCTCTTCTACTGCTTCAGGCTTAAAACTAATGTTTGGTGATTAAACATTAAAAACTAATGTTTAAAAACTCGTGTTTGGGGATCTAACCCAGGCCTCCTGCGTTGCAGAGCTCCCTGACTCTCTCCCTCTCTGCCCACTGAGCTGTCTCCTTTGCCAGTGTGTTCATTTTTTCACATTCACAACACTTTTTTATTTATTGAACTACTGCAAAATACCAAGTTACAAAATTGTCTGATTGAGTTTCAGAGGGATAATGTTGAACACCATCCCTCTAACAGTGTCCCCTTCCTTTCACCAATGTCTTCTTTTCCCATCCCACCCTCTAGCCTGCCTCTATGGCACACACTTTTCTTTTTCCTTTCATAAATTGTGGTTTGAAATACTGTTACTGGAAGAATTTCATGCATGTCACTTCCCTACCTTTCAGCATATTGTTCTTGTCCAGAGCAATCAGTTTCTTCTACCACTGTCATCAGTGGTCTCCTTCTAACCGTTCTCACCTGTTGGTAGCAAGCTTCCCTACCATGAACCAATCCTCCTGGCCTTTTTAAAATTGGGTATAATTCTCCTACTGTATTTCCTTTTATATCACAAAATGAGTATGATTTTTTCAATTGTCTGTCCCTCTCTGACTCATTTCACTCAGCCTGATATTCCAGATCCAACCATGCATTAACAAATTTTATGACTTATTTTTTCCCTAATGATTGTGTACTATTCTATTGTGCAGTGTAACTAAGGACAATAGCGCTCACCAGCTCACCAAGGCCTGCTGTACCTGTATAAGTGAGCAGGCACTCCTTCTCTCCTTGCTGGTTTGCCTCTCACCTACTTTTCTTTGACTTTTCCCTCAGGTTTCTCCTGTTATTTTCATCAAATAGAAAGTAAAGTCAAATCATGACTCTTAGAAGCTCCATCTTTATTAGTCAGTTATTTTCTACATTAATCTTGATAGACAAAACTGTGTTTGTATATTTGGGAGGTGCAATGTGACTATGCTATACCCACCAGATAGGTACTAACATTTCTTCACCAATGTTTTTCAGGACCCTTATATCCTTTTAGCCCCCACTGCTCCTTGGGCCATCTCTGTTCTGGGGTCCAAGCCAAAGGTGTTGGTTTACCCTTGGTCATTTTGCCCTAAACCCATCATCCTGTTGTCTGTATGGCCTCTGAGACTTTCCTAAATCTGCTCTTTTAATATTGGTTCTCCTTCAGCCCAGATCTGTGGAAGTGAGGTAGGGGGGCTTACTCTGTGTCTATAGTGAGGTTGTTTGGGTATAGCCAATATTGGACTATGCTGGGTGTGAGGGGCTCATGCTCCTGTTCTTTCTTTCTTTCTTTCTTTCTTTCTTTCTTTCTTTCTTTCTTTCTTTCTTTCTTTCTTTCTTTCTTTCTTTCTTTCTTTCTTTCTTTCTTTCTTTCTTTCTTTCTTTCTTTCTTTCTTCCTTCCTTCCTTCCTTCCTTCCTTCCTTCCTTCCTTCCTTCCTTCCTTCTTCCTTCCTTCCTTCCTTCCTTCCTTCCTTCCTTCCTTCCTTCCTTCCTTCCTTCCTTCCTTCCTTCCTTCCTTCCTTCCTTTCCTTCTTTCTTCTTTCTTTCTTTCTTTCTTTCTTTCTTTCTTTCTTTCGCAGCAGTGTTCAGGGGTTACTTCTGGCTCTGCTCAGAAATCGCTCCTGGTTGGCTCTGGGGACCATATGGGATCTGGGAATTGAACCTGGGTCTGTCCTGGGTCAGTTGAGTGCAAAGCAAATGCCCTATCGCTGTGCTATCACTCCAGCCCAGTGGTCCTCAAACTATGGCCCGCGGGCCACATATTATATTTGTATCTGTTTTGTTTCTTCATTGCAAAATAAGATATATGCAGTGTGCATAAGAATTCATTCATAAGTTTTGTTTTTACTATAGTCAGACTCTCCAATGGTCTGAGGAACAGTGAACTGGCCCCCTGTTTGAAAAGTTTGAGGACTCCTCCAGCCCCACATATTCTTATTCTTAATGGTGCTCTACAGTTCTTTTCATCTCTGCATATTGCTAATAGCCTGTTCTCTTTCTCGTTTCTCACTTTCTCACTCTCCCTGACTCTTTTCCATCTCTCTCTTTCCATCTCCACCCTCCCCTTCTCTCTAGTTCTCTCCTATCCCTCTTTCCCCCTCCCTCTTCCATTCATCTTTATCTCTTCCTATTCCAACTATCTATCTTCCTGAGAGGGATCTCTCTCCATCTTTCTTTTCCTCTTTCTCTCGCATCTTTTCTCCCTGTTTCTTTCTCTCCATCTTCCCTTTTGTCTTCCTCTCTCCCTTTCCCTCACCCTTTCTCATTCTCTCTCCCTTTTTATTTCCCTTCCTCTCCCTCTCTTTACTTCCCCTTTCTCTTTCCCTCTCTCCCTTTCTCCCTCCTTTCTCTCTTCCAACATTCTCTCTCCCTCTTTCCTCCCTTCCTTCCATTTCACCCTCATTCTCTCTTATTCTCTCTTTCTCTGGCCTTTCCATAGTCTGTTTCACAGTCTTTATTTCAGGGGCTTACCCAGCACAGAGACCCTTACAGTGTGGTGTGAAATCCAACCAAGCCAGCTGGGTAGCTCTGAGGAATGCCCAGTTCCCACCCTGCCTACATGATAGGCCCCTGTGCCCTCACAGGTGTCCAAGTGGGGAGCAGCAGAGCGAACCCATTGCTGATCCCAACTGCCCTCTCTCCCACATGCTCCCACAAGGTCTAAAATGTCTACAAGTGCAGCCAATGTTCTCCTTGAAATTGACAGAATCAGAGGTCAGAGTTCGGGGACCCATGTGACTACAGAGCCCCGTCCATGAAAATTACAGGCAGTGTGTCATGCACTGTCTAGATGTACTTGCGGCAGAAACATGCTGCTTAATTTCTCCAGCCTCAGAGGTGACCCATGTTTAATAAAGAGGATTAATGGATTTGAGTGGAAGGTCCTGGCTGTTGGGAGCAGATAGCTTCTCCCTCCTAAGACAGTGGCCAGGGGCTCACAGCATCCCTTTGGGGAGATGGCAAAGCCAATTTAAAGGGCCCCTCTTCTCCCTTTCTGCTGAACACTGCATGGGCTAAGACTACCCTGGAAAATCCCTCAAAATCAGCCCCAACAACAGCTATGCCAACAATCCCAGCACCCACAACAGGAAAGGCTTGGTCTGCATGCCCTTTCCTTCCTGAAAAAATGCTGTCAATCAGAATGAAAAATTTTTTTTTTATCTTGTTTATTTTTTTCTTTTCTTTTTTTTTTTTTTATTTAAACACCTTGATTACATACATGATTGTGTTTGGGTTTCAGTCATAAAAGGAACACCACCCATCACCAGTGCAACATTCCCATCACCCAAGTCCCAAATCTCCCTCCTCCCCCCCCAACCCCCGCCTGTACCCTAAACAGGCTCTACATTTCCCTCATACATTCTCAATATTAGGACAGTTCAAAATGTAGTTATTTCTCTAACTAAACTCATCACTCTTTGTGGTGAGCTTCCAGAGGTGAGCTGGAACTTCCAGCTCTTTTCTCTTTTGTGTCTGAAAATTATTATTACAAGGGTGTCTTTCATTTTTCTTAAAACCCATAGATGAGTGAGACCATTCTGCGTTTTTCTCTCTCTCTCTGACTTATTTCACTCAGCATAATAGATTCCATGTACATCCATGTATAGGAAAATTTCATGACTTCATCTCTCCTGACAGCTGCATAATATTCCATTGTGTATATGTACCACAGTTTCTTTAGCCATTCGTCTGTTGAAGGGCATCTTGGTTGTTTCCAGAGTCTTGCTATGGTAAATAGAGCTGCAATGAATATAGGTGTAAGGAAGGGGTTTTTGTATTGTATTTTTGTGTTCCTAGGATATATTCCTAGGAGTGGTATAGCTGGATCGTATGGGAGCTCGATTTCCAGTTTTTGGAGGAATCTCCATATCGCTTTCCATAAAGGTTGAACTAGACAGCATTCCCACCAGCAGTGGATAAGAGTTCCTTTCTCTCCACATCCCCGCCAACACTGTTTATTCTCATTCTTTGTGATGTGTGCCATTCTCTGGGGTGTGAGGTGGTATCTCATCGTTGTTTTGATTTGCATCTCCCTGATGATTAGTGATGTGGAACATTTTTTCATGTGTCTTTTGGCCATGCGTATTTCTTCTTTGTCAAAGTGTCTGTTCATTTCTTCTCCCCATTTTTTGATGGGGTTAGATGTTTTTTTCTTGTAAAGTTCTGTCAGTGCCTTGTATATTTTGGAGATTAGCCCCTTATCTGATGGGTATTGGGTGAATAGTTTCTCCCACTCAGTGGGTGGCTCTTGTATCCTGGGCACTATTTCCTTTGAGGTGCAGAAGCTTCTCAGCTTAATATATTCCCATCTGTTAATCTCTGCTTTCACTTGCTTGGAGAGTGCAGTTTCCTCCTTGAAGATGCCTGTAATGTCCTGGAGTGTTTTGCCTATGTGCTGTTCTATATATCTTATGGTTTGGGGGCTGATATCGAGGTCTTTAATCCATTTGGATTTTACCTTTGTACATGATGTTAGCTGGGGGTCTAAGTTTAATTTTTTGCAAGTGGCTATCCAATTGTGCCAACACCACTTGTTGAAGAGGCTTTCCCTGCTCCATTTAGGATTTCCTGCTCCTTTATCAAAAATTAGATGGTTGTATCTCTGGGGAACATTTTCTGAGTATTCAAGCCTATTCCACTGATCTGAGGACCTATCCTTATTCCAATACCATGCTGTTTTGATAATTGTTGCTTTGTAGTACAGTTTAAAGTTGGGAAAAGTAATTCCTCCCATATTCTTTTTCCCAATGATTGCTTTAGCTATTCGAGGGTGTTTATTGTTCCAAATGACTTTCAAAAGTGTCTGATCCACTTCTTTGAAGAATGTCATGGGTATCTTTAGAGGGATGGCATTAAATCTGTATAATGCCTTGGGGAGTATTGACATTTTGATGATGTTAATCCTGCCAATCCATGAGCAGGGTATGTGTTTCCATTTCCGTGTGTCCTCTCTTATTTCTTGGAGCAGAGTTTTATAGTTTTCTTAGTATAGGTCCTTCACATATTTAGTCAAGTTGATTCCAAGATATTTGAGTTTGTGTGGTACTATTGTGAATGGGGTTGTTTTCTTAATGTCCATTTCATCCTTATTACTATTGGTATATAGAAAGGCCATTGATTTTTGTGTGTTAATTTTGTAGCCTGCCACCTTGCTATATGAGTCTATTGTTTCTAGAAGCTTTTTGATAGAGTCTTTAGGGTTTTCTAAGTAGAGTATCATGTCATCTGCAAACAGTGAGAGCTTGACTTCTTCCTTTCCTATCTGGATTACCTTGATATCCTTTTCTTGCCTAATCGCTATAGCGAGTACTTCCAGTGCTATGTTGAATAGGAGTGGTGAGAGAGGACAGCCTTGTCTTGTGCCAGAATTTAGAGGAAAGGCTTTCAGTTTTTCTCCATTGAGGATAATATTTGCCACTGGCTTGTGGTAGATGGCCTTCACTATATTGAGAAAGGTTCCCTCCATTCCCATCTTGCTGAGAGTTTTGATCAAGAATGGGTGTTGGACCTTATCAAATGCTTTCTCTGCATCTATTGATATGATCATGTGGTTTTTATTTTTCTTGTTATTGATGTTGTGTATTATGTTGATAGATTTACGGATGTTAAACCAGCCTTGCATTCCTGGGATGAAACCTACTTGATCGTAGTGGATGATCTTCTTAACGAGGCATTGAATCCTATTTGCCAGGATTTTGTTGAGGATCTTTGCATCTGCATTCATCAGTGATATTGGTCTGTAATTTTCTTTTTTGGTAGCGTCTCTGTCTGGTTTAGGTATCAAGGTGATGTTGGCTTCATAAAAGCTATTTGGAAGTGTTTCTGTTTGTTCAATTTCATGAAAGAGTCTTGCCAAGATTGGCAGTAGTTCCTCTTGGAAAGTTTGATAGAATTCATTAGTGAATCCATCTGGACCTGGGCTTTTGTTTTTCGGCAGACATTTGATTACTGTTTTAATTTCATCAATGGTGATGGGGGTGTTTAGATATGCTACATCCTCTTCCTTCAACCGTGGAAGATTATAAGAGTCCAAGAATTTATCCATTTCTTCCAGGTTCTCATTTTTAGTGGCGTAGAGTTTTTCAAAGTAGTTTCTGATTACCCTTTGAATCTCTGTCATATCAGTAGTGATCTCTCCTTTTTCATTCCTGATACGAGTTATCAAGTTTCTCTCTCTCTCTTTCTTTGTTAGGTTTGCCAGTGGTCTATCAATCTTGTTTATTTTTTCAAAGAACCAACTTCTGCTTTCGTTGATCTTTCGGATTTTTTTTGAGTTTCCACTTCGTTGATTTCTGCTCTCAGCTTTGTTATTTCCTTCTGTCTTCCTATTCTTGGGTCCTTTTGTTGAGCATTTTCTAGTTCTATTAGCTGTGTCATTAAGCTACTCAGGTAAGCTCCTTCTTCCTTCCTGATGTGTGCTTGCAAAGCTATAAATTTTCCTCTCAGTACTGCTTTTGCTGTGTCCCATAAGTTCTGAGAGTTTGTGTCTTTATTGTCATTTGTTTCCAGGAACCTTTTTATTTCCTCCTTGATTTCATCTCGGACCCACTGGTTATTGAGCATGAGGCTGTTTAACTTCCAGGTGTTAAAGTGTTTCTTCTGAGTCCCTTTGGAGTTCACAAATAATTTCAGAGCCTTGTGGTCAGCGAAGGTAGTCTGCAAAATTTCTATCCTCTTGATCTTATGGAGGTATGTTTTATGTGCCAGCATGTAGTCTATCCTGGAGAATGTCCCATGTACATTGGAGAAGAATGTGTATCCAGGTTTCTGGGGATGGAGTGTCCTATATATATCCACTAGGCCTCTTTCTTCCATTTCTCTCCTCAGGTCTAGTATATTCTTGTTGGGTTTCAGTCTGGTTGACCTGTCCAGTGTTGACAAAGCCGTGTTAAGGTCCCCCACAATTATTGTGTTGTTGTTGATATTATTTTTCAGATTTGTCAACAGTTGTATTAAATATTTTGCTGGCCCCTCATTCGGTGCATATATGTTTAGGAGAGTGAATTCTTCCTGCTCTACGTACCCCTTGATTAATATAAAATGTCCGTCTTTGTCCCTTACAACCTTCCTGAGTATAAAGTTTGCATTATCTGATATTAGTATGGCCACTCCAGCTTTTTTATGGGTGTTGTTTGCTTGGATAACTTTTCTCCAGCCTTTTATTTTGAGTCTATGTTTGTTCTGACTATTCAGGTGCGTTTCTTGTAGGCAGCAGAAGGTTGGATTGAGTTTTTTGATCCATTTAGCCACTCTGTGTCTCTTAACTGGTGCATTTAGTCCATTGACGTTGAGAGAAAGAATTGTCCTGGGATTTAACGCCATCTTTATTTCAAAATTTGGTGTGTCTTTTGGGTAGTCTTGTCTTAGATTAGGTCTTTCAGTTTTTCTCTTAAGACTGGTTTTGTGTCTGTGAAGTTTCTGAGCTGTTTTTTGTCTGTGAAACCATGTATTCTTCCATCAAACCGGAAAGTGAGTTTTGCTGGGTATAGTATTCTGGGTGAAGCATTCATTTCATTCAGTCTTGTCACAATATCCCACCACTGCTTTCTGGCATTGAGCGTTTCTGGTGACAGGTCTGCTGTAAATCTCAGGGAAGCTTGCTTGAACATGATTTTCCCTTTTGATCTTGCTGTTTTCAGAATTCTGTCTCTATCTGTGGGATTTGTCATTGTGACTAGGATGTGTCTTGGGGTGGTTTTTCTGGGTCTCTTTTGGTTGGTACTCTTCGGGCATGCAGGATTTGATCACATATATTCTTTAGCTCTGGGAGTTTCTCTTTAATGATGTTCTTGACCATTGATTCTTCCTGGAAATTTTCTTCCTGGGTCTCTGGGACTCCAATGATTCTTAAGTTGTTTCTGTTGATCTTATCATAGACTTCTATTTTCGTCTGTTCCCATTCTTTGACTAATTTTTCCATTGTCTGCTCATTTGCTTTAAGTTTTTTGTCCAATCTCTCCTGCTGTATGGAATTGTTATGTATCTCATGTTCCACAGCACCAAGTCTATTCTCAGCTTCTGATACCCTGTCCCAGAGCTTATCCATTTTGTCATTCACTTCGTTTACTGACTTTTTCAGTCCTGTTAGTTGACATGTTATTTCAGTTTGGAGTTTTGTCATTTCTGCCTTCATATTTTCTTGGTTCTTATTAGTGTTCTGTTCAACTCGATCCATGGTTTCTTGGAGTCTGTTGAGCACCTTCCATATTGCTAGTCTAAAGTCCTTATCTGAGAGGTTGATTAGTTGTTCAGTCATTATCTGGTCCTCAGAATTGTCATCTTCATTCTCTATGTCTGATGCTGGCCTGCGTTGTTTCCCCATTGTCACACTTGTATTGTCAGAATGAAAATTTTTATGAAAAAAAAAAAAAAAAAACAACTGGCCTGCTCTGTCACACAGCAATGCTGCTTTTATGATTTTTTTCTTATAGAAGAATGAGAAACTCCTGCCCTGATAGTCACCAATGAGGTGCTTATGTGAGAGGAAAGGGATCCAGAGCTGTCTGTGACAGGGTATGACTCTGCCATAGACTCCTTTAATGCTACAGAAAAATGGTCTTTAAGAAAGTATGTTCTTGGGGTCAGGAAGATAGCACAGTGTATAAGGCATTGGCCTTTTACATGGACAACCAGGGTTTGATATCTGGCCCTGTTAGGGGTGATTTCTGAGCACAGAAACAGGAGTAACCTCTGAGAACTATGGATGTGGCCCAGAAATAAAACAAACAAGAAAATGAGTTCCATGGTCTGGGGAGATCGCTCAAGTGGCAGAGCACATGCTGGTTTTGTGCAAGACCCCAAATTCAATCCCTGGCACCAGATGCCCCAATTGGTACCGTCCAATGTCACACCAGGAGCCCCCATCTCACTATTAGGCATAGATCTGGGGGGTCCCTGACCACTGCCAGAAATACAGGATTAAGCTCTATGGCAATCTCTCTTTAGAAAATGTAATAAAATCTATTGGTGATGTGTGTTCTATTGAGATGAGATACTCACATGTCCCACAATTCTATGCAGTTACCGCATTTTTCTAAAAATAGATGCACACCTGTCTGCATTGTGCATTCAGGTGAGGGCATGCATCAAAATGCCAGGATGGTGAGAGCAGAGGACCAAGAGTCCATTTCTATGCTCCTCTGTCCTCCCATGCCATCATTTCCACAGTGATTTCCAGTGATGTCAACAGTGCTCATCTGATACTTATAGATAAACAGTGAACAGGATTTTCCTTGAGGATATAGGGACAAAAGACGTGTCAGTACAGCCCCAGACAGGTCCCTGCAGTTCCATCAACCACTCAGCACTATACTGGCTCCCTAACTGTAGTGGCCATTGAAACCACACTTTCCAACACTGCCAACCTCCCATTTAGCTTTTCTCTGACCAAACATCAGAATGATGGATTATTTCTGTCTCCCACCTGACTCCTCTGCAGCGCCAGGCTGTGATGTGATCTTCATTGATGTCAATCTTGAGTCATCCTACGTGTCTTACTGTCATCCAAAGGGGGAAGGGAGTTTCTTCACTGATACTCTGTTGGAGCTTAAAGTGTTGGGAGGCTTTTGGTGTTTCCTTGAGACATTTCTTTGTGAGCTGATCTCAGGGTTGGATGAGAATGAGCTGGTCTACTGGGGAAGTTGTGTGCTAATGTGAGGGAGATGAGACTCTGCAGGCCATTAGAACGAACTGTGCATTTGTGAAATGAAATCTCTGGGGGCTGTGAAGCAGACACTGGAATGAGGGACCCCAGTTCAGCTCTCAGCTGATTCTCAGGGTAGCTGCGATTTTTTGTTCCTCTTTCTTTCTTTCTTTCTTTCTTTCTTTCTTTCTTTCTTTCTTTCTTTCTTTCTTTCTTTCTTTCTTTCTTTCTTTCTTTCTTTCTTTCTTTCTTTCTTTCTTTCTTTCTTTCTTTCTTTCTTTCTTTCTTTCTTTCTTTCTTTCTTTCTTTCTTTCTTTCTTTCTTTCTTTCTTTCTTTCTTTCTGTGGTTTTTGGGTCACACCCAGCAGTGCTCAGGGGTTATTTCTGGCTCCAGGCTCAGAAAATGCTCCTGGCTGGCACGGGGGACCATATGGGACACCGGAATTCGAACCGATGACCTCCTGCATGAAAGGCAAATGCCTTACCTCATGCTATCTCTTCGGCCCCTTTTGTTCCCATTTTCAATGTCCCCTGTTGCCACAAAATTCACAAGAAGAGTGTTTTGTTTAGGACAGACAGAACTTTCCTGAGCACCACTGGTTGTGAAACCTATTTTAGGCTCTGCAACTCATAGATATTTCCTCCTTTTTAATGACAAGGTGGGTCAGAAGTGATGTGGATTCCTGAGTCTGGATAAAATTTGAGGTGAGGTGCTGGGCACTGTGTCAACTCAGTCACTGGGAGTTGTAATCAGTGTCTAAAGCTAGAGGTGAGATCCTGGGACTGATGCAAAATGCTAAGTGGGAAATGCAAGGAATCTGCTATTTTTGGGTTGTTCCAAATTTGGGCTCCCAGCCTCTGATTATTCTCTGGTTCTCCTTTTTTCCTGGCTTTTCTGTTCTCCCCAAATGCACAATCTTCTCCCCTGCTTTCAACACATTACTCTGTTTCTAAAACATAGTAGAAGCTACCCCCTTTGCAAGGTATGTGGGTGGAATGCAGGATCAGAGAGAATATTTCAACCATGGTACTGCCCCAGCCAGCCAGAATCCCTCTCTGTCTGTGGGGGCCTTTGTGAGGTGCCTCCCATGGCTTCTTTGCTTTGTTGTCTAGCTGCACATGTTTTGGATGAGATAGGAAAAGGGAGATTCCTGGGGGAGACTGAGCCAGGGTAGGGAAGTTGTATTTCTGAGCAGGAACTAGAGGATTGCCTGATCTATCCAAGCTAACCCCCTCACCTTCTTGTCCCCAGTGGTCCTCTACAGTAAAACCACTCAGACATTTTTGTCCTCCATGCTGATTTGAGTGTGGAGAGCACTTTGGAGGCTGAGTTAGTTAGTAGAGAAAGCAAGAAGGAGGCAGATGCCAGACAGCGCCTCCTAGTGGTAAGCCCCTGCATTCCTTCCTTCTCTCCCCCTCCCTCCCTTCTTTCCACTCTTCCAACATCAAGTTTCTCATCCTATTCTTTACCACTCCATGCCCCAGGCTCTGCTGTCTGCTAGAACTCTCCGCTGCTGTCCTTATTCTCACCTAGAGAATCCATCAGCATAGCTGAATCCCTCTCAGCTCTGTAAGGTTTACTTCTCTCATACAAAGATGGGAACTAAGAGCTCTGGGGAAAATCAGTAGTGAGGGGTGGGAAGAGGAAAGACAGTATTTCAGCTAAAAAAATTTTTTGTTTGTTTTTGGGTCACACCAGGTATAGGGTGCCGAGATTCAAACCACCGTCCTTCTGCATGCAAGGCAAACACCCTACCTCCATGCTATCTCTCCGGTCCCTATTTCAGCTAAATTCTAAAGCACTGAGCACATATGGTACGTGGCTACCAGGGAAATCTCCCGTCCACCGCTGGGAGCGGCACTTCTGGAATATAGGAGGGAGCCCTGGTGAGGCCAGAGCAGGACAAGGTCAGGGTGGCAGGCTGCTCAAAGGCTAGTCTTGATGCTGCTGATATGGCCTGTAATTGAGAAGAGTGCCTCCTACAGGCCCCACTGAGAAGTACCGCAGGCTTGTTAGGTTTCAGAGCGGAGAACGGGCATCTTTGAGGATCTACCACCGTGTCTTGCAATGTTCTTTCTTTTGGTCCAGCCAGAGAATCCCTGGAATCTCACTAACTTCCCTGATCCTGCTTGCTTCCCAACTTTGTTTCACTGATTCCTTTTCTAACAGAATTCTTTTTTTTTTTTTTTCATATGGCAACTTTTTTATTTTTTTATTTTGATCATAGTGGCTTACATATCTTTCACATTAGTATTTTAGGTACATATTAACATTGAATCAGGGAATACCCACCACCAAATTTGTCCTCCCCTCTTCCCCGTTCCCTTTCTGCAACCCATATCCCCCACTATCACCCCTAGGGCTGCTAGAGTAGGTGGTCCTCTCTTTGTCTAGCTTACTATCAGTGATCATACATCTGTTTGGTCCTGGTGCCCTCCCTTGTTTCTCCCTCTACTTGAAAGGCTAAGCTAGATAAATCGAGTTATGTGGTTTTGTTTGAGGGAAAGAAAAGCAATAGAATGGGGTAAAGAATAAGAAAACAAAATAAAAAAAAATTAAAATATGCTGAAAATGGGCGAGTCCTAGTGGCTATCAACCTCAGTTTGAGAGAGGACATGAAAAAGGTAATTGAAATATCATAACAATACAAAAATATATGTCAAATTAAATAACCAGTGAGCCCTACAGCAATAAAGAGAAGCACCACACAATAGTCTCGGTTCTAACAGAATTCTTATAGAATAAGAGATGAAGCTGCTGGAAGCAGAAGAATAGAAAATAGTCAACCCGATCAGCCTAGAAAGACTAAGATCGCTTTGAGTGCTAGGAGAGCAGTCTCTCGCATCTGTTCATCACCCACTCACTTGTAGGATGGGTGGAAATTCCCAAGAGAAGTCCTTGCTGACTTTTGTGATGTCAAGGCCCCTCTTTCCTACTTGCTTCCTCTGAATTTTTGTTTCACCCGAGCCATTAGCACAGTGAAGAGCAGTGGTCAGTCAGCAATGTGAAGGAGCAGAATTACGCTCAATTCATACTAGGAAAATTTAAAAGCACTTATATCAGTAGGTGAAAATCTAAATTATGGGGCATTCAACAGTGGGATGTGTGTGTGTGTGTGTGTGTTTGTGTGTGTGTGGCAAACCGGCAGTTCTCAGAGTTCACTCCTGGATCTCAGAAATTGCTTCTGGCAGGCTTGGAGGACCATATAAGATGCCGGAAACTGAATCTGGGTCTGTCCTGGATCAGCCCCGGGTAGGCCTCATGCAAGACAAATGCCCTACTGCTGTGGTATCGCTTCAGCCCCCAAAGTGGGAGATTTTTACTTGAAAAGTAAGAATGTGATTGAGGCTTAAAAAACCATGGAAAAAATGCAAGTAATTAGAGCCAGTGGTTCACCTAGCATTGGGGGTGTATATAAATAGATTGAACCCAGAATAATTTTAGGTAGTGAAAATACTTTAGATGGAACTGTAAAGAAAGGTACAAGTTATTTAAATAAAAGAACTATAACTCCACGAGTAAACTCCAACGGAAGTTAGAAATTCAGATGGGTTGAACTGTTGCTTGGATGGCTACAAATCAGTATTCTTAAAGAATGTGGGTAATGGAGTCTGTGCAGGGTGGGGGGACACATATGTTGGAACTCTATCTTCATTTTGATTTTTTTGTGAAGCTGGTGGTGCCAGTGGGGGTCTCTGTATGACTTAAGTGAAGTGGGGAGCAGAGAGTCAGCAGCCTTGAGAAGGGAATCTATTGCTTTCTCTCCACCTCTGTGACATAGGAATAGCTGGGGATATCTAGGACTGTGGGCCTTGCTACTTGTAGGAAAGGAAAATAAGTCAGTTCTAGACCTTACCCACAATTTCCAGGTCCACCTCTGTCACCTTTTAGAAAACAATTTTAGGAGGATATGATCAGTAAAGTGAAAACATGTCTTATTTGAAAATTCTGAATAAGGAGAAAGAAAAAGACAGAGAAACATGTTAAAGAGAAAATATAGGGAGGGCAGAGCAAAAGCTCAGGGTAGGGTGCATGCCTTGCATGCGGCAACCCAGATTCGATCCCCAGCATCTCATTCTCCCAAACATTCCAAGAGTGATTACTAAGTGCTGAGTCATGAGTAACCCCTGAGCACTGCCTTGTGCAGCCCAAAAAACAAAGAGAGAGAGAGAGAAAATACAAAAATCAGAGTGAGAAAGCGAGTACACAAACAAACATGGGCTTCTCTAAAGATGGGGAGAGCCCCAGCGCATATCCCAGCATTAAAGTATGAAAGTATCAAAGTGCACATCTCAAGAGGAGAAATGTGTGATACATGTGCTCGGCATGTACTTGGCATGAACACATGGTCACAACTAGTACATGCTCTGAGGCGGCATATGGACATGCTCCCTTTGTTCCAAGTTGTCTTTTACAGGGTTTCCCCAACCTGCCCATGTGGGGCATTCTCCGTAGGTAAGAATCCATTGCTAGGATGGTTACTAAGGGAAGAGTTGTGACAGTTGATGGTCTTTGACCTTCCTTTCTTAGTTTTTGTTTCTCAGGAGCTTCTCTGCAGGTGGAGGGTCCCAGCAGGATTCAGTTCTCTCTGGGTCTGTTCAGGAAACAGTTAAAGGTCTTATCAAAGCTTCATTCTTGTGCCCACAAGGTGGGTCCTGATAGCCTGAGGACTATTTGGTTTTATTACTTTCAAGAACTCATTGTCATGAGGGATAGTTGGGGGGAGGCTTACCCTAACTGCCTGCCTACATTATTAGAATGTATCTAAATCTAAGTCTTCAGATTCCCTTATCTGTAGCATTTTTAATTTTAGGGGATTAAAACCCTAATTGTGGATAAATTTTAAGATACATGCTATGAGATATCTAAATTCCTAGGAACACCTATTATCACTTATGCAATCTTTTAGGTTCCCATATCTTCATGAGCTTATTTCTTGACATTCATATTGTTGCCATTGATCAATCCATCTATGTCTCTGCCTGAAACTCATGCCTAAAATATTGTACAATACAATTAATAAAGTTCTCTTCAGACAAACTAATTAGATTACTTAGGCACCAGCCTCAACAGGGTTTTTGATTGATATTACTTTAAATACATGCATACATGCAATATTGAGATTTCCCAATAAGACCAACATTCCCTCAATAAATATTTATTCAGAATCTAATATATGCCAGTAACTATTTTTGGCTCTGAAACAGAAATGATTACCAAAGTTCATGTTCATACAAAATGTTCACATTCTGGAGGATGAGTGGGAAAGAAGCACGATGAAGAGGCAAATACAAGAAAATGTAAAGACCATTCTAAATGATAAAAATTCTATGAAAAAATATAATTAATCCATTTAAATAGACCCAACCAAGAGAGAGTCTGTTCAATACTGTATACTCAGGAGTGACATTTCAGCTGAGACTAGGTCATAAAGTAACTAAAAAAATACCTAATAAGAACATTCTAGTTATAAATTACCTTGTCAGTTTCAAGAGATCAAAAAGAATCATGAGGAAATGTGTTGCAAGATGAGGAATTTCACCAGTGGTCAAAAATGAAATCTCATTGAGTTTTATAGACCATGGATAAAGTTACAAATGCTATTCTAAATATACTATCCAAATGATTTTGCAAGGGTTGTGTGTGTGTGTGTGTGTGTGTGTGTGTGTGTGTGTAAAGGAGAATGACTATTTTATATTTACTTGTCTATGTGGTTTTGTGGTAAGAATAAATTATGTATATGTATATGTATTGAGGGAAATGTGTCGCTGTGATCAGATGGAAGATAATGGGGCTCCGTATTATAACAGTGTAACTGAGGCTGATGAATATAGCATGTTTGGATGCAGAACCAAAGAGTTTTCTAGGGGTTGATTTTTCAGAGCAAGAGAGTCAACAAAAAGGAGTGGTTCAAATTCTTTAGACTGGAGAAATCTATTGAAAATTAGAAAAAGCAGAACACGTGGGTCCATCTGGAACTTTCTACTTATGATAGATAAGTGAGAACAAGAACCATCAGTTTGTTATCTGTTAAAGTCATTTTTCTGTGTGAGATTCCCAGGCAAAAGGCTGTAAGGACTTTTCTGGTAGAGTTAGAGAAAAATTTAAAGAATAGAGGAAGATTTGGAAGAAACAAGGAACAAGACAAGAAAGAAAACCTGACAGTGCTGTTCTGAAGCAGATAAAAAGAATGTGTTTTAGAAAGTTATGGTTGTTCAAGAGAATATAGGGCAGAGTAAAGGGTGGTCAAGGCAGAGACAGGCATTGGTCATTGATAATCTTTCCCACAGTAATGTGTGGAAATGACTGGGATTTAGCTGGACTTAAGGGAAGGGAAGATCAGGAAGAAATTACAGACTTTGATTAGTCATGGAAATTATGACCTACAAGGTCACTGGATCATTGTTCTGAGATAAATAAGATTCTGGTTACAACCTTCTTAATCAGTGAACAATGCATATACTCATGGGTGTTTCTGTTTTCAGAAAGCTTTTTTAGAAGGATTTGTTGATTTATTGTGTTGAGCTCCAAGTGCTCCAACACATACCCCAAATGAAATCTCTCTAATATACATTTTCATCAAAAAGTTCCTCTCTACTTTCTTACTGAGAGCAAGTCTAGAGAGTGCTTCAGTACAATGTGATTCTTGAGGTCATTTTATTTGGGTTAAAATCACCAAAGAAGTACAGACAAAAAGAAAAAGCATGACACCAACAGACCATAAACAAGACATTGACTTAGAATCTGAGAAATGGATGCAGGCAAGCGTCCTTGCCTAATCTGGTTCAGCCCCAAAATGGGTGACATACACTCAGAGTTCCTAAGACTCTGCACATGTCTAAACTACCTACATACATGCTGCAAGGATTGATTCAGGGTTAGAAGGAATATTCAGCAACTGGCTGTGTTGCAAATATGTGGAAAAATAGAAATAACCTTACACATAATAGCTGGTTTTCTGCAGAAGTATTTCCACAGAGTTTGGAATGAAAAGGGAAAATCTTGGGGGCTGGGGGGATAGTACAGTAGGTAGGGTGCTTGCCTTGAACCCTGGGGCTGAACCAGATTAGTTCCCTTCTGCATTTCACCTTGTCTCTTGAGTGCAGCTAAATGTAACCCCTGAGAGTAGAGCCAAGTAACACCACCACCTAGAACCAAAAAAGAAATGTAGAAAGAAAAAGAAAAAGAGAACAAAGAAAGAAAGAAAGAAAGAAAAAGAAAGAAAGAAGAAAGAGAGAAAGAAAGAAAGAAAGAAAGAAAGAAAGAAAGAAAGAAAGAAAGAAAGAAAGAAAGAAAGAAAGAAAGAAAGAAAGAAAGAAAGAAAAGGAAAAAAGAAAGAAAGGAAAAAAGAAAGAAAGAAAGGAAGGTAGGTCATAAAAGCAAAGGGGCATTTTATTGAACTTTTCTTTTGTAAATAATATGGTTGGAACTGCTGTGTGTTTTCAAGCAGATACCACACAAGGCGGGAGAATTTTTGTTTGTTTATTTGTTTGTTTGCTTGCTTGATTTGTTTCTGGACCCCATCCAGCACTGCTCAGGGGTTACTCCTGGTTCTAAACAGTCATCACTCCTGGAAGGCTTGGAGAATAATATGAAGTATCAGGGATTGAACCCAGACCAGTCACATGCAAGGCAAGTGCCTAACGTGCTGTCCTCTCTCTTTAAGTCAGGGGAACTTTTTTAAATTTATCTTAAAATTTATTCAGTTTTATTTGGTACACAGAGCTTACTTTTTTTATTTAATAAATCTTTATTTAAGCACCATAATTACAAGCATGTTTGTAGTTGGGTTTCAGTCATAAACAGAATACCCCCCCTTCACCAGTGCAAGTGATGAATTCCCACCACCAATGTCCCCCCTCCTGCCCCTGCCTGTATCGCGACAGGCATTCTACTTCTCTCATTCTTTAACATTGTCATGCTAGTTGTTAGTGTAGTTGTTTCCCTAACAGCATTCACCACTCTTTGTGGTGAGCTTCAAATTGAGAGCCAGTCCTTCAGGTCCTTCCAGCCCTTAACGCTATTGTCTCTGATATTTATTACAGTAATGTCTTTAATTTTTCTTAAAACACATAGATGAGTGATAATATTCTGTGTCTATCTGTCTCCTGACTTATTCCACTCAGCATAATAGATTCCATGTACATCCATGTATAGAAAAATTTCATGACTTCATCTTTCCTGACAGCTGCATAATAATTTATTGTATATATGTACCACAGTTTCTTTAGTCATTCATTTGTTGAAGGGTATCTTGGTTGTTTCCAGAGTCTGGCTATTGTAAATAGCACTGCAATAGGTGTGAGGAAGGGATTTTTGTATTGTATTTTTGTGTTCCTAGGATATATCCGTAGGAGTGGAATAGCTGGGTCAAATGGGAGCTCAATGTCCAGTTTTTTTGAGGAATCTCCATATTGTTTTCCATAAAGGTTGGACTAGATGGCATTCCCACCAGTGGTGAATAAGAGTTTCTTTCTCCCCACATCTCCGCCAGCACTAATTCTTGTTCTTTGTGAAGTGTGCCAGTCTCTGTGGTTTGAGATGGTACCTCAGTGTAGTTTTGATTTGCATCTCCCTGATGACTAGTGACGTGGAGCATTTTTTCATGTGTCTTTTAACCATTTGTATTTCTTCTTTGAGGAACTGTCTATTAATTTCTTCGCCCCATTTTTGATGGGGTTATATATTTTTTTCTTATTAAGTTCTGTCAGCACCTTGTATTTTTTTTCTAAGCAATATATTTTTTTTAATTTTTATTGTGACCAAAGTGCATTACAAATCTTTCACTGCATCATTTATGGTACATAGTGACAATGAATGAGGGGCATTCCTACCAGCTGTCCTCCCTCCGTCTCTGTTCCCAGTATGCATCCCATATCTCCCTTCTCTACCCCTCAGTATGCTAGTGCAACTGGTCTCCACTTTACAGCTTGTTGTAGATTGAGCATCTATTCCACCATCATTGGAGATAAAAAGGATAAGAAAAAGGGGAGAAAAATATTTGGTGACAACTACCAAAAAAAGGAAGAAGAGAGAGAAAAAAAAGAAAAGAAAAATGGAAGAAAAAAGGAAAAAAATGGACCCAGCAAATAAAAATAAAAAAATCTCTAAATAATAACCACAAGAGTGAAAAAGAACGAGAAAAGTGGAAGAAAAAAGAGAAGAAAAATAAAGTCAAAAACTAACAAATCAAAACAAAACAAGAAAAAGTATGGGTGCTGGAGTGGTAGGGTTTGGCGTTCCCCCCACTTTTTTTTTTTTTTTTTTTTGCATAGGCACAGTAAGCGTTGGGGAAGAAAGGGAATTCCCGTGACCTAAGAGATTCAGGGTTTCTCCATCCTTGAAGCATACCATCATGGGATCAAACCCTGGCTCCATATATACTCATTACCCCATCCCAAAGGCTTTTTTGTGATGCCAGGAAAGTTTCCTCTTGGTTGTGTGTGAGAAAATCAAGCCACTGTAGCTAGCAATCTTGGTATTTGCGCAGGTTATAGGTCAGGGTCTAGGATAGAGTCTCTAGGTTCTAGAGGTTCCTATCCATCGTTGTTGTGGTGTTCAGTCTTCTGTAGCACTTCTCCCTGTTTTCGTTCAGTCCCTAAGTTGAAGCCTAGGATATTATGGATCCAAAGGTTCTGCTCAGTCTCTGTTGTCCAAGTTGGACCTCTGCAATAAGACATCTTGTTGTTGTTATTGCTTTTTATGTGTCCTGGACTACAGCCTAGAGTAGGGTTTTCCTTATTAGTACCTTGGGTATAGTCACGGTTGTCAAAGTCAAAGTTGTCAAAGTCAGTTTTCTGTTGTTGGTGCTCTTATTTTTCACAGTTCAAAGGATGATATCTCTTCTGATTTCCATTTAGTGTTAGGTGATGTGATAGGACAGCCTGGTCTTAGGTCAAGTTTTCCATTCCTAGTTGTCATATCAAAACTGGCACAAGTTGGTGCCAGAGTAGTGTTATAAATCTCCCAATGGAGCTTAGTTCCTGGTGGTGTTGCTCGGAGCTGTATCATTTCTACTTCGGGGATCTGAGGTTTCGGATTGGACTAACACTGTCCAATCTCCTGGGGACTGATTGTATCCACATGACACATGTTCAGGATGAGAGGCACCCTTCTGCTATAAAAAGTGAGTTCTTATTCCTAGAAGATAAGATCTTGTTTCTGTGTCTATGGTATCCCCTTTTTTTACTGTGCCCATACAAAAACGTATGGTGTAATACTGTGTTGCTGGTGCTATTCTGGGTAAGGATGACAGGCTGCACACACAGTCTCTGTCGTCTGGTTTTGTTCTGAGCTTTTATCCCAGTCAAGGCTTTTTGTACCAAGCAGCACCAAAAATGGTAAGGAAAGGGAAAAAATGTATATATTAAAATAGAAAAAATAAATAAAACTGAGTTAAAAAGAAAAGGTATTTGAATAAAACAAGTGGTGGAGGAGGCTACTTGTATATTTAGGAATACACATCTTTTTTTTTTTTTTTAGGAATACACATCTTAAGATGTATGTATTGTTATACAGGTATTGAGCTTCCATAGGCAATATAAATCCCAATTAAGTCTATTGATATATTCTTGTGGGGAGTAAAAGTCAAGGTACTTTTCGATTCACGGGCCTTGGAATTGAGTTTGAGAAATGCTTTGCTGCATTACGAGACCATATAGTGTCTTTGATCTGGGAGTTTTGCTGAGGCCAATTCCTGTATCGTGCAACAGTCCACAATTTGGTGGGGGTGAGAGGGGCCATCAAGCATGAGTCAGCATGCGTGCTGGTTGTAGTTCTTTGCCGATGCATGAAAACGGAGACCCAGAGGGTGTCTTTCACTGAGGAGCTGGAAGGTGGTCTGTTGGGGCAGGAGGTCAATCTTGGTGCCTACCGAGTTAGGAACTGAGGGTAAAGAGGGTTAAATTGGGGAAGATAACGGATCAGGATTGGGCTATGAGGGGATAGAAGAGACACAGGGGTAGGGGAGAGGCAATAAATGACAGGGGCTATATTATATATATATTATATATATATATATATATATATATATATATATATATGAATTGTTTGTGATTTCGGCTTGGAGTCAGTATGGAAAGTTACGTCCATAAAAACTGACTTTAAAGATCTATTTGAGTGCTATCATCCAAATCTTTGGTATTACGTTTCCTTTCCTAAACCGTCTAGAATGAAGAACATTTTTAGATGATGCTTAAAAAGCATATTTGTTGCATGGGCGCATTTGCGCCCACGTGGTTATAAAAATGAGTATTAGTAAGATGCCCGCTGCAGGGCGTCCAGTATGAATATAGGAGGAGTTTCCCTCCTCCCCCCAGAGCTCAGTTGCCAAACCTGTCCCCGAAGACCAGTTTGGCATGGAGGTATCTCCGTCTCCTGTACTAAGTGGTCAGCCCAAAAGGCCATTGGCCAGCTGTCTGCCCAGATTCCCAGCCATACCCGTAGGAGAGGAGCAGGAATCCTGGCATGTGGGATCGTCTAGGTCCAGCTGCAGCCTTTCTCTCCTGTATGAAAAAGCATGGGGGAGGAGTTTGCCTCCTCCCCATTCCCCAGAGCTCAGATGCCAGACCTGGCCTTGAAAGCTAGCTTGGTGTTGGGGGCTCTCAGTCTCCAGGACTAACTGGTCAGTCCTGGAGGCCTTTGGCCAGCTGTCTGTCCAGATTCCCAGCCATGCCAGTAGAAGAGGAGCAGTAATCCTGGCATGTGGGATCTTTTGGGTCCAGCTGCAACCTTCCTCTCCAGTTTGAAAAAGCATGGGATTGAAATTTCCCTCTTCCCCCCTCCCCTCAGAGCCCAGTTGCCAAACCTGGCCCCAAAGACCAGTTTGGCATGGGGGGATCTCCATCTCCTGGGCTAAGTGGTCAGCCCAGAAGGCCATTGGCCAGATGTCTGCCCAGATTCCCAGCCATACCCGTAGGAGAAGAGCAGGAATCCTGGCATGTGGGATCGTCTGGGTCCAGCTGCAGCACCTTGTATATTTTTGATATTAGTCCCTTGTCTGATGGGTATTGGGTGAATAGTTTCTCCCATTCTGTGGGTGACTTTTGTATACTGGGCTCTATTTTTCTTTGAGGTGCAGAAGCTTCTTAGCTTAAAACAGTCCCATCTGTTTATCTCTGCTTCCACTTGTTTGAAGAGTGCTGTTTCCTCCTTGAAGATGCCATTAGTCTCAATGTCATATAGTGTTTTACCTACGTGTTATTCTATATACTTTATGGTTTCAGGCCTTATATCAAGGTCTTTAATCCATTTGGATTTTATATCTGTGCATAGTGTTAGATAAGGGTCTGAGCTTGCTTTTTTGCAAGTGGCTAACCAGTTGTACCAACACCACTTGTTGAAGAATCTTTTCTTGCTCTATTTTGAATTTCTTGCCCCTTTATCAAAGATTAGTTGATTTGTATGTCTGGAGAACATTCTCTGAATACTCAAGCTTATTCCACTGACCTGAGGATCTTTCTTTATTCCAATATCATGCTGTTTTGATAACTATTGATTTGTAGTACAATTTAAAATTGGGGGAAGTAATGCCTCCCATATTCTTTTTCCCAAGTATTGCTTTAGCTATTCATGTGTGTTTATTGTTCCAAATGAATTTTAGAAGTGTGTGATCAACTTCTTTGAAAAATGTCATGGGTATCTTTAGAGAGGTTGCATTAAATCTATACAATACTTTGAGGAGTATTGCCATTTTAATTATATTAATCCTGCCAATCCATGAGCAGGGTATGTGTCTCCATTTTCTTGTGTCCTCTCTTATTTTCTGAAGCAGACTTTTGTAGTGTTTTTGTATAGGTCCTTCCCCTCTTTAGGTAAGTTGACCCCGAGATATTTGAGTTTGTGGGGCACTAATGTGAATGGGATTGATTTTTTAATGTCCATTTCTTCTCTATCATTCTTAGTGTATAAGCAGGCCATTAACTTTTGCATGTTCATTTTGAAGCCTGCCACTTTGTTATATGAATCTATTGTTTCTAGAAGCTTTTTGGTAGAGTATTTAGGGTTTCTAAGTAGAGTATCGTGTCATTTGCAAACAGTGAGAACTTGACTTCTTCCTTTTTTATCTGGATGCCTTTTGTATCTTTTTCTTGTCTAATTGCTATGGCAAGTACTTCCAGCATTATGTTGAATAGGAATTGTGAGAGAGGATAGCCTTGTCTTGTACCAGAGTTTAGGGGAAATGCTTTTAGTTTATCTCCATTGATAATAATATTTGCCATTAGCTTGTGGTAGATGGCCTTGGCTATACTGAGAAAAATTCCTTTCATTCCCATTTTGCTGAGAGTTTTTTTTTTTAATCAAGAATGGGTGTTGGACCTTATTGGATACTTTCTCTGCATCTATTAATATGATTATAAAATTTTGTTTTTATTTTTTGATATGGTGTATTATGTTGTTTGATTTATGGATGTTAAATCATCCTTGCACATTTGGGATGAAACCTACTTGGTTGTGGTGAATGACCTTCTTGATGATGCATTGAAATCTATTTGTCAAAATTTTGTTGAGGATCTTTGCATTTGTGTTCATCAGGGATATTGGTCTGTAATTTTCTTTTTTGGCAGCATCTCTGTCTGGTTTTGGTACCAAGGTGATGTTAGCTTCATAGAAACTATTTGGAAGTGTTCCTGTTTTTTCAATTTTATGAAAGAGCTTTAAAAGGATTGGTAAAAGTTCTTCTTAAAAGATTTGAAAGAATTCATTATTGAACCCACATAGGCCTGAGCTTTTGTTTTTTTGGGATTTTAGACCACCATTTTAATTTCCCCAATAGTAATGGGGCTGTTTAGATATGCTACCTCATCCTTAGTTAGCCATGGAAGGTTATAAGCGTCCAAGAATTTGTCCATTTCTGCCAAGTCCTCATGTTTTGTGGCATAGAGTTTCTCAAAGTAGTCTCTGATTACTCTTTGAATCTCTGCAATGTCTGTAGTGATCTCCCCCTTTTCATTTCTAATCCAGTTAATCATGTTTCTCTCTCTCAATTTCTTTGTGAGTTTTGTCAGTGGTTTATCAATCTTGTTTATGTTTTCAAAGAACCAACTTTTGCTTTAGCTGATCTTTCGAATTGTTTTCTGGATTTCCACTTCATTTATTTCTGCTCTAAGCTTTATTATTTCCTCTGCCTACCTATTTTTGGTGCCATTTGTTGATCATTTTGTAATTTTACAAGATACAGCACAAGTCAGCTGGTTCCACCCTTTGTGGGCAGGTCAACTCACCTCCAAGGAAGGGGAGCCCTCAGGGAAGAAAGCCACACAGGATCAAGTCTTAGGCTGGAGCAAGCAGAGAAAAGTCCAAAGATGTCTGCTGTGCTTCAGAGACACCCACCGAGCTTACTTGTGGCTCTTCACTCAGAGATCACTTTCAGCAGTGTTCCAGAAACTAGAAACAGAGTCAGGATCAAACCAGAGAGTTGGGCAAATGCAAGGCAAGCCACCTCTGTGCCGTTTTTAGCCTTTTGGTTTTGTTTGGTTTGGAGCTCATATTCAAAGGCAACTCATGATTTGTCTCGGTACTCAGGTCTCATTATTTGTGGGTCTCAGGGGACCACAGGGGAAGTCTTCTTTCCTCTGAGCCATCTCCCCTTCCAGTCTGATGCAAAAGGTAGATTCCATTAAAGCAAGAATGGCTGTTGAAAAGGGGTAGTGCTGACTCCATCATGGACTACATGCCTAGCATAGTTTTGCTTTTGTGATGCTCTCTTATACCTTTTAACCATTTTGTTCACAAAATCCTTGTTTAATTCTTACAAAATTAATTCCTAGATATGCTGTAATGTTTGGCGCTTTTTTAGATGAGGTTTCCTTATGACTGTGCCTTTTCACCACTTACTACTGGTATAAAAACATTATTAATTTTTGTATATTTCTTTTATAACTGGTCAGTTTTTAGAACTCTTGGAACACTTTAATATTAATTTTTTTGCATTTCATTTTTGCATTAGATTGTTTGTAGGAAATCATAGCTTTTATTTCTTCATTCTCCCTCAGTGTTTAGTTAAAAGCTCTAGTTAAATAACTCTTCTCTAAATTTGAATTTAGGGAATGACCTCTGTATTTCAAAACTTTATATGAGATTTGCATTTGCTAGAAGATTTTAGGAGTGGTATGTAGAAAGTTTCAATTTTCTTGTTTGCCTAAAAAATTTTTCCCTCTACGCATTATGAATGGTTGCTAGTTTTAACAAAAGCTAATTTGGCAGCTGACAATATTATTACATGATTTCCCCCTTTCTATTTTAATTAAATGATTTATTGTTTGTAGATCTTCTATAGATAAAATCTGGTAGGTCTGGCACAAGTCTCACTTGGATTTGGTGCAATTTTAATGTGTGACTGAATTTCAGATTATTAATGTTTTATATCATAATGTAAGAAAATGGATCTGAAATTATTTTGGCATTTTTCTCGAATTGAATTTCTTATTGGGTGGCAGTCTGCTTATTAAAATAAAATGGGAGAGTTTCAGATTGTTTTCTCCCTGAGATTTGCATGGTCATCTGTGCCCTTGGGTCTCTGGCTGGCTTCTCAGGCTTCTTCTCTTAACAACCTCCCCCCTTCACTGTGGATCTAGCTGTCACTTTTAGAGATGCCTTTGCCAACCCCTTCTGTGTATCTCACTGCTCCTAGTTGTCATTTCCTATTTGCAACTACTGTTTCAATTATTTATTTTTTTGAATTTAGAATTTTAGTTGGAGAACATTAGGACTCTTTTCTTGGGGCACTGTTGAAAATCTTTTCTTGTTTTATATATATCACTTCCCTCTATAATTCCATTTGCCCAAGGCCATCCCCCATGAAGAATTATCCAAATATATTTTATATGCATCCTCTTAGATCTCAGGATATAATGACATCTTTTCCATAACAGGAGTGGTGCATGCTATACAGTTCAGATCTTTTTTTCTTCTTCTCTAAGCATTCAAAATAGTTCCCTTGCTGGTCTAACTTATGACATCCCTCAGAACTCAGTGTGACATAACCATGTAATTTTCCTTGTATACCATTGCAGTGTGAATCCTTGCTCTGTTCTCTGGAATCACTCCCGGTGGTGTGGAAGGACTACATGGGAATCTGGGAATTGAACCTGGTTTGTTCACATATAAGGCAAGCACCCAACCAGCTATGCCAGGGGTGGCGAACAAGTTCTACACAAAGAGCCAAAATTTTAAACTGTGAGAGTCAGAGAGCCACACCACGCAGTGACCTGCCAAAACAGAGAAACACTCACACAAAAGCATATAATTTTAACAATAATATATTAAACACATATTGCATTTTGCCATTTTGAGTGAGGGTAAAAATCCTGCAATGATGATGAGGGTGTGCTGCGTCCTCCACACTCAGAACTAACAGCAAGATGTGACACAACATGTGACACACGGGTCCCCCACTTGCTGGCCGGTGCAGTTGTTTCCAAGGGATGGGAGACTGGGAGGTGGAATGACACAGCCTGGGGGCGGGACTACGCGCTCAGAGATCTCTCCTCAGAGGTCCCTCCTCAGAAGCAGCAAAACAAAATCCAAACTTGGCAAAGAGCCACAGCATACAAAATCATGATAAGAGGCAAAGAGCCGCATTCATTTTGGCCGGGAGCCGCATGTGGCTCGAGAGCCGCGTGTTCGCCACCCCTGTGCTATGCTATCTCTCTGGTTCCCAGGTTGAACATCTTTAATGTTCTCTGAGTAGGCTTACCTACTCTACACCTCTAATCTCCATCACTTTCTCTAGGTGCCTCCACAAAGAACATCTCAGTCTGCATCCCTGTCTGTTGATCCTGGGGTGTCCTCAACACTTCCTTCATTCAACATTTCTCTCAGACTTTGTATTCAAGAAGCCTGCCAAGTGGTTAGGAATTTATTTTAAAATGTTCTTGGAAAATTTTGGGGGTTGTATAATATTATATATTATATACGGTGATGCTCAGGGATTAATCCTGCTTCTCTGTTCCACCTTGGTGGTCCTCCAAAGATTATATGGAATTGAACTGATGTCAGCCATATGCAAAGCAAATGCCTTAACTACTATGCTCTCTATGGTCCTACTGAAAAGTTATTTAATAAATCAAAGTGTTTTTTTTTTTTTTTTTTGGTTTTTGGGTCACACCCAGCGGTGCTCAGGGGTTACTCCTGGCTGTCTGCTCAGAAATAGCTCCTGGCAGGCACGGGGGACCATATGAGACACCGGGATTTGAACCAACCACCTTTGGTCCTGGATCGGCTGCTTGCAAGGCAAACGCCGCTGTGCTATAGCTCCAGGCCCAATCAAAGTGTTTCTTTTTAGGTTCCAGAGAAATGCCTTAGAAGACCGGAGTATATATAGGCTCTGTATGCAAGAGCCACAGACTTGATGCATGGTCCTATATGATTTACCACTGAGACTCACTGCTTGTGTACTACTGTGGTACCTTAAGTATTACATTAGATTAGCCCTTGAGCAATACCAAGTATCAGCCAAGAAATAAACACAAATATAAAAATAAAATGTTTATCTTTACATTCTTGCAAGTTCTGGATGATTCTCCTTTACATTCCATATTCAACTTTTTTGCCTATCTCTGCAATGGGGTGTTCTTTTTTCCTAGTTTGCATCCTTGAATATTCTAAATACTTGATTTAGTCACTTCCAGATTTTTTCATATATCACTCTTGCAATTCTATCCATCACAATCTCTGTAGAGGCCAATTCTAATTTTTGATGTGATTAGATTCATATGATAGTGTTTAACATGTTAGACTTTTTGGAACTCTTTCTCTGCCTTGGGTCACAAAGATATTCCCCCATATTTTCTGGTACTAAAATTTCACTTCCTCATCTCTCCTATGTCTTTTATTGAAGGTGAAGATAAGTAGGTAAGTTTTACTTTTCCCTATATCATAAGCTAGCTTTTATAATGTGGTTTTTCTGTCCCCCATTGATCTCAGTTATGATCTTCACTGGAATGTCAAGCTCTGTAGCAGACTTCAGCAATGAGAAGACAATTAAATCTAAGCCAAAACCACAGGCTAGAGGCAAGAGGCAACTTGGATGTCTTTTCCAGTTCAGCCTCTTCCTCCATTATCTCCCCACCTGATTTTGTGCTTGGATTCCCATCTTCCCATACCCATTATACTACTCACGTTCTAGGGTTTTCTTGGGATCTTTGAACCAGTGCTCAGGCAGATCAGAGGGCCACTCCACCACCCCTACATGCCCCCCCTCTATTCTTAGTTAACTAGGTGGGAAAGACCTGGGAATGTGGTGCTGGGACGACCCACAGTGCTTGGAGACTATCAGGGGTACACTTGGTGATAATGGAAACCATATGTCCTGGGAATCAAAGCATGCCATAACACCTGTTCTCTGTTTCCAAAGTAGTAGTGAGTTTTATTGGAACTTGATCACATCTTTGCCATCCTCTGTGTTCTGTGGCTGATGCTAGGAATAGAGATCAGAAGGCTAAGGAAGCGTGTTATATTTTTGTCATTTTTTTTATTGATTGGAGGTCTGTGATGTACAATACGCTTACTTGTTTTCCCATGCACACAATTCCAACAGCATACCCATCATCAGTGTACCAATGACCCTCCCCAAAGGAAATCCCAAGGACTCCTTTCAACCCCCTGCACCCATACATCAACTCAGTAGTGTGGATTAGTTTTCCCAGTATTGCCTTTGAGCTGTTGTTGTTACCTTGCTGTGCATCTTTAGGCCCCATTCTGTAATCTATTCCCTTCTTTATAACTGGCTCCACTCAGCATGATTTCCTTTAGTTCCATCCATGTTCCAGGAAATTGCATTTTTTCTTTATCATAGCTGCATAATATTCTATTGTATATACCACAATCCTTTGATCAATTCATCTGAAGTTGGGCACTTGGGTTGTTTGCATGTTTTATATATTGTACTAAGTGCAGCAATAAACATAGACATACAAATATTCTTTTGAATAAATATTTTTGTGTTTTGAGGATAGAAGTGGTATTTTTTGTGGTATTTTTGGCTCACACCCGGCAGTGCTCAGGGGTTACTCCTGGCTCTATGCTCAGAAATCACTCCTGGCAGGCTGGAGGACCATATGGGATGCCGGGATTCGAACCACTGTCCTTCTGCATGCAAGGCAAAAACGCCTCACATCCATGCTATCTCTCTGGCCCCAGATATAAGTGGTATTGCTGGGACATTTGGGAGTTCTATTTCTAACTTTTTTGAGAGGCCACCATATTGCTTTCCATATAAGCTGAACTAGTCATCATTCCCCCCCCCCCCCAACAGTGGGAGAACTTTCTTTTCTCATCACAACTACATCAACACTGGCTGTTTCCAGACTTTTGGATATGTGCCATTCTCACAGGCACAACAAGATATCTCACATTATTATGATTTTTCATTTTCCTACTCATGAGTGATAATGAACACTTTTTCATATGACTGTTAGCCATCCATATGTCTTCTTGGGAAAGTGTCTGTTCATCTCTGCACCCTATTGTGGATGGGGTCCTTGGATTCTGTTGTTGTTGTGTGTTGTGAGTGCTTTATAGTTCTTTAGCTAAGATATTCTGTGCAATGATAACTCCTGTTCAGTAGGTTGGCTTTTTATTCTAATTTGAGATTAGTGAGATATTTAGATAAGGAGCACCTTAACTAAATTCCATCTGCCACCCAAATCTTGAGAGCTCTGGGTTCAAAGTCATGGTGGTTGGCTTTATAGACTGCAACTTTCAGTTTACCACCACCACCACCACCACCACCACCACCACCACCACCACCACCACCACTACCACCACCACCACCACCACCACCACCACCACCACAGATTCCTGCAGCTTGTTGGTGCAGGCACTATCCCTTCCCCCAGGTTATGCAGCTGAATCATAATCTCATCTTTTAGCCCACCACTTATCCCAACTCTCTTCTTCCATTGGCTGTGCATGCATTTCTAGCACAGTCTGGTCTCCTTGGTTCCCATGCTGGGCTGGTAAGTCAATGCTTTACAGATGACTGGGCATCTGCTGCTCTGTACACATTCCTTTGGCCAGATTCTCCTGTCATATCTGACCGCTGGGTCTTCACTCTTCTCCTTCCAGAAATACTGATTCTAGCTGGTCTCTGGTGCTCAACATCTTTGCTTCCTTCCTTCCTTCCTCAGTCAAGGAGAGACACCCCACCTCATTAACTTTAGGAAGGTAGGGGTTTGTGGAACCCATCTGGTCAATTGCCTTTAATTTTTTCTTTCACTTGTCTATTTCCTGTCTCAGCCTATTAACATGAAAACTCCTTCCCCAGGCTGTCCCCTGTGTTGCCAGCTCACTACTCATTCTGGTGTAGAACTTTGATGTTCACCGAAGTTCATATTGTCTGGATTTGGGCAGAAGCCTTAAAGACATGGTCATTTGTGAACTTAAGCTACAAAATAATCCTCCCTGATGCCATATTGTTTTTCCTTTCTACTCACTGAAAGCACAGCCACCATGACATACAGCTTTGGTTTTCTGGGGAAAAGTGACCATCCCATGAAAAGTGGGCCCCCACCAGGTGGATGCCATTTCAGGGTCTGCTGGGAATGTGCTGTGTGATGGTGGGCAGGGAATTCCTTCTCTGTTGGAGAATTCATGCCAATTCATGTTTAGGAATTTACAGGAAAAATAGGAATTTCTTATCCCCCAGAGGCTCCACCGCTCTTAAGGCAGTATTAGATGAGTGTCAGCTACAAATACTGCTTCCTTATCCAGGGTTCCAGCAGGGCCTTGTGAAAAGACAGCTCTGCACAGGCCTGTGTCCCTTCTAGGAACTGGGATGCATTAGAAATGGGGCTCTAAAGAGAAGCAAGTAAAAGCAGTATGTGGTGACTTTGGGTTGCTCCATCACTGGGTTTAGTTCCCATCACCCCTGATTTGACTCTGGCTACACTGAAGTTGAATCACAGATGTTTGTATCACACTGACATGGGCATTGAACATTGGACCCCATAGTTCAAGGTTCAGGTTTACATAGTCAAGAGAGTGTGGCATGGAATTGAGTAGAAGGAAAATGACACCCAAATGGGTCCGAGTAGGCATCCTTATGGTGAAGAGACATGCTGCGCTCAAATTTGCGCTCTTCTGTGTACATGCCTTAAAGCGATCATTCAATTAGCAAATTTAGAACAAAGCAGCAAACATCGTGGCTGGGTGACACTGGTGCAGAGTGAAGGTCCCTGGGGTTTTGTTCCTGCTCATCTTCACAATCTCAGGGGCTGCAGCTTCAGGTACCACTGAAGAGCTGATGAGGCACTGAAGATCGAAATGAAAAGTGGAGCCAGGTTTCTTGCACAAAGAATTCAGCTAACACCCGAGACGGGCCGAAGCAAAATGTTAAATGGGGAAGCGTGTAATTGAAATGTCAAAATAGTGAATCAAATGAAAACATGGGTGGAAATTATTTTTTAGTTGGTCTGTAGTTTAGGCTTGTCATAGTGGCCTTTCTGTAGAAGATACTTCCTCCTGCAAATTCCGTGAGAGGTGGCTGGGAAGAAATCCACTCATTCACAGCAGGCAGGATCGTCTGAAACACTACAGGGCATGGAGTATCACAGAGCCCAGGATGCATGCCCACTAAGCTCTGTGTTCTCCCAGTTCAGGTGGGAAGATCCCAATGTCAAATTCTCCCTCAAGAACAAACCCTCATATATCCCCAGGGGGAATGGAATCTGAGATAAGAGGTTGACAAAAGACATTCCTGTCAGATTACCCAACTCCCCTCCAAACCTGACCCCCACACATTTAGAATTCCAGAATACAGCACAGGAGGGGCGGGTGGTCTTGAATTCTGTCCTTTCACCTCTACTCCCCTAACCTAACAGATTTGCCCCTTTTTTAAATAAAGGCAAACCAAAACCCAATCTATAATTATCATTACTAATTCCACTTAATTAGTCACAAGCCAGCAGCCAAATTGGCTTTCTCATAATTATCTGATAAGCAGTAAGCACATCTCATAGATTATAATTAACACTACTTAATTAAAATCTAATATACATACACCCTTTTCTCAAAATATATCTAATTGGGTTCATAACAGCAGCAGATAGCAAATATCCGATTTAGTTACCCCTTTGTTAGGTTTTCCAGTTCTCATTTTCACTTAGTTCTTTCATCCCCCCTCACCCCACCCCTTGCGAAAACAGAGGGTGAATCTATCAGAAACATTTGCCGATGTTGCCTTAAGACAGTGATAGATCTTCTCTCCGGGGACAGAGGGAGATACTGTCCCCTCCTCTCTAGAAAAGAGGCTTTTAAAGAAATGCCTGATTCTGAGATGCCTGAGGCCTGTATTTACATCATACAGCAAATAGAGTACTTGCCTTACACCTGGAACACCTGGATTCAATCTGCAGCATCCAATAAAGGCAACTGATCACCACCAGAAGTGATTCCTGAGTGTAAAGCCAAAAGTGAGCCCTGGGCACCACCAGGTATGGCCCCAAAACAAACAGAAAGAAATTCCTCACTAAAATACCATGGGTATGAATGCAGAAATAACTCATAACTATCAGAGAGCAAAGTGGACAAGTAAAAGAATCCTAAAGTGCTGGTAGGAGGAACACTGCATTATCATAAGCTACAGTGTGAATTATTCATCCTCATTAAGTATAGACAAGCAGAGGAAGCACAGGTGAGCTGGAAGTGGAAAAACTGGCAGACATTCTGTTATCACACACCTGTACACTGACTCCTGCTCCCTGCCTGAAATCCCAGCTCCCACTCCACAACTCTCCATCTCTCATCATGGGCATGGTCTCTGCAGCTCTACTCTGGGCATGAAAATCAGCTTCAGGGTCCCCACCACACTCTGGAGAATGACACATGCTTAATGGTGGCTGATCTTTACACCTCCTAGAGCTGGCCAGTGCGAGCCACAGGTGAGATGCTCTTTGCCCAGGACATGCTGGCTGGAGTGACATGCTTTGTGATGACCACCAGTTCCCCCAGAGACAGTTCAGAGAGGACGAAGAGGACAAAAGAATATGGCTATTCCATGTCCTTTCCAATCAGCTTCTATGCTGAGCAGAAAGCCAACAGCCCTGAGGACAAGAGCGGGCAGGAGAGCAACTAGGAGAGAAAAGAACCGAAGTCTCGACAGCACAAGTGTCTCAGAGGCTTTTTGGGCACTTCATGTGCATTTGTATGGAAAAGTGTCTCTCCATCTTGGGAACCTGTGGCCCTCCTCTGCCTCTCATTCCTTAATGATCCCAAGAGGAAGGGCATCTGTACATGGTTTTCATATTGCTGCCTAGATGCCAGGGGTTTGACCTTCCAGCTAACAACAGGAGAGTCAGGAGTTGCTGTTGTGGTGGGGAAGAGAACAGCACCATGCTTTCCTCCTTCCTTCCTTCCTTCTTTCCTTCCTTCCTTCCTTCCTTCCTTCCTTCCTTCCTTCCTTCCTTCCTTCCTTCCTTCCTTCCTTCCTTCCTTCCTTCCTTTTTTCCTTCCTTCCTTCCTTCCTTTTTTTCCTTCCTTCCTTCCTTCCTTCCTTCCTTCCTTCCTTCCTTCCTTCCTTCCTTCCTTCCTTCCTTCCTTCCTTCCTTCCTTCCTTCCCTTCCTTTCCTTCCATCCCTTCCTCCCTCCCTCCCTCCTTCCTTCTTTTTTCTCTTTGGTGGTGCTGAGGGTGTACTGTAGGTCTGACTTAGGGGTCAATCCTGGGACTCAGAGGGCCGCATGTGGTGCCTGGATTGAACCCAGGTTTCAGCTGCATGCAGGACAAATGCCTTTATCCCTGTGCTCTCTCATCAACAACATCCACCCCAGCTTCCCTTCTGGGTGTCCTAGGTGTTCCTTACCTCTGTCTCTCATAACAGACCTTATGAGTGCCAAGCCAGCTATGCCCTGGATGGTCTGGGTCCCTAAAGTCAAGCCCTGGCTGTCTTGGTGGGTGACAGCTTGCCCACCCCTTTCACAGACTCTTCCTCAGCAAGTCCTGGATTCTTGCTAATGAAGAACTGCATGCTGGTCTTCTGAGGTCTCTCCTACTGTGGGGGAATAAAAACAGGCAAATTCACTACCAATTATATCTGCACAGGGGATAGATTTGTAACCTCAGGCTTGAGGTCGATCACATTTTCGTGACTAGATTTCTCTTGGGAAGTTCTTTTAGGGTGAGGAAAATTGAACTAGCCAACAACAATTTGGGGAGGGGGGAATCTTCTTATAACTTGCCTGGGATTTCTACTCTACCCCCCTTTATCTTTTTTTTTTTTTTTTTGTGGGTGGGGAGGGGCATACCTAAAAGTGTTTTTACTCCTGCCTCTTCACAAATCCTTTTGTCAGGACTATGCTGGGGATCAAACCCTGGTCTGCTGTATGCAAGGCAAGTGCCTTCCCACTGTGCTTCCTCTAATCCCTCTCTCTTCTTCCACATTTGGCCAATAGGATGACATTTAGCAATTCAAACTGCATCAGAAGAAAAAGAAAGATGCTGAGCAACATGGTGTCTCTATTTTGAAGTGGGCAGCACTAAATGCTTGGGGGTGATGGCAACAAATACCTTCCTGAGTTTGGAAGATCCAACACCATTTTCTTCTTTACCTTCAGTTTCCTGTTTGCTTTGCCAGGCCATTGGGAGTGGCATGTCTATGAATGTGCTGAACCTCTGTCTAGGTTAAGACATTGCTTGGTGGTTCTTAGTAGCTTTTTAGGCTAAATTTCATTCATTCTCTTTTCACCAGGACTCAGGGAACAAATAAAACTGATCCAGCACATTGACTTGATACTACACAGGCCATAGTCTTCACAGTCTGGCCTTCCCTTTTTCTCAGCCAGGAGGGTTCACTGGGGGTTCAGTATCTTGGCTGAAGGCATTTATATCCTGTGGTAATGACCTCAGGGGGCATACTTTGCTTCTCCTGTTATTTTCACTGAATCTCCCCAGCCACCTAATCCCCGCTCCATGCTGGGCTTTCTGTGACACATGGGGCTTGAATAAATTATATTTTCAAAGGTTAAGACTGGATTTCAGCAGTCAATGCTCCTGCTGATGTCTCTGTTATTTTCTGAACCAACGACAAAGAGCCGAGCTGCTGAGTTGATGATGCAAGACCAGAATCTTTTCTCCCACGTGACACTTGGGGGGTGGGGGTGGGGTATAGAATTTATAAAAGGAAGGGAAGATTAGCTGGAGAGGAGGCTCTGAGGGGTCCCTTGCATTGCGTGTATGAAGCTCTGGGGTCCATCCCTGGCACTGCAAAAACAAAGAAGGAGCCAGATAATACTTAACTCAAATACTACTGGAGTTAACGCTCTTGCTTTGCCCATAACTCATCTGAATTTTATCCCTGGCGCTCCCTCTGGCTCCCTAAGCACTGCTGGAGTGATCCTTGAGCACAAAACCAGGAGCAAGCCCTGAATGAAGCAGAGTGTGACCCCAAAGCTTAAAGGAACCAAAACAGGTTGCAAAAAGCCAGAGAAAGTCAGGGCCTCTGATGCTCAGAGCCTCTTGGATTTGTGACTCTGGGCACAAAGTGTCCTGAAGGGCACTGATGATTCTATGAGCCATTTCCCAGTTACCTGAGAAGCCAAAGAGAAGCATTTTTTAGCTCCAGAATCCTCTGGAGTGAGAAAGCAAATGTAGATGGTGAACTAGACAGAAGGGTCCTTTCTTCTCACTCTGTACTGCACTTCTCCTTCCAAATGTCTTACTGAAGTCCACTTGACCTGTCCACCAGTCCTGATGAGCCCTGGCCATGACTGTGAATGGTATTCCATGACGTTATTAGCAGTACATACAACCTGGAAGGACTTCCCCCCAAAACGTGAGGGTTGTAAAAATGCCTCCTTTACTTAGATTCAAAGGAGCATTGGAAGAACTAAGAGACATATTCATTTATGAGTCAGTGCATTGGTCTTAAGGTCTTCTAAGGCTTACTGTCAAAGGCAGTCAAAATGCCATAAGGTAACAAGTTGGTTGTAGGATGGGGAAGTGAAAAGTTCTTGAAAATTGGGGTATCTTGACTGCCAGCCAGCAAGTTCTCAAAAATGAATGTGTGTATGTATATGTGTGTATGTGTGTTAAAAGTACCCAAGGGGCAGTTCAAAGTGGGTCAGGTTTAGCAAACTTTTAACCTCAAAAAATATATAACATTATGGTTCATGGACTATAATGCTTAAAGAGATCAAAGTCCCCAGGTCCCTCATATTTTTACAGAAATCAGAGAGGATTTAAAATAATAATCTCACCATTTTCTGACATTCAAGACCTCTGGATCAATTTTATTAGGTGAACATAATCACATAGACTCCAAGCATCACCTGCAGATACGATGCTACTTACAAATGAACCTTGGCAATGGAGCAGTTTGGAAGGTCCATCCTCATCTGCACAGACCATCCCCCAATAATGAGACCAATGCAATCTCAGGTTCTAGACTTGATGAGTTTCACCCACAAATTAGAAAATCTTCTTGTGTTTTCTAACTTGAGAACTTCAAAGTACTCCCACAGCATTACATTATATCTAAATTAAAACCTGCCTTTTATTAAATTAAATTTTATTAAATCCATGGTAGCTCAGAATAGCACCACTGGGTTTTGTCCCAAGCCCCCCCCAAAGCTTTTTTCCTGCTTGAAAGTAAATATAAGAAAACAATCATTCATGTTTACTCTGTGGGGTAGTCCATGAAGTAAAGAAGATGGCCTGGTTCTGTGTGATGCCATAACAGGCAACACTTTTGTACAGGTAGGGGCTATTTCTGATTGATTGGCCCTGAAGGCCATTATGAACATTCAGAATAGAGATGAGTGAAAGGTAAGAAGTGGCCTTTGATTGGATTTGGGGGGGCCAAAGAAGATAAAAGTGAGGAAGACACTCATAAAAGTGAAGTAAGAGCCACAGATTAAAAAATACTCGAGTCTCAGCATTACGTTTCTGGAGATTCTCAACCTGATCTCAGGAGATACCTGCTTAAATGTAAGAGAGGGGACTCCATTGAGGTATCGATGGGGTACTTTGGAATGGTTTGATGAGGTATCGGGTGAAGGGTAGAAGAAGGAGAAAGTAAGTGACTGGCAGGTTGCCAACTGTGAGTGAATAAGATAGATATGGTAAATCTCCCTTAGAATTATTTTTTGGAAGGTGGAAACCATACCAGCAGTATTTAGCAACCTAAACATATTTAGGATATATATGTACACACACACACACACACACACACACACACACACACACATATATATATATATATATATATATATATATATATATATATATAGTATTTAGTATCCTAATTCTGTGCCTGGGAATCACTATTGGCAGTGCTCAGGGGATCATATGAAGGTATATAATTGAACCTGGGTTAGCTGCATGCAAGGCAAATGCCTAATCACTATCACTTCAGCTCCTATTTTTTTTTTTTTATTATTTTAGATACATGGAAGTGTTCAAGATAAGGGTAAGAAGAAGAAAGAAAAGATTTAGGTTTTTGAGAAAAAGTCCTTAGATGCTGAATTCTGAGACATGTTCTTTTTCCCATACTTTGCTCTTTTCTTTTTGTTTATTTTGTTTTGGGCCATACCTGGCTATGCTCAGGGGTTACTCCTGTCTCTGCAAACAAGAATCACTCCTGGCCATGCTCAGGAGACTGTCTGGGAATCTGAAGATTGAAGCTTGGTTGGTCACATGCAAGGCAAGTGCTCCAAATGTCCGCTGTACTCTGAGCCCTATTATTCTCATTTCTTTGTTTTTCAGTCACAAGACTGGATGTTCCCTTGTCTAGGAATCAAGCTTGTGTCTCTTTCTCTTCTAAGAACAGGATTCATCCATCCAACTTTCCAAGGGGTTCTAAGCATATAAAATAGCAGACTCACCCCCTTTAAAGCTAACCAAACTGCTGTGTACAAGGCAGTGTTTGCACAGCTGTGGTTGGAAAACTGGGGCTTTTCTGCAAGACTCAGATTTACTGTGGCTTGTCTGGGGGATCCCATCCTGCGCTCCCCACAACTGATTTCAGGTACAACTAGAGACAAAGATACAGCTCTGCTGTATCTCTCACCACTCCTCTGAATCTTCTCTTGCCCTCTGTTTTAAGAAGTTCTCCCCCCACCATAGATGCTTTGGGAGATTTCCCCTGCTCTGAGGCCCTCATGAACACCAGAATAGACTAGAGGGAGAGTGTTACATGCACAGTGACTGAGAACGGACCCTCCTGCAGTGCTGGGACTCTGGATAAGGTTGGGGGTGTCCTCTGTATGGTGAGCTGGGTGGGTGCCAGCATTCAGGTCCAGGGGAGCAGGATTGGCCCCATGTACACCCCAGTATTATTGTCAATACTAGCCCCACCTGCCCCCTCCCACATGCACACACATAGTCAAGAAGCGTTTTTATCTGCCACTATCCTGGGTGTTAAGTCTTCACCGTTGAGACAAGCAGAAGGTGGAAGGACACAGTGGAATTGCCAGTGGCTATTCTTACCCCTATAGGTGCTCTGGCTCAGGCCTAAGCATTCCAGTGTTAAAACCCAGAGGTTGCTCTGCTGAGTGAGTCCAAAGTCCCTAAAATAGATCCTCTCCCTTCAGAGTCAACCACAGATTGAGAAGGGGGAGTGAGTAGCTCTAGAATCAAACCAGGTTGTAAAGGTCCTGATCACATCAATGTGCCGGGAAGCATGAGAGTTTCCTCTGGCTGTGAGCTCAGATTAATTCTGAGCTGATGCGATGCTAGGGACGGAACCTGTACCTGCTGCGTGCTAGGCAAGTACCTTCTTTTTGCTATTATCTCTCTAACTCTGAGAGTGAGTGGCTCTTGACGGAGGGGGGGGGGGAGGCTGTTGTCCTCAGGCTGCAGCTCTCCAACTCACCCTAACCACACACTACACTTTCTGTGCCCAATGCCCACCCCCAATGTATTGCCCACCCTCCAAATAGCATGGCCCAGACCTCCCTATTTCTTCGTTATTCAGAAAAAATGAGGCCAAAAAAAAAGTGTGTATGTGTGTGTGTGTGTGTTTGTTTGTTTGTTTGTTTGTTTTTTTTACAAAAGCCACCGGAGACATTTAGATCCCCCAGCAAAGACTTGGCAATCTCTGACATCTGCAGAGGACCCTGGGATCAGTGGGAGTGCAGTCCTGAGGAAAAAAAAGCAATGAAAAGACCCTCCTCTCAGAAAGAAGGGGTGTTAAAGGGATTTATTTGTCTTATTCTAGAATTGAATTAACTTTGTATTTTATTTCTATGCCCAATTCAGTCCTGTAGTCAAATGCTGGGTTTGGTGCTGAAATCTTTCATGCTCATTTCCTCTCCACCCCTGCTAGTTCCATCTCCATCTACATTCCTGAAACTTCATTCTTTGCTCACCTTCTAGGTTTACTGCATATGCCCCTTTTCTGTTCATACTTTAAATGTTCCTATCCAGAATTCTGGGCACAGATTTTCTGTTTGGGCTCCAGTCTCTGGAAATATTTTATGCCTAGAGACTGAAATGTGTGTTCTTGCCATCATTCCATGCTCCTCTCTCACTGCCATTAAAAATTATGTTTCAAAATATAGAAGGCAAAGGGGAGATGAAATATCTGAAAAATGCATTTCTATTTCAGTAGTCCTGCAAGCCAATCCTCTCTCTCTCTCTCAAAGCAACCAATGTCTTCAGTAGCATTGCTGAAATAGAGGCAAACTCTGTGTATCTCGATTTGTGTTTCTTCCTCTCTCATATAAACAAATCATATTCCTTCCTTCCATTTTTTTCTTCCTTTCTTTCTTCTTTCCATCCTTCCTTCCCTCCTTCCTCCCTCCCTCCCTCCCTTCCTTCCTCCTCCCTCCCTCCCTTCCTTCTTCCTTTCTTCCTTCCTCCCTCCCTCCCTCCCTTTCTTACTTCCATTCCTTACTCCCTCCCTTTCTCTTCCTTTATTCTTTCTTTTCCTTCCTTCTTTCTTCCTTCTATCCTTCCTTACTTCCTCTTTCTTCTTTCTTTCTTTCTTTTTCTTTCTTTCTTTCTTTCTTTCTTTCTTTCTTTCTTTCTTTCTTTCTTTCTTTCTTTCTTTCTTTCTTTCTTTCTTTCTTTCTTTCTTCTCTTCCTTCTTCCTTCCTTCCCTCCGTCCTCCTTCCTTCCTACTTCCTCCTTCCTTCCTTCCTTTCCTTCCTTCCTTCTCTTCCTTCCTTCCTTCCTTCCTTCTTTCTTTCTTTCTTTCTTTCTTTCTTTCTTTCTTTCTTTCTTTCCTTTCTTTCTTTCTTTTCTTTCTTTCTTTTCTTTCTTTCTTTCTTTGTTTCTTTCTTTCTTTCTTTCCTTTCTTCTCTTTCTTTCCTTCCTTCCTTCCTTCCTTCCTTCCTACCTTCCTTCTTTCTTTCTTTCTTTCTTTCTTTCTTTCTTTCTTTCTTTCTTTCTTTCTTTCTTTCTTTCTTTCTTTCTTTCTTTCTTTCTTTCTTTCTTTCTTTCTTTCTTTCTTTCTTTCTTTCTTCCATCTTTCTTTCTGTCTTCCCTTTTATTAATTTTCTTCTCTATTTCATTGAAGTCTTGCTTTCAAATGCAGACTTCAGAATGTGCTACTTTGGTGGAATAATATCTTGCTTCATCATCCCACCTACAGGACTCTCCACCAACACCAAGAAGTGGTTTGCCTTCTGAACTACTCATCCGCCATCTTGTCAGCTGTCTTGATTGTCTCATAGCTTTCCATCCAGCCTGTGGTTTGTTAAAGCCAAGGGGCCACATCTTCTGCCTTGCCACATCTCCAACACTACAATATCCAACAGCGAGCCTTGTTTGTTCACAGTAGGGAGACAGCGTGTGGGTTTTGTTGAGCAGCTCAAGGAAACATATTTTCCAACTGGCTGCCTTGTTACAGAAACCAGATCTGTTTGCATGGGCCCCAAGTGCTAATACCTGCCAACAAAGCCCTCCCCAGTATCTCTTGGTATGCAGATGTGTGCTTGTCCTCAGTAGGACATGAAGGGCAACCTAGCCAAGTTTATTTTCTTTCAACATTTAGTAGCTCTTTTCACAGTTTTCTCCAAATGTCAGCGAATGGGCCAGGACAGTCAAAGACCAAGTACAGAACAGCAAGACCCAAAAATCTGGGTCAACTGATGTCAGGGCCAAAACCTGGCTCTCTGTTAGGCTCCAGAACCATGTGGTGAAGGGAGGAGGGTGAAGAATCAAGTAGGAAGCACCATGGCACACTTTCTCACCTATCCTATTCTACAGGGGTATCTGTCAGTGTGGGAGCAGCTGTGAGTACCTCCTGGACCTCCAAAAAAGGCAGCTTGGCTGCTTTTATACACTCTGGTCAGCATCACCTGATGGGGGGGCATTTCTCCATGGTGAGATTGTCCTCCAATTAAGTCAATAATTTCACATCAGTCCAATTAATTCTAATAGACTCATTAGTTCAATCTTAGAGCTAGCCCAGCCTCCAGGGAGAGTTGGTCAAAAGCTGTGAAAAGTGTTTTCTTTTGTGAGAAAATTATGTTGCTTTCTTTCAAGGTGGTGGGTCCAGATGCAGCTTTGGGGATTTAAAAGACAAGTCCCCAGGCAATTGGTCTGTCTTATATTATGAGCTAAGATTACCAAATGCATAGTATGGGGAAGTTTCTTCCTTCTTCTGATTTTCATATTGGGACTTAAGATACTATAAAGCATGTCTGTACTGGCATAGGACAGTGCAGACTTCATAAAGGCAGTTTGCTCACTATTATAACCCCAAGTTCTAGAGCCACACTCAAAAGAACATTGAGATTCAAAGACTTCAAATGTATTTGTTGAACCAATGAGTTAAAAATCTTGTACAAATATCATAGTAAACAGAGAATGGAACCCCAAAAATGTACAAGTCCTAATCCTAAAAACAAACCTGTGACTAGGTGACCTTATATAGATCTTGATGAACTAATTAAGAACCCTGAGAATTTTACCTTGATTTCTTTGGTAGACATGATATAATGATCTTTGTGAGAAGGCATCTGAAGGGCTCCAAATTCATGGTGGGAAACAATAGTAGGATGATGTTTATTAATTTTATATTATAATTGTTAATTAATTATAAAACATAACATTGGAATGATGAGAAGAGGGGGACCACTAAAAGTAAGGACTAGACTAGAAAAGACACAGAAACATCTCTGGAAACCTCTATTAGGAATTGAGTTCTTGTGACATTCAGTGGTATTTTTTTTTTCCTCATTGGTCTCCATTTCAGAAACCACGCGGGGGCTAGTGCCCCCACGCATACCATATGTATTTTAAATAAAAATGGGAGGATAGACTCTCAGGTTGGGAAGAGACCAGTTTGGGTGGGGGTACCATATATTTTCAAAATAAAAATGAGAGGATGGTCTCTCAGACTGGGAAGAGGCCAGTACTCTTTACCTACTTGTTTACTCTCAGTGGCCTCTTGGCCTCTTCCCTCTTTCATTGTGCAACTGTGGTTGCTACCATACTAGGTTTCTGATTAGTTCCCAGAAACGGTGACAATTGAGTCCACTGTCTTAAGTTAGATTATTTTTCCCACTTTTTATTTTTTTCTCCTCTTTGTGAACTGTTCAATAAGGTATTTTGGTGAAAGAGTCCCTCTCTATCTTTCCTTCCCTTTGTTATTTGTTAAATAAGGAAGTTTGTAGAAGTGTCCCTCCATTTAACATTTATGTAAGAACCAAGTCAATTGGACTGTTGGACTTGTTTTAGCATCCCCATAGGCACCAATCTCACCATGTGATACTGTTCTTCCTTTGCATAAGTACATTAAAATGGGAAATTATATACAAACACATTCTTATCTTATAAAGATGGGAACACACAAATTTTCTTAAATGGTGACAATTGTGTCCACTGTCTTAAATTAGATTGTTTATTTTCCCCACTTTTTATCTTTTTTTTTCTCTTTGTGAACTGTTCAATAAGGAATTTTGGTGAAAGAGTTTCTCAGTTTAATACTTATGTTTGAACCAGGTCATGGGGATTGTTGGACTTGTTCTTGCGGCTCCCTTATGCGCTGATAATGCCAGGTGGCATTATTCCTTGTTTGCATGGGCACATTAAAATGGAAAATACTATACATACAAATAAGTTCTTATCCAATAGAGATAGGAACACATAAATCTTGTGGTGCAATGGAAACTTACAAACCCTGAACATTGACATGATGACTTGCACAGGCCTCAGAGGTTTGGTCATTTTCCAGTCACCCCTGAACCAGGAAAGCCATCTATGAATCATCCAAAGTTGTCTATGACATCACTTGGAAACAGTCCTCTACCAGGGAAGACTCTACTGCTGCTCTGACATCGATTTACTCAAAAGAGTCTTCCCTTAACACTGAGAAGACTTAAACAACAACAATGACCTGTATACTGGACAGGGCTTTCTGCATTGCCCGTTAATTGTGAGTTGAAATTAGACGCCACTCCGCACCATCCTGACTTCAATGTAGGATTCCAGGACCTTCAATACAGAAACATGAGACCAACAACAGAGACTGTGAAAAATATAACTGTATGGGCACTACAGACAATGACCGGGATTGGACAAACTAGTTTGCCTGGAGCCTAGAAATGGTCTTATGTCAGGAAACTTCAGGGGTAGGGTCCCTTGTACTTAGGCTAAAGTTTTTCCTTTCCATGACCCCCATACTTTGGTGGGCCCATGCAAACGATAATCGCCACACTAACACAGTTTTTACAGTGCTCCTTTGACTCTAAACCTTTAAGGAACCACTAGTAAAATATCTGGAACTGCAAAAAAAAAAAAAAAAAAAAAAAGGTTTACATTAGTGTTAACATATATGCTTTTAGTTACACTAGCATTCTGGGGGATAAAGGAGGGAGATAAGGGATATATGCTTGGGAACAGGGATGAAGGGAGGACAACACTGGTGGTGGAAAGGCTCTCATTTATTGTCACTATGTACCTTAAATATCACTGTGTAAGATTTGTAATTCACTTTGGCCACAATAAAAATAAAAAGAAATAAATAAAAATAGAAGAGAAATTGAGTTCTTGAATGACAATTTGATTTTATTTATTATTTCATTATATTTCATTTGGCTTTGAAACCTTACTCATAGTGTTCAGGGGATATTCCTGGCTTTGTGCTCAGAGGCCCCCTGTCTATATGTAGCAGTTAATATGTGGTGCTGAGGAATGGAATTAGGTCTGTCACATGTATGGCAAGTAAGTGTTTTATCTTCTGTAAGATGTCTCTGGCCCTGACAGCTTTAATGGAACTGCCTGTCCTCCCATGCCACAAAGTAATGAATTTGTGTCATGTTTCTGGCCACCACATTTGTGGTCATTTGCCATAATGGTGGGAAATTAATACACTTATGTACTTATTCTGATCTTTCTTTCTTCATGTTACCTGTCAAAGGTGCAACCTTCACCACCTCATGCTCCTGAGTGTGGGAAGTTTAGTCTATGAGTCTGAGGTCAAGTTCACTGATGTTGACTCTTTCCTCTTCTCTAGCCACAAGTCAAGTGTCTCTCATCATCTTCATCCCCATGGCATCGTCTTAGTTGATGTCACATCTACCTCTCACTGAGATTTCTGTCTCCATTCTTCAGGGGAACTCTAGTCTCTGTCTAGTCTCTAGACAACATTCTCATTCACACTAGCCTTCTAAACTGTTCCACACACCATAAACTCTCTTGCTCTTGTGCCTTTCTTCTTTAATTCATGTAAATGATGTTGTCTAAGTAATGCTTCTTCATGTTCCAGGCTTAGTTTATCTGCCTTTTTTATGATGTATTGTTTTTAAAATATAGTGTACATAATATGGTTACAATATTGTTTCAATTTATGCTATTGAGGTACAAAGTTACTGTAGCTATCTCCATCAAATTTCCCATAACCCCTAACACCTGCATTTAAATATAGCTTTTAAAGGAAACATTTCTTTAACTTCCTCTACAAAAGCCTGGATCCCCTGCCATGTGATTCCACATTTATTATCTAATACCTGTCACATTCTCTCATATGTGTCTGTATTTTTACATAGTTATTTCTTTTTAATTTATAAATTATTTTACTTTAAAATGTATCTATTCTCCCAAATTGAATAATCTCATTTAGTGTGGCACAGTGGAATTTTTATACTATAGAAAAGACTGTGGGCTGGAGTGATAGCACAGTGGTAGAGCGTTTGCTTTGCACACTGCTGACCTGGGAAGGGCCCAGGTTCAATTTCCAGTATTCCATATGGTACCCTGAGCCTGCCAGGAGTGATTTCTGAGCACAGAGACAGGAGGAACCCCTGAAAGCTGCTAAGTGTGGCCTCAAATCAAAATAAAACAAAAAAGAGCATGCGTACAAATTCTTTGGGAAGTGTAATCTCTAGCCAAGTTATAAAACAATTTTTATATTTTAATCATTTTTATTTTAAGATCTATAAAATGTTTTTTATTTAGCTATTTTAAGTGGTTTTAATACATTCACTTTGTTGTACAACCATGTTCATCTTTGATTTTCAGAACTTTTATTGTTTGCTCCAGTGAAACTCTGTACTCATTAAAAGTTTTTTCTTTGTTTTCCTTTGCACTGTGTTTGAAGATTGCCATTTTCAGTCTCTGAATTTTCCCACTTCAGCTATCTCATCTAAATAGAATTACACATTTGTTATCATGTGACAGGCAGATTTCTTTTAATATAATGTCTTATGCTCACCTATATAGTAAGCATTATGTGGTAAAATTTTCTTGCTTTTGAAGGATTACCAGTGTTCAGTGGTGTGCATATACCATATTTGTCATCCATTCATTTGCTGGACAATGCTGCTTGGAACATAGTGGTAAAAATAGCCCTTCATGGATCTGCTCTCAGTTCTTTTTTCTTTTGGGAACATAGGCAGAAGGGAAGTTCTAGACCTTATGATAATTCTATGTTTAATTATTTGAGAAATCACTGTACTATTTCCCTGAGTAGCTGCACCAGTTTACATTTCTGCCAGCAATGCACAAAGATTGCAATTTTTCCAGATCTTTGTTTTCTCCCTTTAGAAAGGAAAGAATAGGTTTTTAGGATATAAAGTGCCATCTCTTTATGATTTTCCACTTGCATTGGAAAGTGAATCAATTCTTCCTGTGCTTTTGACCAATTTGCACATTTTCTTTGGAAATATGTCAATTCAAGTTTTATGCACATTTTTCCAAGTTTTATTTGTTTTTTTTCATATGTTCTGGATATATTCTAGATATCTAGTATTTAAAAATATATATTCTCTGTATATGAATACATAATATCTGGATTTTGGATTTATTCGTATGGATCCTTTGGATATGAATTCATAATCAGATTGTGATTTACAAATATACTTTATGCTACCATAGGCAGTCTTTTTGCTCTGTATTTGCTAAAAGGTGTAGAAAAACTTATTAATTATTGAGTTCTGGATGGATGTGGAAGATGATGAGATGGATGGAGGGATGGACCTTTCTCTGCCAGCCTGGGCCACGAACCTGCAACCCCTTGCTTCCAGCCCGCAGGACTGAGAGTTCAGAATAGCTGCAAGGAAATGATCCACAAACAGTCAGATTTCAGAGACATGAAGCTTTGTTCAAGACCCTAGCCAACAGGTGTGGCTTTTATCATAACCTTTTAAGCAGCATATTTCAGCCCTGACATCTCAAACCATCTCTATCCCTCCATGTTGCCAACCTCTCCTGCTCCTTCTCTCTGAATTCTCTATAAAATCCCCTTCACACCACTCAGGCAATCCTTTTGTTACCTTCTCAAGACTCCTCCCAGAAATGGGCTGGTCGTACAATCAGGTAAGGTTATGCAGGAAGGTGGGATGGGGTGACATATCCCCCTCTTTGAATAATTAATGAGGAAGGGTAATAAGCTTAATTTTGTTTAGGGAAAGGTTAATGAAAAGGAACAGGAAGTTTCAGGAAAAATGCTTGGTTAAATAGCATTAAGAAGAATAGGGACAAGGAAGTTCCAGAATAATGCTTGGTTAAATAAGCATTAAGAAAATTTTAAGCTACAGGTATATTTTGCAGAAAAGTTATGTTTCTGGTAAAGGCTGATATGTTAATTTTCACTTTAGACTTTGTGGCTTTTGGGAATATTAAGGTTCCTCCTGCCTTTGGCCAAAGGTGGAAGTCAGGAAAACAAAAGCTTGTTACCCTTCCTCATTACTTATTCAAGAAGGGGAGATGTTACCCCTTCCCCATCTTCCTGCATAATCTTACCTGATGGTAAGACTAGCCCATTTCTGGGAGGCGTCTTTGATAGGTAACAAAAGGATTGCAGGAGTTGGAGGAAAAAGCAGCAGGAACTTGGCAGAAAGAGGTTGAGATGTTAGGGCAGCTGATGAGTGCATGCTTAGAAAGGTTAAAATTATAGGCCACACATGTTGGCCAGGGACTTAATAAAGTTGATGTCTCCTGAAACCTGACTGTCTATGGATCATTTCCTCGTGGCTATTCTGAACCCTCAGACCCACCGGCTAGAGGCAGTTGCAGGCACGTGACCTGGGCCAGCAGAGAAAGGCCTCTCCATCCATCTCACCATCATCCAGCCCATCCAGGACTCAATAATTAATATGTTTTTCTACAAAAGGTTTTGATGGTGATTATAAAGTTCAGATTAAATAATTTTCCAGGTATTGTCTGAACTTCTGCTGTCATATCTAAGAAAAAATGGTCAGCTCTAATATCAAAAGATGTCTATGCTTTCATCTATTTTAGTTTTGCAGTTTTTAGTTATTCTGTATAGCTCTTTGATTCACTTTGAATTAATTTTTACAGATGATGTGTGGTAAAGTCCAGATTAATTCATGTATTTATTGTATATAGCTATCCTATTTTCTCAAGCTGTTTGTTGAAAATATTGCCTTTACCTTATTGAGTAGTCCTGGAACTCTTGTGAAAATTCATTTGACAATATATGTAAGGGTTTATTTTTGGCCTTTCTATTCAGACTATTCATCTATATGTCTGCTTTATGCTCAGACCACATTTTTGATTCTGAGCTTTGTAGTAAGTTTTGATAGAAAAAATATAATATCTTCACCTTTATTCTTTAAGTTTATTTTGGTTATTCAAGGTCTTTTGAGTTTATATATAAATTTCAGGATGTATTTTCAGTTCTAAAAGAAAAAATCATGCTTAATATATTTGTAAAGATTGTAATAAATTTGCGGGCTTCTAAGACTAATATTGAGTTTAAAATGTATCTTCTAATCCATAAATACACAGTATATTTGCATTTATTTGTGTCTTTACTCTCTCATAATTTTGTAGTTTCTAGTATACAAGTCTTTTATAATCTTGATCAAGATTATTACTATTTTATTCTTTTTTAAATTATTTTTATTTTTTTAATTTTTATTTTGATCATAGTGGCTTACATATCTTTCACATTAGTATTTTAGGTACATATTAAGATTGAATCAGGGAAATACCCACCACCAAATTTGTCCTTCCCCCTTCCCTGTTCCCTTTCTGCAATCCATATCCCCCACCATCACCCCCGGGCTGCTAGAGTAGGTGGTTCTCTCTTTGTCTAGCTTACTATCAGTGATCATACATCTGTTTGGTCCTGGTGCCCTCCCTTGTTTCTCCCTCTATTTGAGAGGATAAGCTAGATAAACCGAGTTATGTGGTTTTGTTTGAGGGAAAGAAAAGCAATAGAATGGGGTAAAGAATAAAAAAAAATTAAAATATGCTGAAAATGGGCAGAGTCCTTCTAGTGGCTATCAACCTCAATTTGAGAAAGGACATGAAGAAGGTAATTGAAACACTATAACAATACAAAAATAAATGTCAAATTAAACATCCAGTGAGCCCTATAGCAATAAAGAGAAGCACCACACAATAGTCTCTGTTCTGAAATCAAATCATGCCGGAGTGCAAAAAGAAAGAGAAAGATAACATAAAATAATATAAAATAAAAAGGAGACATCAACTTCAATATCTACACCAAAATAAAAACGTCAATAAAACAATCAATCAATAAATATATATGTGGAAAAATGATTATTTTGTGCTTTTTTTCCTTTTTTTTTCTTTTTCCCCTGCATAGGCACATATTGGGGATATTATAGAGGGAATTCCCTTGGCCTAGGAGATACAGGGTTTCTTCATCCCTGAATTATATTGTCATGGGATTAACTATAGACTCCTTGCATGATCATTTACTCTCCCCTTGGTGCTTTTGTGGTGTATGGAAGACTTCTGCTTTGTCATGGATGGTAAAATCAGACCTCTGTATCTAGAGATCTTGGTGACTTTGCAGCTCAAGGAATGGAGCTTATGATGAAGGTTTTCTTTGTGGTTCTAGCAGTTCTGCTTCTTCAGTGTCGTTTTAATTCATCTTCTGTAGTTGGTGTTCTTGGTCATTACGTTGCTCCTAGGATGGAGCTTGGGATAGAGTCTTTCGTTATGTTTCTGGAAGACCCGTTCACTTGCAGTTGTCTCAGTCAGACCTCTGGAATTGGAGATCTTGTTTGTTGAACAGATTGTAGACCAAAAGCTAGGTTAGAGCTTTTTGTTGCTGTTGTTGTTGTTAGTCCCGGGATGAGTACTATCTAGTCCTGGTTGTAACAATCAGTCATCTGTATATAGCAATCGTGGTTTTTGCACAGATCAAAGGGTGACATGTCTTCTGATTTTGTCTTATCGTTGGCTGGTGAGGAAGGATAACTTGCTCTTAGATCTAGTTGTTCCCATTTCCTCGTTGTCAGGTTATCAATTTAAAACTGGCATAAGTTGGCGTCAGAGCAGCATTATGAATGCTCTGGAGGGGATTTGGTTCCTGGAGCTGTTGTGAAGAACTCTGTCATTTCTATGTCTGGGATCCAGGAGTCAAGGCTAGACGGTTGGTGCCTATTTCCCTGGAGTCTAGGTTGGTTCCACATGGCATACATTCAGGGTGGCAGATGTTCCTGTGCTGTAAAAAAGTATAAGTTCTTATCCCTAGTAGATAAGAGATGTTTTTACACGTAAAATTTCCCCTATTTTTAATATGCCTTTGCAGGAAGAAGTGGTGCTACATTATATTGCTGGTGGATTTGGGGGTGGAAAGAGAAGAAAACAGACCCATGACAAAAACTAAAAATATATATGCTCAGACATATCTAAAGAAAAAAGTTTCTAAAAAGAAAAAAAAATTAAATAAAAGACATAATTAAAGGAATAAAGTGGGGCCTGGAGGGATAGCATGGAGGCAAGGCATCTGTCCTTCTGCAGAAGGACAGTGGCTCACATTCTGGCATCCTACACGGTCCCGCATGCCCACCAGGGGCAACCTCCGAGTACAGAGCCAGGAGCACCCTCCAAGCGCTGCCAGCTGTTACCCAAAAGAAGCAAAAATCAAATCAAATCAAAAAAACAAAAACTAGAACAAAAAAATAAAAAAAAATGAACAAGGGGGGAAAAAGAAAAAAAAAACAAAGAAAAAGGGAGAAAGTGATACAGGAGATTACATTTGGGGAGAAATAGTATAAGAGGTAGTGTTATATAGGTCTATACTTATGATGATAGTATAGGCTTCCCCATTGTCTTTTGAGATTTCCTCATGAGGTATGGGCTCTAGGCAGGGAGGTGTTGGGTAGAGTTCTTGCAATGGGAGTCCTTTAGGAGCTAATCTGGTAGTAAGCCACAGTCCACAATAGGGAGAGGTGATTAGAAAGGCCACCAAAAAAAAAAAAAAAAAAAAAAAACCACCATTGGGAGAGTAAAGGTTCCTGAGCAAAGTCTAGAGTTGATCCCATGACAGTATGCTCCAAGGACGGAGAAACCCCATATCTCTTAGGCCAAGTGAATTCCTTTTCGAATGACCCCAATATTTACTGTGCCAGGGCAGGAGGGAAAAAACAAAAATACAAAAAGCACAAAACATTGGTTATTATCTATATATTTTTTAACCTCCATTTATTATTGTTATTATTATTTTTATTTACCTATCTATTTTGGTCGATTTCTCTGTTTGGGAGTGAGTATTGAAATTGTCCCCAATCATACTTATATTTTCTCTTCCTTTCTTTTCTTTCGTTATGTGCTATGCCATGTTTCTCATTTCAAGACCATGGCGTGTTTTTTTGTTTGTTTGTTTTTGTTTGTTTTTTGTTTGTTTTGCTTTTTTTGTTTGTTTGTTTGCCTGTTTTTTTTTTTTGTGGTGCTTATCGATATAGCTCGAGCCCTCACTGGATATTTGACACTTCTTTTGGTACTGGTGGAGTGTTTCACCTTCTTTTTCTCCATCTCTCAAATCGATGATGAGACCCTCTAGAAGGATTCCGCCCAGTTTCGGTGTATTAGACCCTTACCCCAGTTTATTACTTATCTCTTTTTCAAACAAAACCACGCAACTTGAACTAGGTAGTCCTGCCTCCAGTTAGAGGGGGAACTAAGGGAGGCATCAAGACCAAACAGGTGCAAGACTACTAAGTTGTGGGTTAGATACAGAGGGGACCACATATTCTAGCCGACCTGGGGTGAGGGAAGAGGAAATGGGAGGTAGGACAGAAACGGAGGTGTAGGGAGGACAATTTGGTGATGGGAATCCCCCCGGATTTTATGTAAATATGTACCTAAAATATTATTGTCAACACTATGTAAACCACTATGATCAAAATAAAAATTAAAAAAAAAATAAAATAAAATTAAAAAAAAGAAAGGCCACACTGCATGAGTCAGTCAGGGTGTTGGTTGTATTTTCTTGCCGGGAACGAGGTGTGAGTTTGAGTGGATGTTTCTTCAGTTTGGTACTGGGTACTGGTTCGTTGGTGTAGGAGGTTGGACTTGATGTCTAATGGGTTAAGAACTGAGGGTGAAGAGTTATAACATGGTGGGGATATCGGGGATTGGATTAAGGGGTTGAAGGGATAGTCAGGTTTCTGAAGGGGGGAGAGGAGGTAGTACATGGGAGGGGTTATATAGGGTATGGGTATGGGTTGTTTGTGGTTTAGGTTTGCCTCTTGAGGAGGATTCTTATCTCTGTGTGCTCCTGCCCCCATATAAACATATAGAAGTTAGCTTAGGTATATATTAATGTAGAGAGGTGGGGAGAGCAAGAGATACGCTGAGTACAGAAAAATAGTTAGGTATAGTACTTGTAAGGAAAGGAAACTAATAGATCAACTTTAGGATATGTATAGATTTCGTGTCTCAAGTACTAACCATTGTATTAGTGAGGTCTATCTATATAGGTGTTTATCCTTTGCAGTATTGTCCACAGCACCCTATATATCAGTGTTCTTTTCTTTCCTATAGAGGAGGTAACCGTGTGGTTTTTATTTGACATGGATTGAATTGATGGTAATGAGGAGAAGAAGGTGGAAGAAGAGGGAGACAAGAAGAGAGAAAAGGGAAAACACAGCAGAACAAAACAAACCAACAATTAAACAACAACAACAAAAATATGAAGTAATGAGAAGAGAGGGTAAAGAGCAAGGGCATGTTAGTTTGCTTGAACGTGTTCGATGCTTAGGCCCTGTAGTAAAAATTTTTAGGTCACCGTTGTTGCTTCGGTGGTCTGGCTGGCCATGCACTTCAGGTCCTATATTTTATTCTTTTAGAAGCATTTTCCTCTGGAAGTATATTTTAGTTCTATATTTCTTACAAATAGCCTTTACTATGATGTGGTAGTTTTATTCTAAGTGTTTAATCATGACAAGGAACTAATTAAAATAAAACTATGCATCAATTAAAATGGTAATGTATTCCCCCTTTTTGTGATAGACTACACTGATTGTTTACATATACTTATTCATTTTTAAGTCTCAATAATAAACGCAGGGTCCTAGTACAAGTTATTTTTTATTTTCTCTTGAATCTGCATGCGTGTATTTTGAGTTTTGTTTTTTTTTATCCTGAGCATTGGTAAAGATTATTGGTCTGAAATTTTCCTGTAAGGTCTCTGGTTTAGTTATTATAATAATGCTGATCTCATAGACTAAATTTGCAAGTGTTTCCTTTCTTTAAGTTTTTGGGTTGCACTAGAGGAGGACTAGTACTAATTTTTTGAATGTTTGAAAAAAATTACCAAATAATTCATATGTGCCCAGGTATTGCTGTGTTTACTCTTTGAACAATAATTCATTCTTTTAATCAGGTTACAGGTCTATTCATATTTTCTGTTTCTTAGTGATTCAGTCCAGATATGTTGTATGTTTCTAGGAATTTGTCTATTTTGAACTAGGTTATCCATAGTGGCATAAAATTCCCCATTGTGCTATCTTATAGTCTGCCTTAATTTCTAATTCTTTCCTATGTGCTATTATATTTTGTATATAAATTATGCAGTACTAATTATACTTTTATATTAAGATCATTATACTATTTACTAATGATACAGAAATAATAAAATTGATTCTCATTTTGAGATTAGTTAATTTGAGTCTTTACTTCTTTATTCAATGTATTTCAAGGTTTGTCATTTGAAAAAATCTTTTAGAAGAATGCTCAGTTTTATGAATTTTCTCTATAATTTTTCTGTTTCATTTCTGTTCTATGGTCTCCTTTTTTCTGTCAGCTTTGGTCTCAATTTGTCTCTATTTATTTTTCTTTATTATTTTAAATTCTAAGAAAAGTAGGAGGCCAGTCTTTTGGTTTGAAACTCTTTGTCTTTGCTACATCCAATGGTGCTCAAGAATTTCTTCATTAGTACTTGGAGTACCACTAGTACTAGGGTTCATAGGTGGAACATGTGATGAGCATGTGCTCATCCCCTTGAGCTATTTTATGTAAACATTAAAAATGTAAATTTTATATAGCTGTAACTTTATTTCTTACCACTGTTTTGGCTTCACTTTATACGTTTTGAATGTTATGGTCATTTTCACTTTTCTCAAGCTATATCATAATTTTCCTCACAATTGCTCTTTTGATTGAAAGTGCATTATTTAATTTCCACATGTTTGTGAATTTTCCAACTTTCCTTCTACTTAGTTTCATTACATTTTTATTGCAAAACATTTTATATGATTTCAACCTTTTAAGTATTTATTCACACTTGCTTTGTAATGACTGAAAAAATAGTACTGTGAGGGACAAGTTGCCTCAGGTTTAATACCCCACATCACACATGGTCCCCCAAGCTCTGCCAACATTTATCCCTGAATGTGGCCCCCAGACTAAAACAATACAATTACCAAAACACAAACCTTTTTTGTAGCCTAACATGTGTTTTAATATTGTGGTTTATTATAAACATATCTAGTATGTTCTTTTTAAATTTTTTTTGGTTTTTGGGTCACACCCGGCAGCGCTCAGGGGCTACTCCTGGCTCTACGCTCAGAAATCATCCCCATTAGGCTCGGGATGCCAGGATTTGAACCATCGTCTTTTTGCATGCAAGGCAAACACCTTACCGGTGTGTTATCTCTCCGGCCCCATATCTAGTATATTCTTGAGAAAAGTTTTCTTCTGTTACTGAGAGGTATATTAGGTCCAATTGATCTATAGTATCACTCAAGTTCTTTGTTTTAATATTTATCTTTGATTGGCTATCCTATTATCCATTATTCAAATGATGCTGATTTTGTTTTCTATTATGTGACTGTCAGATTGACTGTGGATCTCTACCTTTTTTTTTTTTTTTTAGTTGTATGAGGGCCACTCTTAGAAGTGCTCAGAGTTTACTCCTAGGTCTGTGCTAGGGTCCATTCCTAATGGTACTCAAGGGAACTATGCAGCAAAATATGTGTTCAGTAATGAAGTCACTTCATTTCTGAAGACCAGACTTTCATTTTTTGGGCATGGTTGTCATGGTTTCTACCAGTTTGAAGCAAACAGTATTGTCATTTCCCTTCTGAGCTACAAGTCACACAGGATAGATATCAGTCCATTGGATAGATCATAGAACATTTCATGAGACAGAACATACTCATGAGAACACTGTGAAGATGTTCTTCTTGGCTCTCTGCTGACCTTGGGAGTAAGCTAGGAATTTCATTACTTCTTCCCATCTGCATCACATTAATAAAGGGCTAAGCCAAAAGAGAGTAATAATTCGTAAAAACCCTACTAGGTAAATGCTTTTTCCACGATTGGGTGATCACTGTTTGATGATCTGTATATTTTTGACTAGTCCTCAGGGCATGTATGAACTTATTCTAGGTATTGGTTTATTTGATGTTAGTTTAGATTATGGTGTTTCAATTTAAATGTTCATTGGGGGAAATGGTGACTCAGAGCATCTTAGCCCATTATCTTGCAGCCATTACTCTTCTAGGTACTGGTATTTTGCAGTCAAATGCTCTACTCTGAGCTTCTAGGTATTTTGACATAAAACTGTCCTCACAAAAATTATTGATGTTACTTATTAGAGTGTATGTCTTTTGCCAATGGCAGACACATTCCCAAGTGTATTCTGGAGGTAGATACAAGGGGAGGTATTTGTTTTAAGGTGTTCTGAATAGAAGTAATGAGCTTTGTGATACTCTTAAGCCAGGCTCTGTACATGCCTCTTCAATTCTTTGGGGGAATAGGCTTAATTTTCTATGTAAGACCTTTCACTAAATACCCCCCATTGGAATTAAACCTTCTGTGTTTACTTGTATATAATCTAGTGTCTAGAAGTGAAATATGCAGAAATTACAAAACTGAAGCTAAAGCTTTAGAAGCCAAAATAGCCTCTCCGTGAAAGTTGGGTTTAAATAGTAGAGTGTGCAAAACTTCATGCTCTCCTCTTTTGGAAAGTTCTTTTCTCAGAAGGTTTTTCAGCATGGTTTAATAGTTATTTGAAATACTATACTTTAAGGTCTGCATTGACTAGAAATGTATATTATAATAAGTAATTAATTTTCCTTTACTTTGTAAGTAAAGGCTTTTTTAGTCTAGGGGAAAGGGCAAGGCAGGATTTGGGTTCTGAGTGATGGGACCAGAGTTTTCAACTGTCTCTGTTAAGTCATATGAGAACATAGGGTTTGCAGTGCAATATTCCAGGGGTGACCATAAATCAGTGGGAGAAAATGGTGATCTCATACCTGTTTCCTCCCTCTTCACAAACCATTGATAAAAAACAACAGCCCTAATTCCTTAATGGTACTTCATTCTTCTTATCCTGCTCCAGAGCATATATTTATCTGTCCAGAACACCAAAGGAAGTTACTGGTGACATTTTTGCCTCAGATGTGTTTCCTCAATAAGTCAAGCTGGATTTGGGGTCAGAATGATAGCACAGTGAGTGGTAGGCAGTCTGCCTTGCATGCTGCTGACCAGGACGAACCTGGGTTCAATCCCCGAATCTATATGGTCCCCAGAGCCTTCCAGGAATGAATTCTGAGCACTCCCGGGTGTGGCCCTCCCCCCAACAAAAGAGTCAAGCTGAATTAATATTGAAACTAATTTTTAAGTTCTCCAGAGATAGCATGACCAGATTTACAGAAAATATTTCTTTTGCCACATTGATAGGCTAACAGTCTTCTATTTCTCCCCCCTCACTCTCTCCCTACCCAATTCTGTGTTTTCTTTTCTTCTAGTCTTGGCAATTTAATTAGTTATATTTGAAAACAGTACGGTCAGGCAGTGGCTAGGGCAGATATGGGTGTGGGCCTCCCAAAAGAAACAAAAATATTATGCCAATTTTAATATGCTCAAAATTGTTGAATTTTACCTTAAGCTTCTGTTCTTCCAGCTAAATAGTCTCAAGTTTTTTTCATCTTTTCCACCATCCAGGCAATGCTTTATAAATATTGATCCTACTTTCAATAATCTAAGCAGCACTTTTGACTAGGAGAATTTTTCATAGTGTGCTTTTGTTTGATTGTATTTGTTTTGGTACTGACCTATGATTATAAATCCATCTAGGGCAGAAAATATCCATACTTCTAAAAATATCTTTCACATAGTAGGGCTGGATTAGGAACACACAGACCTATAAAATCCTGCCATTGATAAATATAATGGATTTGCACTACATTTTTTAATCCATACTGAGACATGGTGTAAATTAATGCGTTCATTTATTCAGAACCTGGAGGCAATTGAATTTCAAAATAGAAGTCCACTTGATTTTCAGAACCCTTCAATTTTGATTATACTGGAACACAGTGAAACTCTTCCGATATAAAATTTCTCAAATCAGGGCCGGCGAGGTGGCACTAGCCTTGCAAGTGCTAGACAAGGAAGGACCGCAGTTCGATCCCCTGGCATCCTATATGGTTCCCCCAAGCCAGGGGCAATTTCTGAGTGCTTAGCCAGGAGTAACCCCTGAGCATCAAATGGGTGTGACCCAAAAAAACAAAAACAAAACAAAAAATAAAATAAAATTTCTCAAATCTGAAAGTGATTTCCAATGGTCTGAAATTCTGCTTTGGGGGATGTAATTGGATTAGATAGCTTCTTTAATTCCTTCCAAAGCCAAGATCAGTGTTTGGAAGATAAGGCTTTGGAAGATCAGGTGATTTTGTGACCCATGGTCAGCACAAGCTGTCCTTTCTTCCTACTATATCCCTATGTGAGCTCCTTTTCATCTATATCCGAGCAGTTCACTCACACAATCCATGTGTTTGTTTTCGCATGTCAGCACTGTCCCCAAACATTCTTGTCTATTTTGGCTTTCTTGCATCTCCATCTATAGGGGTGATTTTACTGTTACTTGTGGCATGGAAGTTTTGAGTCCGTGGTGGAGCTTACTCCTTGTGAGTGCACAGTCATCAAAGAAACATATTGAGGACTCAAGGCTGTTGAGTCTTGCTCTGGATGGGAGTTTTATTTTTTTTTATTTTATTTTTATTTTTTTTATTATTTTAATTATGACAACAAAGATGCAAAGAAAGAGGACAGGGTAAAGTTACAGTGGAAGCCCAATCACCCATAAACAGGATTTTCAGTAGTTCCATCGATGATATCCCAGCCTTGAACTTTCAGCCAAAGAACATTAAGAAAAACAAAACTGAACCCATGTACAATACAATTACTTTGTCTCTCAAATCCCCAGTTGTAGTACATATTGTTTCTTAGCAGCACACCATATAATCTAAAGATATTAGACTTATGTAACTCTTTAAACATTGAGGGCAAAGTACATTTATCTAGTTCCATGCACATGCTTACTAGTTTAAGTTAACCTCAAAAGTTTTAATGGGTTGTTTTTCTTAAGGATTGGAGTCAAGAGAACATAGTAAAAAACGATATTAAAGTGGCATTTGTTTGCATAGGCCCACCAAAACATAAGGGACATGGAAAGACAAATTATGGTCTAAATACATGGAGACCCTACCCCTGAAGTTTCCTGGCACAGGACTGACTCTAGGCTCCAGGCAAACTAGTTTGTCCAATTCAAGTCATAGTCTGTAGTGGCAATACACCTCCATTCCTCACATAGTCTCTGTTGTTGGTATCATTCTTATGTATTAAAGATCCTGGAGTCTGCATATCCCATATTGCAGTCAGGATGGTGCAGAGCATCCTCTCGTTTCACCTCACACTTAAGGGGCAATAGAGAGAACCATGTCCTGTAGAGCAGGTCATCGTTGTTGTCATGTCTTCTCGCAGGTCATTGTTGTTGTCACGTCTTCTCAGTGTAAACGGAAGTGTCTTATTAGGAGGTCGATGTCACACCCTTGGTAGTGTCTTTCCTGGTAGAGGACTGCTTCCAACTGTTGCTATAAAAGACCTTGGATGTTTCGTAGATAGCTTGCCTGGTTCCAGCGTGAATGGAGAATGCCCATTCAACTGAGGCCTATGCCAGGTCATTATATCAATATTCAGGGTGTAAGGTACATTGTAATGAGATTTATTAGATAATAACTAATCTGTATGTATAGTGTTTTCCCATTTTAATGTGTCTATGCAAACAAGGATCAATGCCACGAAGCGTTATTGGTGCATCTGGAGGCAATAGGAACAAGACCAGCAATTTCCATGACATAGTTCAATCATAGGCATCAAACTGAGGGATAGTTCCACCACAATCCTTACTGAACAGCTTACAAAGAAAAGACAAGATGAAAAGTGGATAGAAACATCATGGTAGAAGAATATATAGAGAGTTACAGCAGTTAAAGAAAATAACCATAAAATATTCAAAAAATATATGTGTTCAATATGTGTTCGATTTGTGTCCTTCTAAATAGTTCTGGGATTTGTAAGATCTACTGTATGTCTTTGGTCAGAGATTGAAGCTGTGTGTTACTGAAGTTAAGAAGGGTAAATCTGGGGTACTGATGGTTGGGAGGAGCATATGATCGCGCGGGGGCGCGCGGTTTCAAAATGTAGACTGGTATGAAATTGCCAGTGACAGCCTGAGTATAGCTGAGAAATTATTTGCCTCCCCCCAGATCAAACTACACCCCCTGATCCACCCTCTAGAGCCGGCCTGGGAGTGGGGAAAACCCAGGGTGCCCCATGAGCTCCTCCCAGAAACCCACCTGGAGATCCGGAGGAAAGGGGGAGAGGGGGTTCGGGTGACCCAGGTCCGGGCCCCCCCACCCTAGGCCAGGCCAAAAGGCCGCTGGCACATACGGAGGTCTGCCAGCTGCCCGCCCGTGCTGCTAAAAATCCAGCTCCAGGAAGGGAGAGAGACCCTCCCAAGCCCGAAGGACAGGGATTTAAGCCCAACCTAGGCCGGTCCCCAGACCCGGCCTGGGAGTGGGGAAAACCCAGGGTGCCCCATGAGCTCCTCCCAGAAACCCACCTGGAGATCCGGAGGAAAGGGGGAGAGGGGGTTCGGGTGACCCAGGTCCGGGCCCCCCACCCTAGGCCAGGCCAAAAGGCGCTGGCACATACGGAGGTCTGCCAGCTGCCTGCCCGTGCTGCTAAAAATCCAGCTCCCTGGATGGGAGTTTTAATGTTTGGCTGCTTAGTGAAAGCAGAGAAAAGTGGTACATCCAACACTAGTGTGTGGCATCCCCTGGATAATTCGGACTGTCAGCTCAATACCATGACACCACAAACAGTGAAATTAGAAAATACTCATTTCTGGGGGCCAAAGCAATAATACAACAGGTAAAGAGCTTGCCTTGCTTGCAGCTAACCTGAATTGAACCCTAAACATCCTAGGCCAAGAGTAACCACTGAGCACCACTGGGTGTGGCCCCCAAAACCAAAACAAAAAACTCATTCATTTTTTAAGCATTATATGATCCTGTCTTTCTATTTGCTTTGAGACCACACCCATGGTTCTTAGGGCTTACTCCTGACACTTTGCTCAGGGATCACTCTTTGCTGACTTAGGCTGCTGGTGATTGAATCCAGTCAGCCACATGTAAGGCAATAGTCTTAACTTTCAGCCCTTTGTCTTCCTTTTTTGAACTAATTTGTCAGAGGAGAAAAATACAAGCTTAAATAAAGCTTCTTCTATGGAAATTAAATTAAATTAAATTGTTCTAACAAGCTTGTAATACCTTCTCTTCCTCTGTCAAAGTTTAAATCGCTGTATTTAATGAAAAGTTTTACAATTTCTTCTATGGGCATTAGATAAATCTTTTTAAATTTTTTTTAAATGCACATACTCATCAGAGAACCTCATTCTGATTAAATTTTCAACTCAGTTACCACTCACTGTATTTTTGATGTACTTTATAGGAGAAACTTAAAAATATTGTTTTATGCTATAAGCATTTTCTTTGGATGCGGTTTGATTTGGATTGGTGTGATTTCCAAATTCAGTTCTGCCATCTGTAGACAGGAAGCAGAGTCACACTTGGAATTACTTTCCCGTATAGAACTTTGCAAGGTGAACTTGGATCTGAGCTTGAAATGGTAGTGCATTATTTTCCTAGAGACTTTACTGAAGGGGTAGAGGTTTAAATAGTTACGTTTCCTGGTTGCTTTAAATTCAGATGTACACAATAGGTAGACTTGCCTCTTGGCAGGCTATTTTCTTCTGGTAAGCTCAGGGACCATATGATGTACTGGGGTTCAACCTGGATCTGCCATGCATGTAAGGCAATGCCTTACCCACTGTACTATCTCTCAGCCCTACTTGCTCATAATTCTATGAGAATCATTAACCCAAACATGCTTATGCTATAAACAAAAGATGAAGACTAATTTAGACCCAGCCCTAGAGTAACACAGGTCCATTGAAGTTCAATGTTTCATTTAATGGCACATGAAAATTTTTGTAATTAAGATTTGCTTTAGCAGACTCGATATTCTATTATATAGGCTCTCTGCTCTCATACTATTTAAGCTGCTTAGAGTTTAAGATAATATTAGGTGAAAAGTTTCTGCAATATATTTTGAAAGTTTAGCTAAAATATGTGGAATTATTTTCAAATATAAATCATTAAAATGGTTCCACTATTTGTGTTTTACAGTTAGAAATTTGTCTACTAAAATTTCCTACTTATTGTTGCATTTTTTTCTATTCTTGCTCCAGTTATAATAGCTGCTTTCAAATCTATGTCTACTCTTTCCCTTATGGGGTTCAATTAGGTACAGTTTCCATTGACTTTTTCTGTTGATAATAGGTTGCATGTTACTTTTGTTTTTACAGTGTGTATTTTTTCTTTATTTTTGTTTTTGGGTCATGCTCTTTGATCCTCGGTCCTTTTGGTGCTCAGGGATTCCTCTGGTAGTGCTTGGGTGACTATAAACTATGCTGAGGATTGAACATAAATTAGCTGTATGGAAGGCAAGTGCTTTTTCCATGGTATTATATTTCTAACCCTAGTAATATTGATTAGATTCTGTGTTTTTCTGAGTTATTAAATTTTTTGTTTTAGTAGGTCACCAACCTGAGAAGCTTGAAATTCCAAACTCTGTCTCTCCTCTGCTGAGTTTCAATAAAGTTTAGGGTGATCATATTAACTGCATAGTTTATGGTCTTCTGTAGAGGAGGTATCAGAGACACCAAAGAGTCTAAGGCAGAATCCAGAACTCCCTTCCTGTGAAATCACTTTTAGTGGATTCTCTTATTTGGAGTTCCTCTGATCACTTCAAACTCTGTCCTCTATTTCCGCAAGAATGTAAGATTGCAGATATTATAAAGCTAGTAACTCCTTTTGGTGCTGACTAGGATGCCCTTCAGTAAAAATCTATAAAGTACTGGAAATGTACATAGTACATGTACCACTTGCCATTTTCTCCCATGTGGTGTAGCTTCCCTTAACTGTTCTCTACTTTTGCTTGCTTGTCTCCCTCTCAAATATAACTGTTTCTCTCTCCAATAGAAGTGTGCATGTAGACCTTTGTGGATTTGTGTCTATACTTGACAGGTTTTTGTCTGTGAAAAGTTTCTTCTTAAAAATACTCTCTCATTGATAAAAATAATTTTCAATTTTACTCAAAAATAAATTGCATTATTTTAAAATAAAGTTGTATATTTCCTCTGTATAAGAATTCTCTGCATAAAGATGGTAGAAAATTGTATGTAACATGTTTTGCTTCTATAGATTGCATACATTTAAATTCGGAATCTTTTATGTTTATACTATGGACTTTATTTAAAGAGGATACATTTTTACATAAAGTGCATGGGGTTTGGAAAGCACAGAGGTTAAGGCACTTGTCTTACATACAGCCAAAATCAGTTTAGACCTGGATATCACATATCTTCCCCCAATACGGTCAATCCACCAGGTGTTACTTGTGAGCACAAGCCAGGAATAGTTTCTGTTCCCAGTTCTACACAGTAAAGTTCCCAAATTCAAACCAAACCTTCCCAAACCAAAATACTCTGAAGAATACACATAACATATTCAGTGCTGTCCTTCCTCTCCTGGGCTGGAACACTAGCCCTCTGGTTGCATGCTTCTTTGTCAGCTTCCCTAGAGACCTGTGTATCACACTGAGTCATCTAGTTCTACTATTTTATCCCCAGTCCATCCTGCACCTTCTATTCTGTGCCAGCACTTTCTCCACTTCTGCTGACAGCTGTCATCTCTCCTTTTCCACCCCCTTAGAAGTTCTGGGATACAGAGGCTCATCTTTAAGGCTATCAGAGAGAGAGGGAGAGAAGAAAGCAATCCTTTTCTTTTTCAATAATTTCCATTTTATTTTTCTTCTGGATGATCTCTGTTTAATCACTAAGGTCTTTAAGCTTTTTTCTGGTTTGTTGGCCTCCACATTACATAGAAGAGGGTGGTGCTAGCTTTTTGCTCAGCAAACAGTCCATGTTAAAGTGAACAAATGGGTTGTACTGGGTTAGCTTTTTAAAAAAAAATAATTTCTTCATTTAAACACCATGATTACAAACATAATTGTAGTTGTGTTTCAGTAGCTTTTATGAGTAGAAGGTAGAACACCAACAGCATGAATCCCTGTAGCTTTGAATTACATCATCTGAGTAGCCCCATGGAAGAACTCTAAAAATTTGACTGTAAATAAGAGCAGATCTACATTCAATGAGTTAATCAATAGGAGTTTTATTATCTTTTATGAACAGAATTCCAGGGTTAGGTAACTGCAAAGTGGGTTAATTCAGCATCTCAATGATATAAAGCCTTTGTGAACTGCTGTACATTGCCTGATTTTCCTTTATAGTCCCAGATGATTGCCCAAATTCTTCACATCTCCCAGTGATCATTCAGAGACAGAGACCTCTAAGAGCTATGCCTGCACTTTTAAAATATAAAAAATGGAAATCACTTCTGCCAACAAACTGCCTTTTTAGTTCACTTGCCATAAGTGAGTCATAAATTCTTTCCTAGATAATAAATGTCCAGGTCAATGGAGACTCCTCCCCGGCCTTGATTAGGGAGAGTAGACTGAAGTAATGCCTCCTGGAATCTCATTGTGTGACAACTTTCTTTTCTTTTCTTTTTTTTGTTTTGTTTTTGGGCTACATCCAGTGATGCTCAGGGGTTACTCCTGGCTATGCACTCAGAAATTGCTCCTGGCTTGGGGAACCATATGGGACACTGGGGGGTCGAACCTCGGTTCATCCTATGCCAGCCACATGCAAGGCAAATGCCCTACCACTGAGCTACCTCTCTGGCCCCATGTGTGACAGAATTGTAGCTCTCACTAGTAAACAAGGGGAGTCTTGCATCCAGTGATGAATGTCCTTAAAGCAAGAGTAGGGTAGAACATAGAGAGACACATGGAGGACAGTTCACGAAGGATGTCCAAGTGTTTGTGATGGCTCAGCAATGAGTCGTGATTTCCAGAAGACAGTCCTAGTGGGAGACATTGCAGGAGGTTAAAAATGCTTCTAGATGCTTGGGAGGGAACAAGCTACTGCAAGTACCTTGGTTTTCCATTTCTGGCTTCCAGAGCTGGAAGGGACTACTTTTCTGTGTTACACCATTCATTTAAAGGTACATTGTCCCATTTGTTCAAGGCAGACAAAAGCACAAAGACCAAAATCCCATCTGTTACCTGTGGCTATAAATCAAGTTTTATGAGAAAATACAATCTCAGACATTCCTTCTCATATTGCCACAAATGTTTTTCTGGTGACAAAAGTAGAGCTGAATTAGTTGTTATAAAGACATTGTGGGCAGTAGACCCTAAAAATTTTATTATTTGGCCTTGTGAATGAAAAGTTTGCTGACTTTTGACCTAGATTTATGATGGTTAGAGTCCTGAGGATGTAGAAAGACCCATCTTTTTCGGGGAATATTGCTTCTCAACACCAAAACAGACTGAATTGTTGATAAAGCAGAGGAAATGGTTCACAGAGGAATACCCCAAATGTTGGTGATTCTTTGGTTAGTTCAACTGCCCATTATCAGAAACATGGATTGTATAACATACAAAGAAACTAATACTTGTTTATTATTTGCACCTGTGGTCTTATTCTAGAAAACTCATCAAATATTTGATTCCTAGGTAGGTTTTGCTGTAAATACAACTGTCAGTATTATATTTTATGTGATTATATTGTAAAAATTGTGGAATAAATAAACCATAATCTTTACATGTTAATCATCTTGATCTCATGAATAATGTAATCAAGGTGAAGATTATGAGTATATTATTTCAGCATTCCTAGATGTGAGGTTAGAAATACTGCAGGTTCTCACAAAATCTATAAGGTGATGCTTGTATAACCTGAGATATATAGCTCAGGGAATAGACTGTAAAATCCAGAAAATTCTTTGTAGAGTCAACCATTATTTGGGGAATAATAAAGGTATTTGGGTTTGGGGATACACTCACAGCACACTTGACTGTACTCACAGCTTACTTCTGGCTACCAAATGAGATGCTGGAAATCAAACTTAGGTCAGTGCTTAAGGCAAGTGGCCTATCTTTGTGGTACTATCTCTGTGGCCCCAGGACTATTTTAGAACTGTATTTATTATTTATTTATTTATTTATTTATTTATTTATTTATTTATTGTTTTTTAGGCCACATCAGGCAGTGCTCAGGGGTTACTCCTGGCTCTGCACTCAGAAATTTCCCCGGCAGGCTGGGGGGCCATATGGCACCCCAGGAATCAAACCAGTTCCTCTCAGGTCAGCCACAAGCAAGACAAATGCTCTACCGCTGTGCTATCTCTCTGGCCTGAGATTATTGATTTTTGATGCAGTTTCCTTTGATTAAAAAACATTTGATGATAGTTCCAAGATAAGTTAATAGGTAAAGTATTATCTTTTAAACAAATGTTATTTGGATATAGATATATAAACAAAAAGATACTATATGAAAATATTATGTTAAACAGATTGTAGATTTAATGTAAAAATTAAATATGTTAAGTTAGAGTGAAAAGATTTGCTATTTCAAATTGAAAAAAAATGTTCTTTAATATGATATGAAAATGTGATTCAAAAAAAGAAAAAGAGTGGGGCCAGAGAAATAGCACAGTGGTCGGGCATTTGCCTTGTATGCAGCCAACCAGGGAGAGACCCAGTTCAATTCATGGCATCCCATATGGTTTCCCAGGGGCAGTTTACGAGTTCAGAGCAAGGAGTAACCCCTGAGTTCTGATGGGTGTGGCCCAAAAACCAATCAATCAATCAATCAATCAATAAAGTTTTTTGTAAAATAAAAGAAGAAATAATAGTCTAAACTTATAACTACTTCCAATTTTTAATTTTCTTAATATGCAATTTAGAAATAAAAAGACAGCAGTTTAGATAGAATATTCATATATCAAATATTCAGAAAGGACTCAAAAGATGTAAATTCCACTTACAATAAGAATAAGATGAATTGCCCAATTTAAAAACAGACAAGTGGTTCAATTTTTGGACTTTCTCCACTAGGCTGCATTCCTTCTTAGGAGCAGAAAGCTTGTGTGGTTGGATTCCTTGCTTGAGTGCTGGAATTAATTAACCCATTCTTGTATCTTTTCACTGTGTGGATTATTTTATGTGTCAACATTTGTTTTCAGGCTTGTTTCTAACTAGATCCTTATTTTTGAGCCCTGGGCTTTTCTTGCAATTAATATATAGTGATGAATTGATGAAAAGAGAGTTGTGAGATGATCCCATTGGCTGAAATTACTCCTAAAGATACAGAAACTTTCCAGTCTTGATCCTTCTGGAAAAAAGAAACACATAGAAAAAATATTCAAGAAGCATTTATGGAAGCCACATGATTGGAGGTGAGCCCAAGAAGGGGGGATCCTGATAGCAGCAAACCTCCTTTCAACCCATTGCCTCTTGAACCTGCCCAGAAGCATCTGTGGAAGCCAAGTTATTGGAAAAAACATCACACTTCAGATGCTACAATGGGTAAGCAATGCAGGTCAACACTATGCATAGAGAATGAAGATGGCAGCTCTGATGACTCAAAAAGTGCCAACCACATATTGCCCTTCTCAGATAAGATGTTTAGAGGACAAATATGGAAGATGTTCATGGAACTCAAAGAAAGCATAGTTCAAACTGAACAAACCACAAATAAAAATTAAAAGAATATAAAAATAGAAATTAGAAAATTCCAAACTGAAATGACAGAACTAAAAAATGTGATAGGAAAAATGAAAACCTCACTGGAAAGCCTCTCAATAGAGTAGTAGCCGTTGAGGCCTGAATCAGTGACCTAGAAGATGAGGTGCATCAAAACTCCATACAACAAAAGAGAATAGAAAAGAGCCTTAAAACAAATGATCAGACAATGGGGGAAAAAATCCTCAAAGAATGTGAACAGATAAAACTAAAAGTCTTTGGTAAACTTAACAGAAAGAACATAAGAATCATAGAAATTCCAGAGACCCAGGAAGAAAATTCCCATGAAGAATCAACAGTCAAGGACATCATTGCAGAGAAACTCAAAGAGCTAAAGAGTGCATGCAACCAAATCCTGTATGCCCAAATAATACCAGCTAAAAGAGATCCACAAAAAGAGCACCACAAGACACATCCAAGTCACAATGATGAATCCCATGTATAGGGATAAAATACTGAAAGCAGAGGCTGGATAGATAGCATGGAGGTAGGGCATTTGCCTTGCATGCAGGACAGTGGTTCGAATCCTGGCATCTCATATGGTCCCCCATGCCTACCAGGATCGATGTCTGAGCATAGAGTCAGGAGTAACCCCTGAGCGCTGCTGGGTGTAACCCAAAATAAAATAAAATTCTGAAAGCAGCAATATCAAAAAGGGAAATTACATTCAAAGGAGCATCCTTAAGATTTACAGCAGACTTGTCACAAGAAACCCTCATGACCAGAAAGCTGTGGTAGGATATAGTGACAAAATTTAATGAAGTGAATACTTTGCCTAGAATATTGCACCCAGCCAGACTTAAGTTCAGATTTGAAGGAAGTATTCATAGCTGCATGGATAAACAACAGCTCTGAAACTGTACAGACTCAAAACCAGCATTAAAAGAAAATCTGAAAGGTCTACTTTAAGACAAGATGACCAAAAGAAACACCAAACTTCTACAAAAAGATGATGCTAAAACCCATGACAATTATCACTCTCAACATCAATGGACTTTATTCTAAGAGACATAGAGTGGCAAAATGGATAAAAAATCCAAGCTCAACATTCTTCTGCCTACAAAAACACATTTGAATAGTCAGAACAAACATAGACTCATAATCAAAAGGTGAAGGACAATCATCCAAAAAGACAAATCCCTTACAAAATGTGAAATGGCCATATTAATATCAGATGACAAAAACGATAGACTTGGAAAAGTTATAAGGGAAAAGATGGACATTTTATAATAATCAAGGAATATGTACAATAGGAAGAAATCACACTTCTAAACATATATGCATGCGGTGATGGACCAGTATAATATTTAATACAATTGTTGACAAATCTGAAAGAAGTTATCAATGGCAATACAGTAATAGTGAAATATTTCAACACCACTCTGTCACCCCTTGATAGGTCAACCAGGCTGAAACCCAATATAGTAGCTCTGAAAAGAGAAATAAAAAAGCAGACTAGCATATATATAGTCTCATGGAGTAGCTCTTGGACTGGCCTTCTCATATATGAATAATGATAGAGAAGAAATGGACATTAAAAATACAATCCCATTTACAGTAGTGACACAAAAACACAAATACCTTGGAGTCAACTTAACTAAAGAGTTGAAGGACCTATGCAAAGAAAACAATAAAACACTGCTTAAAAAATAAATGAGGACACAAGAAAATAGGGACACATACCATGTTCATAGGTTGGGAGGATTAACATCATTAAAATGGCAATGCTCCCCAAGGAATTGTACAGATTTAATACAATTCTTCTAATGACACCCACGACATTTCTGAAATTCAATTGAAACAATAAACACCACAAATATCTAGAGCAACCCTCAGGAATAAAAAGATGGGAGGCAACATTTTTCTCAACTTTAAATTATACTGCAAAGCAATAGTCATTGAGGCAGCATGGTATTGGAATAAAGACAGACCCTCAGATCAGTGGAATAGACTTGAGTGTTCAGAGAATGTTCCTGGGACAGACAATTAATTTTTGATAAAGGGTCAAGAAACGCAAAATGGAGCAAGGAAAACCACTTTAACAAGTGATGCAGGCACAACTGGTCAGACACATGCAAAAAAGCAAACTCGGACCTCCATCTAACAGCATGCACAAAGGTCATATCAAAGTGGATTAAAGACCTTGATATCAGACCAGGAACCATGAAGTATATAGAAGAGCACAGAGGTAAAACATTCCATGACTTTGAGACCTAAGGCATCTTCAAGGAATAAACAGCACTGTCCAAACAATTGGAAGCAGAGATAAACAGGTGGGACTATATTAAGCTGAGAAGCTTCTGCACCTCAAAGGAAATAGTGTCTAGAATACAAAGGCCACCCACAGAATAGGAGAAACTATTCACCCAATACCTATCAGATAAGGGGCTAATATCTAAGATATACAAGGTTCTGACAGAATTTAACTAGACAAAACATCTAACCCCCCCAAAAAATGGGGAGAAGAAATGAACAGACAATTCCTCAAAGAATAACTACATATGTACAAAGACACATGAAGAAATACTCCTTATCACTATTCATAAGGGAGCTGTAAACCAAAACAACAGTGAGATACCATCTCATGCACACATCACAAAGCATAAGAACAGTAAGTGCTGATGGGGATGTGGGGAAAAAGGGAACTATCATTCACTGCAGCTGGGAATGCCTTCTAGTTCAGTTTTTATGGAAAACAATATGGAGATTACTCAAAAAATGAAAATTGAACTCCCATATGATCCAGCTATACCACTCCTAGGGATATACCCTAGAAACAAAAAAAAATACAATACAACAATGTCTTCTGCACACCAATATTCATTGCAGTGCTATTTGCAATAGCCAGAATCTGGAAACAACCCAGATGCCTGACAACAAATGACTGGCTAAGAAAACTGTGGTACATATACACAATGGAATACTATAGAACTGTTAGGAAAAATGAAGTCATAGAATTTTCCTATATATGGATGGACATGGAAACTATTATGCTGAAATATGCCAGGGATGATAGACAGACACAGAATATACTCATTTATGGCATTTAAGAAAAATAAAAGATATTATTGTAATGATACCCAAAGACAATGGAGATGAGTGTGGTAATGATTGGTATTGAGAGAAATAGAATGCTTTTCTCGAATACAGGCTAAAGGTGGGGGAAGATAAAGATGGGGATATTGTTGATGGGAATATTTCAGTGGAAGATGGTAGTGTTCATTTTTATAACTGAAACCAAATTACAAATATGTTTGTAATCATGGTGCTTAAATAAAAATATTAATTAAAAATAGGCAAGTGATCTAATTGAACATTTCTCCTAAGAAAACTTTTGTATGGCAAAAAAGAACATACAATAAAGCTAAATATTATTACTCATTTGAAAAATGTAGATCAAGGGATCAGAGAGATATATTGCAGGTAGGGCACTTGCCTTGCATATGCCTGACCGAGGTCCAATTTTTAGTACCACGGATAGTTCCCTGTGGTTTCTAGGAGTGGTTCTTGCGCAAAGAAGAAGATAGCCCTGTGCACCACCAGGTGTGACCCTAAAGCCCCCAAAATGCAATTGAAACTACAATGGGCTGCCATCTTAGGCAAAGTAGGATAGACAAGTTGGGTTGGCAAGAACTGGGGGAAACTGTTATTCACTCTACTAGAGGGAAGCAGAAAGCTATGACTACTTGGAAAAGGTCTTGACAGTCTAATAAAAACTTCAACACAAACTTATCATAGGACCAGGTACTCCACAGAAATTATAATATATGTCCATGATACCCAGAGACAATAGAGATGAGGGTGGGAAGGACTGACCCACGATATGAAGCTGACCACAAAGAGTGGTAGGAGATACACAATATATCAACATTATTCATGGCAGACAGCTGTTGTAATCAGTATAAATGCTGATCCACTGGTGATACATCAAAAAATACAGTAACCCAAATAATGTCTGATCCAGTGATCAAATAGATTAGCTCCTAAATATGACTCAATGTAAGTGAACCTTGGAAAGCCATTCTCTGTAAATGATACCAGACACAGATGACAGAACATGGTGTGATTCCTTGTTTATAAAATCATGGAAAAGGGTAATTTTCTAAAGAAAAAGTTGATAAAGGTAGTCTGTAGCTGGAGTCTGGAGTTTGTAGGAAAAGAAAAACATTTTAAAGTAATATCTTTTGAGGGTGATGGAAAGACTCTAAAACTGGATTATGGTGAAAGTTTCACAACCTTATAAATTTGCTAAGAATCCTAAGTGATCCACTAAAGTGGATCAAGTAAGTTATGCTTAAAGTTGAAGTTACACCTCAATATAAAATTGATCAGAAATATATATTACAAGATGATTTTTAAAAAATCTGCAACTCTAAATCTTTATTCAATAGAAGACAGATGAAACTAACAATTATGTGACCTATAAGTACCTGGTGCCATCTCAACAAGAAAGCTAATTATAATAGACTGAAGGGGGTTGGGGAATCTCTCTTGTCAAAAAGATGTTTAAATCTCCTAACTATGATGTATCCCAGAGTATAAAGCCTAAGTTTCTTGGCTTCCCACTGACCCAACAAGCAGAATACAAAGGTATGAATCCTATTAGCTGAATGAGCAGAACACACTTTGATAACATTTCTCTTTTTATTTCTTTTATCTTTATATTAACCTTGAGAAAAATTGAACAGATATTTTGGTCCCTTTTAGAGATCATAAAATCACAGACATATTATGAAGATAAGACCTTTTTTTTACTTATTCAACAGTCTGAGGAAGTCCACCTTATTTTTTTCCCACTCAATAACTTTTTTGTATCTTCTTAATATATCTAACATCAACTATACACTTGACTCTTGTGTCATTTCTCATATTTCTTTTTTTATTCTCAAAGACTAGAAATATTTGCTTGAAAGGGGGCTCTGGAATTCATAAAAATCCAAGCCTAGAACAATCTGAGGAATCAGCAGGGACATTTCACTTTGCAAAAGAATTTTTTTTGTCTCTACCTTTTACTCAAGTTGAACATTAGTTAACATTAGCTCGCTGTGAACATATTCTCCAGGCTATGAATTAGGATATAACTTAGCTGCAACACAGAACAATTGCAGTGTTTTCAATACTATTGGTTAAATTGAGGCAGCCAGTAAAATCATTGCTTGGAATCTTTTTTTCTTTTCCCTCCAGTTCAGTGGGGCTGGTGCTGTTATTATTTTATTTCGCAGATAAGAATGTTGTATCTCTAAGTTCTCCCCTTTAAATTGGATGCAAAGCTGACATTTTGTCATTGTCTCTTGTACAGAGAGGGACTGGACATTGAGGTCTCTTGATAGCTTTTGTACACCATGTCTTAGATTTCTTGAGTAAATGTCACAAAGTGGGGAATTCAAACAACAAAGCTTTGTTTCTCACAGTGCCAAGAAGATCAAACTGCCAAGCAGGTTAATGCCAGATGAGATCGTTTTGGTTTGCAGATGGTTGCATGTTGCCCTATTTGTACATGTACCAGGGAATTGCCTTATTTGCTTTCTTCTTACATAATTCCAATTGAATCTAAAGCGTAGTCTTTTTGATTTATTTTAAACCTAATGACCTAGTTGCTTCTGAAAGTCACCATCACCACCATGGACTCATTCAACATAGAAATTGGACAGGGAGGTCATTTTAGTGGAAGCTATTCAGTGGGTTTATCCAAGCTTAGTGTTTAAATTCAAATGCAAAATGCAAAATACAAAAAAATGCAAAAATAATACAAAAAATGCAAAATACAAAATGGTGTGGATCTCTGTCTACTATTCAGTGTTTCATGGACACACAGGAAAAATGTCTCAGATTTAGAAAATGGACAAAAGGCTGAGTTCGGGGCCGAGAGAGAGCATGGAAGTAGGGCGTTTGCCTTGCATGCAGAAGGACAGTGGTTCGAATCCCTGTATCCCATATAGTCCCTTGAGCCTGCCAGGAGCGATTTCTGAGCATAAAGCCAGGAGTAACCCCTGAGCACTGCCGGATGTGACCACCCTCCCCAAAAAAAGGCTGAGTGCCTGGTTTTCCTGTGTCATGACTGGGCAATATTTGTTAGGTTTTGGAGGGGCCACACCCATTTGATACGCAGAGGTTACTCCTGGCTATGCTCTCAGAAATTGCCCCTGGCTTGGGGGAACCATATGGGATGCCGGGGGATCGAACCACGGTCTGTCCTAGGCTAGCGCTTGCAAGGCAGACGCCTTACCTCTAGCACCACCTCTCCGGCCCCAGACATATATTTATTCTTATCTAAAGCTTGGAAAGATAACCTGGGAAGTTTAACTACTCAATGGGACTTCCACTAACTTTCTTATTTAGCAGTTCTCTTATAGTATCTGTCCTATAATCTCTGTTTAAATAACCTAGTTTCTCAGATCCTCTTTGAACTAGTTTCACCATTCATTTGGTTGCCTTATAACAGATAAATTATTTACCCATATGCTCACTTGTTTTTTTTACAGATGCATATGTAATTTTTTTAATTAAAACTTTTTGTTGGTTGTGGTGTTGCTATGGGTCTACTCCTGGTCCTGTGCTCATGAGACCAGATAGTGCTGGAGAGTGAATCTGGAGTTCCTGCCTGCTGAGCTATCTCTCAGGCCTTCTGTTTAAATTTTGTGTTTGTTTTGAGGCAGAGCCAGCAGTGCTCAGGACTTACTCCTAACTCTGAGCTCAGTGTTCATTTCTGTGGGATTCAGGAAACAGTATGTATTGCTGATGATCAAATCCAGGTGGGTCATGTGAAAGGCTATATTATCACTCCAGGACTCAATTTTTGAAGGAAATAGACTGATAGTATCAAGCTTTGAAAGCAAGAAAGCCAATTTTCTCTATGTCATCAAATGACTCACTCTTTGGCTCTGCTCCTTCCTTCATCTCTCTTCTGGTGATTGCAGGAGGAAAGTTATAGCAGCCTTACCACTTCTATCTGTAGCTTCAGGAAATAAGATTTCTTGCCTGTCCTCTTCCCAGAGGTTCCCACTAGAAGTTACCGAACACATATCTGAGTGCTAGTATCTTGTCCTGGGTATAGGCATGCTCTTAGAAACTTCATGAAGGGTTTCATTTGTTTTGGGGCCACACTTGGCAGTACTAAGGGCTTACTCCTATCTCTATAGGCAGGGATCACTCCTGATGGTGCTTGGGATATCAGATGGAATTGCCAGGATTGAACCCACATCAGCTACATGCAAGGCATACATTCTATTTACTGTAATATCCATCTGAACCTAACCTAAGTAACATCATGTTAATAAGGTTCTCTTTATGAATATGCTGTGCCAGGATAGTCACCCAAACTTACAGGCATGCCAGTGGCTGGCCAGAAACTCAGCAACCTCAGGCAACAACACTACAATCTCCCCCAACCACAGGAGAGCTGAAAAATTTGGGTCTGGAGGAAAGAATTTACAAGAACTGTGGCAATGAGGGGACAAAGGAACTGGCTACAGATGCACAAGATGCCTAGTTTGTTGTCCAGGGTGATTCACTATATGAAACAATGTGTAGTGAATCTTAACAAGGAAAGGAGACTAGGGTCCCAAAAGCTATCTTTGCAGCATCTCTGTGGGATTTAATTAAGGATTGATGGATTAAGAGTTAAGGATGAAGCTTTGTGCTGATAAAATGAGAGGGTCCCTGAAATATCCTGCTTGAACTACCCACTGTTATTCATAAAAGGATTTGGCATGATCTAATATGTAAATGTATATGTATGTATATATACACACCTATAGCACATCCTAACATAGGAAGATATTGAAGAATTATTATAAAAAGGTATTTTGGTTCTTTTTTACAATTTATTTTTATTTTACTTTTTAATAATATTTTATTTAAGCACCATGACTACAAACATGTTTCTAGTTGGGTTTCAGTTATAGAAAAAGAATACATCCCCCATCACCAGTGCAACCTTCCCACCACCAATGCCCCTCATCTCCCTCCTTCCCTAACACCCTGCCTGTACTAAAGACAGGCATTCTAATTTCTCTCACTCAATACCATTGTTATGAAAGCTGTTAGTGTAGTTATTTCTCTAATTGCACTCACCACTCTGCAATAAGCTTCATATTGTAGGCCAGACTTTCCAGCCCTTATCACTATTATCTCTGGTATTATTATAATAATTGCTTTTATTTTTTCTTAGCTCCCACAGATGAGTGAGACAATTTTGTGCCTGTCTCTCTTCCTCTTACTTATTTCACTCAGCATAATAGTTTCCATGTCCATCCATGTATAGGAAAATTTCATGACTTCATTTTTCTGAGGGCTGCATAGTATTCCATTGTGTATATATACCACAGTTTCTTTAGCCAGTCATCTGTTGAAGGACATCTTGGTTGTTTCCTGAGTTTGGCTATAGTAAATAATGCTGCAATGGATATAGGTGTGAAGATGGGATTTTTGAATTGTATATTTGTGTTCCTAGGGTATATTCCTAGGAGTGGTATACCTGGATCATATGGGAGCTCAATTTCCAGGGTTTTTTTGTTTTGTTTTGTTTCTAAATTTTTAATATTTGTATTGTAACCAAAGTGAAATACAAATCTTTCACAGTAATATTTAAGGTACACAGAGACAATAAATTAGGGCCATTCCCACCATGAGTGTTGTCTTCCCTCCATCCCTAATCCCAGCAGGCATCCCATATATCCCTCACTTGCCCCCTCCACTCGGATTGCTAGTGTAACAGCAAACAGGTTTGCTGTTTGAGTCTGATCTCTTTTTATTTCCACTCAAAATTCATACAGCTATTTGGTCCTGGTACCCTCTATACTTCCCCCCTCAATTTATCATGAGACAGAACAAGATGATTCAAGTTATGTGGTTCTATTGGGAAAAAACTGGGAGGATTCCATCTTTAGTTTACACATATCAATTTAAAAGAAGAAAAGGAAAGAAGAAAAACAAAACAAAACTAAAAAAGCGAAAAAAAAAGAAGAGCATTCAGCTACTAAAAAAAACCACCATCATATAATAACCATGAAAACAAAAGAAAATAAAAATAAAATAATAAAGAAGAAAAAGGAAAAATAGAAAAGAGAAGAAAAAGAAAATTAGTAAGAAAAAAACAAAGGAAGGAGGGCTGGTGTGGCAAGGTTTTGTGCTGCATTTATTTATTTATTTTGCATAGGTACAATAAGTATTGGGAAAATTAGAAAGGGAATTCCCTTGACTTAAGAGATACAGGGTTTCTCTGCCCTTTCTTACTGCCACGGGAACAACTTCAGGTTCCATACAGGCTCATTTTTACACCCCAAAGTCTTTTTATGTTGCCAGGAAACTTTCCGCTCAGTTGTGGGTGATAATAACAGGCCTCTGTAGCTAGAGATCTTGGTATTTGCATATGTCATGGGATGAAGGCTAGAACAGAGTCTTTTTTTTTATGGTTCTAGAAGTTCTGTTCCCTCACTGTTGTTGTAATCAGACTTTTGTAATTAGTAGTCTTGGTTTTTGCTCAGATCCTAGGACAAAGCCTAGGATAGTCTTTCCTTATGGTTCCAGAAGTTCTGCTCCATTGCAGTTGTCAGAGTCAGATCTGTGGAATTTTAAATCTTGGTTTTTATACAAATCCTAGGCCAAGGTCTAGGCTAGGATCTTTCTTATTGGTCCCATTTTAGGTTCTGCCCAGTCATGTTTGTCAAAGTCAATCTTATGTAGTTAGTGATCTTGGTTTTTGCACAGAGCAAAGGATGACATGTCTTCTGATTTCATCATACTCCTTAGGTGATGAGATAGGGCAGCCCTCTCTTAGATCAAGTTGTTGCTGTTTCCTCTTTGTCAGGGTGTCATATCAAAATTGGTGCAAGTTGGTGCCAGAGTGGTATTAGGAATTTCTCAGCGAGGAGTTTGGCTCCTGGTGCTGTTGCTGGGACCTTGTCAGTTCTAAATCTGGGATCTGGGGTTTTGGATTGGATGGTCGCTGTTCAATCACATGGAGTCTAAGTTGGGTCCACATGACACATGCTCAGGTGGGTGGCGCCTCTGTATTATGAAATGTATGGCTTCTTATTCCTAATAGATAAGAGCTTGTTTCTGTGCATAAGATTTCCCCCTTTTTTAGAGTGCTTATGCAAAAGGGAATGGTGCCATATTATATTGGTGCATTTGGGGATATGACAGGCTACACAATATCTGTACACTGGTTTGGCTTGAGCTTTTATTCAAGGCAAGACTTTTTCTTCTGGATTTTCATACCAAGCAGAACTAAAAAGGTGAAGTTAATATATATATCCAAAAGAAATAAATAAAAATAAATTTGAAAAAAGTAATGAAAGAAAAGTGATGGAAGAAGCTATCTTCACATTTGGGAATAAACTCACTATGAGGTATTATTATATAGGTATTAAACATGCAGAGGAAATATAGGCATCCCCATTAAGTCTTTTGAGATATTCTAGTGAGGGGGTGGACTCCAGGGCACATTTTCATCCCACACCATGGTCTTGTTGAATCTGAGAAATGATTTGCAGCAGTAAGGGATCAGGTAGTGTCCTTGACCTGGGGGGGGTTTTTTGGAGCTGAGTCTGGTAGCATGCAACAGTCCACATTTGGGGACTTTGTGAGAAGGGCCACATAGCATGAGTCAATTGGAATGTTGGCTGCAATTTCTTGCCAGGACTTGAGATTTGGGACTGAGAGGCTGTCTTTTTGCTTTGGGAGCTGGTTGGTGGTTTATTGAGGCAGGAGGTTGGTCTCAGTATCTAATAGGTTAAGAACTGGGGGTAAAGATGGTTAAATAAGGAGGGATAAATAAGGATTGGGGAATAAGAGGATAGAAGGAAGCCTGCAGGCGGGAGGAGGTATAATATATAAGAGGGGCTATATACATGATAGGCATGTATTGTTTACAATTTGGGTTTGGCAATCAGAGAGGAATCACTGTCTACAAACTCATGCCCACATATAGACAGATATTAGAGATCTATTCTTAAGTTGTTGTTGGAGGCTTGACCCTCATAGGATGGGTTTGAGCTCTTAAGACATACTTGAATTAAGAAAAGATAAATAATTAGCTAAGATATAGATTAGGAGAGAAAGAAAGGGAAAACAAGATAAGAAGAAAAAGAAAAGACAAGCAAATACAGTAAAAATAAGTTAAAAAATAAATTGGGCTGGTGCATCAGAGTTGAAAGGTTTTCCAATTTCTAAGCACTTCATCAATGATGAGGGTGGGCTTTGCTAAGTGAAGGTTTCAGGGTTATATAGTGGCTGGAGCATATTAGGATAAGGATAGTTTTCACATCTAGAGTACTAAGTAAAACAGTGGAGAGGACTATAAGAGGTGGCTACCCTATGAAGTATCGTCTGCTGCAACTTATGTATCGAGGTTCCTTTACTAAAGAGAAACTGCCAGTGTGGGCTTTATTTAAGATATATTTAATTTATGAAGAAGAAAAAAAAAGAAGGAGGAAGAAGAGAAGGGATGAATGTACTTCCATCTTGGGGATAGAAACCCAGGAGTCAATTCCCAGTTTTTTTAAAGAATCTCCATATTTTTTCCATAAAGGCTGGATTAGATGACATTCCCACCAGCAGTGAATGAGAGTTCTTTTCTTTCCACATCCCCACCAGCACTGATTGTTCTTGTTCTTTGTGATGTGTGCCAGTTTCTCTGTGGCATAAGATGATACCTCATTGTTGTTTTGATTTGAAACTCCCTGATGAGTAGTGATGAAGAGCATTTTTTCATGTGCCTTTTGGCCATCTGAATTTCTTCTTTGAGTACTTGTCTGTTCATTTCTTCTTCCCTTTTCTTTGATTTATCTAATGAGTAGTGGGTGAATAGTTTCTCCTATTCTAATGAGTAGTGGGTAAATAGCTTCTCCTATTCTAATGAGTAGTGGGTGAATAGTTTCTCCTGCTCTTTGGGTGGACTTTGTATCCTAATCACTATTTCCTTTGAGGTGCAGAAGGTTCTGCTTCCACTTGTTTTGAGAGTGCTATTTCCTTCTTGAAGATGCCTTAGACTCAATGCCATGGAGTGTTTTGTCTAAGTGTTCTTCTTTAACCCTTATGATTCTGGGTCTGATATTAAGGTCTTTAATTCATTTTGATGTGATCTTTGTGCATGCTGTTAGATGAGGTTCCAAGTTCACTTTTTTTGCATGTGGCTGACTGGTTGTCCCAACACCATTTGTTGAGACTTTTCTTGCTCCATTTTGCATTTATTGCCCCTTTATCAAAAGGTAATTGATTGCATGTCTGGGGAACATTCTCTGAGTACTCAAGTCTATTATATTGAGCTGAGGTTATGTCTTTATTTCAATATCATGCTGTTTTAATTACTATTGCTTTGTAGTACAATTTCAAGTTGGGAAAAGTGATGCCTCCCATATTCTTTTTCTGTAGGGTTGTGTTAGCTATTCGTGGGTATTTATGGTTTCAAATAAATTTCATGAGTGTTTGATGCACTTCTTTGAAGAATGTCATGGATATCCTTAGAGAAATTGCATTAAATCTGTACAATGCTTTGGGGTGTATAGCCATTTTAATGATGTTAATCTTCTCAACCATGAACAGGGTATGTGTTTCAATGTTTTTGTGTCCTTTTTGTATTTCTTGAAGCAAAGTTTTATAGTTTTCTTTGTATAGGTCCTTCACTACTTTAGTTAAGTTGACTCCAAGGTATTTGCATTTCTGTGGCACAAATGTTATGGAACTATTTTTGTGGGGGAGGTCACACCCGGCAGCTCTCAGGGATCACTCCTGGCTCCATGCTCAGAAATCACTCCTGGCAGACTTGGGGGACCATATGGGATGCCGGGGTTCGAACCACGATCCTTCTGTGTCTAAGGCAAATGCCTTACCGCCGTGTTATCTCTCCAGTGGAACTATTTTTTTAAATATCCGTTTCTTCTTTATCATTATTTCTATATAAAAAAGGTCGGGCCTGGAGAGATAGCACAGCGGCGTTTGCCTTGCAAGCAGCCGATCCAGGACCAAAGGTGGTTGGTTCGAATCCCGGTGTCCCATATGGTCCCACGTGCCTGCCAGTAGCTATTTCTGAGCAGACAGCCAGGAGTAATCCCTGAGCACCGCCGGGTGTGACCCAAAAACTAAAAAAAAAAAAAAAAAAAAAAAAAAAGTCATTGATTTTTGCATGTATTTGGGTTATTAAACACACCAAAACTTTACCTGGGTGAAGTTATCACATCTGGATTTGGATGACCCCATCCTGTTCCAGGATGGGAGATTCCAAAAATAGGAGTCAAGCTGCCCCACATGTCTGCCTTAGTTTCTATTTCCTTCTCATTCACACATTTATTATTGTGATTATTTATTTTAGAGTTGGTCCTTTTCTTGTTTTCATTACCTGAACATTTCCCCACTATATATGAGTTTTATAATCTTAACTATAATAACAATGTTTTTACTCTAAAAGCCTTTGTACTTTTCTCTTCTTGATTTTTACCTCAACTGTTTCTCTGCCAGTTTTTCCTAGCAGAAACCACGATGATAGTGCAAATACTTTAGTGCACATTTTTAAGGTTCATTTATCCAACAATTACACATTAATTACACATGCAAGACTTCCTTAGTTTCTCCCCCTCCTTTCCTTCCTCCCTCCCTTTCTTCCTTCTTTCCTTCCTTTCTTCCTCCCTTTTTTCCCTCATTTCCTCTCTCCCTCCTTCCTTTAAAACCTAAATAGGTTTGGTTGTGGGATGTAACTTAGTGGGAGAGCTTTGTATGTGTGAGGCCCTGAGTTTAATCCTTGATGAGCATTCCCTACATTCACCCCCAAAAGAAGCAATTACATTTGTCTTTTCGGAAATGGTGAATCAGTAAGTCTGTAAGCATTCCATCTTATTAGTTCTTAAAACATGCTTTCTTCTTGTGAAAAGCTAGATCCTGCTCTGTGGCCCAGAGAGAGCCTGCTAATTTTGGTAGGAGTAATTCACTGACATGTATGCTGAGTCTGCGTTTCCACTCAACAGATAACACTAAAATCTCCTCTGCTTTGTCAACTACTTCTCAGTGGTGGGTTCCTGGAAATAGAATTCTTGGATCAAATAGATGCTTTAAAATGCTTTTAAGGAGTAGTACAGTGCCCTTGAAAAGGAATTTGTCAATTTATACCTCCACTAAAAATATTCCTGAATAAACGATTTCTCTTGTTCTTACTAAATTTTACCAATCAGTTGAAAAGAACAATACCAGTTGATTAATGAAAAGAACAAATACAAATGGCAGAGTAGTTAAATGACTTAGGAGTCAGAATGAGCTAAATCAACCCCAGACTATCCATAGCTTACTGTATAACCAAGTAATGTACTATGAGCTTTACTAGTTCTTTTTGCTCCCATTTCTGTATTCTGCTTGGGAGAAGGGATGTGGTGATGAAGGAGGTTGGGAGGGAGCAGTTGAATACCTGGTAAAGTTATACTAAAACCTGGTAGAGTTTTGGTTATTAGCAAATAGTCAAGCTCCGAAGGAGTGGCTGAGCATCATTAAACACTCAGCAAATGTTAATCATGTTATTCTTATATAAATAAAATATAAGCTTTATTGATTTGTATATATTAAGGCATAATACATTTACTGGTCACTTACAGAGCTTCTTAGAACTACTTTTCATAATAAATTATGTTCTTTGGGATCTGGAGTGATAGTGAATAGGGCGCTTATCTTGCACATGACCAACCCAAATTCAATCCCTGGCATCCCATATAGTCCTCCAAGACTGCCATAAGTAACCCCTGAGTTCATCTGTGTGTGGTCCCAAAACAAACAAACAAAATATAAAAATAAATATAATTTGTGTTCTAATAGACTCTTCAGCTTCTGGGAAGGCACTATACCAAAGGATGTTCAGAGTTTACTCCTAATTCTGTGCTCAGGGCTCACTTCTGACAGTGGTCACATGAAGTTTTGGGGATCACATTGAAAGCAAGTGCTTTACCTCTCCAGCTCAATCTTTAACTTTTTATTAAAAATTTATAAGTACCTGGCTAGGAAGTTAGTTCAAGGAATAGAGCACATATCTATACAGACTGAGACCCTGAGTTCAATCCCTAGCAACAGATGTCATCCTGAACTCCTGTAGGTGTGGCCTGGTGCCTGTCCATATCTTGCTAGATCCTACTGGGAGCCAGGGCACCATCAGGAGTGAACCCAGGTCTGATGTATCTCAGGAGATGGCCCCAATAAAAATTTAGACTTTATGCATAAAATCAATATGACCTAATTAAAATATTAAATGTAAACAGTTACTTTATACACACAGAACCTCTAAATTTTGAAAGTAATTGTTATACCAGTTTGCATTTTTAAAAAGAGCTACATATGTGGCTAGAGTGACAGTATAGCTAGTACAGTATTTACCAAGCAAGCACTGATCAGGGTTTTAGCCTCATCATTTCATAGATCCCCAAGCACTACCATTGCTAAGTGAAGAGTCTGGAGTTAGACCTGAGCGTGGTTGGGTGTGGTCTAAGAAAAGAAGCTAAGTAATTTCATGTCTCTGCTGCTAGAAAGAAATTAAAAGAATTTTAGCTATGACAACTAATAGAAAATAGTACAACTGTTGTTCAGGGGTGTTTTTGCAGCAGCCAGAGGCACCCCAACTCCTTACTGGGAACAGATTTCTACAGCCTATGCTTTCACCAAATCCAAATCAATGTGTCATTGATTTGTTAGGTTTGCTGTGATGAAGGTAATTGCTTCCTGACTATATGCATTACAGTTTAAGGAAGGTTTATAGGAGACCTCTGCTTTTGGAACTTAGGGGAAACCCATATAAAACTTTGATCTCATGGGATGTTGAAAATACTTTTCAGTCCTCTAATCATGTTTAACAAAATTGCAAACATTACATTTTTTTTCTTGCATGATTCTATCTTTTCCACCATGACTTACGCTAATTTGTTCTAACTAAGATTTTGAGGGGACATTCAAAGCCTTATAAATCAATTTATCTATCTTTAATAACTATTTTTTGGAATATATTAAATAACTTTAAGCATGATTAAATCTAATGCATGCATTAATTAAATTTAATATACATATGAAAAAATTCTTATTTTCACATGGTGTGAGTCAGAATTTTTGTTTTGGTTATTTAAAAAACATTGCCAGAATAAACATATCTTTCCTGTACTTACTAAAAGCAATACCTTTTATTTTTGCATATAATAAATGCCTATTATACATGGACCTATTTTTTTAGTTTGCAAATTCTATTTTGTGTTTATGATCAGTACCTCCATTGTCTTTATTTAGTCAATCGTTTACCTATCTTTCAGTGAGCAAGAATGCAAGAGAGAGATTGAGAGACTGAGGTTGAGATTGAGTGTATGAGATGCAGGACTGCAGCCAGTCTGGGTCTGGGCCCCTTGCTCCCACCCGATCTCCTTCAGGAATCCCAGAGTCACCTGGTATGTGTCTCCAGCTCATTGGGCCTTGAGGGCCAGAGGTGAAGGAGCATCTTCCTCCCTGTGGGCCCCTGCCTGACTCCCACAGGGCCCGCTGTGCTGAGACTTCTGGGAGTGACACTGGCCCAGGGCTCCTGCTGTCCGATGAGAAGTGGCGGTTTCCCTGGCCCGTGTCATCTCCGGCACGTCAAGCTCCAAACTTTTGAAGGATGCCAAAATCTCTTCAGCTGTGACCTCAAGGTGAGTGGGGGAAACTGTAGTGGTGGGGTTCATTTGCCTCAGGACACAGACCAGGCAGACAGGGGGTGTCTGCCTGCTCAGAGTCATTCTCCCCGGCACTTCCTATTGGTGGTAGGGTCCAGGGGGGTTGCCTGCCAGGCCCTGGACAAGAACCTCTGTTTTCTCATAATACTGTCCCATTGTAGCTGCTTGCTGCAAAGCACAGAGCCCAGGTTTGAAAAGGCACAGCTGATAGGAAGAGACTTCCTGTCCCCAGCAGGAGCCTTCTGGAAGCATCACTTCTTGCAGGTCTTGGGAGAGGGGGACAGTGCAGGACTGAGCTGGGGTCCAAAGGGCAAACACCCAACTGACTGGGTCTTTCCTCAGCCTCACCTCCTACCTGTCCTCCTAGTTCTTCACTGTCCTGGTTCCCCGCTGTCCCCTTGGCCACTCCGGGCCCTCCTCCTGTTTCTTCTTCCTCCTGAACTGTGGCCCAGGACTGACCAGCCCAGCTCCCAAACAGCAAAGCCAGTGCTCCTGCCCTGGTCCTGGTCACCACGCGGCTTGCACCAAAGCCCTCCGCAAGGCTGTGCCAGGCACTCAGTAGGCTGCCATGCGCTAGAGCTGTGCCCGCAAATGGACCCGGACCTTCTGCTGACCCGCCTGCCGTGTCTCAGGACTGCTGCCAACTGGGCTGTTCAAGCCCTGACCCACGGGACGAGGCTGCTGTGGAACCTCAGGGCAGGTGGGCATCCTGGGTTCCAGCGTTTGGCCCTCTGAATATCAGTGACCAGTCTGGAGTTATGGACACGGAGTCAGTGACTGCCTTTATGGGCCACTCTTCTGAATAAGCACCAGCCCATTTGTCATGAAAATAAAGATGCTAATCAGAAGAAAACAAAAACAAACAAAACTAAAATATGATAGATCGAATTGGTATAATAGTGGAATTTTGACGTTCCTTTTTCAAAACTTTCGTGCCACTCTTGGGCCTTCCCTCTTCAAATATATGTTAGAGTGCATATTATTTTGAACACCAACTCTTTTTGTAATAAATTCTAGTTTTTAATAGATGCTGCCATGTACGATAATTACTGATACCTGAATGTGATGATGTATGTGTTACTTGTGAATGCACGAAGGTGTTATTGCACCTTTTTGTGTTATATTATTTTGTCTTACTTTAAAAGACTCGGTGAATTCTTTTAGAGTAGTCGAAATTCTGACAGTTTTGTCAATGCCTTTATGCTTTTTATACTGTTTACAAGTTTGCTTTGAGATTTTCATTGGCTGAGCCTTCAGTGTAATGTTGAGAAGAAATTTCTTTTCTTTTCCCTAACTCTAGAAGGAAAGCTATCGTGAGTCATCTTATATATAATGGCTGCAGGCTTCTGTCAAAAGCCTTTAGAACATCAAAGACACTTATGTCTATTTCCAGCTTGCCAAAAACTTTGTTTACTAAGGCATAGCTGTTAGATTTTATCAAATACTTTTCAACTTTTATTAAGATGATCATATTGGGTTTCTCTTTTAGTCTATTATCATGCATAATTATATTAATAGCTTTTCTGATGCTAAACTATTTTGATATTCTGACTTAAACTTGGCTTGTCATGCTGTAGTATTCGATTAATTTAGAGCTGGATTTATTCATGTTTTATTTAGGAGTCTTGGAAAAATGAAATTGCCCCTTTGATTTCATTTTTGCTTTTTCAGCTTGGTGTTGTTTTCAGTTAGTCCTCAGAGAACTTTTGTGTTCTCAGACAGTTGGATTTTTTCTTTATAAATTCAGCAGGGTGTGGTATGGTGTGTGCGTTTGTTCTGTTACAAACTGGTATCATTGTTTTTAAGAGAAGTCTTGGGAAATCTTAAAAAAGTTTTGAAAATTTTCTGTATTACTCCTTCCTACAGTTTTTGATTTTTTTCCATGTGACTTAAATAAATTGCTCTTTCCACTTATATTTTCTTCATCCGTTTTTCTCCATCCCATTTGAGTGCTCTCTTTTGAAATTTGATTTGCCAATTGTTGAAAAAGGTGCAATTAAAGACCAGCGCCTTAGTGCAGCTGGTAGGGCACTTACCTTGTGTGCAGCCGACCTGGGTTTGATTCCCACCATCCCATATGGTCTCCTTGCACTACCAGGAATATTCCTGAATGCAGATCCAGGAGTCAGCCCTGAGTACAACCTCAAAACAAAACAAAGCAAGCAAAAAGGATACAGTTAAAATACATTTTTTATTTTTCTACATATATTTTCATTATATTTTGCTCATATTATATTATATATATACACATGGGTAAACACAGTGCATGAATAATTTGTAATATTCAATTTTCCTAGAAGTATGCTATATCCTATGTATAAGATACATACTATATCCTTTAACTGAGTTGCTTGTCTTATTAATTTGAGACAAAGCTATTGACTTTAAGTAATACTTTCTACCTTGATTATTCTCTTTCTGATGACATTTCCTATACTATCAACTTCATTGTTACCATTTCCCTACCTAATTTATAATTTGTACATATTTTAAAATTTATTCTTCCTCCAGTATGCTTTTTATAGATAAATGGCCTCTTGGAGAATTCTTATAGATAATTCTATTTTCCAGTAATTTTTAAATGAACGTTTTTTTATGATTGCCCATATACTTTAACTTTGCTGTTTTGTTTCTTTGTTTCCTTCTATATTTCTCCTTGCTAAATTGATTTGATATAGTGTATATAAATACTTTATGTGTGGCATATATGTTATATATTGTATATGTAAATACACTCAATTTACTCACTGGTCATGTGAAAGGTATGCATCTGTTAATATTCTTCCAGTAGTTACACTTGCATTCTAACGGTTTTGACAATTCTGCCAAATTATAGCATCGGTATATTTTTCCTATGTAAGAAGAAAAACTTTGGGGGACCAGCAAGACAATAGAACTGCTAAGATACTTGCCTTATTGTCTACTTGGATTTAATCCCTGGAACCATCTATGCTCCCCTAAGCATCTTTGTGTACCAGTGGGTGTGATCCAAAACCAAAAATATAAGAACCCAAAACAAAAATTTCATTATTCTACTTTCTCCTTATACTTCCTTCTACCCTTTCTGCATTCTCTGTAATTAAGAACATCTGGAACATTTGCTCCAGGTTGTTATTTTCTACATTTGTAGAACAGGAAGCATCACTGATTTTTTAAGCTTAGATATATACATTTTAATTTTTTAAAAATCATTATTCTTTTCTGTACTCTTTCTCTTTTAAATTTTATTGAATTATCCTTAAGTAAGTTAATTTTGGCAGAACTATTTGTGGGAGACAAGACTTTCATAAGTTTTTGTTTTAAAAGTCCTTTATTATCCCTATTTCTGAATGTAAATTTTATTAGAGTCTGTTTGAAAAATGAGAATCTCAGCCATTTTTTTTATGTTCAATGCTGATGTTGAAATAAAATATAAATGTAATCCTCTTCTCTCTCCTTTTCTGGCACTTTGGCTTGCACTACAGTTAATGAAGGAGTGCCATGCATGTCGCTTTCATTGTAGCCCCTTCTCTACACTAACTGTACTCTGCTCTTTGTGGCAAGCTTTCTACCATGGACTGGTTCTCCTGAACATCATCTTTGTTGTCTCTGGGTATTAATACTATACATCTTTTTAAAAATACATATCCCACAATTGAGTGAGATTATTCTATGTTTATCCTCCCTTTGGAACTTTTTAGATGTGTTCGTGTGTGTTAGGATTCTTCTTTTCTATATCTCTACAGTTCATAAAGTTATTCAGCTGTTTTATCATGACATTATTGTAATATTTATTTACATTTGAAGAACATTTTATTTGTTTCAAGTCTAGTTTCTATTTAAATATAAAGTTTTCAGACTGGAGTGATGGTGCTAGTGGTAGGGCGTTTGCCTTGCATGCGCTAACCTAGGAAGGACCACGTTTCCTTCTCCTGGATCCCATAGAGTCCCATATGGTCCCCCAAGCCAGGAGCGATTTCTGAGCACATAGCCTGGAGTAAGCCCTTAGCGTCACCGGGTGTGGCCCAAAAAGCAAAAAAAAAAAAAAAAAAAAAAGTATTTTCTAAAGTAACATTATGGATATTAGTATAATTTATTAATTAATTTATTTGGGTGAGGGGCTTGGACTACACCCAGCTGTGTTCAGGATTTACTCCTAATTCTGTGCTCAGGGATAACTCCTGGGGTTGTTGGGAGTGGGTGAGATTAAACAGAATTAGCAACATGCAAGGTAAATGCCTAACCCATTTACTATTTCTCAGATCCAGCCCATTAATTTAATTTAAATTCTTTGTTCTGTTATGAATTAAGATTTTTAAACCTAAAATATGTGCTGTATTTTGAGAGAATTGATTAATGATAGAGAAGTGGAGTGAATAAAACAGAGAAAGGAAATATCTCTTGAACGTGTGGTTCCAGGAAAACTGGACAGACGCATGCAAAAAGAATAGAATGAAAACACTCTCTCACTACATATAGTGAGATCCTGAGGTGCTCAAGTCCAGGGTCATTCCAAAGAATCTAAGGGCTGCACCCAGCAATGCTCAAGAGACTGTGCAGGTGCTGAAGACTAAACTGGGGTCAGCCCCATGTAGACATACAGCTGGTCCTTTGATCAAGTTCAGTTTTACATCTGACCTGTTTTTTAGATTTGGTTTTGTAGCACATTCAAAGAAGAGAGTTTCTTGCTCCAGTTCTTGACCCTTCCAGAGTGCCTTGGAGATTGAGGTTTTGATACCCCTTATGCCCTTCTTGCTGCCTCCCATCTCCCATTTTCCTTTGTGCCTAGAAAGAAATCAACTAAGTGAGACTTTACACATGTTCCCACATTTATTTAGTATTAATGTAAGTCCCTTGCTGCTCCTTTATTAACTTCTCTCTTGTGTTTTGAAAGCTACAGTGAAGGAAAGGGGCCATAGTATGGTCTTCATTGCAATGGTCTGCTAGTACTACTTTTGTGTTGTTGTTGTCTTGTCTATTTTTTTGTTTAAAGAAATGAATAATTGATAGCTGATTCTAAAATTTATCTTAAATTATCAACAAGATTTTTACAGCAATTGTAAAATGAGGTTTACAGCAGCAACTGCCTGTTTGCATTGATTGCACAAAAGTGTGCATGTGTGTGCATGTATGTACATCTCAGAAAATATTATTTATAGCACCTAATTAGAAGGTTTTTTATTTTTTATATATTTTTTAATTTTTTATTTTTAATTATGAGAACAAAGATGCAAAGAAAGAGGGCAAGATAAAGTTACAGTGGAAGGACAATCACCCATAAACAGAATTCTCAGAAGTCCCCTTGCTGATATCTTAACTTTGAACTTCCAGCCAAAGAACTTTAAGATAAATAAAACAGAACCCATGTACAATTACTTTACCCCTGAAGTCCCCAGATTGTAATACATTATAATATTTCTTAGCAGCACACAAAACAATCTAAAGCCATAAAACTTATGTATCTCCTTAAACATTAAAGGTATAGTACTTTTTTTACATTTCCACGCACATGCATATTAGTTTAAGTTAACCTCAAAAGTTTAAGTGGGTTTTTTTTTAAGGATTAAAGTCAAAGAAGCACAGTAAAAACGGTGTTAGAGTGGGAATTATTGTTTGCACAGGCCCACCAAAATATGAGGGACATGGAAAGGAAAATTCTTGGCCTAACTATAAGGAGACTCTACCCCTGAAGTTTCCTGGCATAAGACCAACTCTAGACTCCAGGCAAGCTAGTTTGTCCAATCCAAGACATTGTCTGTAGTGCCAACATACTTTTATTTTTCACACAGTCTCTGTTGTTTGTATCATGTTTCTGTATTAAATATCCTGGAATCTGCATATTCCACATTGAAGTCAGGATGTGGAGCATCCTCTAGTTTCACCTCACAGTTAAGAGGCAATGCAGGGAGCCCTGTCCTATAAGCAAGTCATTGTTGTTGTTAAGTTTTCTCAGTGTTAAGGGAAGTCTCTTTTGAGCAGGTCGATGTCAGAGCAGTGGTAGGGTCTTCCCTGGTAGAGGAATGCTTCCAGGTGATGTTATAGACAAACTTGGATGTTTCGTGGATGGCTTCCCTGGTTCAGGGGTGAATGGAGAATGCCATTCTTCTGAGGCCTGTGTCAGGTCATTATGTCACTGTTTAGGGTGTAAGGTCCTGTTGCACTACAAGATTTGTGTGTTCCAATCTCTAATAGATAAGATCTTATTTGTATGCATAGTATTTTCTCATTTTAATGTACCTATGCAAACAAGGAACAGTGCCACGTGGCGTTATCAGTGCATATGGGGGTCATAAGAACAAGTCCAACAATTCCCATGACATGTTACAATCATAAGCATTAAACTGGGGGACTCTTTCACCAAAATTCCTTATTGAACAGCTCACAAAGAGAAGAAAAGAAAAAAAGTGGTTAGACTCATCACTGTATAAGAGAATATTTAGTAAGACATATAGCTGTCAGAGAAAAAAATACATAAAATATTCAAAAGCCATACATGTCCATTTTATGTCTTTTGAAATAGTTGGGGTTTGTTAGATCCAATGCTCCTCTTTGGTCTGTGATTGGGATTGTGCAGTACTGAAGTTAAAAAGAGTAATGTGGGTTACTGATGGTTGGGGGGGTGGAGAGTTAAGGAGTAAAAATGAGCTTTCTGGGGTGTACGAAAGGGACAAAAACAAAATGGACATTCTGCATACGCAAACCATAGCTTAAGGATAGGGAATACTTTTAATATATATATTAATATATAATACTTTTAATATATATTGTTTTGAACATGTAGACTGGTAAGAAATTGAAAATGACAACCTTAGTGCAACCGAGCAAATTTCAGCACACCCCAAGTTAGGACCCTATCCAGGAGGGACCACCCAACACCCACCTTGTCCGGCCGCCTGGGCTAGCACCCAGGGAGGACCTGGAGGCCAGGGGCAGAAGAGGGGACGCTGGGGGCCTATCAAGGCTCCCAGCACACCCAAGTTAGAGAGAAGGCCTTCGACCTGGGGTGTCTCCCAAATCTCATGCCGGCTAGAGCTAGCCTCCAGATAAGAAAGGATTCAGTAGAGAGCCGGAAGCCAGGGTCTCCTAATTAGAAGTTTTAAAAAGAACTCTAAGGCTAAATATGTAGTACTTTGTTCTTCAATTAGTCAAAATTAGCTCCCTCCCACACCGAAGAGAACAAAACCCACCCCAAAGGAACCGGAATGAGTCCTTACCACCCCAGGAGGGAACTAGAGGGGAAGTGTTTAATCCTCTTCAGGGGGATGAATTGGAAATTGAGCTTTGCAAATGAAGTCAGAGATAATTTCCCATCTTCATTATTTATGGAAATCAGTTGCTTTGTTTTAATTAACTACTGTTTGTAGCGTCCACATAAAATGCCATTGCTTTTATTTAAGCACCAATAATTGCCATTGAGAATAACTCGTTGGAAATTGGAATCCACTTTTCTGATTCCTAGAAAGGAAGGAGTATGTGATGTCTTTATTACAGACTCTCAAATGGAAACTGAAACCTCTTTTCTGCAGTTATTCCCTTTGACTCATGGGAACCTCTCCAGGAAGCAAGGAAACCATAGGAAAGTGCCCCAAACAGACCAAATTCCCTTTCCTTCCTCCCTTCTGCCAGCAACCTCTGATGAGGGAAAAGTACTGCCGGAAGAAGGGAGGGAGGATAATTTGGTGCCTTTCAGGACATAAACATTTAGAAATCCTTGGCATTCCCCAGAGACCATCAAGAACCCAGGTGCATAAATCACATTAGAACTTATAATTTTCTAGTGCAATAAATATACAATAAAATATAAGTGAAAAATTTAAGTGACCCCTTTGGACCCTTAATGGTTCTATAAATAAAGGACTCAAGTCATTTTAAAAGCCATTAAAATAAATTTTGCCACTAACATAAACTCTACACTTCTCTCGCTTCCAGCCTTTCCTGCTCTGTCCACAGATATGAATTGTTTCTTACACTTGCATGCAGAATGTGGGTTTGACTCATTCGTGTTTTAGCAACTTTACCTCTTTTACCATTAAATTTGTTTAATAAATTGCTTTCTTTGTTATGGAGAGATAGCACAGGGGCTAAGGGTCTTGCCTTGTACAGATCTGATTTCTAGAGCACCACCAGGAGTTATCTCTGAGCACAGAGCTGGGAGTAACAATCTGCTCTTTCAGTCAGAAATGAATAATTCCACCACTCCAAATCTCTTTCCTGGCCAAAGGCATCGCTTGATTAAATATCTTCCTTTTCTCGTACATTACTAAGAGCTTAAGCCAAATTTTTATAGAAACATATTTTTTCCCTTGAGAGATGCCAGGTTTCACCAACTTGTTAATAGCAGGCATCTAGGAATCAAATGGGAAGGAAGTGTATGTCCATGCTTTTCCAGTCACTCTCTCAGTTCCAGCACCACCTTGCAGTGCTCAATTCAAATTTGAACCTCAGCAAATGAGGGTTTAGAATTAATAATAAAAATCTGTAAATAATCAGAGTCCCACTGCTGTCATCAAAGTCAATAATGTCTCCTGTTTTGGTATAGGACATGACTGAATAAAATGTGAGCAAAGAGAAGACAGTGAGGAATCCATGTTTAGATGCTGCAGGAATAATTGAGGACCACTTTGCAGAAGAAAAAGTTTTCTTTTGACCCTGAGTCAAAAGAAATATGCCAGGACACAGACATTTTAAGTAGAGGAAACAGAATTGCTGATGATATAAGTAGTTTGTTTGTGAGAGCTGAATTATGACACTTTCACCAGAAAGAGCAGAAACCTTAATATATATCCCCTAATTGTGGAAAGTATAGGGACTTAGGAAATGCTAACTTTTAGTTTTTTATACACTGTGGTAATTTAGGAAGGATTACACAGAAAAACTTTCAAAATAAAACATTTTTAAAATAGTGTAAACTACACTGAAACAAATGTTTTTAAAATGCAAAGTAACTTGGTAAGAAAGCAAGAGGGGGAGCTGGAGCAATAGTGCAGCAGGTAAGGTGCTTGGATTCTATTGGATTGGATTCTCAGCATCCCATATGGTCCCCCTGAGCACTGCTAGGAGTGATTTGTGAGTGCAGAGCCAGGAGTAGTCCCTGGATATCTCCAGTGTGGCATTAAAAGGCAAACAAATAAACAAACAAGAAAAATGAAAGCAAGAGGAAGTTCAAGAAACACAAAGCAATTAGATCATACTGTTTCAAAAAGAAAAGTGTTCTTGAACTCTGGTGCTCTGGAATATTTTCTGATTCTCCATTCCCTAGAGCTTGAATTATAAGAACTCTGTGTGGATATCAGACCCACCCTAGGGCTGGCTACATTGAAGCAGTGAGTCCGAGATTGTGGTTGGAGTTCCAGCTCTTCAAGGCAAAAATCCTCCCAGGGAATGGGGTCATGCCAGTATCTTTGCAATTGAAAAAGACTTAATTCCTTGATGTGATGGAAGAGAGGTGTCTCTGGGTAATGGAAGGGAGGTGTCTCTGATCATCTCAAACCCCATGGACATCCAAACATCTTTTAGTGCAGAATATTGTGTGATTTCTCAGCTGAATTAATGTGGCCAAATCTTTGAATAAGCAAAGATAAGTACTCATTAAAGAATGCAATTGAGGAGCCAGAGCATTAAGTTAATAAGCTATTACATTATTTTAACAAAGTTAAATTGAATTTATTTTATCATGATTGTAATTTCTTTATTATAGATTATTTAGAAAGGTTTTTTATCTTTTTTGTTCTCTAATAATATCTTTATTTAAGTACAATGGTTACCAACATTTGTAGTTGGATTTTAGTCATAAAAAGTATACCTCCCACATTCACCAATGCAACCTTACTGACACCAATTCCCTCCTCTCCCACCACCTGCCTGTCTTCGAGACAGGCATTCTATTTTTCTCACTCACTCTCATTGTCATGATAGTTATTAGTGTAATTATTTCTCTAACTGCGCTCACCACTCTTTGTGATAAGCTTCATATTGTGGGCTGGTCCTTTTGGCCCTCATCTCTATTGTCTCTGGGTATTACTATCAAACTGTCTTTCATTTTTCTTAAATCCATCAGATGAGTGAGACTATTTTATGTCTATCTCTCTCCCTCTGAATTATTTTACTCAGAATAATAGTTTCTATGTCCTTCCAAGTTTCATGACTTCATTTTTCTTAATAGATGCATAGTATTCCATTGTGGGCATGTACCACAGTTTTCTTTAGGCATTCATCTGTTGTCGGGCCTCTGGGTTGTTTCCAGATTTTGACTATTGAAACAGTGCTACAATCAACATAGGCATGCAGAGGGCATTTTTGTATTGTGTTTTGTGTTCCTAGGGTATATCCCTAGGGGTGGTAAATTTGGATCATATGGGAGCTCAATTTCCAGGTTTTTTTGAGGAATATCCATATTGTTTTCCAGAAAGACTGGACTAGATGGCATTCCCACCAGCAGTGAACAAAAGAGTTTCTTTCTCACCACATCCCTGCCAGCACTGATTATTTTTCTTTGTGATGTGTGCCAGTCTCTGTGGTATGAAATGATACCTCATTGTTGTTTTGATTTGCATCTTTCTGATAATTAGTGATTTAAAGTACTTTTCATATGCCTTTTGGACATCTGTATTTCTTCTTTGAGGAAGTGTCTGTTCATTTCTTCTCCCCATTTTTTGATGGGGCTAGATGTTTTTATCTTGTTAAGTTCTATCAGTACCTTGTATATCTTAGATATTAGCCCCTTATCTGATGGGTATTGGATGAAAGTTTCTCCCACTCAGTGGGTGGCTCTTGTATCCTGGGCAGTGTTTCCTTTGAGGTACAAAGGTTCTCTTTTTAATTGAAATATAAATGAGTTATGTTTCTTATCAGACCTCAGCTGATAAGTCATTTTTCTCTAAAAATAGTGATCTTCTTGACTCCATAAAATGTAGAAAAGACAATGCTTGAATACTTCATGTTTCTGTTATGCATTTTTCAAGGAAATTGACTTTATCATTTGTTATTATTTAGGTGTGGTGGGGCTACACCTAGCATTGCTGAGAGCTTACTCCTGACACTGTTCTCAGAAATAACTCCTGCCAGTTACTGGGTAACCATATGGGTTTCTTGGATCCATTCCAGGGTAGCTGCATGCAAGGTCATATGCCTACCCACTGTACCATTCTGTGGTCCTCTGTTAAAATGTTTTGTGAACAAAACATTGTTGTATGTATGAGGTGCATCTTATTATGTTGTCTTTAAATTATTTACTTATTGTAAGGATTAATAACTTTTCACTAATTTTGCCTTATACATTTTAATGATTTATTACTTTACATGTATTTTTTTTTGCCATTTTTGGCCCATGCCTGCTGATATTCAGAGATTACTCCTGGTTCTGTACTCAGAAATTACTCCTGGAAGTGCTCATGAAGCTATATAGAACACAGGAATCAGACCCAGGTCAGGTTCATGAAAGACAAATGCCTTACTGCTATACTCACTCTCCAGCCTCTACATTTAATTCTTGATTATTCAATGTGGTAATTGAATATTCTGGAATCTTCTTGAATTTGAAATATTTTTCTAGACTACCCACATAAAGCTTTGCTTTACTTTTATTTTTCATATGTTTAACACTGAAATAACTCTAGTTTCAGCTCCAATTTTCTGTTCCTCTCTAAAGCCAATTCTTATAAAAGAGTAATCTCTTCTGAGTGACCTTGTTTCATCTTCTTTGGGGGAACGCCATTGCAATCAATCTCTAGATTTTAGTTTTCACCAAATACCTCTTATTGGAGTTCCTAATAAGATGCACTTCATTGACCATTGGTCCATTTTCCATCTTCATGTAATTTGATCTATCACCAACATTTGCACAGTTAATCACTGTCTCTTCTGCAGCACATTAATCACCACAACCTCCTACCTCACCGGCAGTTTCTACACTGTCTCTTTTGCTAGTTATTCCTCATGATCCTGATTCTTATTGTGATCACAGACTGAGGGATGTATTTCTAGGTTCTCTATAAAAGAGCATTGTCTAGATTCTCTTCCATCATGTTTTCACCCAGACCCAGGACATTAAATCAAATTAACTCTCCCACTTCCAAATTTCTATCTGTATTTCTTTCCTGAACACAATGCATTCAACGGATTTCTTTTTGATGTAAAAAGTGGCTTTTATGGGACCGGAGAGGTGGTGCAAGCGGTAAGACATCTGCCTTGCCCGTGCTAGCCTAAGATGGTCTGCGGTTTGATCCCCCGGCATCCCATATGGTCCCCCAAGCCAGGAGCAATTTCTGAGCACATAGCCAGGAATAACCCCTGAGCGTCACTGGGTGTGGCCCAAAAAACAAAACAAAAAAAAAGTGGTTTCATATGAAACTTCTGAGAAAGTGAGAGACAGACAGACAGACAGACAGACAGACAGACAGACAGAAAAAAAAACCCATAAACTTTTCCAGAGTGGAGAGAGACTTAGTTCACATTTTATTTTTTTTTCTCTTTATTTGGATATCTTGATTACATAAATGATTGTGATAAGGTTTCAGTCCTATAAAGATCACCCCTCTTCACCAGTGCAACATTCCCGCCACCAAAGTCCCAAATCTCCCTCCATCCCACCCCACCCCCACCTGTACTCCAGACAGGCTTTCCAGTTCCCTCATTCATTCACTTGATTATGGTAGTTCTCAGTGTAGTTATTTCTATAACTGTGCTCACCACAAGAGTGGTGTGAGTGAGCTGGAGTGAGCTGGTGTTCCAGCTCTCCTCTAATTGTCTCTGAGGATTGTTACAAAAATGACTTTTATTTTTCTTAAGACCCATAGATGAGTGAGACTATTCTGCGTCTCTCTCTCTCTCCCTCTGACTTATTTCACTGAGCATGATAGATTCCATGTACATCCATGTATAGGAAAATTTCATGACTTCATCTCTCCTGACGGCTGCATAATATTCCATTGTGTATATGTACCACAATTTCTTTAGCCATTCGTCTGTTGAAGGGCATCTTGGTTGTTTCCAGAGCCTGGCTATTGTGAATAGTGCTGCAATAAATATAGGTGTGAGGAAGGGGTTTTTGTATTGTATTCTTGTGCTCCTAGGGTATATCCCTAGGAGTGGAATAGCTGGGTCGAATGGGAGCTCAATTTCCAGTTTTTGAAGAAACCTCCATATCGCTTTCCATAGAGGCTGTACTAGAGGGCATTCCCACCAGCAGTGGATAAGAGTTCCTTTCTCTCCACATCCCCGCCAGCACTGATTGTTCTCATTCTTTGTGATGTGCGCCAATCTCTGTGGTGTGAGGTGGTATCTCATCGTTGTTTTGATTTGCATCTCTCTGATGATTAGTGACGAGGAGCATTTTTTCATGTGTCTTTTGGCCATTTGTATTTCTTTTTTATCAAAGTGTCTGTTCATTTCTTCTCCCCATTTTTTGATGGGATTAGATGTTTTTTTTTTTTGTAAAGTTCTGTCAGTGCCCTGTATATTTTGGATATTAGCCCCTTATCTGAAGGATGTTGGGTGAATAGTTTCTCCCACTCAGTGGGTGACTCTTGTATCCTGGGCACTATTTCTTTTGAGGTGCAGAAGCTTTTCAGTTTAATGTATTCCCATCTGTTAATCTCTGCTTCCACTTGTTTGGAAAGTGCAGTTTCCTCCTTGAAGATACCTTTAGTCTCAATGTCATGGAGTGTTTTACCGACATGTTGTTCTATATACCTTATGGTATCTGGTCTGATATCAAGGTCTTTAATCCATTTGGATTTTACCTTCGTACATGATGTTAACTGGGGGTCTATGTTCGCTTTTTTGCAAGTCGCTAACCAGTTCTGCCAGCACCACTTGTTGAAGAGATTTTCTCTGCTCCACTTAGGATTTCTTGCTCCTTTGTCAAAAATTAGGTAATTGTATGCCTGGGGAATGTTCTCTGAGAACTCAAGCCTATTCCACTGATCTGAGGGTCTGTCTTTATTCCAATACCATGCTGTTTTAATAACTATTGCTTTGTAGTACAGTTTAAAGTTGGGGAAAGTAATGCCTCCCATTTTCCTTTTCCCTAGGAGTGCTTTAGCTATTCGAGGATGTTTATTGTTCCAGATGAACTTCATAAGTGTTTGATCCACTTCTTTGAAGAATGTCATGGGTATTTTTAAGGGGATCGCATTAAATCTGTATAATGCTTTGGGGAGTATTGCCATTTTAATGATGTTAATCCTGCCAAGCCATGAGCAGGGTAAGTGTTTCCATTTCCGTGTGTCCTCTCTTATTTCTTGGAGCAGGGCTTTATAGTTTTCTTTGTATAGGTCCTTCACGTCTTTGGTCAAGTTGACTCCAAGATATTTGAGTTTGTGTGGCACTATTGTGAATGGGATTGCTTTCCTGACTTCCATCTCCTCCCTATTATTATTGGTGTATAAAAAGGCCATTGATTTCTGTAGGTTGATTTTGTAGCCTGCCACCTTGCTATATGAATCTATTATTTCTAGAAGCTTTTTGGTAGAGTCTTTAGGGTTTTCTAAGTAGAGTATCATATCATCTGCAAACAATGAGAGTTTGACTTCTTCCTTTCCTATCTGAATTCCCTTGATATCTTTTTCTTGCCTGATCGCTATAGCAAGAACTTCCAGTACTATATTGAAGAGGAGTGGTGAGAGAGGACAGCCTTGTCTTGTACCCGAATTTAGAGGAAAGGCTTTTAGTTTTTCTCCATTGAGGATAATATTTGCCATTGGCTTGTGGTAGATGGCTTCAACTAGATTGAGAAAGGTTCCTTCCATTCCCATCTTGCTGAGAGTTTTGATCAAGAATGGGTGTTGGACCTTATCAAATGCTTTCTCTGCATCTATTGATATGATCATGTGATTTTTATTTTTCTTGTTTAGTTCACATTTTAAAGTTAAAGTATTAAAGTGTACACCTCAAGAGTGGAGATGTGGGAGACATGTGCTAGGTCAACATATGTGCTTATGGTCACAGGCAACATATGTAGCAAATGCACAAGCTTCCTTTCTTCCAAGTGAACTTTTAGAGGGTTTTCCCAACCAGCATCTTGTAGGTTTGTCAAACTGCAGTAAAAAAAGTGAACTCAGACCTCTCTTTAACGCCATGCAAGAGTCAAATCAACATAGATTAAAAAAAGGGGGGAGGGGGCGGAGAAATAGCACAGCGGCGTTTGCCTTGCAAGCAACCGATCCAGGACCAAAGGTGGTTGGTTCGAATCCCGGTGTCCCATATGGTCCCCCGTGCCTGCCAGGAGCTATTTCTGAGCAGACAGCCAGGAGTAACCGCTGAGCACCGCCGGTGTGACCCCCCCCCCAAAAAAAAAGGTGTATAGAGGAAAATATAGGCAGAACACTCCATGACATTGAATCTAAAGGCATCTCCAAAGATGAAACACCACTGACCAAGCAAGTGGGAGCTAAAACAAACATATACTCTACACAAAACCAAAAAGCTTCTGCACCTCAAAGGAAAAGCTGACTAGGATGCAAAGATTCCCCATGGAGTGGGAGAAGCTATTTACTCAATATTTATTTGATACGTGGTTAATATCTATTATATACATGGCACTGGTAGAGCTTAAAGAGAAAAATCCTATCCAAATTGGAGAGTAGAAATGAACAAACATTTCCTCAAAGAAGAAATAAAGATGCCCAAAAAGCACATAAAAAATAGCTCCCATCACTAATCATTAGAGAGATGTAAATCAAAACAACAATGAGTTATCATCCTATCACACCACAGAGACTGGCACACATCAAAAAGAACAAGAACAACCAGTGCTGGCCTGAATGCAGGAAGAAAGTCCCTCTCTTTCACTACTGGTAGGAATGTCCACTGGCCTAGCCCGTTTGAAAAACAATATGGATATTTCTCAAAAAACTAGAAATTAAACTTCCATATCATCAGCAATACCACTACTAAAAATATACCCTCGGAGAACAAAAACACAATGGAGAAAAGTCATCTGCATTACTATAGCTATTTCTGAGTTCATAACCAGAAGTAACCCCTGAGCATCACTGGGTGATGATATAATGTAATAGTTATTAAACATTAAATTTTTTGCTCCAAAAAAAGGCATTTTTGTGCTTGATTTTTGTCAAGATTTCACTAAAGCTGGTCATAGCATGAAAGGTTAAATCTGGCCTGGGTTTCTAGAGAGATTGTGCAGTTTTTAAGACACTTGCCTGAATCTCTTCACTGAGTGGTTTAGATAGAATTAATTTTTATTCTGGAAGATGACTCTAACTCTAACTATAAATTCCATTGTTTCAAGGTCATGGGAGTGCTTGGGATAACTTGGTAAGGTTCCTTCCACTTTGCCAACAAATTAAAACAAAAATCTACCTGGATGTAAATTTCCCAAAATTCCTTTGAAAACTGTGTAGTGAAATATAATCTCTTGATAAAGGAAGCTACACCCTGTTGTATTAAATATTAAATATAGAATCCTTGATGGTGGTGGATGATAGATGGTGCCTGCAGCTCCTTTAGACAAGCAGGTCTGAGGGTATCAGGATAGCGGCGAGGAAATGACCCACAGTCAGTCAGTAGGTCGGGAGACATGAAACTTTATTATAAGGCCCTAACCACCATGTGTCGCTTCTAAGCTAAACAGCCTTTCTGCACCCAACCTGTGTCTCACCTTCCCCTGCTGCCTCTTCCTGCTGAGTTTTTGTCATCCCTACCCAGGCCACCTTAATTAGCAACCACAGACCCCTCCCAGCTGTGGGTTGGTCTGACCATCAGGTAAGATTAGCATTTAGCCTTGGGGGGGGGGGGTTTAACAACACCCTTCCTATCACTAGAGTCACTTTGGAGTTACCTAGAGCTTAACTCTGTTTCATTGATTCACTTTGATTCTTCAGAGTCCTGTAGACCTTTTTTCCCTCCAATTACCATCCTGACCACCTTCACTGCTTTTGGGTAGGACTAACTTTCCTAGATGATTGTGACTTTCCAGTGATCTTTTTATATTCTCATCTGTTTCTTCATCTATTTATGTAATGCTACTAGAGTAATCACTAAAAAAGTTAAAACCAGATCATGCCTGCCTCTGTCCTGTACCTTCCAATAGGTTTCTAATTTCCCTTGGACCAGAAGAGCTTTTGCTCTCCTTCCTTATTAGCAACATTCCCATTCACTACTTCTCCCTTGTCCTGCTAAGTGTAGTTCGCGCACTGGCTCTTCTGGGGACTCACTGGCTGTGCTTCCACATCAAAGCTTTGCAGCTGCTGTTTCTTTATAGAGGGCACCCTCTCCTCAAGATATATGCATGGGTAGAACCCCATGTCAGTCTCCTGAAAAAGATTTTCCTCAGTATATCTTCCTGGACTTCCTGTTCAAGCAGTTTTTTTTTTTTTATGTCTTACTCCACCCTCCAAATTCTTTATTTCCACCGTGTAGATTTCTATACCCATGTATCCATATCATTTTGTACAGCATTGTGTTTATTAGAGTGATTCAAAATGAATTTCACATAAGGCACTGCTCTTTCTGCCAATGCTAGAATCAGATGTCTCTGACTTTATCATTGCCATTTTATAAAACATTCTTCATGTCTAGCGAGGCAAGTCTCATGTCTTACTAGTCTTTGAACAGAATTCTCTTGGTTATTATTAACTTTTACAACAGCTCAACTTTAAAAGTATTTTGTCATTTGCTAAGAGAACACAAATCAAGTTGAATATTCTGTTGACATTTCATCATGTAGAAATTTTATTTGGAAGGAATTAATCTTCTGATGTTAGTCACTCTGCTTTTCTCAGTCAGCTCTCTCATTTTGGTCAGTTTTATGGATTTCTTTAAAAGTTAATTGTTTGTTTTAGTCCTTTTTCTCTCTCCATCAGGCTTCTCTTTCTGCTTTTTTCCTTTCATTATATATTTCCTAAGGTTTTTGTTTTGCTATTGTTCATTTGCTTTTGGATCACATCTGACTGTGTGGTCAAGGCTCATGTCTGATTATGTATTCAGGGCTGCGTTCAGTCACTGAAGGGTTCTAGAGTTTATATGTGGTGCAGGAGATAAAACCTGGGTTGACATGCACAAGGCAAGAATTCACCCACTAAACAACAAGGATTATTTTTCATCTCGGATATACTTTCAAACTTCAGTTCAACAGAAGGACTTGACTATTAATGCCAGTAGAAATGACAATAATTCTGGGGTTTCTCTCCTTCATGTTCTGTCTTATACCTTGAGTTGATTTATACAGAAGAGTTGAACAGTTGCAGCAATAGCTGGCACATTGGTTCCCTACTCTCTGTTTAATATTAAGTCTGATAGTGACTACTGGTTTAAGACAAATATTCCTATTTTACTAAGTTGAAAAGTTTGTGTAGTGCTTTTGCTTCCATCAACTGCACAAATAGTACCTATTGTTTGATTAAGGGAGATTTTCAGTGCTAAAGTACACAAAAGATTGTGGTGAGTGAATATTAAAAGTTTACCACTGAATTATGCTCATTAATGTTTAATGCATATTAGCTTGTGCATACAGCTATTGGCTCAACTTAGATGTGGCTTAATTAACACAATTTGCAGCACTGGCATTAATGTGCTAAATGGAATTTGCATCCTTGTAAGTATCTGTGGCCTATAGTTTTCATTTTAAAATCATGACTTTAGAATTTGTTGAAATCCCTTCTATGGTACTTTAATAAAATAAAATGTGTATCAATTTTAGTCTATTGTTAGAAGAGAAAACATTCTGTATGTGTATGTTGTTGAGGTATGTTGTCAAGATGGTGGATGTGTGTGTGTGGTAGAGGTGATGGTTGTGTGCATGTGTATATATAATATTTCCAAAGATATTTTGATGGGGGATATTCTGCTTCTAAGAAATTGGACAGTACCGTGAACACTAGCTTAATCTCATAACTTCAAAACGCTTTTGATAATATTGAATTTTTATCCCTGGTTATTGGTATGTTCAAAATGTTCTATTTGTTGTTAGTTGGGGCTTTGGGGGAGGTATTTTTGTTAGTTTGTTTTTGCTTTCCTAGAAAATAGTCTATTTCAAAAAGTGAATTTTCAAATGGTAATTGTGAAATTACATATAGCACTTTTCCTTAATTAAAAATATTTTCTGGGACCATAATGATAGTACAGTGGGGATGGCATTTGCCTTCCAGGGGTCTTAAACCCAATTTACCTGGGGCCGCAGGAAGCAAAGTCGGGGTGATCCTTGAGTGCAAAGTCAGTAGTATGTCTTGAACATTGGGGTGTGTGACCCAAACAACTAAAACAAAACAATACAAAAAAAGATTCCTCTAGAGCAGGGCCACAAAATGTTGTAAGGTGGGCCGCAAACGGTCCGCGGACCATGAGTTTGAGACCCCTGCGAAACAGCCAACCCAGGTGTGATCCTCAGCATCCCAGAGGGTTCCCTGAGCACTGCCAGCAGTGATTCCTGAGCACAGAGCCAGGAGTAGCCCCTGAACACTGCCAGGTGTGTCCCTCTAGGGTATTGCTCTAGCCATCCCCCCCCAAAATTCTTTTCTGAGTAATTTGTGCCACGTAAGTTCTGCTTATGTTGGCTTTCTCTATATTATTTTATGAAAAGTAATGCTGCTAAATATTCATATTTTCTTTCTTATAACAAAGCATTTAAAGTCTGTACCCCACTCTTTGTATACTTTTTTAATTTCTTTTTATTTATCCCCTCCAAACCTCATTTTTATTTCAGACTCTCTTGTACTAATGTCCTTTTAAAGAAAGTGAATTCTAGAAGCCTAGATCACCTTTGGTCCCAGAGTATAGAGAGGAGAGGACAGACTAGGAGCAAAGTCAATGGGGATAGAAAAAGATGGGAAGTAATAGGCTCCAGTGGTGAAGGGCTCATAGGTGAAAGAGAAGAGGTGGAGCTAAATATCTAAACCATAGCCAACTACACTGAGAACAAAAGATCTAAACTCCAAAAACCAAACTTAAAAATTTGCTTGTTGGAGGGATGGGGTGGGGGTGGCGACTGGGGGATGAGCCTGTCTATATTGGGGCTAGGGACTGGAGGAGGAGAAAACCTGGGAACCGTCATTGAAGAAAACTCACTGGTGGTGGGGTTGATGCTGGAACATAGTATCTAAAACCTAGTATGAATAACTTCACAATTTAATAAGATAAAGAAAGTGAATTCTAAGTTCCCAGTGATTGTTTTTCCTCTGATTTCTTGAACTGCTGTTTTGTTTTGTTCAAGAATGTGACAGTGTTATGTCCAATATTGAGAATTTACTTGTGCTGTTCTATCATTCAGTGTGTCGTTTCTGGCCCCTTGAAACAAAAATGCCTTCTGAGTAATAATAAAGATATTCTATTGAGTCAATCTTTTAAGTTCTATGCCTAGTATATATCTCCTTTCAGGGGTTCGATTTTGGCTCTTAAAAATATATATACAGTCTGCAGCTTTGCTGTGAGAGTAATCTACCTTGTACTGTTTGAAAGTTTGTGATTCATAGTATATATTAATTCTTACCTATATTTTTTCTTTGCACAGACATTCATGAAAATTAACCATTTATTTAGAAAGTTTTCAATGTTTCTTGTCTTCTTGGCCCTCAATAAAGTCCCCTCATCCATTATATCAATTTTACTTTAATAGTAACATCTCACCCTGCTTTTTGCTTGTGTATTTTGGAAATGAACCTCTGCATTTACAGAACTTGGGCCCTGGCACTTTGTGTAGCCTATGAGGAGAGGAAGCCCCAGATGATCCTAGTGCCCATTTTCTTTCTCACCAAACAAACTCAAGGAAGAGCAATTGGGCTACTGCAGTTCCAGGCTGTATGGGGGGGAGGGTGTGTCCTCAAGTCATGGTTGAGGGGTAGAGCTTTTTCTTTCCCCAAATCTCCTCAGAAGGCTGGTCACTGCTTCCAATTTCACACTGGGTAGAAGAGACTCAGGTTCTGTCAACACCGGTGATCTGTCTGCTCTTAGGGATTCATAATTTCTCTTTCTTTCTTTCTTTCTTTCTTTCTTTCTTTCTTTCTTTCTTTCTTTCTTTCTTTCTTTCTTTCTTTCTTTCTTTCTTTCTTTCTTTCTTTCTTTCTTTCTTTCTTTCTTTCTTTCTTTCTTTCCTTTCTCTTTCTTTCTTTCTTTCTTTCTCTCTCTCTTTCTCTCTCTCTCTTTCTTTCTTTCTTTCTCTTTCTTTCTTTCTTTCTTTCTTTCTTTCTTTCTTTCTTTCTTTCTTTCTTTCTTTCTTTCTTTCTTTCTTTCTTTCTTTCTTTCTTTCTTTCTTTCTTTCTTTCTTTCTTTCTTTCTTTCTTTCTTTCTTTCTTTCTTTCTTTCTTTTCTTTCTTTCTTTCTTTCTTTCTTTCTTTCTTTCTTCTTTTCCTTTTTTTTTGCCATGCTCAGTGATGCTCAGGGCTTACTCCTCACTCTGTGCTCAGTTATCACTCCTCATGGTACTTAGGAGATCTTTTGGATGTTAAGGATTGAAACTGGGTTGGCTGTGTACAAAACAACTACCTTACCTTCTACACTATCTCGTCACAATTTTTTTTCTTTTTGTCCTTCTTACATCATTATCGTTGTATTATTTGGCATGGGGCCAGACCTTTAGTACTCATGATATTTACCTACCCATACTACTCAAGATACATAGCTCAGGAATGCTCCCAGGAGTGCTTGGGGGCTGTCATATGGTGCTATAGATTGAACCCCATGCAGGGCAGTGCTCTTCTTGAATTATCCCTGGCTTGCCTTTCAGTGTTTTAATGGGCATTTCCTCTGCACACAGTTGTTAAGGACTGCATGAAAAACTCCTAGTCTAGTTTTTTAAAGTTTTTAAATTTTAAAGTTTATTGTCAGGACAGAGTCATAGTACAATGATAAAACATTTGCCTTGTACACAATCAACAATCCCCAGCACCCACTATAGTTTTTTGAGTCCCACCAGGAGTAATTCCTGAGTCCCAAGTCCTAGGCTGTGGTGGGAACAGAGCACACAGAGCATGAGGGACATGTGAGGGACATGGGAGCTCTAACCTGGCAAATGGGCAGAGCATGTGTGTGTGTGTGTGTGTGTGTGTGTGTGTGTGTGTGTGTGTGTGTGTGTGCGCTGACCAACCCTGGGCAGATACTTGACATAGAGAATTCCTGGGACACCATTGGAATGATCCTTGAGTTAACTTTAAGTAACAGTGAGTGTGGCCAAAATCCTGAGAAAGGAAGAAAAGAATAAAGGAGATAAGGAAGGAGCTGTAAGATGCAAAGGGAGTCAGGCTACATGGAATCTTCAACAGAAATGAGTGAAAATATTGAACAGGCTGCCAAGATGACTTTTTTGAAAGGAAAATAATTATAGTTATGTAGGAAAAGGTTTCCATTTTATTCTATAAAGAAACACATAGGTGAGAAGCAAATGTGATGTAGGAAAAAAATAGATGGATTTAGCAGGTTATAAATAGTGAAATCAAGAAAATAATTATGCTAGTATTTGTTTTACTCTTCTCCTTCCTTCTATCTGGGCAGAGAAAATTTTCCTAATAAAAAGCTTTCCTCAAAAAGAGGAAAGAAGCGAAATAGTTTGGGATGGACAGTCTTGAGGTACAGCCCAGTGCTGCAGGCAATGTTAGGGAGATAGAGAGATATCAGAAAAAATGAAAGTCTGAGAGACAGGGTGACTGGTCCATGGAGCTGGTTGGAGGTCAGACTCTTGACCTTCAAGTGACCATCTTTCTTCAAAGTCACAAGAAAAGCTTCTCCTAGGAAAAGAGAAGAGGGAAGAAGGCTTGTAAAGAAGTCTGAAGGCCCCAGAATAAAGACTCATTTCCCTTGTGGGATGGCCCCAGAGCACTCTTTGCCTTAGCTACAAACCTATGCAGATAAAGGGCTAAACTTTGGGAGGACAAAGTGTTCTTCTGTCTTTCTCATGAGGCTTTGAGGAGTGGAGCAGGGGCAGGTATCTTTGTATAGAGGCATTCTCTGTTTCTAATTTCCATGCTCTGGTTTCACAGGGACTAATTAGAGAGGTGAGGGCTGGAAACTCACTGTAGTTCAGTTATTGTGTGCTAAAGTGGTGTATTTTTCCCTCCCTAAAGTGTTGTATTTGCAGCCATTTCCTATGTGAGCAGTATTGGGTGCTTTGAGGAAGGGCACTTGGTGGAGGGACAGTGAAGGATTTAATGAAAGGGGAATTTAGCATGCAGCCTCCCTCAGTAATTCCTCCAGGAAGCCATAAAGACCTCTGCTGCTTCCCAAGTTGATCTCTAAAGTAGTTTTGAGATTTAGCAAATGTATAGTTTATAGTCACAGGAAGTGATGTCTCTGGAAAGAAAGGGCATGGGTGATTGATATGCTTGGTGGGTGATATACAAGGTTTAAGGAAGGCATTGTTAGGAGGAGATCATATTGGGACTAGATCAAAGCCAAGGTAATTTCTATTAATATCTATTATAATTGGATTAATGCACTCAATGATGAGAGACTTTCTGAAACAAACGTCCAAAAATAAGATATTATTGACAGCTTATTCTTTGATGGTCCCACTCAATGATCTTTTTGGTCTATTTTCTGGAGGGCACACCTAATGACTTACTGCTGGCTCTGTTCTCAGGGATAATACCTGGTGGTGCTTGGGGGGATCAAATGGGATACTAGAGGTTGAACATGAACTGAATTGTGCAAGGCAAGCTCCCTATCCTAGTATTAGTTCTCTAGCCCCTTGAACAATCTATTTTTTAAAAGAAGTTTTATTTAACCTGAAAAAGATTAGAAGAGTAGTTTACAGCAGTTTATATATTTGTGTGTGTGTATATATATATATATATATATAGAGAGAGAGAGTGTGTGTGTGTGTGTGTGTGTGTGTGTGTGAGAGAGAGAGAGAGAGAGAGAGAGAGAGAGAGAGAGAGAGAGAGAGAGAAAGATGTTCCTAATACAGTCAAGTTATTTGCAAATTATCTCTGGGTAGGAATGTTCTAGAATAGTAAAGATATGAATATAGAGTATTCAATAGTAAAGGCATGTTTTTTTCAGTCAGTGATTGGCTGAGACCACTGTCGGTTCTCCTGGGAGTCTATGGTATGGATTGCTTCTATTTCATTGAAGTATTTATGGTATATCGTTACCTTCACAAGAGCCACATACATTGTTTGGCAAAGTTTAATGAAGCTTCTCATTTCTTTTAGCAATATAAATCAAAGGCACTGCAATCATCTTTGAACTGGAATTTTACTTTTAGGAGCTAGTCATTCTCAATCAACAAAGCCTCTCACAAAGGATGAAAAGAAAGATGTTTATCATTACACTTTTAGCATAGAAACTGGAAACAAAGAGATCTCAGGCAAGCACAAATAGATTATGACAGCCCAGAATGGGACACTGTATAACTAGGACAAATCAAGATCTTCATTTTCAGTGATGGGGGCTGGAAGGGAGGAGAATTTTCTTCAAGTGGACCTGCAAGTAGACCAAAGTTTCACCTATATGACTAAAAGTAAATATGCTCACTCTTAACAGGGATCATCTGGGAGGCATAAGATGCTGAATTTGTTTTGTTTTCTTCTTTGTACTTTTCTGTATTTTTCACAACTAAAGATAAAAAGTGACTGCTATTTTAATAACAATAGTATCATTGAAAGGGTGGTCATGGCGCCATCATAGAATTAAAGAGATAGTCAAGATTCTTATAGCAAAGATGAAATGGAGGGAGGGACGTAAGAGTAGGGAATGCTCTAGAAAGGCAGAGTTAAGGGATACTAAATGGCTGTTAGTGGAGGGCTGCTCCCTGGGTTGACATGAATAATTATGGGTTAACCACTAGGGGGTGCATTAGAGTATCCCAGAATACTTCAGTGTCAAAGTAACCTGAGATATTCTGGCACCTACTCAGCTAGTGTGTTCATTCTTCCCTAGCCAGATTCTTTCCAAGAAAATGAAGGGCTTGATATTCTACTCTGCTCCCCGGGGGTGGTGGTGTCTATGATGCCTTCCTTGTTGTGGCAAAGGTGACAGGAACTAGGAAATTAAAATGCTTTACTCACAGGGACACTTTATCTGTGTCAGCTGCTCTGAGGGAAGCATCTGAAATCCCCCTCACATCTCTTTCCTAGGTAGCCCCAGCTCCGAGACCATGTGGGGGGTGTGCTGGAGTCCAGTTAAACTTTATGCTGCTCAGTTAAAATTTCAGTTGCCAAAATGGAGGGAAAGATTAAGAAAGTGGAGAAACTCCAGAATGAGGTGATCAGGGATCAGGGATGACTGTGGAGTGAAGAAAAGGAAGGATTTTCAAAAGGGACAGATAGATGTAGGCTAAGAGAGGGCAAAGGTTGCTAAGAATAAGAAAGAATATAAATAAGGGGCCGGAACAGTGGCTCAAGCAGTAGGGCATCTGCCTTGCACGCACTAACCTAAGACCGTGGTTCAATCCCCTGACATTCCATATAGTCCCCCAAGCCAGGAGCGATTTCTGAGCACATAGCCAGGAGTAACCCCTGAGTATCACTGAGTGTGGCCCAAAAACCAACCAACCAAACAAACAAACAAAAAAGAATATGAAAGACAATACTACAGAGCCTATCAACTCTGAGCACCTAGGCTCACCCTCTGGGAAACATAATGGGATGGAGGCAATGTCTTTGCATAGTCATCAAAAACAATGGAGCAAGTTTTATCCATTTTATTTCAAGACACAGCAAGCCTTAAGAACAGTTAATATAAGCCTCAAGTGCCCATTTATATATTTTCACCTTTGAAACCTAAGATTCTATAAATGTAGAATGGTAAGTAGAAGTGTGGTATGGAGAGATCGTACAGCAGGGAAGGTATTTGCTTTGTACTTGGCCAACCTGGCTTTGATCCCCAGCATGACCCCCAGCTATGATCCTCTATGTATAGCCAAGAGTGATTTCTGAGTACAGAGTAAACCCTGAGCATTGCTATATAACATAAAACCAAAAATCCAACCTAACAAAAGATGTCTGAGTTTGAGAATACTTCTCACTTCTCAAACAAGCTTGTTTTTGCAATATAAAACATCAAAAACATTCCATGACTAATTTGCTCTTCTCAGATTCTTAAAGCCTGAACATCTGAGGAGGTGTGGATTTCTAGCACTTTGTGGTTTCCAATGACAAACTTATGATTACATAAGAAGACCAGGAAAGGCTCAGTGACAAAGTACCTGCTTTGTTGATCATGGTCCCAGATGTTCACTGGATCCCCAGTTGTGACCCCTGATACCTCAACTAGTCTAGGACTACAGCAATCATTGCAAACAGAAAGGAAACTAACTCTCAGTGACCAAGCATTGAAATCAAGAGTGTGATTGTTGAACCCTGGAACTTCAACAAAGGGGCAAAGTAGGGACATGTGGGGGCATGAGAAGGGCTTGTCAATACACAACCTCATATGGTTGTGGGGCTTTGTTCCCAAGATCAGTATCTCAACTCATGAGAGATAAATAGGTGCAGGCTTGGACTCATGCTTGTTTATAACAATCCTGCCTTTAGCCAGCCAGAAAGTTTGGTCTTGTATGTCTTTGGAAGGTTAAATAGGAAAAGAATAAAGGAATTTTGTTCTTATTCCTCTTGCTCCACTTTCTGTTGCTTTGTAGTGATTTCTGTCACACACTGACAGCAATTTAGATCCTGAAACAGAATTCTTGGTAGAAAATCAGGAGGTTTTCACCTGCAGCTCAGTTTAATCACTCCCTCTCCCAGGGTCAGGAATTATGCTGTTTCTTCCTGGAGCCAAGAGGTGAGGTTCTGACTCAGGAGCTGGCTTATTCTATGCCCAGAAGCTGAGCATTCAGCTTCCTTATCTCTCCCACTCTGCCATAGGGCCAAAGGCAAGGTGATGAATTTTGCTTGAAGTATAGTCAATCTCAAGGGGAAAATGAGCTCACAAGGTATTTGAAAAGCATTCCATGCCAAAAGAAATAAAATACCATAGTATAGATTCCATAAGAGACAAAAATACTAGAAGCAGTGAACTAAAAATTAAACAAAAATTAAAACTGGCTTCATAAACAATGAAAGATTAGGAATCCAATCAGAATAATATTAATATGAAAAAAGCAGCTAAATTAAAAGCAAGCACATGCACCTATAAAATATAGTTGAAGAATTAATTGAGCCCTTGGAAGACTCTTGAGCAAAATATAAATATGGAAAAGCTAAATACAAATAATGGATATATATATATACCCTATATGCATAATCAAAGAAAAGTTAAGTATATGTAAATATATTTTAAATGTAGCCAGGTAAGTTGGAAAATATAGAAAATATTAAAAAGAGCTTTTTAAAAACAGACCAGAAAAATATTTAAAATAACAAGTTTCTTGAAATTGGAACAGAAGACTAGAGATAAAAAGCATCAAAGAATGTCAAAGGGTAGAGAAAAGAAAAGGCACTTTTAGAAATGTAATGAAATTTAAGAACATTAATGACAGAGAAAATTCAAATCTTACAGAGAAGAAAATAATTAGACTAGTGTTAGAAACAGTTTCTTCAATAGCAAGGCTGAATTTAAAATGACAAGCATTTAAAACAGCTTATGAACAAAATTTTACTTAAATATGAGAGTATGATAAAAAAAAATCTTACAATGATAAGATCTCAAAAACATGAACAGAATTTCAAAATAAGTAAAGTAGATTTTATGAACGACTCAAATGAAAGGCAGACAGTTTTGTAATTACTCAAGAGTTTTATGAAATAAAGTATTTACTTTAGAGGTTGCTTTTTTTTTGTTTTTTGCTTTTTGGGCCACACCTGGTGACACTCAGGGGTTACTCCTGGCTATGCACTGAGAAATCGCTCCTGCTTAGGAATCAAACCACGGTTCGTCCTAGGTTAGTACATGTAAGGCAGATACCCTACTGCTTGTGCCACCGCTTTAGCCCCACTTAAAAGGTTTTTATTGTACTGTAAAAGATCAACTATAGGAAAGAAATTATGCCTATATTTATATTATCAAATATGATGCCAACAACAACTGAATATGTAGCCATTTAAATTAAAGTTTTTTTCAATAATATAGGGCACATCATTTTCTATAGCTTACTATAAAACATCGCATTTAGATTTTGTTTATTTGTTTGTTTACTTAAGTTTTGGGGCCACAACTTGCAGTACCCAGGTATTACTTCTGATACTGAGCTCAGAAATTACTCCTGGCAGGCTCGTGGGAGTATATGGGATGCCAGGGATTGAACGGGGCTTGCTCGTATACAAGGCAAATGCCCTACCCTGTGTGTTCTATCACTCTGGCCCCTTCATTCATATTTTATATAATTGCATGTTGAAACTTTTAATACATTGGGCTAACTAAAATGCTGCTCATTAAAATTAGCCCATCTGCTTTATTTTACATTATTTCATGTTCCCACAAGAAAAAAATTAATTTTACAAGTTTGTTTTAAATTATATCTTTTTGGAGTGTACAGATACAAGATATCAATGTAGTGTGAGTGTAAGTGTCCCTTAAAAGAGAAATTTAAGTTCTAGTATTTTCTGTCTAGTCTTTCCTTTTGTGCCATATTTGGTAATCTGAGGGCTTACTTTTATGCTCAGGACTCTCTTCCTAGTCATTCTCAGTGGACCTTATGAAATGTCGGGATTTGAACCAAGTTGACTGTTTATGAAGCTATGAACCTCACTTATCATTTTCAGAATGTAAAAAATGTATAAAATAGCTTCAAAGTACAGGAAAAAAACCTGGTAGAACTTAAGGGGAACTATTACTATATGAACAGGCATATCTCTTGAGATGGTCACATCAGATGGCAGGTTGAGAACAGAAAACAATGCCATTAAGAAAGCTGAAGTATTTATTCTTTGGTCTTCCTCCTTTAAGCTGCCTTCCTTCTTAGGAGCTGAAGGCTTGTGTGTTAGAATTCCTGGGTTGCATGTTGGAATTTCTCAGCCTGTTCTTGCCCCCATTTTACTGTGTGGATTATTTCCTGCATTGATGTCTGCTTCCAGACCCATATCTCTCCAGGTTTTGGAGACTTAGGTTTTATTCACAGCAATCAAGGTTACATTTGGCTCTACACTCAGGAAACATCCAAGTATTTTTGAGTGCATGTAAGTATTATTGCATTTTCATTGACAAATATATAAGCAAACTCAAAAGTGAACTCATATGAACTTCAAATGTGTCTTCAATGATTTGATTCAAGAGGCAAAAACAACAACACTAAAAATAAGCAAATATGGCTACATCACATTAAGAAGGTTTTGCTGAGCACTGGTAAAAGTTATGAGGATAGCTCAATCATGAATAACTTTATCTGTTAAATAAAAACTGTAGTGGGTTTCTGCTATGTGACCTGAAACACAGCAGACATCTTGGTCCTGCTCTCTACTGTCCTGCGGCCTGGGATTTTGATCCTCTCTGCCATTGTTTTCCGAGGACTCTTCTTCAGAGGTGAGCAGTCCCAACCAAAGACAGTAAACCTAGTTTCTGCTGTGTGAAATAAAACATGGGCCTGATCTCTTCTGTCCTGTGGTTTGGATTTTGATCCTCTCTGCCACTGTTCCCCCAGGGCTCTTCTTCAGAGGTGAGCAGTCCTGCACACAGACAGTAAAGCTGGTTCTTGCTGTGCTCTGCTTCACTTCATGGCCATGCCAATCTTCTAACCAATGAACACCACCACAACACATACAAAAATCCACAAAACAAGTGCGACAATGAGTAAAACACACAGGTCAACAACAGACATAGAGAATGAAGATGGCAACTCTAATTACCCAAAAACTGCCAACTACCTAGATATTCTCTCAGATTTGGAGTTTAGAGAAGAAATATGGAGGATGTTCTTAGAACTCAAAGAAAGCATAGATCAAGTTGAATGGAACACAAATAAGAATCAAGAGGACGTGAAGATAGAAATCAGAAAACTCCAAAATGAAATAGCGGGTCTGAAAAACTTAGTAGATGAATTGAAATCTCAATGGAAAGCTTCTCAATGGAAAGCCTCAATGGAAAGAGTAACAACAGATGAGAAACAGTGAGCTGGAAGATAAGATGCATAGCAACTCCATACAACAGAAGATATTGGAGAAAAGGCTTAAAGCAAATAATCAGACAATGGAAAAATTACTCAAAGAATGTGAACAGGTGAAAGTAGAAGTCTTTGATAAGCTCAACAGAACAACATAAGAACCATTGGAGTCCCAGAGACCCAGGAAGAAAATCCCCTGTAAGAATTAGCAGTACCTCAACTGCTCATTGAGGAGGAACTACCAGGAAAAAAAAGACTGCATGCAACCAAATTCTGCATGCCAGAATAGTACCAGCTAAAAGAGACTTGAAGAAAAGCACCCAAGACACATCCTTATTCCAATGGCAAATCACATAGATAGGAATAGAATACTGAAATCATAAATGTCAAAAAGGAAAATTACATTCAAAGGAGCATCCTCAAGATTTACAGCAGACCTGTCACAATAAACCCTCTAGGCCAGAAGGCAGTGGTAGAGCATAGTGACAACACTCAACTAAATTAATGCATTGCCTAGAATACTGCATCTAGTCAGAATCACTTTTAGGTTTGAAGGAAGTATACATAGCTTCATGGATAAACAACAGCTCAGAAACTTTGCAGACTCAAAACCAGCCCTAAAAGAAAAACTGAAAGGTCTACTTTAAGACAAGATCAACCAACAGATACTTCCTCAAAGAAGAAATATAAATGGCCGAAAGATCAATGGAAAAATTCTCCATATTGCTAATCATCAGGGAGTTGCAAATCAAAATAACAATGAGCTACCATCTCACACCACAGAGACTGGCATACATCACAAAGAACAAGAACAATCAGTGCTGGTGGGGATGTGGAGAGAAAAGAACTCTTATTCATTGCTGGTGGGAATGCAGTCTAGTCCAGACTTTATGGAAAACAATATGGAGAATCCTCAAAAAACTGAAATTGAGCTCCCATATGATCCAGCTATACCATAAACTGAAGTGTGGTCTTATATAGTATTTTACACCAAACAAAGAAAGAAAAAAAATTTTTTTATCTAATACACTTTTTTTTTTTCACACAGTTGCTTGTTGTGGTGTCAGGTTTCTATAGTTAAAGATCCTGGAATCTGAGCATGTCCTACATCGAAGTCAGGATGATGTGGAGCATCCTCTAGTTTCACCTAACAATTAGAGAGCAATGCAGAGAACCCTGTCCTGAAAGCAGGTTGTTGTCGTTGTTAAGTCTTCTGGGTGTTAAGGGAAGTCTCTTTTGAGTAAGTTGATGCCAGAGTCGTGGTAGGATCTTCCCTGGTAGAGGATTGCTTTCAGGTAATGTTATAGACAACTGTGGTTGTTTCGTAGCTGGCATCCCTGGTTCAGGGGGTGAATGGACAATTGTCCGTTCTTCTGAGGCTTGAGCCACGTCATTATGACAATGTCAGGGTGTAAGGTCCCACTGCATTACAAGATTTGTGCGTCCTATCTCTATGAGATAAGACTTGTATTGTATGTATAGTAGTTTCCCCATTGTAATGGTGCCTATGCAAAAGTATGAACAATGCCTTGGTGCATATGGGGGCCGCTGGAACAAGTCCAATAACCCCATAACTTAGTTCTAACATAAGCTCTAAACTGAGGGACTCTTCTACTAGAATTCCTTGTTGAATAGATCACAAAGAGAAGAACAGACAAAACAGTGGGGAAAATTGTCACTGTATAAGAGACTATTTGTTAAGAATTATAGCTGTTGATTAGTGATGTGGAGCATTTTTTCATGTGTCTTTTGGCCTTTTGTATTTCTTCTTTGTCAAAGTGTCTGTTCATTTCTTCTCCCCATTTTTTGATGGGATTAGATGTTTTTTTCTTGTAAAGTTCTGTCAGTGCCTTGTTTATTTTTGGAGATTAGCCCTTATCTGATGGGTATTGGGTGAATAGTTTCTCCCACTCAGTGGGTGGCTCTTGTATCTTGGGCACTATTTCCTTTGAGGTGCAGAAGCTTCTCAGCTTAATATATTCCCATCTGTTAATTTCTGCTTTCACTTGCTTGGAGAGTGCAGTTTCTTCCTTGAAGATGCCTTTAGTTTCAATGTCCTGGAGTGTTTTACCTACGTGTTGTTCTATATATCTTATGGTTTTGGGTCTGATATCGAGGTCTTTAATCCATTTGGATTTTACCTTCGTACATGATGTTAGCTGGGGGTCTAAGTTCAATTTTTTGCAAGTGGCTATCCAGTTGTGCCAACACCACTTGTTGAAGAGGCTTTCTTTGTTCCATTTAGGATTTTTGCTCCTTTATCAAAAATTAGGTGATTGTATGTCTGGGGAACATTCTCTGAGTATTCAAGCTTATTCCACTGCTCCACATCACTAAGCATCAGGGAGATGTAAATCAAAACAATGATGAGATACCACCTCACACCACAGAGAATGGCACACATCACAAAGAATGAGAATAAACAGTGTTGGCGGGGATGTGGGGTGAAAGGAACTCTTATCCACTGCTGGTGGGAATGCTGTCTAGTTCAACCTTTATGGAAAGCGATATGGAGATTCCTCCAAAAACTGGAAATTGAGCTCCCATACGATCCAGCTATACCACTCCTAGGAATATACCCTAGGAACACAAAAATACAATACAAAAACCCCTTCCTTACACCTATATTCATTGCAGCACTATTTACCATAGCAAGACTCTGGAAACAACCAAGATGCCCTTCAACAGACGAATGGCTAAAGGAAACTGTGGTACATATACACAATGGAATATTATTGCAGCTGGCAGGAGAGATTGAGTCATAAAATTTTCCTATACATGGATGTACACAGAATCTATTATGCTGAGTGAAATAAGTGCAGAGAGAGAGAGAGAAAAATGCAGGAATGGTCTCACTTATCTATGGGTTTTAAGAAAAATGAAAGACATTCTTGCAATAATAATTTTCAGACACAAAAGAGAAAAGAGCTGGAGTTCCAGCTCACCTCAGGAAGCTCACCACAAATAGTGATGAGTTTAGTTAGAGAAATAACTACATTTTGAACTATCCTAATAATGAGAATGTATGAGGGAAATGGAGAGCCTGTTTAGAGATATGGCGGGGTCGGGTGGGGAGGAGGGAAACTTGGGACATTGGTGATGGGAATGTTGCACTGGTGATGGGTGGTGTTCTTTATATGACTGAAACCCAAACACAATCATTGTATGTAATCAAGGTGTTTAAATAAAAAAAAGAAAGAAAAAAGTAAAAAAAAAATAAAATAAAGCTTTAAAAAAAAGAAAGAAAAAGAGAAAGAAAGAAAGAAAGAAAGGAAAGAAGAAAGAAAAGAGAAAGAAAGAAAGAAAAGAAAGAGAAGAAGAAAAAGAAAGAAAGAAAGAAGAAAGAAAGAAAGAAAGGATAGAAGAAAAAAAGAAAGAAAAGAAAGAAAGAAAGAGGGAGGAGGGGGGAGGGAGGGAGGGAGGGAGGGAGGGAGGGAGGGAGGGAGGAAGGAAGGAAGGAAGGAAGGAAGGAAGGAAAGGAAGGAAGGAAGGAAGGAAGGAAAGAAAAGAAAAGAAAGAAAAGAAAGAAAGAAAGAAAAAAGGAGGAAGGAGGAAGGAAGGAAGGAAGGAAGAAGGAAGAAAGAAAGAAAGAAAGAAAGAAAGAAAGAAAGAAAGAAAGAAAGAAAGAAAGAAAGAAAGAAAGAAAGAAAGAAAGAAAGAAAGAAAGAAAGAAAGAAAGAAAGAAAGAAAGAAAAAGAATTATAGCTGTTAAGGAAATACATATAAGATATTCAAAAGATGTGTGTGTGTGTGTGTGTGTGTGTGTGTGTGTGTGTGTGTGTGTCTTTTATGTCTTTTGCAATAGTTGAGGGGTATTAAATCGGTGGACCACTTTGGTTTGTGATTTGGCCTGTGCGGTCTGATAACTGGCTGACGACAGTCCCATATGAGGAAAGGTGCCTGAGCTGTAATTTCTTAGAAATCGAGTCTTTTAGTAAGCAAAAGTTCACAATGAAGGAAGAAGGAGGAATGGAGGACAATGAATAGGTCAATAGCAACACTGGGATCTTCTCAGGCTGCAATTCTATCTTATTACTTAGGGTGCAGTTGGGCAGCTGGCTTAGTGTGGGGACAAAGATCTGCCTCTTGAGAAGCCAAGAACTGAAGGTAAACAGTGTTAAATGTTGGATAATGGTGTTGGGGGTGAGGGAGTGAAGGACTAGAAATGAGCTTGTAGGGCAGTGGGCAAGGGCAGAATACAAGATGGAAATTCTGCATATGCAAAACATACATTAATCATAGGGAATACTATTAATATATATACTGTTAGCGTGGGGGCTAGTGCCCCCGCATGGTTTTGAAAATGAAGACCAGTGAGAAAAATAGTTGGCAGTGACTGCCCCAGCGCAAACCAGCAAAAACCAGCAACTCCCAGCACCCCCTAAGCTAGGGAGAAGGCCTTTAGCCTGGGATCTCCCCAAACCCCAAGTTGGCAAGAGTTAGCCTCCAGAACAGAAAAGGATTCCGTGTAGAACCAGAAGTCAGACATCTGCCCTCCTCCTCCCCATGCCCCTACCCTCTAGTGCAGGGTGAGGGGTAGGGAAAGCCTGGAGTCCCCTTTAAAGTCCTCCCAGCACCCACCTTTTTGGCCACCTGGGCCAGCACCCAGGGATGGCCTGGAGTCTGGCAGAAGAAGAGGGGTACAGCTAGGGGCCTCCCAACACTCCCCAGCTAGGGAGAAGGCCTTTGGCCTGGAGTCTCCTTAAACCCCATGCTGGCAAGAGCTAGCCTCCAGAACAGAAAAGCAAAGAACAACAATTTTATGGAGCACATATAAAATAAAATTTCTCATGTATTATCAAAAAAGTACCAACAAAAAACATAATACAAAACATGAGCTCAGTTCACTACCACATTATTAATTTAAAAGTTAATAATAAAAATCTATAATAGCTGCAAGTGCTTATTTGGAAAGCCCTAAAAAGTGTGTATTATGAATGCAGTTCTGAAAAATTTTAAATAATACATAAAATTTATAATGCAGATGTGCCATGTCGAAACTTCGGATATTAGCAAAAGTGGTGCTTAAAAACATTCAGTCTTAGATATATATGTTCCCTGAACATAGTTTGGAAGGAAACTCTCCTAAAGGTTATCATTTAAGATCAAAATAAATAGACATCGGACAAAATTAATCAAGAGGAAAATAATAAAACTATATACTGTCATGAATGAGGAGAAAATAACTGTAAATAAAGTGGTTTCAAGAGACAATATTAATAAGCTCATCTTTTTAAAAACTTCAAAAGTATGGAGAAATTCTTGGGAAAATATACCTTACTACATTTTTTCCAAAAGGGATCAGTCAAGTGCCTAATAAATATAAATGAAACTGAGGAAAGGATAAGATTCCAGAAAGGAAATAATATGCTTATATGTTTTGTACACAAGTTCTGTCACTTTTTACTGATTTTCCCCAAATACATAAAATAAATATTTTCCAAAATTATTTTATAAAAACAACATTACTGTTAGTAAGACTAGGCAAAAAATGTATAAGGAGAAAAAAAAACTCAAGTGAAAAACTAATGAATTTCTTTTACTTTAGAAAGTAGAGTAAAAATTCTCAAATAACATATCAACAAATGAAATCCTACTTTGGACAAATATATGGGTACTCTTTTCCCAGCCAAATTGGCAATAGAATTAACCGGCACAAAGAGAACCCAGGGCATAAAACAATATACGTAACTTTACAATATACATAATATTAAAAGTGAAAAATTGTAACTATTTGGTTTAAAATTCAAATGATAGGAAAAAGCTGAATGTTAGCAGTTGCTTGCCCCAGCACAATAAAACAAGAATAAAAAGTTAGTCATGCAAATTAGAAATGAGAAAATAAGTGTTCTCACTAGGTCTGAGAAAAAAATTATAGACAATGTAAATTTTCATCTAGAAAAGCCAAAATAATCAGCAGGCCAATTGTTCTAAGTGAGGATGAGGTGACAGGAAGGGATCGCATACAAAGTAAAAGGTAAACTTCCTTTTGCAGTACTAATCCTGTTATCAGGGAATACCAAATGCCTACAAATAAATCTATTAAAAGACATGCAATTTTCTACGGAAAAAATATTACTTAGGAATGTTAAGTCCTAAAGAAATGGAAAAAATTTAGCACACCTATAAATAAAAAGTAAATATATCATGTTTATCAATAAAAACTATCCACTTATACATACTACATACATACGTATATAAGTACATATTCTGAATGTATTTAAGATATCTTAAAAGAGCTGGAAGTTCCAGCTCACCTCAGGAAGCTCACCACAAACAGTGATGAGTTTAGTTAGAGAAATAACTACATTTTGAACTGTCCTAATATTGAGAATGTATGAGGGAAATGTAGAGCCTGTTTAGGGTACAGGCGGGGGTTGGGTGGGGAGGAGGGAGATTTGGGACTTGGGTGATGGGAATGTTGCACTGGTGATGGGTGGTGTTCCTTTTATGACTGAAACCCAAACACAATCATGTATGTAATCAAGGTGTTTAAATAAAAAAAAAAAGAATTTTTCTAAAAATCTGTTTTTAGTTTCGTAAGAAAAACTGAAAGAGAACTCTTATGAGAGATTTGCTTTAGCCAATATTGAGTTTGTTTTTAAGTCATAATCATTAAACATTTGTCACTGACTTCTTATATTTAGACTTGGCCAGTGTAATAGAAAGAAAGCCTGGAATCAGTGTTATGCACGTATGAAACCTTGAACTAAGATATAGGTATTATAGTAAATTATATCAAAATTTAAAATTGAAACACTGGCACTGGTATGAAAAATTGTAAAATTAAATCCCTATCTAAACATGTTAAACATAATTCCTTAAATAACAAAAAGGAGAGCTTAGTAATGCCATAGTAAGTTATTGCTTAATTCTGATCATGCTTTGGACCATAGAATAGCATTCTTTTTAAGACATACCAAACCTCTCTGTTAATCTATTTTTAAGTTCATGATTTTATACCTTAGCCAAGTGGACCATGTGCACTAATGGAAAGAATTTGTTTAAAATATTTAGAGCAGCTCTGTTCACAAGAGCAAAGTCTTACTTAGAAACCACATTAATGCCAGTTACTGGAGATTGAATCAGCAAACAGATTTATTCACACAATGGAAGGCTATACAACAATTAAAACAAAACAAATGAAATTGAAGTTGAACTGAACCTCTGCAGGCTAGGCTGGCTCAACCACTTGGACTGACCTTGTGCTCTGAAATTTTGACTTTGCTTCTTGGAGCATGTGACTTTCACCTGGAGCTGAATGCTATCATGTTTACTCAATAGTTGACCATTTATCAGAATGTAGAGAAAATTCCAGAAGTTGGGTCAGAAAACAACAGTGGAAGAGTTGACCCAAGAGCCTGCTGATTTTTGTTTAGTTAGGTGAAATCTCAGGGAGCAGCCAAAATCTACAGCTCTCTCCTGTTCTGCTTTGGATTCTAGGCTCAGGCAGTTCTCTTTTTTGAGGTGTGCACCTACCTGGTTCAAAGTTTCAGTTAGTTGTACGTCACTTCTCAGATACTCTTACTCTTTTGATATGTTTTTTATATATACATTTGTGTATTTACATATATGTTTGTGTATATATATTAGTTAAGGTGACATATTAACATCACCAAAGTCTCCATACTAAACCAAATTATGGATAAGAGTCCTGCCCAATCATTCTCAGTGCTTACTCCTGGTTCTGTGCTCAGGAAGTACTCTTGGTGAATTCTGGGGACTATCTGGTATCAAAGCCAGGATGGTCATGTACTAGGCAAATGCCCTATCTGCTCTACTCTCTCTCCAGCTCCTAGAATCATTAATTTCTTAAAAAGACAGTGGTAGAGAAGTTTGTTCCCTCAAACCACACATAGTCACTTAAGTCCCATTAATTGTGATATCTGAGCATAGAGAAAGGAGTAAACCCTGAGCACCTTTGAGTATGTCTCTCCCTCCCCCCAAAACTGACACACAAAAACTAATAATTATAGTTTAGGTTATATGCTGGTTGTTTCCCATGCTTGTGGTGCATGCCATCCTTGCTGGTGTGAGATGATATCTCACCCTCAGTTTGAAATATACTTCCCTTATGATAAATTAACAACAAAACACTTTCATGTGCTTATTGACCATCCAGACTCTTCATGGAAGTCTCTTCATCTCTTCCCATGTTTTTATGAAATTATCATAGGACTAATTCTAACTAGAGCTTGTGATAGTCACCAGAGTGTTATTTTGACATAAAATCCTCTCTGTTCTTTTCTGGTTTTCAGTTAATAACAAATTGAGGAACATTCAATTTCGACTTGATATGCTGATGCCAAGCCCTTGGCATGCCCCTGAACAATTCATGGCCGACCTAGTTTCATCCCTTTTCAACATGCTGATTGGAATTAGAACGTTCTAAGTCTCCCACACCCTTAATCCTATGATCATTACCAGAGATAATGATAAATGATAATGTTTCAGTGTTAATGAGGGAGTAAATAGCATGTTAATGACGTTTGCAGATGGATATAAATTACGAGAAGTTGTTAACATCAATGTAGCTAGAAGGAAATAAGAAAACTTCTAAGAAGAAACATAAAAAAAAAATCAAAGAATGAACTGAGATTCAGCCCATAGAATACATATTATTGAAAAAGAAGAAAGAACTAATTTAAAAAATGCAACCAACCTGAGGAAAGCAAAGTAAAGCAAAGATTATCTAAAGGGGATTTTATCCATGACTTGAATTGATTCTAATGACTTTATACCAAGGACTTCCAAAAGTATTCTTAGACCTCCGACCAACGTTGTGTGATAAATGTTGACAAGAGAATCTCTGCAAAGAATGTGTGCACATGAATTATTCTCAGATTATTGACAGGATTTTTAAGTCTGTTTACAAATAGTAAGAACTTAACATTCTAATATAAATTTATTAACAATTGATTTTTAAAGAATGACTTCCTTTTTTTTCAGTTCCTATATTCAGCAAAAGCATTACCACATGAATGTTTGCTGTTACTGTCATTTATATTGTATTTGATAAAAGGAAAATAGCAATGGTATGTCAATGAATGGAAACTATTTCTCTCTTGAGTCATAAAAAAATAAAAAAAAAACCTTTGCTTTTGTTTTAGAAATGTTCAAGGATCACTCCTGGGTATGTTTGGGGAGTAGGATATAGTGCCAGGGATTGAACCTTGATGAAACGTGTTTTCAGTCCTACTTTTCAAACATTCTTAAGGAATGTTTTCTCAAATGAGAGAGAAACTAGGGGGGACATTTGTGGAGGACATTGGCATTGGTGAAGAGATTGGTGTTGAAGCATTGTATGCCTGAAATTTAATCTTGAATAAATTTGTAATGTAATTCACAGCAATTTAATTAAAATTATTTTGTTATCCATACTTTTAGACTAGACATTAATATTTCTTCTTCTTCTTCTTCTTCTTCTTCTTCTTCTTCTTCTTCTTCTTCTTCTTCTTCTTCTTCTTCTTCTTCTTCTTCTTCTTCTTCTTCTTCTTCTTCTTTGTCATACCCAGCAGTGCTCAGGGGTTACTCCTGGCTCTGCACTCAGAAATTGCTCCTGGCAGGCATGGGGGCTGGTGGGAGAAACCATATGGGATGCTAAGATTCGAACAACCACCTGTCCTGGATTGACTCCTGCAAGACAAATGCCCTACTGCTGTGCTATCTCTCTGATCCCATTACTATTTATTCTTAAATTTTTCTCTATTTAGACAATAAAGAAGCATTGATCAAACCTTGATTTTTGTAATGTTTCCAGATTTCCAAGGCTTTGTTGCTCTCACTGTGGGTATTTCAAGGGATAAGCTTGATGTTACTGAGTTTGCTTACCACTCAATGACCAAATTGAGTGTAATGATGTCACCATAGAGAAAATAATGAGGCCAGATATTCAGAATATAGATATTAGAAAAAGGTAATCAACTAAATAGAAAGTGACAACATTCAGATATTCTTTTTCTTTAAAATATAATTCATATGAATCTTTATATCATTTGCTTTCTTGACCTGGTATTGTAGCTTTGATGATTCTCATACTGGGGACCATCAGGGTCACACCTGTCTGTTTCAGGGGTCTGTGCAAGGCTGGGGATCCAATTCAGGCTAAATATTTTCTATGTATAAACTATACATAAAACCCTCTCCCTGACCTTTATCATTTAATTATATTTATGACTGGGTTTAATAACCATATCATAAGATTTCTGAAAATTTAACAATAAGCTAAGTCTTGTCACTTTCAGTGACTTTGCTCCTGAGACCCAAATCTAAATTCCAGTTAGTGGGAGACATTCTTGAAAAATTTACATTGTATTGTTAAGTTTTTACTATTTGTAATTAAATCCTTTATGTCAGGGCTGAAGCAGTGGTGCAATGGTAGGGTGTTTGCCTTGCATGTCTCTGACCTAGGACGGACTGCAGTTCAAATCCCCAGTGGTTCAAAACCCCATATGGTTCCCCAAGTCAGGAGCGATTTCTGAGCACATAGCCAGAAGTAACCCCTAATCGTCACCAGGTGTGCCCCCCTCCAAAAAAAAAAAAAGAAGAAATCCTCTCTGTCAGTAATTTGGCAAGAAGACATTCACAAAAGAATATCTACAGTTTCAACAAATTCTGAGCCACACTCATCTTCATGATCCAGAGATGGTGCTTACCCTCTCAGCACTCAACTAGCAGCCTGGATAATCTTTGAGATACTGTTTTCCACAATTATCAGTCACTCAGCCACAAAGACTTCTGCATTTTGCTTCTGAAATAGTTGAATTTCGGTCTATCCTAGTGGATGTATTTATTGATTGATTATGAAAGGCACACACTTAGAAGATCATGAGGACACAAGGTCACTCCTGGTAGAATTTATCCTGCACAGGCTTAGTAGTGTTTTGACTGACAGGATTTAATTACTCCAGTGTTGCTAATGGGATCCTTGTGTAAGATGACACCCAGCTATTAACCCAAAGGAAGGCATTCTCCCATCTTTCTATTTCTGTTAAATCTCTTTTTTGATATGTAAAAGCCCACCCTGGATAGGTACTCCTTTCCTCCTCCTCCTCCTCTCTCACTCACTCTTTCTCTCTCTCTCTTTTTCTCTCTCTCTTCCTCTTTCTCTCATACACACACAACCTCGACCCCTCCTGGTGAATATGGGATTGATTTAATAAACAAGGAAGCAGTTCTGGTTTGGGATTCTGAGGCAGAGACTGCAAGGCGAGAAGCCACTGGCTCCATGTTTATTTTCTGACTGGATTGGTTTATTACTTTTTCCATGCTACCCTGCTTCTTCAGACCCATCTGCACAGGGGTTAGAAATACAGTACCTAGGGTGACCTCACAAGTTGTGTGATTTTATTTTACACCTTGAGTATTGGGGATCAAATTCAGGGCCTTGACTATGATTCTCATGATACCATTTGAACGATGCCAATCTTATCATGGCTTAGATTATTCTAGACTATTCCCTCCTTCATAAACGTATCATATTGGTTGTCCTTGCTTAAAAATAAGGCCATAAAAGAATAAGGAGATAATTCCAAAGGTAGATCACATATCTTGCATGCATGAGGTCCATAGTTAGATACCCAGCACTAATGTCTTCCCAGAATGCCACTAGGGTCGTGTTGGTGGCCCACATCACTGCTGGGCCTGGGCAATATCACATAGCTGTGCCGAGCATTGAACTGTCAGAGCCAGTTGGCAAAATTTTGTTGCAAGGACTCCCCCTGGGGTCCCCAAGCATGGCTTGACTGATTGTTTCTCTCCTTAGGTACTGTGGGTCTAATAACTAACAAGACTCAATAAAGCCTTATCTGGTAGACAGTTGAGAGCATATCTTTTGTATTTGCTCCTATGTCCTGTCATTTGCACCTTAATTTCTGGGTCTTTTAGCAAATCATGACAGGGCTTTGATGCCATGCTGGAATGTTCTCCCCTCTCCATCCAAGGGTTTGAATTTGTCCCTTAAACATAATATGACATAAAAATTTTTGACTTTTCCTAGAAAGATTTCTTTCCCTTCTTTGCACCTGTCACAAATTCACTTGCATTTTTTATATTAACTGATGAATAGAACAGTCAAATAATAGTATCTTCTTCAGCCACTGACCCCTCCTCTCACTTCATTAAGCTCAAGAGCAGTACACGAGTTTTAGAAGTCATGTGCCCAATGATGTGTTAAATCTGAGTTCTTGGAGGTTCAGGAAATAATACAATCTCTTCCATTGCTGTGTCTTCTTTTTAAAATGAAAAGAGCAATTCCTATCCTTCTTTTTCAGGAGTACTTATGAGGTATTGGAGTATTTGTTAGTGACTCAGCTTGGATCTGAAGGTGGAGAAAGAAAGGAAGAGGCGTAAAAGAAGTGTCAGGAGATTTTGTCCACTAAACAGATGCTATGACAAAAGAGAAAGAAACATTGAGTTTTCTCTTCACTGGAGATAAGCTTGAGGCCAAACTAGGCACAAGTAAATTGTGGCTTTAATATTCTTCTATATTTTGCAGTCTCCTTGCCTCAGAGAAGTTGGTTTCCCAGGTTTTCTAATTCATCTCCAGAGCCTAGTTAACTGTTCAGTCATCCTGTTGGAATCTATACTCTGTCCTGGCCCTTATGCCCTTGCTCTCCCATTCCACTGGTCTGAAAACTTTCCTGCTTTGTGGCTTTTGCCCTTTACTCAAGGTTAATAGCCAGGACTTGTCTTTCAGTTGGAGGAGCATGGCTGTTTGGTTACACTAATCTTAGTGACCAAAGAAGCCTGAAACAGAAGTTTGCATATTCTTCAAGGCAAGGAAAGGTATATAAGTCTGATTTGTTTCCACTCAAGAATCACACCAGAGACTCCCACAAGAGTCCTGGCTTTGCAGATGAGGCCTTCTGTGTGTATGAGTTCAATCCCTAGTCCACCAAAAAGCTAAACTGAAACCAACCAAAAAAAGAAAAGGAAAAAAGAAAAGAAAAGAAATGAATGATTTAAGACACTAATATTTTTTAAATTTTTAAGTGGATAATACTATATTATAACAATCAAAGGTCAGGATTAAATTATTATTAATTATCCCATGTTATAATCAACGGCATCAATTTTAGTAACTAAATTAATAAACTATATTAATATTATCATTACAAATCCATTTTACCCTTTATCATAAAAGTGATTTCTTTTACTCCGTTTTCCTTCCTCTGTCCTTTCTGTTCAACATTGATTATACACGAAAAATGTTTCTGCTTCTTTTTATTTTGGGGTTATACCTGGAAGTGCTCAAGAATTATCCCTGGTTTGTACTCAAGGGCTACTCCAGAAAATGCTCAGAGTTTTATATATGATGCCAGAATCAAACCAGGATTGACTATATACAAGACAAGCGACTTCTGTTAAAGTGTTTGTTTTCTACTTATTCATCTACAAGTAGATGAATTTTTAAAAATGCTATATACCCCACTTGAATAAAACCATATAGTATATATTTTTTAAATCTGACTTGTTACAAATAAGCATATTACTCTATAGGTTATTCCATATTATTGCAAATGGCTTAGTATCATTGGCTTTTTAATAGTTGCATAATATTTTATTTAGGAATCACAGCTGGTTATTTAGTCATCTGTTGTTGGGTTCTTAGGGCATTTTCAGGTCTCTGCTACTATAAATCCATAATAAGCATTTATCAGTCACTAGCCTTTTTTGAGTGAGTGTTTTTATAGTCTTTAGGCAAATACTTTGGAAATAGGATGGCATAGAGTTTGTACTTTGAATATTTTGAAGACTATCCATCATGGTGACATTATTTACAGTCGCACACACAGCGGGCATGAGTCCCTCCCACAACCTCAGAATAATTTCTGGCCAGGGGTGGCAGTTTGGGAAAAACTTCAGGCTCTTGCATACAGCAGGCACTCAATAAAGAGGTGGTTCATATTTCTTTCCTGCCCTGCCCTTCCTGCTCCCTGACCCACTCTACTCACCTCATTCCTGTACATAGTCTGAGGTCTATGTCCCTTCTGGAACTTCAGGTAAAGCTATAAAACTAAGATAATCTGGGTCAGGAAAACACTTTTTCTGTCCTCATTATACAGCAGGCAAATGTTAATGCTACTATGTCTCACAGGAGGACCGAATGATCAGGTCAAAGCTTCCCTCTGTCATAGTAGGGTCACTGCCCATATGGGGGAAGGGAAGGCACTGTGGCTCAGACCAGCCGATCTATCTCACACCTCTGCTCTCTATGGACTTTACTACCAGTAGCAGTGGTAGGAATTTAGTAAAATTTGCCAGGTTTGGGTAACCCTCCCTACATTTCTTCCCACCCTGCTTACCTTGGAGTACCCATGCTCTTCAGTGAAGTGTCCCTGCTCCTTCTAAGGAGGGTATACCAATTATTCTTCCAGTGCCTTCAGATTTGGGGGTGGTGACTGCTATATAGTCACCTGCTTTCATCACCATGAATACCTCACCCACCACGGCATTTTTCTAGATAATGTTTCCATTACAGCTTTCTCAAATCAACCTTTTGAGAACTGGGGAGTAGCCTAGAGGTCAGGAACACATGTTTTGCATGTGTAGGATACCAGTTTGTTCCTGGCACCCAACACGAGCATGCTGGGTATGGCCCTGGTGGCCTCTCAGCAGAAAAGTGAACTCAAGTGGTGCCCAGCACTGGCTTTGTATCTGACACTGAATCATTCTGTTTGGCTGAATATCCCCAGATATGACCTGCCAAAACCCCTCAATTGGGAGAGGAAAATTAAGTCCTTTTTTCTGTGTATATGTGTGTGCTCATGAGTGCATGCATGTGTCACACCTGGTTATGCTCAAGGGGTACTCCAGGCTTTGTACTCAGGAACCACTTCGGGTGGGTTCAGGGGACCATTTGGGATGCATGCATGGCAAGCACCCACCCCACTATGCCATCTCTCTAGCCCTAACCCTTCTAAATGTACCTTATGTTCTTTTTAGACCCAGAATGGTTGCATGCTAAAATAAATAGATTGGAAGTACTGTGTAAGTAATAGCTTTGAAAGCATTCAAAATGCTTTCTGATTGGAAGGAAAAGACCTGTGTTCTTCCGAAGCTTTATTATTATTATTATTATTATTATTATTACTATTATTATTATTATGATTTTGCTAAGTAGTGGGTATTCACTGACTGATTATATAAGAAGGTTTGGGGAGAGGTAGAAATAAACCTTTATTATTTTCCACCACCAGCTGCAAAGAGTCAAAGAATCATCTGGAGATTGAAGGTTTTCAGTATTTATTGCATATAAAAGCACCCAGATTTCACCTGTTTGCACCCTCTTTTCTTCATTACTACAGCAGAGGCTATACATGCATGTGGTCATGTATTGGGTCTCAGCAGGATCCCAAAGGTCATCTGTGAGGCCCTGCATACTGCCCAATGTCCTGAAGTCACTACCTCTGCTGAAGTGCTCTTGGCGTTAATTCCACACTGGGCTGCTTTGGGCTGACCTCTGCCTCACTCTTTGGTGGCAGATATCATCACAACTGAGCCTTCTCTAAGTCCTCTTTCCTTGAATAACCTTGGTCCATGACACAGAGCTCCCCTTTGCCAGATGGCATAAAGCTTATTTGTCTTACTAGAATCCAAGTTAGAAAAAAATATATGAAGAGAAAAAGTTACAGATACCATTGAAAATCTCCTGCCATATTTGGTTACTGGGTGTCACTGTCTTAAATCAAGCAAGATCAAAATATAAGGATGCTTAATGAAAGTGACAGGTATTGACACCCTGGTTTTGGTGTCTTTCTCAGATAGGTAGTTGGCATGGGTGCTTTGATAGATTTTAAGAACCAAACACGAATTGCTTATATGCCCAGCGAAGCCCCTTTCTGTAGGAGAAGGAGAATCAGGATGTGCAGCTAAGTGATGCTTTTCTGCTTCAAGGGTTTATTTAAAATATATTTCTTCTTTAAAGCCCATTTGGAGGCTTGCTGCTATTTTCTTTGTCTCCCAGCAACGTCAAAAAGAGCCATTGGGAATGACATGTTTTTTTCTTAATGTGAGTTTTCACTCACGGGGAAAAAAAGGCAACAGAAACCTTGTAACTTTTAAACCAGTTCTCAAAATAGACCCAGAGAGAAAGAGAAACAAAAACATGGGATGCAGCCCTTCTCCTGGGAGCAATTATAACCTAGAAATAAAAGACACAGCAAATACTGGGCTCCTAGAAATGGGCAGTGTACAAAGGTATCTTCCCATCTTGTCTCTCACCAGCCACAGATAAACACTATAGCAAAGGTTACACTCACCTGAAAAATAAGTTTACCAGATCCTAAGAACATTGGGGCATTTAAACTGTCCTAGAATTTTGGACAATCATTGAATCAGGCCACCTGGAGATAAGATGGGAATCTTGGTGTAAACCAATATCCATTTATTCAGGTGTTCATTCAGCAAAGTACTAAGGCCCCACAATGCCCAGGCCACATGCTAAGTCCTGGAGCTGTGTTGCTGACTATATCTTTCAGCAATTTTATAGACGCTGCGATTTCATCTGCAACCCTTTCCTAGGCTCTAGGTGACAACCTTGTCATATGGATTACTTCAGGTTTTTGAACTCTTGCTCTCTCATACTTGTGCTCAGCAACCTTGCCCGTGACATTCTTCAACTTGATGCATTATTCCTTCGTTCTCATCTCTTGTGTCTTCCTTTGCTTCTTTTCCGACCCTATTGTATAGGTAGACTTATGTCTTTCTGTATATTCCTCTAGTAGACAACACATCTTTTTGTGTCATTTACTCTCATGACATTATATTTTCTGTTTATCTCTACTCTATACTATAAGAGCTATGAGATAGAATCTTGTTCACATTCCCATCTGTATTCTTCAGTATCTAGCATATTGTCAATGCTTAGTGGGCATTTGGATAATATTGGATTATAGTTTGAATAAGCAGTTGACTGTGGAAATAAAATTACTTGTTTTGAATATGCTGAGATATTTAGGCTTCTACTGCCCATAGGACCTTGGGCATTTGTCCAAGTTTCAGTTTTATAAACCAGGGAGATTTTTAATTTTATGGTTTGCAGAAAATTCTAAGGATAATAGATATGTGAAACCTAATATCTGACAAAATAAGAACCCAATGGTAGTAATTATTGTGATGCTTAGAACTAATGCTAAAGAAAAATTTGTTGATCTGGTTTAAATCCTTCATTCCTGGGAAACTGGTTTCTTCATTTCTGGGAAACTGAATTTTCATTTATGGAATAAATACTTTCACTGATGATAACAACTTTTTCCATCTCATTCCAGAGATATATCTAAATTTTTCTATCACCACATTATTATTATTTCCTCTAGTAAGTTTTCTGTGCTCACTTCTGAGTCCTACAATCACTCTGGAGTGAGATCTGGGGTGATGTAATTTAAGAGCCCAGGCTTTAGAAAGACACAGGCTTAAAAAGAGCCATTTCATTTCTATGCCTCAATTTCTATAGCTTTAAAGGGGATATCATTATATATTGGTTGGTCCATTTGGGAAAACAACTTTTCCTCAGAGTTCATCAACCTTTTTTGTCAGGAGATATTTGTCCTTCTCAAAACTGTCCATTCATGGTCTGTTTCTCTCTCCCAGGGAACCTGGGAGCACCCAGAGATATTTGACAGTGAAATCGAGTGAAACACCAAGACGTCATCAGTGGGTTGACAATGGTTGACAGAGTTATACTAAAGGTTATTCAATGTTGAAGAAATGTATGAGCTAATTTTTCATCCTTAGATTCCTTAATTCTATTGTTGGATAGCATATTGCTAGACACACAGTGAGCACATGACATCTAGAACCAAAAATTAATATGACTCTCTTTGGGGAAGTTTATTTGGTTTAGTGATTCTGAGATAAGGGTGATTCAGAATGACCTCAGTTCCTGAGAATTTGGCTGAAGAGGTGTAGGACTAAGATAAAGCTCACAGACTTTATAAAACTGGCCCTGGGGCATTTTGTTTGGCAACTGTGGGTCTTGACTACTTTTCCTCCATTGGAGGAAAGCCTCCAAACTGTTACACCTGCTTTATTGGGAAAGCAATTATGACCTAGAGCAAACACTGCAAACTCTGGAGAACCCGCCATGTGCATAGACACCAGCATACATGAGATTTTTTTTTGGTGGGGGAGCCCATCTTCTGCAAGGGTGAGAACACCAGAGGCAAATACATGAGCATAATGGTTGGATGAAGTGGGAATATTTCTGGGATATGATTTCTAGGAATATGATCTGCTGCATCCATAGATAGCTGTAGGAATCCATAGATAGCTGTCTCTGCCAACCACTGCATGCTCGGAGACACTGCCTAAGTAAAGCTCTCTCAAGCGCAAAATGTGCGTCTAATGGAATGTCATTTTTCAAGGCAGCAAATTCACATGTAAGCATAAAATCTTTACTTTATTGCCTTATCTCATAAAGTACAACTCCATCAGAAGATTGATGGTTCTAGTTAACTCTGTAATCCTAATTCCTGAGATTACTATTGGGCATTAATTCAAACTGTCTTCTGAACTAATTCTAGACATTGATTTCTTTGCTAGTAGAAGCCTTACATCCTGGAATTTATCCCATGACATGTTTTCCCTTTCAATTTTAGACCCTTCATTTTAAAACAAGTTTGGAGAGTCTTAAAGTGATTAAGTGGAAGGGTTGGGGGTTAAACCTCAGACTAAAAGGAAATCAGAAATACACATTAGCAGTTTTAAAGATGAGAGAAGGTTGAAGAGATGCACCATGAGGTGAATGTCCACAGTTTCAAGAGGGTAATTTGTGATGAACACTAGACTTTTCCAAGTTTCCTTTCATTGGCTGCTCACAGATGTATTCATTTATCTGATTAATGAACTTTGCAAACGAACCTCCACACTGTTCTCTAGTTGTGATTAAATTTCAAAAAATCATTTAGGTGTGTGCTTCCACCATTCCTGAATCTATTCCAGTTGAATGGCCGGTTTACTATGCTGATTTCACTACCAGTCTAGCGCTAGTTTCCTGACCTCTGAATTTACAATTAATCATTGCATTGAGCACCCAAATTACCCCCCAATCTACCTGAGCCTGGCTTTATCTTTCTGCACACACAAGCTTGGCTTTTAATTAAAAGCCCTCCACATTAAATGAAAACAAATTAGATTATTACATCTCATTGGAACAACTCACAGAATATCCAGACAGCATTTATCCAATAGGCATCCAGGGAGAACTGGCCTCCCTACTTAAATTAACATGCCCTTTCTTATCATTGCCCGAACAGGTATTTTACCTTTGGGTTAACTTTAGATGCAGTCTTAGCTGTCTCAGAACAAGCTATGGTTTTAATACTATTTCTCTTTTCTCAGTCTTTTTGAATATGACTCTATCTAGCTCTTATTCATTCCTTCTGGAAAGAGCATAGTCTCATGTGCAGCTCCCACTGAGGGTGGAAGATAAATTACCCTCCAATCTCTGCAGCCACCCCTTCCACTGAGATTCGTACTCAAAGCTCTTAGCAACCGTGTACATATTCTTGCCTCTCAGGGCTGCCTGAAGTTTTAGAGAAATATGCTCTGAATTGTGACCATTGTTATGATAGATCATAACAATAATCATAATAATATGTGTTTATTGAGGACTCTAATGTGCCAAGTAGTGCAAACAGCACACAATTAGATACAGTTCCTACCCCGTGGACTCATTACATGACTAGGAAGTAATGAAAAATCCAAAGTAAAGAAGCAATAGAACTTAGCTGAATAGATGGTAGAGAGGGTATGATAAGTATTTCATTCCACAGTGGAGGCTGCATCTCTCTGATCTGGACTCCACCGTCTAGGTGTCTTTCTGAAGAACTTTCTTTTCTGTGGGAAATGCTTAAGAGCCAGGTTTGGATTGGGCTTCTAAGTCTGCTAAGAAGGGCTTCTAAGTCAGAGGCAGAAGTGGGCCTTTCTTTTCTCTATAAGAATTGCTATGCTTGAATGAGGAAGGTTGGAGCAATGGTGTGGATGTGGTTCACAACAGAATGTGCCCTAGCCTTACCCATTTGTATGTAGTGTAATCATACACAGAAACTAAGAGAGGAGAGAGCTTTGGAAATGGGGTTCTGGGACTTGAATTTGATGTCATAGCTTTGCTTAGCTATACTTGACTTGTCTTACATTACTAAATGGGATCAAAATGACATATGAGATCATATAAGCTTCTCCATTAATTTACACCCAGGCAGCAAGACAAAGAACAACACTGGTGAGGGGGGAGAGAGGAAACCATGCTCCACACTCTTACATTCTATGTGACCCCAGTGGGTAGGAACTGTATCTAACCTCTAGGAACAGGTTTGCCTAGGGGGAAACCTTGATAGTCCAGGGAAAGGGTTCCTTGTCTGTAGCAAAGCCTTTGTAACAAAGGCATTCCTTCCTGGTGATTGACCAGCTGAAGAAGCCAGTCCTTTGGGGGACAACAGAACGTGTGCTTTGGACCAGAGAGATAGAACAAGGGTCAGTCCCAGACACCCCATATGGTCCCATGAGCCTAACAGGAGTGATCCCTGAGTAGGAGTAAGCCCCGAGCACCATGGGTTTGGCCCCAAAATAAGCGAAAGAAACCACAACAAAAAATAACAAAGCCAGAGAACATGCTTTATTATGTTTTTGTTTTTTTTTCACACCCTCAGTGAAAGTCAGGCTCTTGCTAAAGTTTTTCTAGAGTGTCCTATGTGTAGGAAGTGAGGGCCAGGACTGATGGGAATGAAGACAAGGGACTCAGAGAAGCATCCTGGTGTGGTGGTGGGTCTTGATTAACTGATTGGACATGTGAAATAACATTCAAATGTCATGTTCTAAGGGAAGCCTGTAATTCTAGAGCATGTGCCAATGCATTTGAGCAGACTTTGTCATTCTTTGTTTTTTTATGATCCTTCTGCTCTAAACTCAGTTATGTCAGGGCATGGCTGGTGCCTCTGGAGGATGAGTGTTCATCTATTTAGTATTGGCAAAAATCAGCTCTGCCTTTGGTGTTTGACAATTAAGTCTTTCATTCCCATTCAGAGCTGAATCTGCCTACTCTAGTGTCTTTACACTGTTTATGCCTCACCTCTCACTGTGGAAAATGAACGTCATTGCAGAAAACAGGAGAGACATAGAGAGCAGAGCAAGGGATCAGCATGAAACAAGGCTGACTAAGAGCCCGGGATGTATCAGGGCTGGAGAGACCAAGAGCAGGGTCAGGGCCCGACATTGATCAGGTTCTCTGACCTGAGACTGGTTTCCTCTCGGTCTTCCAGATAAAGACAATGGGTGACTTCTTGCTCTAGAGTACAGTTACCATGGGGACAGCTTGGGTCACATGGTGAGTCAGTGCTATCAGCTCTTCTCACTGGTACATTTCCTTTGCGTAAAGGGATCCACAAAGATCTCCAAGAGAGACTCATGGCCTCCTCCTTGAGCCTGTGGTCTGGACCTCATTTGGAAGGAGCTGATAGGATACCCCATGGAAGCCAGTGAGCCCCCATGCTGGCAGAGGACCTTATTAGCCCTTCTCCCTTGAAATTTTTCCCAGGAACCCAGTGGCACATGCTAAAGTTTGGGCTTCAGGCATCCAGAACCGGGAAAGAAATCATGACCTAATGGCCTGTTGTCTACTCTGCCCAGTGCACAGAATATCTGTGTGAGCTAACAGACAAATGTGCTCTTCCTCCGTCTGACACCAGAAGCCCTTGACCAGTGGGAATTTGCTGCAGGCAGTGGAATGGCTGGCTGATGTATAAGGTGATTCTAGAATGACAGGATGGTTTCAGTGGCAGCTGATTTGAGGGAGCTTATTGCGAGATGCAGCATCTGTTTGAGCTAAAATAGAGGAAGTCCATGTGTTTGATGGGGATTTGTTATTGACATCATACTATTACCTATAAAATTACCTTTCAGGATGTAATGCAGAGGAAGGCTGTGACCTAAGAAGGCTGTGACCTTCAGGACTCTGTACTTTGTGCTGTTGTTGAGTGGGGACAGCCTGCCTCATTCATGGGGTATCCGTTTTCATGTGCCTAGAGATTCCTGAATGGTGAGGCTGACCCCAAGAAGAAGTTAGGACAAATAAAAGATTGGGTATATGACAGGGAGTTGGTTGGTCTGAAGGAGATTTTCTTATAAAAAGATATCAAATAGCTTCTCAGGATCCCAGAATGAGGCTCAGAAGAAATCAGAGTGTGAGAATCCCCACGATGAACACCAAGGGTAAAGGGGAGACTCCTGATAATTCTCTGATGATTTTCTGCCAATTGGGCTGAATATGTCAGTACTCAGGCCCTGTGAGATCCTGCTGGATCCTCCCAGACTTCAGATAATGGTGCTGGAATCCAAGTGGACCAGGGAATCCAGCTTGGAACTGTGCATGTCAGAAGTTGGCCCGAGCTCCCTCCAGCCCTGCCATGACTCTCCAATAGCAGTGGGTGAGCATTGGTCTGACTTGACCCTCCAGTAACTGCATGTCTGAGTCTATTTTGCATATAGTTAAACCTGCTCAGTGAGGTTGAGACCCATCCCAAGGTCACATGTTATGGGACAGAGTTTAGCTTCATGCAAGATCCTGACTCTAGGCCTCTTCTGTCTCTTAACTCTTTTAGGAACATCTTGATCTCACAGAACTTCTAGGAATCAGTAAAGAAGGGAAGAAAATAGACATGGTTTGGGAGATAACTTGGGGGTCACATGCATGCCTGGCTCATCCAAGGGCCCGAGTTTGATCCCAGTCTCATGGCCCTCATGTATGATACCTCCTGCAGAATCTTATTATTGAGTTGTAAAACTGGTTAACTTATCATTAGGAGTGGCCTCTGGGCCTCCTAGAATTGCTTGGAAGAAATGGTCCCTAACCCCAACAAATATACTTTATGAATAAGGCCACAGAACTCCAGCTCTAGTCCTCTTTGGTTAAAAGAATGAAAATCCAGCTGTTGGCTCCTGGCAGCCTATCTGGGGTTGGCTTCAGTGATCCAGGCTCTGAATTTCCATAGATGCACATGAGGCAGAGACCACCAGCCTTTTCAGCCACATTCAGTCAGGGGCTAAGAAGAAGTAAGGGTCAGGATGAGCCAATGGCTGTTCATTTGGGTTCATTGTTCACTCTCTCTTGTGTTGTATTATTGTTTGTTAATTTTGCTCTTTGGGCCATACTTGGTGTTTCTCAAGGATTATTCCTGGCTGTACTCTCAAAAATTAATTTGATAGGGCTCAGGGAACCATATGGGATGAGAGATATTTAACCTAGGCTGACTTCATGCAAGGCAATTGCCTCCCTTCTACTAACACTTCAGCACCTGGTCTCACTGTTTTAGCACACCCAGAAGCTCATAGGTGGATACAACTGCAGGCAGGACTTGCTGATGTTTAGGGCTCAGTGAGGAAGAATCCTAATGCTGAGAGCAGCTGCCTGTCCACTCTCCTTTCAGTGCTCAGATATGACTCAGGGAGGTTTGCAACATAAATGCAGAGTTCACACACAGACCTTGGGAGCTAGCTGAGAAACACAAAGTCCTTCAAGCTCTGCTAGGAAACTTGCTTGCCTCCCACATGGAGCACTGACCGCTGAGTTTTGGTTCTGTTCTGAAGTTGCTTTAGAAAATTTCCCACTAGTTTAAGGCTCGCAAGGCCTCTGCAAGAGACTGGCTATTTTTAGTGAGGCATTGCTAAGAAGAAAGGGGAAGTGGAAACCAGATAGAAGAAATAAACTGTTCCTAACTCCAAATGAAGTTGTTTTTTGTTTTGGTTTTTGTTTTTGGGCCACACACAGCGATGCTCAGGGGTTACTCCTGGCTATCTGCTCAGAAATAGCTCCTGGCAGGCATGGGGGACCATATGGGATGCCAGGATTCGAACCAACCACCTTAGGTCCTGGGTTGACTGCTTGCAAGGCAAACACCGCTGTGCTATCTCTCTGACCCCCCCCCCAAATGAAGTGTTTTTAAAGCCTGTTGTTTATAGTTAATTCTCCAAACTTCAGGCCTATTAAGATCAATACCATCATTTGGGGCTGGAGAGATAGTACAGGATATAGCACTTGCCTTGCATCAGACGACCCAAATTCAAACCTAGGCACCACTATGGCTACTTGAATCATGCCAAGAGTGATCCATGAGTACAAAATTAAGAGTAAGTTTTGAGCAGGCCTGTATATGGCTACTCCCAAAACCAAACCCAAAATCAACAGTAACAAAATGTGATTGAAACCCAACTACACAACGTACAGGCTAAAAATGTGGCTCATGGGAGAGCTCTGTCTGGCAGGTGTGAATCTGTGGTTGATTCCTTAAAGCTCTTTTTCCTTACAGGAACAACTAAATAGAAGAACCCCATCTTGCATAAAAATGGTTGAATAAAAATATTTCAGTGTAACATAGAAGAGTAAAGGGCAGGTAGTGTGGAAAGATATTACTGTGGGTAGGGTGTTTGCCTTGCACTCGGCCAACCTAGTTTCAATTTCTGGCACCTCATACAGTCTCTAGGAAACTGTCAAGAGTGTCAAGAGTGATTCCTGAGCACAGAGCCATAAATAAGCCCTGAGCATGTGTCTTAAATAAACATCTAGTTGCATATAGCCCAAATACCCTTTCTCATAAGAAAAAATACTAGGCAGGTGTAGATTCTATCATGAAGAAAACCTGAGTGGGCTGGTTGACCACCTCTCCATCAGCCACTGTAACAACAAACACTCTGATGTAAGTGGCTAGTTCCAAAGGGCTTGGGCAAAATCAAATAAGATAATTGTGTGTGAGCTTGTTTTGCAAATTGTAAAATATTGTTCTAAGCTCAGTTATTTTTACAGAAAATACATATGGATTTTCTGCCCTTTTGAATTATTTATTTTCTACCTCTTTTTGAATGGTCTAAATGCTCAATGTTGCTCTTACTTCTTGGAACTTTTTATACTTTCACATCCATCATTTCATTTTATTCTCTCATCGTGTCTGTGGTGCCTTTCCCAGGCTCCAAGTAGCTGAAGCTTCCTGACATTTAACCTAAATCAGACTCTGATCCATAGGCTTCCTGCTTTATATATCCCAGTTCCCTTTCTCTAGTGGTCTTGAGGAAATCATTAGGGTGGATAGTGGATTCTGACTTGGCAGAGGGCCTCAATTGCAAAATAACCTTTTCTCCACTTTCTTGGTATTTGTCCATAGAAAGCAATTAGAGGGCAGGAAAGAAAAAAGCCAGTGCAGCTCTTATTTTTTCTTTGAGTGCTGGCTTTTTGGAAACAGAAAAGTAGCATCTTTCCATCCCCTTCTCAGGAACACTGCTCCCCTTGGACCACCTTGACTTCGGGCACAGCCAAGCCCAGGTACATAGGTACATAGGTGTAGGCAACTGATTTATGAAGCACAGAGGTACTGTCAAATGCAGCTCATGAGCCTCTGATCATGCATTTTCCTCCCAGGGGCCCTCTTTGCCCCGATAGGCAACTTTCATTTTAATTAAAATGTTATTTCATTGTAACAAACATTCATAACATAACACAGAGCATTGTAACGTTTATCCGCCACTGTTCAGTGTGTTTCTATGGTCATGCATCCATGACCATTTCTACTTTCCCAGCAACAGCAAACAGACACTTAGAGCATCAAATGAAATAATTTCTAGGAGGGAGGGAGGACAACACTGGTGGTGGGAATTCCCCTTATTCATTCACACTTTGTACCTTAAATATTATTGTGAAAGATTTGTGATTCACTTTGGCCACAATTAAAATTAAAAAAAAAAAAAGAAATAATTGAAATGATTTCTGGGAAAGCTTTTTCAAGAGCATGGCTCTAAAATAGGATGTTCTATAAAATAGATGTTGAGTCTTTCACCCCACATGTGCCCTCCGAAGTGGCAAAGGTGAATTGAAGGGGTGGCTTTGTTTACTCATGACTCAAGAAGCTGAGTCAACTTTTAGTGGAAGACTCAAAATCTCTTACAATCAGGATTGTGGGTACAGCCTTCTGCCCAGGGTAAAAAGGAGGCTGGTCTCTCTAGGCATCCTCATTTGGTTGCCCCTGGAATGTTCTACCAGTTTACAGCAATTACTTTCACATGAGTTAAGTTAGAGATAAAACTCTCCCTTGCTGGTACTTATGGGTCAGATGTTGAGGTGAAGAGGAATCGGGTAACTTGTTAAGTAGGACCCCCCATGATGTGGAGAAAGAATTCTATAAAATGCTGTTTTGGGGTTGGAGTATACAATATGGAAGGTGCTTGCATTGCATGCAGCTGAACTGAGTTCAAAACCAAACACTGAATGTGGTTCCCTGAACTTCACCAGAAGTGATCCCTGAGCATAGAGCCAAGAGTAAGCTTCAGCAATATGGCATAAAACCCAAAGGCCAAAATAAATAAACAAATAAAGTGCTGAGTTTTTAAATTCTTGTAAAGGGTAGCTTTTAACATTATCCAACCTCCCCTTTGATTATCCTAAATCCACAGGAAGCTTTTTCTAGCCTGTCAAGTGCAAGATGGAGCAGATCTCTGCATTCATTAGTAGATAAATGCATAAAAGCATTTCTTTCATTTAACAATACAGAGACTTTCCAAAATCAAGTTAAGTTTAGGAAATTGGATTACAGAGAAGAAGGATCTTGAAATGACAGGCTCCTTCAGGGAGTGGTGATGCAGGGCTCTGGCAGCTCCTGGGAGAGGCACTGCTTGGTTTATTTTGGGAGTTGCTATTCTCTTGTGAAATTGAATTGGTAGAGATAAATAGGGCTAATGGCCATTTGTAGCCAGCTGTCTGTGTCCCTTTACTGTTCTAGGGGAGTGTGAAGGGTTGGTGGTGCAGTCCAGCTGCTCAATGGACCTCAAGGATGAATGCCACAGTTGAGTGACAGTGATGAGGACATGCTGCTAATGACAAGAGAGATGAACAGAAGAAGCTATTGGTGAAGAAGAGGCTATGATGATGACGTGTAGCCCCTGGTTATCTTAAATAGAAGTTCTTTTCATTTCTAATTGTCTTGTTCCTTAATAAGGGAGTTGTTTTAAGCTGCAGGAGATTAAAATAGTGCTCTGCTGAAAAGGTTCAGCCATGCTGGACCCTACCTGATGCCTGTCTTACTTCTTAACCCAAACACCTCCATAGGCCACCAATTGGATAATATTCATACACACCAATTTCAAGAAAAAGGCAACTTTATTCCTCCCCTTTCTTCTCACCTTGACATCAGGTCCCTTTTCCTGATACATTTATTTGGGGGGTAAAGATGAAAAAGTATCTCTAAAGTCATTTCATGCATAAAAAAAAGTCAAGGATTATGAGAAACTAAGATTTCCAGTGTAAGAAAGAGCCTAACAACACCACTGCATTTTTGGTGAGCCTTTGCCCCTCCTCAAGGCAGTGTAGCCACTACTTTCTCTCCAGTTGAGAAGGAAGATATTTGGTCACAATGAATCTGTGAGCAATGTCATATTGCAACATGGACTTCACTTTACTCTTGGAAAATTTTTTAAATTTATCATCATGTTTAGAAAAAAATTTTATATTGGGATTTCAGTCATAGAATGTATAGCACCCTAAGAGATACTGGGATTCCCGACCTTTCAAGCATACTGTCATGGAAACAACTACAGGCTCTGGACATGCTCATTGTCGAACCCTAAAGTCTTTTTATGGTTCCAGGAAAGATTCTACTCAGTTGTGGTTGTCAAAATCAGTACTCTGTAATTAAAGATATTGTTTCAAGGGTAGAGAAACCCTGTATCTCTTAGGCCAAGGGAATTCCCTTTCTAATTTCCCCAATATTTACTGTGCCTATGCAAAAAACAAAACAAAACAAAAACAAAAACAAACAAAACCACACACACACAAAACCTGCCACACCAGCCCCCCTTTCTTTAATTTCTTTCTTGGTTTTTTTTTTTTTTTTTTTTTTTTTTTGTTGCTTGTTTTGGTTTGGTTTTCTCTTTTTCTTTCTTTTAAATTTATATTTATAGCTTCTAGATGAGCTCCTCCCAACTTTCTTTATTTTTTATCCCCAAAAGAACCACAGAACTTGAATCATCTTGATTTGCCTCATAAATTAAGGGGCGGGGGAGTGGATGGTACCAGGAGCAAACAGTCATATGAACATTGAATGGAAATAAAAAAATGATAAAACCTAAATACCAAACCCAAAGTCAATGACAACAAAATCAAGATACCCAATCTACAACAAACTATACACAAAGGGGATCTGTTACACTAGCAGTCGAGGGGGCCAAGGAGGAGGTATGGGATGCATGGTGAGATTTATCATGCGGATCTTGGGTTTGGTGAGTGTTGGGGTCACACTAAGAGATGAGAAGGTTGTTGTTGAGATTTCGTACAGTTAGATGTGGGTGTAGGTGTTATGGATTTAGAAATGTTGGGTAAGGGTATGAGGAATGGTTGGTTTCATCAAATGCCCCTTGAATTGCTTAGGTTACGGCCTCAATGCTATTTTAGTTGTCTAAACTTACTTTGCCACAGAATACTGCACATTTAAGCTTGCATAACTTTTAAAAATTGTTTTATCTAAACACACGTTTATTCATAATACATTTCATTTTTTCACAGTTATAACTTTTTCATAATTGAGTTTAAATTATACAGTGTGCAACACCCATCACCAGTACAAGTTTCCTGCCACCAAGGTTTCCATTTTCCCTCCTGTCCTCCCCTAAGCTTGTATATTTTAGAACACTCTATTTCAGAATATTGATCCTGCCATTCTTCTCTGTACATAGAAGAAATAGGCTGCCCCATGATTCATACTGGCAAATGGTCTGCGTGTTTTCCCCTAGAGGAATAGCATTTCTTTCATTTGGCAAACACTAAAAACTATAGATGTAGTTTTTTTGTTTGTTTGTTTTTTTGTTGTTGTTGTTTTTTTGCTTTCTCATTGCTTGTGGGAAATTTAGAGTCCAGGGGTTCTTGGATAGATCCATGTTACAATCCATATATAAAATGTTCCATGGCTCTATTAGGTGTAAATTCTGGCAGATACTCCCAATATTTCTGAGAGATCATCCTCGTAAAAGGTCAGAAACAGGGCCGGAGAGATAGCACAGCGGTGTTTGCCTTGCAAGCAGCCGATCCAGGACCTAAGGTGGTTGGTTTGAATCCCGGTGTCCCATATGGTCCCCCGTGCCTGCCAGGAGCGACTTCTGAGCATAGAGCCAGGAGTAACCCCTGAGTGCGGCCAGGTGTGACCCAAAAAAAACAAAACAAAAAAAAGTCAGAAACAATGCCAGACATCTGTGGGCTCAGCCTTCCTGAAAAAGTGAGATAGCTCAGGAGAAAGGACTGAGCTTTGCACATGCAATTTTCTTGGTAATGTGTTTTTTCATAGGCCTCACCTTGTGTCCAAGATAGCAGATGAAGTAGCTCATTGCAAACAGGTTTCTGTGGGTGTTTGACTTGGCCAGAAAGGGACTCAGGGAGTGTGTGTGGCTGAATCAACTCAAATCTATTCTGGCCAGTAGAAACCATTCCAGGAAGTACCTCTCCTTGAAGATGGTAAATGGTAAGATGGTAAGTAATAGCCTCCCCCTCCTGAGGATTGAATTCAATGCCATATTCATGTGAGGAAGATCAATACAAAAGCTGGCCATTGAAAATATCTCTGGGTTTTTTATATAAGTGGTGTGGCAGGTGTTTTTCCATGAAGTCATGTTGTTGTTTTATAAATCTCATCGATTGCAATTCCACAGTATTTCACAGTAAATTTTTGCTTCAGCTTGGTTCCAATGAAAACACAATCCTGGGTGATGGATGTACCTCTTTCCTTCCTGCCTTTAGACAGTAAAAACAGTTGTCCAAATTCTTCCTAAAGGATGTATCTGGCACAGGCTCAGGGTCAAGTGCCTTCCCAAAATGTTCTCTACTTCTACTGCTCCAAGTAAAAACACTTCCATTTAAGGTACTCGTATTTAAGGTACACTCTTAGCTGTAGTGAAAACTTTCACATATGTTCCAAGTGGGATCTTTCTGTCCATTGTGATGCCTGATGGACAGCATCCAGAGATGTGCAGTCTGTCTTTGAACACTAAGATAAATGGGTGGCAACTTATCTTATTGACATTTGAAGATAAAATTTAGAGAGCATTGAAACCTTTTATGTGTATTTCTGACTCCTCTTGAGATGAAAATTGTGTGAATATAGAGGAAGGAAGAGATCGAACATGGTATGTGGAAGTGGGTGATTGAATGGGGAATGGTCCCCATATCATCCCTCTCCACTCACAGGAGACATGGAGGCATTCAGTACTGAATGGAAGAGGCATAATGATAGTACATCTTCATGACCAAGGAAACTGTCCAAAACCTTGGACCATTTTTAAAGTTATTAATGCACAGAGACAGCAATTATTTACAAGACTGCAAAAGTCTGTATGTCTTAGAGATCCAGTATTAACACACTAGAGCTGCTACCAAAGTGTTCAAAAAGTCCTACCCTTCCACTTCAACCACTTCAGAACAAGGTACCTTATTGCATAGATATTATTGATGGATGAGGATAATGAATCAGGTCCAGCTCCCTGATCTTGCAATATTATTATTGAATGGTATCATGCAGATCAAATTATCTCCTTTCAGTATCCAGTTATATTCAAAGTAATCATTTCCAACTCTCATTATTATAGTGGTCTCTTGGCTGGGACCTGGGGACTGTTTTGAGTATAGAATGCAGCAGGGAAGATATTGGGCAGCCAGGCTGGAGAAAGAACATCCTTGGGAGGATGAAGTGATAGATCTAGCACTTGGAGGTCATATGAGACAGGACATCACTACATAAAGCAAAGGAGAAATACAAATCCATGGCAAACCCCATCTGTGGAGTGAAAACTGAAAATCAGGACATCATGGGATTCCGTCCCCCTCCACAGGAAGTGTAAGCTTTGGGACCTCAGAGATTGAGCCACTGTCTCATGTGTACAGAGAAAGGCAAGTGTAAGGGTGAGAATGGATTTGGGTTGCAAATTGTTTTGGCGAGTTGTCACATTTGCAAATACTGACTGTGGGAGCCAGCATGGGAAATTCACATTTTGGAAACATACTTATTTCAGCAATGAGCACGTATCTCTTGCAGGAAAAACAAAGAGAGATGCACATGCTGTGTCTTGTATCTTTTTACTTCTGCCTGAGACTTAGCATTTTTTGTCACCTCTCTGAAAAAAAAAAAAGCAGCCTTTTAGGGGGTAAGCTGGAAGTCCATGAAAAGGACTATATCATATGGACCCAAGGTCTTGGCAGGAATGTCAGACTGTAAGCCAGAAAGTCCCGTGGCTCTGCTCAGGTGGTGTCTGCTATCTCCAGCCACCCTTTGATGGATTCTGTGTCCTTGTGTGGGGACCCTCCATAGCAGTGCTAAGAGCCTTAGGGGCCACTCCTTGTGATAATCAGCTAAAGCATAGGCCAGTAGATTGTTGGGTCTTTTAGTGCCAGAAACAGGGCCACAACCAGCACTGCTTGGGAGGTCTCAAGATGATGAGAACTAACACGGGCTAGGCACATGCACTCGGCTATCTCCTGGTCCAAGATTCTAGGTCTTTATGTTCCTTTCCTGGTTTCTTTTCATGGACTTGACAACAATAAAGTTATGGCAATGACTATCATGTTAAAATCTGGTTTCTGTGACACTTGGAAATATAGGATACATTATAGAACATGGTGGATGAAGTTGAACTTTCTTCCATCAGAGATAAATAGGTGTTCACTCTTGGTTCTAATCTATAGATCATTAGGTGATTTTATACAAGTACTTTAATATCTTCAACTTTTGGTCTCCTCGGCTGTAAATAAAGATGAAGTGCCCTCTACTTCCAGTACATGCAATTGAATGGTTGAGAATAGATTTGAGTGTCAGAAAATCTTCATTCTCCAATCTTCTCTCTGTTGATAACTTTGAGAAAATGACTGCACATCTTTGTATCTCAGCTCCCAAATTTTTTAGAGGAAGGGTAAAGAATGAACAACTCACTTGTTTGAAAAAAAATTAAACCATAGACTACATAGAGAATAAATTTTGCACCAGGGCTGACGTATGGTTAGTTTCAATAAATCTGTACTGTTTATTGTAATGATTCATAGCCTCCAGAGTTGGAAAGTAACTGCATTTCTGACCGCACTGAAGTATATTCCAGTCTGATATTTCACCTTCATTAACACACTTTCTTCCAATCAAGTACATCCCAGGACACAAACTGCTTTTTTTATGGTCGATTGCTGGGTGCTCTTGCTGAGGCTCTAGGTACTTGGGGGCAGGGGTCCCGTGGGGAAATCAGTGGAGGAGTGGGGCAGCTAGTGTGGGTGAGTATTAGTGTTGGTGGACACAGAAATCCTGCAGGATAAAGGGATGGAGGAGTTCAATGTTTGACAAGGAACAAGTTGATGTATTTATACATCAACCAACTCATCATCTCAATTGTAAGGGCACAAGGGTTGGGGGTGGGTGGGAGCAGAGTAGGTCACTTTGCAACCAAAATGTATGTTTCCCTGCATGCATTCCCATACAGTATGGCTAATGGATGCCTGTCCTCCACTTGCTGGACAACATGGGGGGGGGGCTTGTCTCCCACTCAACCATCCCTTGTAAGATCTCCATATTCGTTCTGGCATTGTTCTTTACCCCCCTGCTCTTGGCCTCCAACTTTTCTTCCCACTAGTTCTGTCAATGGGAAAATCTTGCCTTGCTCCATCCCCATGCTGGGGAAATTGGCTGGCTCTGCTAAGTGTGATTGGAGCCGTTTGTTTTTAAGCTGCACATAAGCATCAGGTGAGATTTATAGCACTTTCCTTCTTGCCGAATCGACCCACTGGGAACCATTAAAGTTTTATTGCTCTCTGCAGTTGCCTGGGCAGAGTGGAATTGAGGGGACTACAGCTAGAAACACTCTTTCTTCCCTTGGCTCAGTCACAGAGAAGATAGGGCGGGTGGTGATTCTTATTTTCTATCTTCTCATTGGGACCCAGCCTTGTTCTAAATATCATGGAAGCTATGAGAAAGTCCCCAGGGTCTTCACACAAAACATCCACTTTAACTAGCCCCTGGGTCTCCCAAGATAACTCCTCTGGGAAGGCTTTCCATGTGGATGTTCTTCTGAGCAATGTTGGCTGGCCTCTGTCCCTGGTTCTACTCCAATGTAGAATTTTATCCTGTTTTGCTTCCTCAGATGAGGCTGCCTTTCCTTGGTTCTGCACCTAAACCAGAAGCTGTGCAGTTTCACCACTGATGAATAAATGTCCACTCTTTTGTTATACTGATACTGGGCTTACACACATACACACTTAGAACTTAGACACTTAGGACCACTTGGTGGCTAAATTTCATATGCCCCTTGGGGGTAGACTTGGGCCTGTGACCAGTCCATAAGAAGAAAAGCATGCATTCTGTTGCAACACATGCATCTCTTACTGAATCTTCTTGTCCTGCCTGACCTCCCTGGAGGTGAGGCTATCATGCATGGTCTATCTGTGATAACCTGGGACTGTATGTGTGGGCATGTGTGTGTGTATATGACTATCTGTATGTGTATGTGGCAAATGGGTGTATTTATGTATAAATGAGTCTAAGGTCTGGGTGTCTATGTATGTCCCTGTGACGATGTATATGGGTATTAAATCATGTTTGTGTGCCTGTGTGTATATCTGTATATCTGTACACCTATGTTGTATTTGTGTGCTCCTGTGTATGTATATATGTGTGCATAATTTGACTTGAAATTTTTTATTTCCTATCATCTTTGTCCATCACCCAGGGAGAACAAAGCACCCATAGCATACAACGCATCTCCTTTTCCAATTTAGTAGCATACACAGGGATTTATTCATCAATATCTTTTTGGAGGGTCTCTCAAATAGTACTTAGGAGGCCCTCCTGGTGTGTGAAGAACAGAGGGTGTGGAGAAACTTATAGTGTAGGGAATGGCCTAGAGTCTAGGCCCTAGACTATATCAAGCAGTTCTGAGTGACCATTGGGGCCAGGAATAGAAATGGGCCTGCAGCATAAAAGTGTGCACCATAACCTCTATACTATCACTTGACACTTTTATATTTAGTGGTTAAAACAAAACATACCTGAAGTTCCAGCTCTGGGAGGACCAAGTCTCCTGGCCTTGACCTGGTCTCTGGCAGCCATTCTTGTTGATGACAGTAGTTTGGTCTCGGAGTCACCTATAAAGTATGGGGGTGGGGTGAGGGGGCGGGATTGCAGAAGAGATGAGGGTCTCATGTTTAACCTATGAGGGAGGTTGACTCTAGTTCATGGTAGCTGTGGCTGGTTGCGGGCAGCATCAGTCCCCAAGAGTCACCGAAACTGAGATATTTTAGCATTATAACAATGGCTATAACTACATTGTTCCAGCTCTGGAGGAGGCTGGAGTTGAGGGTGGTTTACCTGGCATCCACATCAGTACTCACCAGACTGCCTACTCAGTGCCCAGAAGCAACCCTTTCCCCAGCCAGCCATAACAGCCCACAGCAAGAAGCCTGTGCTGCTGTTTGTGCCTTGTAGCAAGTGCGTGCTCATACATGCAAAGTCACAGCCTGAGGAGATTGTGAATAAACAACCTGATTTCTGAGGCTGGAAAAAAGTCCTGCAAATAGTCCCTGGGGAGTGAGCACCTTCAGGCTGAGCTGCTGAAAACAAGGGCCACTCCCCAGCAAATTTGAGTGCAGGATGTTGAAAATCAGAGGGGCAGAGACCCATGGAGATCTCTTGGGCATTTCTTTGTTCATGGTATTTAAATCCTTCCTGGCATTGTTGGCAAAGACTTCTAAGAGCTGCTTTTGTTCTAGAAGGAAGCCAGAGCAGAAAGGCTGCAGGGACATTGCTCCTTATGCTGTCCTTTCCCCATTGAAATGGTTCTTGTCACTCACTCACTCACCCCTTTAGTAAGACCTCAGTCCAGTCTCTTTAGGTATTTACAGTTGAAGAGGGGAGGGTGTTAGGCCTTGCCAAGTAGTGCCCAGGGCTTACTTCTGCAAATTATAGAATTTGCATTTTAAAAATAATTTATTTATTTTAGGCACCATGGTTTACAATCCTGGGAATGGCATGGTTTCATGCATAAGTTATTCCAGCACTACACCCTCCACCTGAGTGCACTTTATCCCCCACAATTGTCTCAGTCCTTCCCACTTACACTCCATTTCTTAGGAGTTTGCATTTGAGTGAACTCACTCCTTGATGGGGGAGTGTTCCATTCTCAGGGAAGAAACACTGAAATTAAGTGTCTCTAAATGGGCTTACTCTTGGAGAAGTTGTACTCCCGGCTGTGGTCTCCTACTCAGGCAGTTAAGGACCCCCACCATCGTGAGGCCAGAGTTATTTTTAATAATATATTTAAACACATTGATTACTAACATGATTGTGGTTATGTTTCAGTCATGTAAAGAACACCCCCTTTCACCAGTGCAACATTCCCACCACCAATGTCCCAAGTCTCCCTCCACCCCACTCCACTCCCACAGGCTTTCCACTTTCCTCATTCATTCACATGGTTATGATAGTTCTCAGTGTAGTTATTTCTCTAACTGCACTCACCACTCTTTGTGGAGAGCTTCGTGAAGTGAGCTGGAGCTTCCAGCCCTCCTCTCTTTGTCTCTGAGGATTGTTGCAAAAATTTCTTTTCTTTTTCTTAAAACCCATAGATGAGTGAGACTATTCTGCGTCTATCTCTCTCCCTCTGACTTATTTCACTCAGCATGATAGATTCCATGTACATCATGTATAGGAAAACTTCATGAACTCATCTCTCCTGACAGCTGCATAATATTCTATTGTGTATATGTACCACAGTTTCTTTAGCCATTCATCTATTGAAGGGCATCTTGATTGTTTCCAGAGTCTGACTATTGTAAATAGCACTGCAATGAATATAAGTGTGAGGAAGAAATTTTTGTATTGTATTCTTGTGTTCCTAGAATATATCCCTAGGAGTGGTATAGCTGGATCGCATGGGAGCTCAATTTCCAGTATTTGGAGGAATCTTCATATTGCTTTCCATAAAGGTTGGACCCACCATCAGTGGATAAGAGTTCCTTTCTCTCCACATCCCCACCAGCACTGATTGTTCTCATTCTTTGTGATGTGTGCCAATCTCTGTGGTATCTCATAGTTGTTTTGATTTTCATCTCCCTGATGATTAGTGATGTGGAGCATCTTTTCATGTTCCTTTTGGCCATTTGTATTTCTTTTAATTTTTTTTTTATCAAAGTGTCTGTCCATTTCTTCTCCCCATTTTTTGATGAAATTAGATTTTTTTCTTATAAAGTTCTGTCAGTGCCCTATATATATTTGGATATTAGCCCCTTATCTGATAGGCATTGGGTGAATATTCTCTCCCACACGGTCTTGTATGCTTGGCATTATTTCTTTTTTTAAGGATTTGCTTTCTATTGATACTTTTGTAAGGACTCACCAAGAGGCTCAGTGAAGTTATCCACTGCTGGTGGGAATGCCGTCTAGTTCAACCTTTATGGAAAGCGATATGGAGATTCCTCCAAAAACTGGAAATCGAGCTCCCATACGATCCAGCTATACCACTCCTAGGAATATACCCTAGGAACACAAAAATACAATACAAAAACCCCTTCCTTACACCTATATTCATTGCAGCACTATTTACCATAGCAAGACTCTGGAAACAACCAAGATGCCCTTCAAAAGACGAATGGCTAAAGAAACTGTGGTTCATATACACAATGGAATATTATGCAGCTGTCAGGAAAGATGAAGTCATGAAATTTTCCTATACATGGATGTACACAGAATCTATTATGCTGAGTGAAATAAGTCAGAGAGAGAGAGAAAAACGCAGAATGGTCTCACTCATCTATGGGTTTTAAGAAAAATGAAAGACATTCTTGCAATAATAATTTTCAGACACAAAAGAGAAAAGAGCTGGAAGCTCCAGCTCACCTCAGGAAGCTCACCACAAAGAGTGATGAGTTTAGTTAGAGAAATAACTACATTTTGAACTGTCCTAATAATGAGAATGTATGAGGGAAATTGAGAGCCTGTTTAGAGTACAGGCGGGGGTCGGGTGGGGAGGAGGGAGACTTGGGACATTGGTGATGGGAATGTTGCACTGGTGATGGGTGGTGTTCTTTATATGACTGAAACCCAAACACAATCATGTATGTAATCAAGGTGTTTAAAAAAATAAATAAAAATATTTGATAAAAAAATAATTTTTGAGACCAATGTGAATTACAAGTCTTTCACAGTTATATATATATAAGTTATATATATGTATATATATATTTACAGTTATATAAGGTACATAGTGATAGTGAATTAGGGCAATTCCCCACCACCAGGGTTGACCTCCCTTCACCCCTATTCTCAGCATGCATCCCACACTCTCCCCTTTGACCCCTAGACTGCTAGTGTAACAGGGCCCCTTTGTATATAGCTTGTAGATCTTGATTCTGTTGTCATTGACTTTGGATTTGGTATTTAGGCCTGATCATTATTTATTTCCACTCAATGTTCATTTGACTGTTTGCTTCTGGTACCATCCACTTTCTCCCCCCCTTAATTTATGAGGAAGAAAAAAATGATTCAAGTTCTGTCATTCTGTTGGAATAAAAAAATAAGCTTGGAGGAATTCATTTAGGAGCTATTAATATTAATTTAAAAGCAGAAAAATGGAGAAAAAAGAGGGAAAAATGAAGAAGAAGCAATGACAGAATACACAACAGCCACAAAAAACAACTACTTAACAACACGAAAATGAAAAAAAAAAAAGGAGGACTGGTGTTGTGAGGTTTTTTGCCTCTCTTTTTATGAATAGGCACAGTAAGTATTGGGAAAATTTGAAAGGGAATTCTCTTGACCTAAGAGGTACAGGGTTTCTCCACCCTTGAAGCATACTCTCATGGGAACAACTACAGGCTCCAGATATGCTCATTATCGAACCCCAACATCTTTTTATGGTACCAGGAAATGTTTTGCTCAGTTGTGGTTGATAAAATCAGTCCTCTGTAATTAGAGATCTTGGTATTTGCACAGGTCATAGGATGAAGTCTAGGATAGAGTCTTTCTTTATGATTCTAGAAGTTCTGCTCTGTCACGGTTGTTGTAGTCAGTTTTCTGTAATTAGTGATCTTGAGTTTTGCGCAGATTTTAGGATGAAGCCTAGGATATAGCCTTTTCTTATGGTTCCAGAAGTTCTGCTCAGTCATAGTCGTCAAAGTCAAAACTCTGGGATTAGAGATCTTGGTTTTTGTTCAAATCCTAGACTGAAACCTAGGTTAGGGTCTTTCTTTTTGGACCCAGGAAAAGTTCTGCCCAGTTGCAGTTGTCGTCTGTAATTAGTTATCTTGATTTTTACATATATCAAGGACTTAGTGTCTTTTGATTTTATCTTACTATTAGGTGATGAGGTAGGGCAACCTGCATTTAGATCTAGTTGTTTCCTCATCTTTAGGATATTGTATCAACCTGGTGCAAGTTGATGCCAGAGCAGTATTAGGTGCTCCCGGGAGGGTGTTTGATTCTTGGTGCTGTTGCAGGGAACTGTGTTGTTTCTACAGTCGGGATCTGGGTTTTGGGGTTGGAGGGTCACTATGCTATCACATGGAGTCTAAGTTGAGTACCCATGACAAACATTCAGGGTGGGAGCAAAATTTATGGGTTCTCATCCCTAGTAGATAAGAGTTTATTTCTATACATAAGATTTCCTCTTTTTTCAGTATGCCTATGCAAAAAGGAACAGTGCCATATTATATTGCTGATGGGGGTAAGAGTGACAGGTTATACAATCTCTGTGCCCTGGTTTTGACCTGAGCATTTATCCCAAGCAAGACTTTTTTCTAGAGTTTCGTACCAAGCAGAACTCAAACAAATGAAATTAAAATATATGTTTAATATATGTAAAATGCATTTTATATATACAATGTATGTTATATATTTAAAGAAGTTTAAAAAATAAGAAAATAGAAAACTTAAAAAAAATTTAAGAAATAAAAGAGGAAAACAAAGGGGAGGATGGAAGAGGCTACTTTTACATTTGGAAATAAACATACTAAGAGACAACTATTGAGTTATTAAATATACAAAGAAAAAATATATATCCTCATAAGTTTTTTGAGATATTGTTGGGGTGGGTAATATTCAGGGCCCATTTCCATCCCACACTGTGGTCTTGTTCAGTTTGAGAAATAGATGGTTTGCAGCAATCTGCAATGTAATGTCCTTGAGCTGGGGATCCTTCTGGGACTGAATTCAGTAGAATGCAACAGTCCACATTTAGGGTGTGTGTGAGAAGAAGTCCCACTAAAAATGAGTCTGTAGGAATAGTGGTTGCAGCATCTTGCCAGGGCCTGAGATGTGGAACTGAGCAGGTGTGCTTTCGCTCTGGGAACTGGTAGTGGTTTATTGGGGCTGACGGTCAATCTCAGTACCTAATGAGTTAAGAACTGAGGCTAAAGAGGGTTAAATAGGGAGGGATAATGGATCAGGATTGGGGGATGAAGGACATAAGTAGTCTGAATGGGAGGGAGAGGGATAATATATGAGAGGCTATGTACAGTATAAGCAAGGATTATTTACAGTATAGGTTGGGCAGACAAAGAAGAGTCCACTGTATACAAATTCATTATAGACTGACAGTAGATATCTTTTCATAAGTTGTTGTTTGAGGCCTGACCCTCATAGAATGGGTCTGAGCAGTTAAAAAAAATAATTGCATCAAGATAAAATAGATAAATAGCTAAAATATAAATTAGGAGGGAAAGAAGAGAAAAAGAGGGGAAAAAAGAAAGAAAAAAGAGGAGAGAGAAAAATTAAGAAAAAGAAAAAAATGAGGCTGGTGCCTCAGAGTGGGAAGGTTTCCAATTTCTAGGGAAGTGCCTTTTTAATATCCCTCTTCCCAGGGTTGGGGTCATCCATACTCAGGGCCACCTTTTGCCTTGAAATCTGGGCTTAGTGCTCTCATTGTACCACTCACTCATTAGAAGGCCTTTGTATTCAGAGATACACATATTCAGAGGTCCCAGCATTTATAGAAATGAACTCAGTGCTTAACAGAGAATTTCAAATTTCTCCTTAGTGCTGTCTGTCTGTCTGTTTCCCTTTTTCTTTCCATCTCCATCTCTACAGATATGTTTTCCCAACTGAGCTGCCCCTCTAAATTGGGGGGGCTCTAGGGACCAGAGCGGTGGAGCTAGAGGCAAGGCATCTGCCTTGCAAGTGCTAGCCTAGGACGGACTTCAGTTTGAACCCCCAGCGTCCTATATGGTCCCCCCAAAGCCAGGAGCAATTTCTGAGCACATAGCCAGTAGTAACCCCTGAGCGTCAAAAGGTGTGGCCCCAAAACAAAAACAAATAAAAATATAAATTGGGGGGGTCTAACTTAAATAACCAGAAGCCCCTTTCCCTTGACACACCTAAGGGTTAAGAGTGAGGTTAAGAGCTGGTAGAATGAAGTGGAATGAAGGTTCCTAATAATTTGTGTTCTCAGAGTTTCCAGGTATATTTGTGAGGGCTGCACTGTCAGAAAGAAACATGGAGGAAAGTTGAAAATGCACAACAGTAAAAATCTGTGTTTCACATGCTCAACAAACTGCTCCTTAGAGCCATTCCCACCACATAAAACAAGTAGACTTGGATAGAACGCAGACTGTGTCTTTTAATACTGCAATTTATATCATACTTTATCTAGTAGAAATAGTGTGCTATGTTATATGGTTATATGTTCAATAAGATCACACTAGCAGTCTTGCCTGAGTCCCCTAATGTCATCCACTATGATGATCCTACCTTCTTGCTCTCCATCAACACTAGAGCTTCTTCTTGTTTCAGGGTTGTTCCTCTTGGGATCCATCCCCTTAGAGAAGGTTTCATCTGATAATCAGATATTCTATTTTTTTGTAATATTTGGAATAGTTTAAAGCACCTCTTGAGGCAGGTCTTTAGGAGACTTTTCATGAACTGGACCACACCTGTCATTTTTATCTTCACTAGTGCATTTGTAAATACTCAGCATCATGGGACTTGGGGGTGCCATCAGCCATCTTCTTCATTAGAATTGTGTCCTGTGCAGACAGAAATTCTGTGCATCTTGCTCACTCTGCATTTCTGCTCAGAAATGCTGGGAAGAGGGCAATCCCTGAATGCCTGTTCCTGGAATAAACTACTACCATGGACAGAGGCATGAATAACCTGAGTAACTGCTTCCAGAGCTTCCAGTATTTGATAAACTTCCTGAGCAGAAACATCTGGAGACTTGGGCAGGTGAATCTACCTGGGAGGATTTGAAAGTGAGATAGGAAGCTTTCCTTGGTACATGAAAGAAAAGGTGCTACCATATCTTTGAATACTAAGACATTATTCTAAGATATCCCAGGCTTCCAGGAGGAAATAATTGGACCCAGTTCCCCAGCCTGTGGTTGCTTCTCTTGTTTACCTTGTTCAACAGTCAAAGTCTGATTTGTTTGCTCCACTTATCCATGAATTTTCCCTCTTACTCAAGTGGACCCTGTCTCAACCCTTGACTCCTCAGTATTGTATGATGAGATGGACCATCATGTCCAATTGTGCCACAATAAGTCTCAAAGGTAAGATGAGATGAAGCTCTTCTTAGAAACCATCTTAGAAACTTAGGTGGAATCATAAAAGTCCCCTTGTATGGAAAATTGCAAGGAGTTCAGATTATCCAAGGATGGATTTTTAGATCAGATGATTTAGGTCTTGCTGATCAAACTGAGATAGTCCTTTCATCTTTGTGAATTCAGTTACCTCATAGGAGCCCTGCTGGGTGGGCAGGACACTCTGTTCTTTTTCAGCTCTTGTGTGTGTTTTTGTGTGTATGTGTGTGTGTGTGAGAGAGAGAGACTCTGCTTGCTACCAAGTGCCAAGTAGGGAAACCAGTTGCCCAAGGACAAGAGATGTTCTGCTCATCATAGATCATACTTGACTTTGTTCTTGGTATTATCATCGGCACAAGGGCAATTCATAGGGAAAACAAACAAACTTAGGAAGCAATCATTTTAAGCCATATTTAATGTGGTTAAATATTCATTACCCTGTTAATTGTAGAAATTGTAATCTTGGAAAACCCAAGAAAGTCCAGAGGGATCCCTGAATTGGCTCTGGGGTGAATAAAGAGGAAAAGAAGTTTTGTGGGGAGGAAAATAAAACAAAACTTTTCCTTGGCTTTGGGAGCTGGCCAGTATGTCTTCTAATTTAATTACTTATCTTTCTCTCCAATTGTTTATGGTACACTAAGCTATTAAATGCCCCATAAGCAAAAGGCTCTCAAAAAGGAAGTGGATTTATTTGTTTTAGTTACCACTCCAACAAGTCTATTTATTCCGCTAATTAAGATTCCATTTGCAATTTAAATGTTATGCTAATTAAAGTATAATTCAAGAAATGTAAAAAGGAGTTAAAAAAAGAAGAAAAAAACTAGGGCTGGCCTTTAGGAATTACATTCGATTTATTGCACTGGAACAATAGTGAGCAGATAATTATTTCCTTTGCCTCAGTGCTGAATGCTTGCCTCTGCATACTCCAAGCCATCTTCACTTCAGTTCATTAACCAAACTTCCCTTCTCCCTTCTAATGGGAGTTTTCTTAAGATGGTTTAAGGTGACTTGTGAGTTAGAACCTAGAAGCAATGCTTAGTATTCTTTAGCTGAGCGGCTAAGAGAGGGGCAGGTTGCTTTCTGATTGGGTGTTTCCTGACAGAAAAGGGGAAACAAATAAATTCATGCTTTGTAACCAATCCCAGAAGCTAAGTGTTCCTTTTTCATCTTTTGTTCATCCCCTCTGGCAGCTTGACTAGGGTAGTTTGCAGATAACAAAGACTATGCTCTTAAATTAGAAACTTAAGGATTGGTCAAGTTTGGCTTCAGATCAGAACTCAGATGAGAGGCTTTGGGGAATGACCATGAAAAGGGTTAGACCAGTTCCCTTCTGCCAGACTTTATCTTCTTGATCAACCAGACTGAGCTTGTCTGGAGGATAAAGTTTATTGAATGCATTTAAATGTTGTGTGATTTAGGTGAAATGGGGAGGAGAGAGGTGGTGGCCTAGAAAGGTGAGTCTATCATGTTTCTCTCTACCTATCTTGGTAACCTAAGGAAGAGCATAGGGAGATTTAGGACCACAGAAAATCTTCTCTGAGACCTAAGGTCTTATCAGTTCTATGCAGCAGTGGTTAAATTGTACCTAAGTTTCTCTTGATCTACATGGAGTGGGGATTTATTCCCACCACCCAAGTTTTTGGAGAGCCATGAAACTCAGGCTAGAATGAAGACTTGCTCTTTGTGAGAAAAGGAAAAAACCCATCCTAATTGTTATTTACAGATCCCTTTCTTTACATTGCAAAAAGAAATTTTAGGAGGAGAGGAACTGTGAACCCAGTTTTATATAAAGATTATCAGGGAGGTGAGGAGAAAGAGTTATGTGATGAAGAGAATGCAGGCTTTTCCAGAGGGGAAAGAGCCAAAGTTGCCCCCATATGTAAAAGAAAGACACACCCTGGCTCCTTCCATCACTCACATGTGTGTTTGCTGCCTGAAGCCTACAGGTTGTCAAGAACAAGCATCATCTTTGCCCTCCTGCCCCAACCATTGGTCTAATCTTTAGCTCAAGGGATTCAGAAGTAAATAATGCTACAGAATCCACACAGATAGCCAGTAACGGAGGCCAGGGCTTGATGAATGAGCATGATGCTAAAGTAAGGTCAGTTGAGGGCAGATGTTGTATGAAGGGCAACAATAGTTGGACACATTAGAAGCAGTATTATTCTTTCATCAGCTGCCCTTCCAAAGGCAGGGAAGCAGCCCACCATGATCCCAGCCTGCTCTGACTTAGTTGGTCTGCAAGAAATAGTACTCTCCAGACTTCCTCAGGATGAGGTGAAAAGGTGGAATACAGCAGCTTAATAGTGTAACCCTTTTCCAATCACAGTGCCCTTTTCAAGAGCTCTCAAACATACAAGGACGAAATATCCCTCCAAGAGTGTCCATGCCTCAAACTCTGAACTTTTTTTGTTTATTTTTGTTTTTTGTTTTTCAACCACACCCAGTGACACTTGGGGGTTACTCCTGGCTCTGCACTCAAAAATCGCTCCTGGCTTGGTGGACCATATGGAACACCGGGGGATTGAAATGCAGTCTATCCTAAGCCAGCACATGCCAGGCAGACAGACACCTTATGCCCTGTGCCACTGCTCTGGCCCTGAGAACTTTGGAGCCATCACTGTGGGGGTATTATTCTTCATTAGCTGGTGGGTAATTACTCTGACTGGCCAGAAATCCTAAAGCCCTTTTCTCTCAATCCCCTGGACTTTGCCCTGAATTTGGAAGTTCTCCAGTGCTCCTCTTATTTCCATTGATCTTGGACACCCCAAGTGAGCTGTGGTGGTATAGTCTTTCTTGGCCCACTAGATTGGCCCATGAGTTGTTGTTGTGTTTTTTTTTTACCACTGACTTGACTCCTATTCCCTTCTTGTGGGACTCAAGTGCTCCTGGGCTTGCTTCCCTAAACTGGACTTAAGTGCCTGAATAAAATCCTTATGTTCACTCGCTGCTACCTCAAGCTTGGCAGCTCTGCCTGGTGCAAAGGTCATGTACCATCTCCTTCTTACTTAGTGTCTGAGTCTTCCATCTTCACTTCCTTGTGCCATCCTACAGTCCAAGTCCCCAGGCTGCTGGATAACCTCATCATCCCTCTTCTGCCCACTCTCTGCCCTGCATGTTGTCTAACCCTGGCATCACAGGGGTGATACTGTGCTTCTCAGATCCAAGCCCATGTTCTTCTCTTCCATAGTTCTCCATGCCAGCTTGAATGCCATAGTGTACCACAATCCTGACCCTTTCTGAGGTGCGCCTGCTAAACTCACCCCCACTTCTGTCCTCACACCTGATGTAGTGTCTAATTTCATAGTTGACTTAAACGAGGGTGACTGTTCCAGAGGAAAGCTTACCTAGGAGATCAGAAATGACACAAGCTGGGAGAGACATATAAATATGTCAGATGATGGAGTCAGAATCACATACCAGAGCAATAGCCTGAAAAATGGCTGAAACAATATTGAAGGTTGAAGGAATTCAGAGAAAGTTGCATGGGGATGGTTTTGAAAGCAGTATCTAGAGACACAAATTCAGGTGCCCATGAAAACATTTCAACTGTAGATAAGACCATTTAGGAAAAAGTTATTGTAAAGGACAACAGAAATTCTGATAACATAGAGATGATCTATCCTAAAAAGTACAAAAGTCCTCACTTAGTCCAATGTAAGGCAATCTTTGAATGAAAATGATGTAGGAAGCTATTCAAGCATGGTCTCCATAGACTATTGGCTACAATTGTCTTTCCATAATTGAAATAGTATAAATGACTCCCCCAATCACATACACTATTCCTAGGGTCCTTTGAATTTTTTTCTTGATTTTTTTTATTTTTTTTTCTTGATTCTTCTGGTTCTCAAAGAAATGTTACCTCTTTAAAACCTCTCCACTACACCTCATAGGAATTGCTGTACTTTCTTTGATGTTCACCCTGCATTTTCCCTGATCTACTTGATTCTGGCCAGCCAGTTCTATTTCTGTCCCCAGCAACCATGTTTTAAGCAGCAAAGGACAAGGACTTTTTGGTCTCGTCATTGTATTTCAGAAGTGAGCACATAATTGATCAATGTTACAGAAGTTCAAATACAGAGAAAAAAAATTTCAATTGTGGTGTTTCTCCATCTTTTTATCTACCATGATGCTTCTTATGACCTTATTTATTTCCTGTGCTATCCCTCTTCTTTAGGTTGTCCTCCTAGACTTGTGCCCTGGCCCCATATTACACAATTTTAACTTCCCCTTACCCCATATATCCTGGGGGCCACAGTGAACCTGTATTAGTGATGCTGCTTCAGGACAAATCTCACTCAAATCTTAGCGCTATTCTGAGAACTGTAAGAGGACTAATATCACACATTTAGAAAGATTTCTATGGTTTATTAAGTTGAGGATGTATTGGGTTAATTTATTTATTACTGGGAATTACTATGTTTATGCAAACTAAAAACCATCAGAGGGATGCCTTGCAGAAGATTCATGCAAAATCTTCCCAAACTGTTCAATCACAGAACCATCATGCTCTCTGATGCCAGGCACACACAACTTTCAGTGAAATTCTTTTTTTTTTTCTTTTTCCTTTTGGTTTTGGGTCACACCCGGCAGCGCTCAGGGGTTACTTCTGGCTCTATGCTCAGAAATCGCTCCTGACATGCTCAGAGACCATATGGGATGCCAGGATTTGAACCACTGTCGTTCTGCATCTAATGCAAATGCCTTACCGCTGTGCTATCTCTCCGGCTCAGTGAAATTCTTAAATAAATGATGTGATCACATAGAAAGTTCTTAAAAGAGGGTGACATCAGTGACAGAAATGTACTATGGTAGGCTATGGTGTGAAGAGAATACAGAAGCTAATACTTGTCTTGCATGTGACCAATCCTGCTTTGACCCCTGGTACCATGAGATCCCTGAGCATGCAGCTAATAGTAAGCTCTAAGTCCTTCCACATGTGACACAGAGTACACCCCCACTTTTACTCCTCCATACAAAGAGAAAATGTATTATAGGCAAGAAAGATACATGGAGCAAGTGAGTAATTTTGCTACATTTATATGAGTCCATGGTGATGGTGGGGAGTTTCCAATAACTCAAGATGTGATCTAATGAGATAGCCGTAATGAGATAGATAATATTCAGGATGCATGTAGCAATCTGTCCAGGTGACTAGTTTGGAAAAGTATTTATTACCTATAGGTTTTGAGTGGCTCTCTGGTCTTGATTCTTCCATTTTCAAAGAAGTGACAGTCTCAAGAAAAGACATGCATATAATAGAAGTCTAGAGACCTAGACTTTTAGGAAAGAAAATCGAAATGAAATCAAATTGGGGCTGGAGAGTTACTACTGCAAGTAGGACACTTGACTTGTGTGTAGCTTATAGGTTTGATCTCTGGTACCCCATGTAGTTCATCAAGTCTGCCAGGAGGAAGCCCTGAACACTGCTAGATAAGGATCCAAAAAAAAAAAAGAATAAAACAATGTTTCAATGGATAGGAATAATTGATAAAACTCAATGACAAAATGAGGGCCAGGAAGAAAGTTGAAAGGGCTAAAGAGAGTACTCTGCCTATGGGAGGTCTGGGTTTGGTCCCAGCGCTACATAGTCTCCCAAGAACTTGCCAGTAGTGATCCTTGAAAAAATTCACTGAAAGAAGCTCCCTGAGCATCACTGAGTATGGCTCTAAAATCAAATTAAACAAACTAAAATTAATTAGAAAATGAAACTAAGTGGAATTTGTTTTTGGTCTATACCTGGCAGTGCTCAGGGCTTTCTTCTGGCTCTCTACTCAGGAATTACTATTGATGGGGTTCAATACAGATTGGTGTTGTGCATGGCAAGTGTCTTATCTGCTGTATTATGTTCCTAGTCCTGTAATGATATTTTAAATAACTTTAAAATGTTGCACCATGGTGGGATCTGTTTTATTTGCATATGGAGAAGAGAATAGTTTAAGGATATTACCAACACATTATAACATAAAAGTAGAATGTGTCTTTTTATCACCAGTATGTTTGTAAAAATTTTACATTTATATAAGTATTAGGCATGAACACAGAAGGTGAATGCTTCATCGTCATGCAGAAATGAACAATCTTTTGTTCTCTTTGGGGTATGATTTGAGAGTCAAATCCATATAAATATTTTATTCAGTGGAAATGGTCAAGGAAGTGGAAAGAAAGAAGCAATTTTCACTAAGAGAAAATGGTTGGAAATGTACGGCTCCAAAGTAGAAGGACGAGACCACACAACTGGAATAAAGTTTAATACTTTAATCTGTCAGCTAACAACACCCCCAGCTTGGCCAGCCAGGGCCATCCCCTGAAGGAGATGAGCCCTGCCCAACGTCATGAGGAAGATTATATAGAGAAGGGGTATAGGGAGGTTCCAGCTTTCTGATGATCCTTAAAATGATTTACTCTTTTCTAAGAGTACCTTCCTACTACTCCCTTGTCCTTCCCTGATAGGCAACCTGGTATGGTCAGGTAGCTTGAGGTGGGGTCTATGGAAATAGGCTCGTGAAGACCTACCATGTGGCTTACACCATGTGGACCTTACAAAATGGCATCTCTCCCTACTCAGAACCTGAGAAGAAGCCAGCCATGTGGCCTTTACAAAATGGCATCCCTCCTTGTTCAGAATTCAGGTCTCAACAGGAAACATGAAAATTAGTTAATTTGGAAGAAAAGACTTTAGGGAGACATAGCTTCTTCCCAATATCTGAAATATAGGAAGACAAATTGGATAAACTTGATAGCTTCCAGTATCAGAATAGAGAGTAATGCCCAGGACTGTAGGGAGATAGATTTCAGCTGAGTGTGGTAGATTAAAATCCTTAACAATGAGCACTGCTCAGCAAAGAGCAGATTTACCCCAAAGGTCCCAGACCTGTCACTGAAATGAATTAATGTACACACAAGAAGTGGTGTCACATCATGTTCTCCACTCTCTTTCCTTGAGCATCTGTATCGAGTCAGCAAAGACTTACACCAAGTATTTTAGACAGAGAATGTTCAGTGAGGGAAATGAGTCACACAGAGTGGGGATAGTATAATGGGAATCATGGAGAGGCTCAGAAATTGCTGTAGAGGTGAGAAGGAGAAAAGGAAAGGGGTTCTCAGCTCATAGGAGAGCCCTGATGAAGTTACCATTAAGATTCCTGAAAATGGAACAACTTTGAGAGAACATGGGAAGGGTGGATGAGAGAGTGGAACTGGGTCAATCAATTGCATGTGAGGGTCTTCCTCCTTTTTCTTCTCCCCAGACAGGGACATGTTAAAGAAAGTTACACCTTTCTGCTTCCCATTTTTACTATTTTTCCAGTATCTTCAATTAAAGAGCTTCAATTAAGAAATAGCTGACTTGTGGCTGGTGCAATACTACAGCGGGTAGGGAGGACATTTATATTGCACACAACCTACCTGAATTCTATTCCTGGCATCCCATATGGTCCCCTGAGCCCACTGGGAATGATTCTTGAAGAAGAGCCGGATGCAACCCTCTGAGCACCTCCCTGCATGGCCCCAAAAACTAAAAAACAAAACAAAACAAAACAAAAACCCATAGCTGAATGATAAAAATTTCTGGAAAATGTATTTCTCAGTTTTCTAGGTTCAAATCTCCAAGGTGATGTATGGAAGGATAAATTTGGGAGGAAGGACAATACTCAGACCTAATGACCCCTTCATTTATCTGGAATCTTACCTCTTTACTTTCCCTTCCTTGCTGATATGCATGCAAGTTCACTCAACAAGAACTTGAGCCAAGCTTTCATTTTCTCATCCAAAGCCAATATTATGGGTTGCTTGTCTGCAGGTGTTACGTTGACCAAGAAAGTTATTCTATTAAGAGTAATGATACAAGCTTCCTTTTAGAACTGTGAATTGCCTTTACTGATTTGCTTTTAACCCCAATACTGATTACTAAACATGGATATGCAAAGCTGCCACTCTCTCTCTTTCTTCCTTCTCTTCTCTTACTTTTACTCTCTCCTTTCCTCCACCTTTTATGATAGTTCTACAAAACATCTCAAGGGCTGTTGCGGATTCCTGCAGTGAAGTGATGGAGGTGTCAGACTGAATTAGTTCTCAGTGCCTTCAATTGAAAAGGTTTAAAGTTTCACAAACTGACCTACTGATTTGTTTATTTGTTTTGAAGGGACTTGTTTGCTTTGGCTTAGATTCCCAATGGTCAGGGGCTCTTTCTATAGCATTGTGCTCTGGAGTGACTCCTGGCAGTGTGTGGGGCAGCCATTTGCCATGTCTGGGATCTAAGCATTGGAGAAATAAGCCCTTTATTTCTATTAGCTATTAGATTGTGTATAATTTTTGCATTAGCTAGTTTTATTGTTTTTATGTCTGTGCAACTGACACCTTCTCTCTGACTTTCTAACTGCATTCATATTATTCAGTCACTCCTTATCAAATATTTTATATTTGGTGGAGAAAGTTTAGAAAAATGCAGATAAGAAAGACTATACATGACTCATTGTAAAGGTACAAATTGATTTTTCCTCAGACCCCAGTTAGGAGAGGTAAATCCCAAACCTCCTATCTGGAGGAATAGGAGATGCCGGCCTGGTTGAACTTCCCTGCAGTAAGTAATTCACACAGATATGAAGTTATAGCAGGCAAAAAAAAAAAAAAAAAAAAAAAAACCAAAACCTCATACCACAAGCTGTTCACCCACAGGCCAGTCACTCCAACAAGTAGAACCACAAGCATAGATGGCAGTTCAGCTCACCAGCCTTTCTACTTCCTTTTTATTTCAACTCCAAACCAAAGTCCCTCCCACTGTGGGAAAAAGCCAGAAGAAAGGCAGTGGGAACAAGGATATAGAAGGAAATTATTTCAAAGGCCTCTATTTACTTGACAGTTCATAATATAATCTTTTCTCCAAGAAATTGTCACAAAATGAATGTTAGGTTAAAAAAAAACCCTTATAGTCATTCCATATTCACAAATTATATAGAGATTGATACAGGAGGATAGCTAGGTAGATCTATACATAGAAAGAGATGCTTGTTTCCTTTCTCTTTCATAATCTATGGGACAAATTATTTTATATGTAAGATCATCTTTGCTTCTACAAATCATCCTGTATCATTTTAAAAGTCAGTGCAGCACAGTGGCATATGGCTGGCTTATAATTGGAACACGTAACAAGTAATATGTAATAATTTGTAAAAAAGAAATATAAAAAACTTCCTCTATCTGTGGACATTTGCTTACTTACAATTTGTTGTATAATAAATATTTGTGCATGTTCTTAATTATTAGAGAACAAATATTTAATTTTTTCATTTTAGATAATGCATTTATCATTTTTAATTGCCAAGAGATTTACTTATCTTTTATTACATTACAGACATTAAAACACTTTCAGTTTCCCTCCCTTTTGTTTTTGTAGTCATAGTGATGTGTAGGCCACAGACACACTTATTGGTGGTAGTCACACAGACATGGCTGCAGTGTGCCTGAGATCAGGCATTTGTGATGGTTGTAGAGATTGATTTGGGGGGGGGGGTTTGGGCCACACCCGGCAATGTTCAGGGGTTACTTCTGGCTATCTGCTCAGAAATAGCTCCTGGCAGGCACCGGGGACCATATGGGATGCCAGGATTCGAACCAACCACCTTAGGTTCTGGATCGGCTGATTGCCAGGCAAACGCCGCTGTGCTATCTCTCCGACCCCGAGATTGATCTTTTTGATTTAGGGTAGTGCTTGGATTAATCTCACAGCATTGGACATGCAAGGCAGATGCTTTACCACTGTGTCACACCCCAACTAATGCAATTTCAAACTCCTGCACACATCTGTTTCCATTACTGAACTGGAGTCTTCATTGCACCCCTCCCAACACTAAAGTCCTCTGGTGGCAAGGTCATCTTGGTCCAGACACAGGGAATTCTCCTGGACCCTTAGGAAAGTGGATGACAGAGTCAGCAGAGTGAGGACACACAGAGCCATGCTCAGTAATGCGAATGAGTGTAAATATGCATTCTCCTTTATTGAAAATTAGGAGGGCTATATAAGCAAGATTTTTGCAAGTCATAGTTTTTTGAGGTATGTATAAAAAAGCTCGCATTTGTTTTTATTTTTGCAGAGTCAAACATATCTTCTTAACAGAAGCTTTATCAGTACACACTGTTTGATCTTCAAAACATTTCACATGCCTATAAGTTGGGTTACAGCCTTCTAAAAAATACACTTCAATCAAGAGACAGAGATGAGTTTTCATTTAAGCCCAGAGGCTTCCCTGGGATCAAAGAGGGCAAATTTTAACATCTCAAAGTTTTTCCTCTCAGGCCAGGCCCTGGGTGTCAATTCTGATGTAAATTAAAAGATTAGCAAAATGTCAGGTTTTTCTATAAAGGTTTCTTTCATCTAAGGGAACAATTTTTTTTTTTTTTTTTTTTGCTTTTAGGCTTTCACAGATAACCAAATTCCTAACTAAAAAGCAGGTTTTTGTAAAAAGGGCACAGTTTGACTTAAAAAGACAATCTTAATTTTAAAAAAAAAGGGAGTCAAATTTTCACCTAGGAAGAGCTTGCCCAACAACCCTTTATTACTTCCAGACCAAACCTTGGGTTTTATTTCCTAGATAAAAGATTAACAAGTCACCAGGAATATCTTTTGCATTAGACATATCCCCAAAACAAGCATTCCTTTCATCTGAGACAGCAGGGGACAAGGCAATAAATAAATACCTGTTATTTATTTCAGCTTCAATATGTTCTTTCTTGATGCTGTTTTCCAGGTAAAGAGGTAAATGTTCAAATATATAGTGCAGCAGAAGGGAGATTCATATTTAGGTCAAATAAAATATTTACAACTATCAATAAGCTAAATTGAGAAAAATGCCACAATCACTTACTAGGGGAGTGATTTCTTTGAGGTCTGGTCTCAGCTAGCCATGCTGGGGGAGTTCACAGCAGGCTGGTTTTGGCTACCCCTAAATTATGGCCAGTGACACCCTGGCCCTGCTATATAAATAAGGATATCCAGTTTCTTCTCCCCCCCCCCTCTCTCTCTCTTTCCCCCTAGCAAAGTATTTTTTGTTTTTGTTTCTTTTGTTTGTTTAGTTTTTGGGGTCACACCAGGCATCGCTCAGGGGTTACTCCTGGCTCTACACTCAGAAATCACTACTGGCAGACTCGGGGGACCATATGGGATGTCGAGATTCGAGCCACAGTCCTCTGCATGCAAGGCAAACGCCCTACCTTCATGCTATCTCTCAGGCCCCTCCTAGCAAAGTCTTAATGGCTATACCTTACTGTATACCTCCCCATGCTTCTGATTCTGGAAACAAAATATAATTTTCTGAAACTGTGAGAAGCCTGGGAATGAAGAGCATTGAGAACCTCAATCCTTCTCTCTTGAGGAAGTTTTGAGTGAAGAATGAATTCCCAAAACAAATTGATCAATGTGAGAGGACTGAGATCTACTGTCTGTTCCAAGAGAGCCAAGAGCTTCCTGGGCAGAACCCCAGTACCCAGATGCAATGGCACTAAAACCTCTGGGCTCCCAAGTGTTTCTCAGATGTCAGTCAAAAACCCATACGGTCACATTAAGACTAAATTCTCATCTGGATAGCCAGATTTTCAATTCAGTTCTCAGGTTTTCTCTACCATTAGCTCAGGGGCTATTTTCTTTGACTTTTGTCATAACAGCTGATATCAGAGGACACTGAATTTTTGAGTCCCTTTCCTTGTGAACAGGTATTTGTGGCAGTTGGAGGTACCATAAATAAAGCAAAGATACCTCTAAGTATTTCATCCTTGAGGAGTTTTACTGATTCACAGCAGGAAAGACACCTATATACTGATATGGTGAGACAAAATACTATGCACATAGCAAACATACAAACCATTGGTTATGTTCCATATGATCAGTGCATTGACCATGTCCTTTGATTTCAGAGCATTCTGGAGAAAGTAGTCAGGAAGGTGAATTGCATTGGATTAAAAAGCCTGGGGGAAAGAAAGTACTGGTATTTTTTTTCTAGGGTAAAAGGAATGGTCAGAGAGAACATAATGTGGTTTCTGGTATTTTTTACCCATTTACAAAAATATTTTCTTTAGAGAACATTGTTTCTCCTAAATAAGATGACAATTGCTACCCCATTTTACAGATATAACTGATTTTATATGATGTGACTTATATTAGCCGACCAAAATTTGCTTTTTGTTAACTTTAGGTGAGATGACTTAACCATTTTCATGTAAATGGAATCACACATTATGCAATATGTAATCTCCTTTGTCTAGCTTTGAGTCAAAGCATACTTGACTTGAGATTCATTCATTTTATTATGTGAACAATTCTTTCCATTCGCTGGAACAAGGTGCCTACTCATTTGTTCTTCCATTTTTTTCTTGCACTATTGAGTGAGTTACTTCTAATTTGGGGAGTTCTACAGAATATTTGGGGTAAAATTCTTCTAGATTGGGCTTTCTTTTTCTTGTGAAAATACATAGAATAAAACGGCCTGCATTGAAATATTTGAGTGATCTACACAGCATTTTTATGTGAATAAACTCTTAGAAATGATGGAAATTAAGTAGTTATATAATGATGGTCTAGATATATGATGAAACACTATGCCACCTTTATAAAATTGTTGTAAATTTAGATTTGATAGATATAGATTATAAAATAAGAGAAAAGACAGGCTATAGATTTTTGTATACATATTCACCAAAATGTCAATGCAGTTTGCCTAGCTTTGTATTTTAATAAGATGTTTGCGTGTACTTTTAGGCATTAGTCAATTCATTTTCATAGAAGCAAAAGCACTTTTAAATTCTTACCCTCAAAATCTAATATGGCTATTCTGTTATTGGAAATTAGAAAGAAAGCTTAGATTGGTTTAATTAATCAAATGGTCACTGGAAGTAGAGGCGATTTTTGGAGTGTAAAAATGGAAACGAACCATCACCACATTGTATTGTTTTCATAATAAGCTGTATACTCCCCCCCCAAAGTACAGCATTTTTGAGTATACTGAAAGAAAGAAAAATAATGAATGTTAATAATGGCTTGATTATTTCCAACTCACATGTCTAAGTAAAGTAACAACTGATGTATAACTTATGCAGATCTATGCAAACAATTATTTAAATTGAGAGGGGAGGGATGGAATACTTAGGAATGGCAATATTTGCTCAATTGCTAATACTTCTTATGGGCTCTTTGGTACAAGGCCACTGAAATAAGGAATGAAGGACAATGAGCTTTGAGAATCTCCAGCATCTCTTAGTAGAATATTAGGAATTTCAAGGTCAACCTACTAGAATAACAATCATTTATGAAAGGATTTATTGTTTCCTAAACACATCCATATACATTAGCTCCCTTTTCCTTTTTCTCATTTGTTTTTGTATCACAACCAGATGTTTTGGGGGCTTACTACAGCCTCTGTCCTGAGAGATGACTCCTGGCAGTGCTTGAGGGGACCATATGTGATTGAAACTGGATGGTCATATGAAAGGCAAGCATCTTACTCACTGTACAATCCTCCAATCTCCTGTTAGCTCTTTAGTCCTATGAAAACTCCATGAGTTGAATAGAAGGACTTTATTTAAAGCTTCGATGAATAATAGTGAAGAAACAAACCACAAAAGTTCAATAAGTTGAATAAATATTAAAGTAGTTCCCAATTTTCCAAGAGATTTCCAGAGATTTTTCTCATTTAATTTCTACAATAGCCTTAAAAATACAGAGATTGAAGGTGAAATTATTTTTCTTCCCATCTACTCATCTGATGAAGGAACTGGATAAATAAGACAGTGGAAAAACCCTGAGTGAATTGTAAGACTTTAATGCCTGACTTGGGACCTAAATCAATGTTCCTTACATTTGTCTATAACTGTAGAACAATGTACTTGGGAATGCTGGATTAAATTAAATGCTCCTCATTTGATACTACCCAATAAAAAAGGGCAAGTTCTTGTGTTTTCTACCTTTTCTCCTTATATTTATGATTGTATCAAACTGAAGAGTCAATAAGTGTGTGTGTGTGTGTGTGTGTGTGTGTGTGTGTGTATTTCTATGTCTGTGTTTGTGTTCATGAATTCTTTTTAAATCCTGGAATATAGAGTGGATGGCATGGAGCTGTGGAATGATATATTTTTTCATTACAGCTCATGACTCCCTGTATTTTGTGACAATATCTATGTCATGATGAAATATGGTATGTGTAGTTAGAAAAGTGCAGAGATGCCAACTGGCCCTGAGTTTTGATTCAATTATTTACTTCTACTCCTCTCATCCGGCTAAAAGGCTTTCTTCTGCAGCATATCTCAATGATAGCGATGACTGGCATGTCTCCTTTTTTTGGAGTGCCTTTTGGGGGAATTTCTTCATGTTAACAGGTTTGAGGATAATGTTCATTGCAATAGTGCTGATTGAGAGTGAAATTATGGGCCTAGCGTGAGTGTTTAGTGATGCTTTTCTCCTTTGACTTTCATTCTAAGTATTTTGCCTAAGGATGATAAATGTCTATGCTGACATGATAATCTATATGTTGTTACATAACAAATTGTTCCTTTTGCTACAAGTTAAGCCACAACTCATACTTCTCTCTCTCTCTTTTTTGAAAATAAGAGGACTGATGAATAACCTTGGAATGGATGTTGCCTTTTCAAACACTGGAGACTTGGCTGAACAGCAGCTGATTAGTTTGAATATTTCTAGATGGCACTTTTTGGCCCTTTGCCCATGACCAAGAATGCCTTTGATTTTTGGATCATATTCCTTTTGAAATTCCAAAAGGGAATTTTCCTGGACTTCTAAAACCATTACATTGCATAGAATCTGACATACAGATTTCAAATATGGTATTCAGTCATTTGGGCCACCATCTTGAGCCATTAAATAAGATTAGTATTAGTATTTTTAAGCTGAATAATAAGCAGAATAGTTAGGGCTTATGCTATGTAGATTAATAAAAATATAAACTTTGTGGTGCAAGTGGCCAAATATGGGTATCTCATATATATTTGTTCTTCACCCACAATTCCCCAAACTCTCTTCAGTTTTGAGTGTGTTAAAGTTTCAATTGTGATGTGAATTGTGTCACTTTGGGGAACCCCTAAATACTGAGGCTGGCTGATGGAGAAGAAATAGTGATGGGATTCAAGGACCAGAAGTTGCTGTTCTACTCCCAAATTTTGTGGAAGGAGAGAGTGATTGGAAACTATGCTTCATTTATTACTACTGATTACTGGCATTTGGAGTCATATTTAACTATGTTGAGAACATTCTTTTTACTCTGCACTCAGAGTTCATTCCTAGCAGCCTCAGGACTATATAGGATGCTGGAGATCAAACCTAGCTCAACCATGTGCAAGGAAAGTACTCTATCTACTGTGCTATCTCTCCAGCCCTGCATAACTGCTGATAATCAAGCAAATTGTGTCTAAATATTGGAATCCTCAGAAAAGCCCTCCAAAAGGGACCAGGATTTCCCTAGAGTTTCAGGTTGGTGAATACACAGAAAACAGAATGTCAGCATACAGAGGGCATTAAGGCTCTGTCCCTTTCCTCATATCTTCTGCTATAATCCTGTGCACAGCTTTTAGTTATAGGGCTCCTGAATTGTCTCCTTTGGGATGAATCAATGGTCTTATGAGAAAACAAAATATATGTGTTCTGTGAATCACTCTAGCAAATTAACTAAACTTGAGGAGGGGGTCGTGGGATTATCTAATTTTTAGCCAGTTTGCCAGAGCTTGTGTTGACTCTGACATGCAGGACCTCTTGGGAAACTGAGTCCTTTAGCTGTGTAATCTAATACAAATGCCAGAGAGATGGTTCCAGATTTGAGATGAATCTCAAACATAATGTTGATGGCTGATAAATAATTGTTGATCTGTGGGGAAGTGTCCTCACATCTCCTAGTGGAAAAAAACTGGTTCTGAGAATACTCTGTACAGAACAATCTTCTAAACATAAGTGCCAGAACCAAAATGTACATGAACAGTGATTTTCTTCACATAAAGAGCCAAAGAGTTTAGGAGTTTTCAGGGATCTGGGCTCTATCTTGTTTACTATTCTATCCTGAGCTCATCTTTATAGAATGATACTGGGGACTGAGGTTTGACTGGGGAGACTGTGCATTTACTGTATTTTCTTGGCTTTAAAAATATTATCTCTCATTCTTTGTTAGTCCTCATTCTTATAAGTGAGCTTGAATATGGTGTTAAAATAGATTAAACATATAATAGTTTATTAAGCTGAAAACAAATCTGGTGGTGAAGAACTAAAAAACGATGGGGAAGGTGGAAAGGGGATCAATGAATGGGCTCACTTCTCATGTTTGTTTCTTCATTCCAATATGAAGTGAAAAAGAAAAGATCACTGGAAGATTCACTCCTATTCCATAACACCAGACAAGTGTAGAGGTCTAGGTGCCAAAGCCAGAAGCATGCAGGTGGGATGCAGGGCTGTCAAGAAACTGAAAGAACAGGGCACTTTACTTTTAATAGAAACAGATTCTTGAAACAATGGAACTAATGGGCAAACAGGAGGCAAAAGACCAACAAGACATTCATGTGACTCATAAGGAGAAAGAAGGAATACCTCTGTTATCTGTTCTTAACTGCTTCTTGTGGATTCAAGAGCCTTATATGTTTATTCTGTTATGAGAAACAGGCATGAACAGGGGAGAAATAGGCATGAACCAACTGGGAAAAATTTTTTTTACAGCTTGCAGTGCTCAGTTCCTCCTGTCTTTCATGGTCAATCCTGATATTCTCTCTCTCTCTCTCTCTCTCTCTCTCTCTCTCTCTCTCTCTCTCTTCTCTCTCTCTCTCTCTCTCTCTCTCTCTCTCTCTCTCTCTCTCTCTCTCTCTCCTGCTTTCACATTGGCCTAATAGGGAGAAAAAGTGGCAATGCAGGGTTTAGCTTAAGTTTCTTCCCTGCAGGAACATGGCAGAGATGATGGGGTGCTTCTGCCACTGATTTCTGAGATTCTTTGCATCAATTTTCACCCAACTGGGGGGAGGGCATGAGGAACAGAGAATACAATTTCCCATCTTTGCAACTGGTCTCAGAGACAAATGTGTTGTGGAAAGTCATGCTGTTTGGGGAAGCAGGTCTGGGTTGTACGGGCTCCATCCACGTGGGGCTCACTCACTAGCTGCTCTTGGCTAGAGAAGTGACTAATGAGGTGCTAATTCAGTGAGCAGAGGTGGCCCTGCCTGAAGGGGAGCAGCTTTCATTGAGAGCATTTGCAGGAAGGTGGACAAAACGCCCAGGTTTCCAAGTAAAAAGGAAAGATATTTGCTGTCTTGGGTTCAGCAGTGCTCATGGAGAAACAAATGAGCTCCAGGTCTTAACTGAGTTATTATTAGATGCTATAATAGATTTACTCTTAACTATGTCTCCCACCCTCTGACTGCTGAGCTACCCAGCAGCCCTATTTATGAGAAATTTTGGCTTTTGGCAAAGAGAAAGTGAATGAACATGGAATCAGATGTACCCATTAGACAGGCACCAATCTCAGATATAAGGTGGATTTTGAGGCAGCAGATTTCTGCAGCTTAAAATTCCATTTCTATTTTTTTTTTTGCAGAAAATAATAGGTTTATTATTTTCTTTGAAAAATTCCCATAAAAATCATGGTGCTTTTTAGCTCTCAGCAACTTGCTCCTGAGCTCTGTGGAAACTGCTTTCTTCTGGACTACCTGATCTTTCTTCTGGGCAAGAGATATTTTGGGATGGTTCCACCTCTTCTTCTTAACTTCTCTTTTAGGCTTTTTCTCATAGACAGGGTTTTTCCTTATAGCTTTCTTATACATCTACTCTATCATGTCTGGAGTTATGTTCTTTATGTACTGAGAAAATTGTTTCTTGTAGGCATTTTCATCTTCTTCCATTAGAAGAATGGTAATGCATATAGTCTGCCACGTTCTGCTCCACAATGTGTTTCCAATGTACTTTAGCATTGAATTCCTTACTTTCCAAATCATAACCAGGGAATCGTTTGGTACTGTGAGGAATAGATAAGCATCCATCCACAGCTTCTTTCGGGACTCCAAAAACTTTGTTTCCAGTGGTAGTTCTGGCAAGTCCTGCATCCAAATAGCAGGTGAAGGCACCAGATTTTCCATCAGTGCTTTCCACATTATATTCATCTCCAGTGACCTCCACTTCATAAATCTTGTCCATGCCAAATCTATTGAGAAGCCTGCTGGCCACCAACAAGCCAGTATAATAGGCTACAGCATAGTTTTTCAGGCCAACCTTCACACCATACTATGAAAGTTCGTGAGCATATGCGGCACAAACTATCATATCTCCTTCTATACAGGCATAAGCAATCTGACAAATGATGTCTCTGTTGGATACATGGACTATCATCCTGATTTAGGTATATTGTATTATTTTTAGCCTGAATCACCAAACATTTCCGAGCATAGTAATTCGTTTTGTCCTCTTGCCATCTTCTAAATTTCACTTGGTATCTCTTGAAGTATGCCTTGTTCTTGATGATCCCATCCTGAGGAACAGAGACAAGCATCTGCACTTGACACAGACGTACAGGTCAAGCAGCGCATTTCTATTTTTAGGTGATGAACTGGAGTGTGTGTGTGTGTGTGTGTGTGTGTTGTGTGTGTGTGTTTGACCATGTGAGTGAGAGTATATGAATGTGTGTGGATAAGTGTATATGTGTGTGATTGAGTGTAAAATGTGATTTGTGTCAGTGTGACTATGTGAGTGTCTGTGTAAGCATTTATGAATGAGCATGTGTTTGTAAGCATGTGTCTATGTGTCAGTGTATGTTTCTATCTGTATGAACATGTGTGTGTAAGTATGTATGAATGAGTGTCTGTGTATAAGCATTTGTGAATGAGCATGTGTTATATGGTGTATATAGGAAGGTGAGTAGGGAGTGAGTCTGATGTCTATCCCATTGATGTCTTTAGCCTCCTTAGTGGGAAAGTGGCTTCTCTGCCTTTCCTGGGGACAGAGTGAGGCAGGAGGCACATGGGAGAAGCCACAGCCTGTGATTTGGGTGCCTCTGCCATAAAGCTATGGTTTCTTAAAAACTGATGTCTCATGGGTTCTTGGCACTGTGGATTTGGAATCCACTGGGATAGTGGGTCAACTCCAATTTCTTCCTGGGTAGCAGAGTGTGAGAATCCAGGCCTCCATGATGTGGTTTCTGTCTCTGCAGCAGGAATTCATGCAGCTGCAGAAACCAAGAGCAGGAGCTTTGGAAAGAAAACACTGGCATGCAGTACAAGGACAATGCCTCAAATCAGCCAAAGGTGAATGGGCCTGAAGCAGGGGAGACATGAGGATTAAGAAAACAAGACAGACATAAGAGAGAAAAACATGGGCCAGGGGGATCCTAATCTTGTGGACTGAGAGCCCCGAGAGCCCTTCACATACAATATTCATTGTTCAGGACCAATTAACATGGGAGGAAAGGCAGATAACAGGCAAATCCCTATCCAATGTTAATAAGTCTAAGTGGATCTTTACACTTCAAAATAGGAGGTGTTAAGAGAAGAGGAAGCTAATGCAAAGTCTCTGTTGATTGTCTTACTTCTGGAGAGATAGCAGGACAAAATAAGGAATATAGCGCATCCACAGCGTGCATTCTCTATTTCAGTAATTTAGAGATTAAGAATCCTTAGATCACCTTTTCCTGCCCTTTTCCTGGAACTATCAACTCTCTAGCTAAACTTATTTATTTCTTGGATGTCAACAGACCAGAGCCAGCACAGGGTTGGCTGCCAACCCTTTTTCTGTTCTCCTTACCTCCTACAGAGAGGCTCGGAGATCCAACCACTGCTAAGGATCACCCTGCAGTTCCAGAAGCATCTTTGGGTCTTGCACTGAACACTCACCACCTGGTCGAGCATTTCTGGAGCAGCTGCCAGTCCTTCTGAGTACCATGTGGGGTCCCCACATCCCAGGGAAAAAAGCCAAGCTTGCTATTGGTGCAGTGCAGTGGTAGTGAGGCCTGGGTGGTGACTTTTATTTTATGAATGCCCCCATGCCTCTCCATGTTGCATCCCAGCCTCCTTCCCAGCTCCCTGTCCTTCTGGGGTGAGGGTAAAGAAAAGAGGACATGATCAAGACACCTTCTCAGTATTTTCTCAGCCTTCGTCATTTAGCTCTGTCATGAAATTTTAAGACACTTCGAGCTTGGCCTTTCCCAAAGGGAAGGGGTGAAGAGTTCAACCTGGGCCAGGCCTACAGCCTTTCCTGCTCTGATTCCCAGGATGGAACTGCTGATGGTGCAGCCAATGGCACTTAGTCATGCAGCCTCCTGTGAGACCTGCTCACCCTGGCTTCCATACCTGAAAGGCCCTGTGCAGCCCACACTCTCCCAGCAGGCCACCACTCATGACCTGATTTACACTTTCTTTAGTCAGCCATAATTTGTGGAGAAATGAAATCAGGATGGGGAAGACCTTCAAATTCTTTGAGTTAAAGGAAAGAGAGAGGTGCCTGGGACCTGTGTGCTGCTACCTCTGCTAACACACCCTACAACAGGCCTACTCTTCTCTGAATTCCTAGCCTGGGTCCATAGTGGTCAGGCACTGGGATGTTGCCTGGTGCTGGTGCTCACCCAAAGACTCCAAATGTAGTAATCCACAACTTAGCCTAAGCAATCTGAGAGAGAGAGAGAGAGAGAGAGAGAGAGAGAGAGAGAGAGAGAGAGAGAGAGAGAGAGAGAGAGAGAGAGAGAGAGAGAGAGAGAGAGAAAGGGAGAGAGAGAGAGAAAGAGAGAGAGAGAGAGAGAGAGAGAGAGAGAGAGAGAGAGAAGAGAGAGAGGTGGAGCAAATTGCATCTTGCTGATAAAATTTATGTAGCAGGCTTGGCTCCACTGAGGGCATACCTGGGCCTCTGGTTCCTGGCTGGCCAGTAGTCTCTTCTCTGGTATTAATCTGGACCCCTTTTCCCTCATTTTTTTCTTCTCTATTATATTTTTGGGCTGCCTCCCACTCAGGTTCAGCTCCCCCATACCTCATCTTCTCTTCTTGCCTCTCCACACACACAGAAATTCTGTGGCAAAAGGTGACCCAAAAAACATAGACCCAGCATGAGGACAGGTGTGGTCAGGCCCTTAGGGCCTCTGAGGATCTTCACAAGGGAGCTGTTGTTCTGGGATAGGAACCTGGGCAAATGGGCCAGGGCAACACTCATCACTCCATAAATGTGGGCAGTCCTCTTGCTGTCATATCTGCATCCAGGAAGCCCTTAAGTTTACAGGAGGCCCCTGCAATGCAGTGAACCTCAATCACTGCCCTGTCAAGGATTATTTCAGTGTCTTTAGAACTCCTCTTCATCTCTCAGCCATACTGTGGCTTCTTTGGGACACTCACATTCAGTAACTGGGCTGGAGTATTGACCCATGGTTTGACTATTTCCTCCATGGACTCATGCTTGTGTGCTGAATTGAGTTCAGCAATCACAAGACAGGTAGTGTGGACTGGGTGTGACTTACCTATTAGCTTGGCATAGATCTGCAGTGGATCAGCATTCAGGAACAGCAGGCTGTACAGAAGCCAGGATACCAATTTCTAGGTGTACAGGTGGTGAGGAAGAGGGAGGTGCAGCGAATAGGTGCTCCAGGGAGGAGTGAGCATGATAATAAGGCTTGGGGAGCCTTTGCTGCTCAAACCCCTCTGAGTTCCCCCACTACTCACAGGCTTGTTTTGTTGCATTGCCCTTCCTGAAGATCACACTCAGGGACATTTTGAAATTTACTTTTGATTTATTTGGGGTGATCTCCCAAGTGGTGTGGGGTCCAAGGCATACTCCCAGTGAAACTAAGTTTTATGAAAGGCCTCAAGATGCTGAATTTCTGGAACCCTGTGTTGGTGCGGTGCATCAGGCTATATATAAGTTGCACCAATGCTCAGGGAACCTTGTAGTGCCAGGGGGCAGGTATCTGTAAGGCCTGTGTCCTAACCTCTGCTCTGTTTCTTCTACTCCACACTGAGTCTTTGCTGCACCCTCATTTGCTCTTCTTTCTTATCTTCCCTTCAGCTTAGCAAAGGGCTAGATGACCTTTTTAAATATAAACCTATAAATAAACAATGCTGTGCCAATGTTTTGTTTGTTTTTTAAATCTTTTATTTTAATTTTTTAAATAATTTCTTATTTAAGCACTGTGATTGCAGAACTATTTGTAATTGGGTAACTATTTGTAGTTGGGTTTCAGTCATTGAATGTACACTACCCTTCACCAGTGTAAATTTCCCACCACCAATGGTTTTCATTTTCCTCCTACTCCACCCCTTGCTTGTCTTTGGAACAGGCATTCTATTTCGCTCTATATCATATTTTGTCATGGTATTTGCCAGAGCAGTTAATGCTCTAACTGTGCTCATTTCTCTTTGTAGTCAGCATAATATCAAGGGCTGGTCCTTCTGGCCTTTATCTCTATTGTTTCTGAATATTATTAACATACTTTATTTTATTTTTTATATCCCACAGATGAGTGAGACTATTCTATGTCTATCCCTCTCCCTCTGACTTATTTCACTTAGCATAATAGTCTCCATGTCCATCCATGGTATAGGCAAATTTTATGGACTTTATTTTTCCTAACAGCTGCATTGTATTTCATTGCGTAGTTTCTTTAGCCAGTCATCTGTTGTTGGGTACTTGGGTTGCTTCTAGATTCTGGCTATTGTAAATAGTGCTGCAAGGAACATAGGGTTACAGAGGACATTTTTGTATTGTGTTGTTGTGTTCCTAGGGTATATCCCTAGAAGTGGCATTTCTGGATCATAGGGAAGCTCAATTCTAGTTTTTTGAGGAATATTCATATTAGTTTTCAGAAAGGCAAGACTAGACAGCATTTCCATCAGCAGTTCCTTTCTCCCCACACCCATTCCAACACTGATTATTCTTGTTCTTTGTGATGTGTGCCAGTCTTTGTTCTTTGCCAATTTTTAATTTATATGAGCTTTGTCTAGAACCTGATTTTTTACATCATTTACTTAGCCACAAATAAGCTCTTTCTCCTAGTTTTATTCCCTGCTAGGTCTTCAAATTCCCAGTGTTGGACTTGGAGTCTTCTCTAAAGTGTGCTCCAGAGAGGGTACTTCTGTCTAAGACATCAAACACACACCTGTCTGCTCTCCTCTTGCTGCTTCCTGTAAAGATTAAGCCATATTCCCTGTTTCTTTGGGGGTGGGGTGGGCTTCTACACTCATCCATACTCAGGGATAACCCCTGGTTCTGTGCTCAGAGATCACTCCTGGCAGTGCTTAGGGGATCCTACAAGGTGCTGGGAATATCATTGGGGTGAGTCAAATGTGTAATGTAAGTAACCCTAGATTGTTTCTCCACACACACCCCTTTCCACAGAGATGAGATCCTGTCTGTCTCACAGGAAGTCATGTGGCCCTACAACATGGCCTGATATTTGGAGGCTGCCTGCAGCCTGGGGGAACTTGCACTGGTGGGATGTCATGAACTCTACTGTGAAGAGAGGCAGTAATCCATCAGCTGCAACTCTTCTAGGTTCTGGCTTCTGACAATGGTGTCAGATCACTTGACCTTTCCAAAACACTGAGAGCCTTTAGCAGAGATGATGGACCCCAGGATAGGGGTGGGAGGGAGAAAGGGTAGAGGAGCTGCATTTTTTGATTTATCTGAATAAGATCTGGAGCTATTATTTGAACCTCAGGAAGTCTGAGATGCTGATATCTAATATAATCTCTTCCAAAGCATGTGGAAAACAAATGTGAAGAATAATGGGAACAAAGGTATTCACAAGTGGAATGGAGTCATGCTCTAGAATGAACATTCAAAATTGCTGTGCTTTCTCCCTTTCTCCTTTCATTCCCTTCCCCTCCTCCCTTACCTCCTTTTCCCTCCTTTCACTCTTTCTTTCTACTTCCCTCATTTCATCTATTCTGTCTCTCTGTCCCTTTCTGCTTTCCTCCCTTTTTCAGTTCTCTCCCTCCCTCTCTCTTTTTCTTTATTCCTTCCTCCCTTCCTTCTTTGCTCTCTCCTTCCCTTCCTCTCTCTTCCTTTCTTCCTCTCTCCTGCCCTCTCTCTCCCTCCCTCCTGTCTTTCCTTCTTTCCTCCCTCCCTCCCTCCCTCCCTCCCTCCCTCCCTCCCTTCCTTCCTCCCTCCCTCCCTCCCTCCCTTCCTCCCTCCCTCCCTCCCTCCCTTCCTCCCTCCCTCCCTTCCTTCCTTCCTTCCTTCCTTCCTTCCTTCCTCCCTCCCTCCCTCCCTCCCTCCCTCCCTTCCTCCCTCCCTCCTTCCTTCCTTCCTTCCTTCCTCCCTCCCTCCCTCCCTCCCTCCCTTCCTTCCTTCCTTCCTTCCTTCCTTCCTTCCTTCCTTCCTTCCTTCCTTCCTTCCTCCTCCCTCCTCCCTCCCTCCCTTCCTTCCTTCCTTCTTCCTTCCTTCCTTCCTTCCTTCCTTCCTTCCTTCCTTCCTTCCTTCCTTCCTTCCTTCCTTCCTTCCTACCTTCCTTCCTTCCTTTTTCATCAAGAATCAGTAAGGACCTGCTCTCATTGTTTGCTTGTGCCTTCCACAATAATGCCAGATTCTCATGACCCCAGGTAAGCAGTGCATTTCTCCTCCTCCCAGCTTCACAGCTGCTTCTGTCTTCCTCTGCTTCTCTGCTCAGCCCTGGAACTGTCTTCATACCTCTTCTCTTAATTTGTGGGCACTCTGCAAATCCTGTCATGTCCCACCCAGAGAGAGATTGTGTAGAATCCTGTTCAAGCACTGCATTGTGCTTCTGGTATAATTGTGTAGATATAATTATAATATTAGGCCCCAGTTAATGGAGTGGAAGAGAAGAGGTTATAGAGGTGTCCATATATAGAATCCAATCTCAGCTCTGCTACTTACCATGTGCTTTCAAGAAATAGATTTACCTTACTTGAGATTCTGTTTCCTGGCCTGGTAATCCATTCTGGGGGTAATTAAACTAGAACATAGATGTTATGTTTGCAGCACAGTACCTGGCACGTGAGGAGCTTCCATAAATGCTCACTCTCTTCTCCCTTCTCCTCCAACTAACTGCAAGTGTCTTGGGACCAATGCATTGTGGTAGTGTTTTCTACCCTACAGGCACCTACCTTTTTATATGGGGTTTATTTAGTTAAGTAGATATAGAAATAAATGAATAAATTAAAACTGAGGCAATGATAAGGCTGTATTATTACTTTTTTTTTTGCCTTTTTCATGAAAGACTCCTTGGAGATCATGTCCTGGTTAACATTCTCCATGTTTCCTTAATTGAGTAATGAGAAAGTTCCTTGGATAAATGCTAAGGATGATGAGATGATGTCAACTTGGTCTACACAGGGAGGGGCTGACACTGAGGGTGCTGTCCACAGTTTATCCCAATATGAGCAGGGAGCCTGAGCACTGGGTACCTGAGTAATGGGTCCAATTTTGGTTCCTGTCTGAGCTGCTATGCATTCCTAGGATGGAATTGGCCTCCCTGAACCTTTGGGCTCGCCTCTGTGAGCAGGAAGTAGGTACTTTCCTGCTCTCCTTCCTCGATGGGGTTTGTGCACCTGCCTCCAATGTTCAGTCAGAGGAGCAGTGGGTGGTGCAGTGTCTTCTCAGACTCTACTTGGAACTTAGAGATTCTTCTTACACAGGATCCTAATATGCATGCTACTATTTGGGTATAAACAACTATTGAGAGTCTCACTTCCTTTTTTGTTCGTTTGTTTGTTTTGGGGTCAGATCTAGGGGTGCTCAGGGATTACTCCTGACTCTGCTCAGAAATAGCATCTGGGAACCATATGGAATGCCAGGGATTGAACCCAGGTTGGCCGTGTACAAGACAAATGCCCTACCCACTGTGCTATCACTTTGGCCCTGATTCTTACTTCTTACCAAGGTTCCTTATAGATGTGCTATTATGGAAGAGAGTGGGAGATATTGCGATGCAGGTCAGGAGATTCCATGTCTTAGGTCAGCAGTCACAGAAAGAAGCCTGGAAATGTCATGCTGGAGATGAAAGTCAAATGAGGAGGGGGTCAGAGCTAGAAGTAAAAGCTGGGATCACATAGGAATCTAGATCCACAAGGGAGTTTGGAACTCAACAGAAAATTGCAAACAAAGAAGATTGAAGAGTAGAGGCAAGAAGTAATTCTGGTTTTCTCTTTGTTTGTTTGTTTGTTTGTGGCCATGCTCAGTGATACTCCTGGCTCTGCACTGAGAAATAGCTCCTGGCAGGTTTAAGGGACCATATTTGGTGCCAGGGATCAAACTGGGTCTATCCCAGGTCAGCTGCATCAAGGCAAATGCCCTATATACTATGCTATTGCTCCTGCCTCTGTGCTCAGGGATAAGTCCTGGCAGGCCACATATAAGATAAACTTACATTTTAATATATCTAATATAAGTATTTGAAATGTAAAGTTATACTATCTAAAGAAAATATTTTCTACTTTTTTGTTTTGCTTTGGGGGTCATTCTTGGCAATGTTTAGGGGTTACTCTTGATTCTGCACCAAGAAATTATTCCTGACAGTGCTCAGGGGCCCACATGGGAAGCTGGGAATGAACTTGAATAAAAGACAAGTGTCTTATCTGCAGAGAGCCATTGTTAGGGTGTTAGCACACTTTCAAAAATTTACCATGGAGTTCATGCTAAACATTCTGGCCACAGCTGGACAGCCCTCTACTCTCTATTCTGTAGTTCCATCCCTCAACCATGCACCCACACACACTGCTCTTCTGGTTCTTCCCAAGTCTATCTTTTATTATATATAATATTTTTATTTAAGCACCATGATTACAAGCATGTTTGTAGTTGGGTTTCAGTCATAAACAAAATACCCCCCTTCACCAGTTCACCATCCCCACCACCAATGCCCCACTCCTCCCACTTGATCCCCATACCCCATACTTTTTTAGCAGTCTTCTGGAAAGCTCCCCCATATGCTCCCTACCACTGAGTCTTCACTGAAAAGCAAATAGGTTGGAAGAGTCTTGTTGACCATCTGCCTCCACAACCCTACATACCCAACCACGGGTAATCAGTTCCCCAGTCACCCTAGAACCCTGCTCCATTTCAGGGATTTTGCATCTTATCTGGGTCTGATTCTCTCCACTAGCTTCTAAGCCACATGAGAACAAAACATTATAGTTTCCCTCCAGAACCAGGCTCACATAGAAAGCTGCTGTGTTAGGCTCTTGTGCTGAAAGAACAAATTGTCTAAATAATGGTGCCTAAAGAAAGTCACAGTAGCATAATGAGAGATCAGAATCTCAGCCCTGGTATTAGAGTATGTGAAAAACAATAAAAGTTTTACTTTATTTATGGTTTTGGGGCCATGCCCAGTGGTGTTCAGAGCTTAATCCTGGCTCAGTGCTCAAGGACCCTCTGGGTGGGCTCAAGAGACTTTCTGTTGTTCTGGGGATTCAACTAGAACCCAGTAAAAATATTACCCATTGTACCCACTGTACTGTGTCTTCAGCCCAAGCAAAAGGCTTTAGATGTTCGATTTTGGTTATTGGAAAATATATAGCTTTGGTGAATAAAGCTACCCAAGTGCATAAACCAGCTGGAACAGAGTAAGACTGATGGCAAATCAACGGCAAATCAGTAGCAGCAACTGCAAGGGGAAGAGAGTTGTTTGTGTTACTGGGTGTTGAATAGTAAATGCTGAGAATAATTGGAAATTACATAGTGAGTACAGAAAAGAACGTGTAGATGAAATCCTTGCTTCCTTAGTACCCTTTCACTAGGGGAAATCAACATAAGATATCAAGAAACTAAGTAGAAGATAATCAAGAATTTGGAATGTGGAGATGTTAGGATGATGAAATATTTCTACATTTTATTTATCATTCCACCATATGATGCATTGGCTAGAAAAGCTCATTGAAGGGGACTATTAATTTTCTGTTGGAGAGATGATAGAGGGATATCATGGTTGTCAGATAATGATCCAAACAAAGGTTTGGGGGCAGGGAGAGTTGAGATTTAGCCAGTAGTGTATACAGAGAGTGGTGAGTTGGTCATGAGAAGAGACAAGAGATGTTCAGTGAGAAATGGAGTAGGAAAGCATTTTCCTGTAATTTTGATTTGGCAAACATTTGGAAGAAATTGAGTGTGCTGATAATATGGCTGGTAAAGAGTTGGTGAAAGGTAGGTTCTAGACTTACTGGATTTGATGGAAGAGGAATCTGGGAAAAAATAGGAAGACATGAGGTTCAGGATGGATGCATTACCCTTCTCCGTGGAAGAGACATTCCTGAGTAGAAGTCACATAAAAAAAAATAATGTCTCAGTGGGCATATCTTGATTTGGAGAAAGTTAAGAAAGTTATATGTTCTTTTTCTATCTTGTCATCGAAGAACAGAAATCAAGATTTTAGATTAGATTTGAAAAGAAATTTGGAGATGGAATTGAAAAATCTTGGAGCAGGTTTCACTGGCCCTCCATCTTTCAGATCCCCCCACAGAGAGTAGCTGCTGTGGGTTAACCACAAGTAAACACCCATCCCAATACAGAACTCCCCCGCCCCATCCTGCACTTTTTTATACTGGTGTCAACAATTCTTTTTTTTATTAATAATTTTTGTTTTGACCAAAGTGGATTACAAATCATTCACAGTAGTATTCTAGGTACATAGTAACATTGAATCAGGGGCATTCCCACTTTTTATGTTGTTGTGGGGTATCATCTATTTACCAATGGCAGGTAACTGTCGATGGCATTAGATGGTTTCTGAGCAACATAGCAGGGAGAAAAGCAGATCAAAGCCCATGTTGGCACATCTGGCTTAAATGGTTACATTGAGTCCTCAGGAGACCTTCTGGATTGCTGTTCTTTTTGGGGGTGTAAATAGTGATGGAGCTATTAATTAGTTCTCCAAATTTGAACAGGTTCTAAGAACACCAAGGAAATAACCATGAGTTTATAACCCACACACCGTTGTCTCAATTTCCCATCCTCCCTGTATCATCAATGGCCTGGAATGGGAACAGCAAGCACCTTACTTTGAGAGAACCTGCTTTTAAGATTTCAAGCAAGTGTGCTAATTCTTTCTGAGTAGAGACTCTGAATAAACAGTCTGCCCAGTGGAATATTTGCACAGGCAGCATGAAAAAAAAATCAGTCCCAACCTTAGATGAGAAGTCAAGGTCACAGAAGGAACACATGTTGTGTTCCTGCCACACCTGTGACACTATGAATTTGTAGCCACAAACAAAACCTTGACGGATTGCATGCCAGCAGTGACTTTAATTAAAGCTATTTGGAAGAGCTGAAGGCTAATTTAAAGGTGATGGCCAGATGGGTTTTCTCGAGTCTAAACTTGCTAGTTTGACAATTAATGTGAGTGTAGGGCTTAATTGGCTCAAGACAAACAAGGAGCAGGCAGTTGGAGGAGAGTGCCAGGTGATAGCACCCTCTGTCCACACCAGAATAAGTGACCTGAAAGCTGCTGATTGCCCCCATTGGGAGAGAAATAAACATGGGCTCAGCCTGGGTGTGGACAAGGAGGCCAGGCAGTCTTGTATGCATTTTCATGTGGGCAGAGTTGATAAGGTTAGGTTCAGAAACAGGAATTTGGAGCATAAATTGTGAGGCATAAGCATACTAGTCAAAACACATCCCTCTACTTGGATGTTCATTCTAGGCCTACAAACTCCCCCTGCCCACCCTTTCTTCCCATCTAAAAGCCTCACAGAGATAGTTCTTACTAAAATACATTTCACAGCAAAGAAAGAGACAACTCCTTAAAGGAGAAGAATCTTAAATACTTTTCAAATACCAGGAAAAGAGAAACTACAGCTCCAGCCCCACCCCACACCACCATCATTTTCTGTCATTACTAATCGCTCCATTTGGGCCTCCTTCTATAACTGCATTTCCTCCCAACTATTTTTTAAAAATACCTTTGAGATTTTTCTTTCCATGCTGATGAAATGGCCACTCTCTTGAGACCTCTTTGGGCTTCTTCTAAAGCTAGAGAGAAAGAAAGTTGATTAGTGTAGCATCTAGGAACTTAGACCTCAATTTTATAGTCAAACTCAGGAAGTTATGCACAACCTTTAGGATCTGGTCTGAATCTGCCTGAAATGTATTGAAAAGCAGAAGTACCCATTTCAGATCCTTCCTTCAGTTGCCATCTTGTGTTCAGGGAGCAGAGTGAATCACATTAAATATTTTTAACCTCAAAAAGCTAAGAGTAACTACTAAAATTATGGACAAAATAGAAAGAACAATAGACTAAAGGAAGGTTGGTGTCTCATATTTACTGAACCATGAATCCTTAGACTAAATTCTTCCGGAATTAGAGCCTTTCATCCACTGACATACATTGCAAAAAGATTCGGAGATAGGTTGCTCTAGAACTTTCAAAGGTCTAGAAGTTTCTTTACAATGCCTCTTCTTCTGTAGCTCTTGCTCATGACTGTAAATTTACTTCATGGCTAATTTAAATTTAGAATTCTGGATTCCTGTCTCCTATCCCAGTTGCTCTTTGTCTTCTGTCAGATGGACTTAAATTAGGGCTCAGTACCTGTTGCTAAAATTGACACACTCCATTAGTTGTCCCCATGAATAGAGAAACTGGAAATGCTATGAGGATGATCTATAACAAGGACCTTATTTTGTTCAGTCAATTAGAAAATGGACTGAGGCTTCCAAATCTATTCCATGTAGGCAGTTGCTATTAGACCTAATTTGAAAAGTCATTGGCATTGACTTCAGATTTCTATAACTTCACTCATTCAGTTAACTCAGAGCCCTTAACCTCGAGTTAACCATTTATTATCTTTGTTAGGCAGGGTAAACCTTTTGACCTTTTCCTGATAGCTAAATTGAATCAAGACACTGGTCTTATATTTGTGCGATTTAGTAGTGAGTCATTTTTGTTCAATTTTAGCCCTTCCTCCTTTTCTAATCATCTGGGATTGGTTTGAGTACTCTTCAGAATACACAGCAATTTCTGTGCTTTCAAGATGCTTATTGGAGTTCTCTTCCTGCCCAGCATGTCCCGGCATTTTTACTGCAACACCCTTGGCAAAGTCAACTTCTTAAATTGATGCACCTTTCTTTTGAAAATATGTCAGTCAAGTTATTCTGCAATAATAGGACTGGGGCTTTGTTGAAATCTTGTAACATTTATGCCTCTTTCTCCCACAGTCCCCAATATTTTCATCACATTAAAAAGTATTGTTAATAGAAGGAAACTAAATCACTTCTTGCTAAGGATAAGTAAAATAGAGCTACTTTTAAATGATCTTATTCATTTATGAGGGCTTCCATCCATGCTCAGAGGTGCAGAGGCCTCTTCTGGTAATATTAGCCCAAATGGTTTTATATTCATTTCTCATAGTATAAAGCCACTCAGTCCATGCATGTGGAGGTCACTGGGACTACACCTAATGGTGATACTCATGGGATTATGAATGCCAGGGACCAAACATGAGGCCTTGCACATGTAAGACTTTCAGATTCTTGAGGTATACCTCTAACCCCAAAAGAGACTTTAAAAAGTTGATCAAAGTTAAACGATTCTGTCCAAGTTGAAATTGTGCATAAGGTGTGTTCTGTAATCCAGACCAAGTGGAAACCAGGCCTACTTCTTGCTTATCAAGCACATTACAGAATGTACTTATCCAAGTAATGATGAAATACTTCTTTCATAACATTGCTGTGAGAATGAGCATTTCTGCATCATCACAACCATTTCTGCATGCAGCACAACCATCATAACTACCACCATCACCATAGTCACCTAGCATGTATACTATATACTCTCTCTCTTTATATATATTCTGAACTTTTATGAAAAATGTCCTGAGGATGCTAGAAAGGCATAGCAGCTACAGGTTTTAAATTTTGAGTTGTACTAGAAAAGAGTTTTGCTCATCCTGCAGGTAAAATGAGGCAAGATGTCTCTACAGCCCACAGACAATGGATAGTCAATGGATAGGTGATGTTTCTTTTGTGAGAGGGTGTGAGAGGGTGTATATAAAAGCCTCTATGTAAGTAACTCTGATCATCTGGAGCTATAGCTTGAGCTGTTTTTATGCTCCTTCCAGGAAAGTTTGCCCCACTCACTTCCAGAGAGTGGGAGCATAAAGCCACTAATTTGGCCTTATCACCGGCACACAAAAGTGGTATTTCTGTAATGCCTAGGGGATTGTCAGTCTAGAATGAATCAGACTTGATGGGAGGATTGCTAGAAGGAGGCATCAGGTTCTTGCTTGCCAAATGGGGGGTCTTACCAGTTTGACGCTGGTAGAGAGCAGATGACAGAGAGCTCACTGATTTCCTGGGAGACAGGCAGTCAGAGGATTTGCACAGACTGATTTCTTGCCCATCATCTGTTTGTGTGGCACGGAGACTAAGCACTTAAAATATGCAATCAGGCCAGATGCTCCCTTCCATCCCATAATGAGAACTGGCCAAAACGGGGCTTATGGGTGAAAAGGAGCATCTTTTGGATAGAAATTATTCTCAGGAAAATTCTAGTGAATTGGGGAACCAGTTTTAGAAGAATGCTTGTTATGAGACTGAATCTTCAGGCAACAGCCTACAAATGTAGATTGAGCTAATTTAGGTACCTTTGCAACTGGGAGATCCTCACAGTGTTTATCCCATTTTATATTCATAGTAATTGTAGAAGATACTGGTCTTATTCAATGAAAAAAAGTAAAGTGTATATTTTTCCCAATTTGGGGTCTGACCTGAATGATAGCCACTGAGTCCCAGCCCAAGGCATCAGTGACAGCTGCCTAACCCTTTGGAAGTGTTACTTTAGTGACAGTCAGGATAAAAAGACATGCCTGGTTAGCCCATCCATTCATTTACTTATTGAATAGTTTATAGTTATCTGTTATTTCTTGTCTTCTTTTAAGTTCAATGATTTAAGAATGAAGGCAACAAGATTCTTTGTCACAGAGATTACAAATGTCACTCATATAAATTTTGCAAAAAATTTTGCAAAGCATAAATCTCTCATAAAGTAGATGATTAGAAGCAGCCATTAAAATGAGTTGAGATTCTTGGATCCAGCAGTTAGAGATGACTAATCAAAGATTGCATTAAAGAAAAATACTTTATGATTTAGAGGATAATGTGCTTATAGTAAACAGAACAGTATGCAAAAGGGAGAGAGCAAAGAGAACTGCTAGTTTTAAAGGAACAGAAATAAATCAACCTGGTGAGAACATAATGACAATGAGAAAGTTCCAGGACATACAACAAGAATCAGTCACCTAAAAAAGTCTTACTTTATAGATCTAATGAGAGATTGGAAATTTATCTTAAGCTCAATAGTAAGACATTGGCAACTTTAACCATTAGAGTAAAGTGAAATGATTTGTTCATTAGAATTATTGTATTTTCTAGGTGGGTCGCAGGAGAGTAAGGGGAAATAAATCAGAAGGATGTTGCAGTAATCCAAGTGAGAGACAGGGACATGAACGAAGGTGGACACATGGAAATGGAAAAAATAAATGAAGAGTTGAGGTGTTCATCGGAAATAGAAAAAAAGACTAATGGTTAAAATATAGATTAGAGGAAACAGAGAATCTAAAGAGAGTTGCTAGTTGATAACATATACTAAAATGAAAGGATCCTCAGGAATGAAGCATGTATGTGGTATGGCATGGCATCTTATATGTGTAAGTATATGTGTGTGTGTGTGTGTGTGTGAAAGAGATTTAAGAAATCTGTTGAATTCAAGTTGATCTAAGATGTATGAGTGTGTGTTTTGAAAATGGATTGGACTAAGGACACAGGTTATAGTGTAGCTGTGAGATAGATGTAATTTCAAGCTATGGGATTATAACCACTTTAGGGAGAAAATGTAAAGACAAGAGAATCAATAACCAAGGGAAGAACCCGAGGGCCTTTCTTTTAGAAGTCAGGGAGGAAAGGAGAGGTAAACCTGACCCCCAAAAATTGCCCCTAATAGATAATAAGTAGGTGGTTGAACAAATATGAGAGTGCAATGTCCAGAGGTTGGAGAGGAAAACATTTCTTTTAAATGCTGCTGAGAGAAGAGAAACACAATGGGAAGAGTGAAATGACTGGGCAATTTGGTAAGTTGGAGTCATTGATGGCCTTGATAACAGCTGTTTTGTTGGAATGGATGGATTTGAAAGCTCAATTGTAGAAGGTTGAGATGGGAATGGGAGGTGAGTAAAGAGAGAGATGGAGAATATAGACAACACTTGGCTCAATTCACTCCTAATTACACTCAGTTCACATACCACAAAAGCTAGTTATTGACAAGACTTTGAAAAGCCATTTACAGTTCCTGAAATAAGCCTAAGGAAAGGGAGATAGCCAATTTTGTAGTGCCTCTGTAACTCAGTTCATTTTTAAACAGCATTATTAGGAAATTAGGCATTCTACTGACCTGAAAGAGTTGATTTTTCCCCATGTGTCAGAGGTAAGATCACTAAGTCCTACCTACATGCCTCTTCCTGTATGTGCTCAGGGCCCTTACATGCCTTCACACCTTTTTTCCTAGGTACCTTTCTGTGGATGTCCATATAGTTTCCAGAATATGCTCTGGGATATCTTTGATTGGTTTCTCACTAATGTTAGAGTTCTCTGAGAAAAATGCCTGCCCTTCAAATACCTACTAGATGATCAGTGATTTTTAAATTGAATAACTGCTTTGGGGAAATTCTTCAAACTATCATTTATTGGCTAGATTCCTTTTAAATTAGAACAATGGTCTACTCTAGACCACTCTATAGAATGTGAGCTAGTTTAAATGAAAACAATAGTCTGGGGACCAAAGCATGCTTTTCTTTCCTTCTCCATTCGAAATATCTGAACACTGATCTCCTTTGGGTGGGCAATCTTTTCCTACAATTTTTTGTTCTTTTTTTTCATAAATAAACTCTCCATTTCTGGAAAGAAGGTAGATGATAATTTCTTTACAAATATCTTGCATTCTCACAATCCTACTGATGTTTTCCACCTAAAAGAAAGGAAAAAAAATCTGGGTGATACTCCATTAGAAGCATGCTATTAAAATTGTCAATTTCTTGAAGTGCATGGTTGAAAAACCATCACCCACCCAACTGCGTTTTACCCTAAACTATAGACCTGTCACCAGGCAGTGTTCTAGCGTGCGAATACAGAGAAACTGTGGGAAGATCCACGTGGCATTTAAATTACATTCTCTTTTGATTTGGAAGACATTTAATGCTGTTTTGTAGAATCCCAACTCAGTTGGTTCCAGAGGGGATGGACTGGTCCCTTTGAGAGGCATCACTGCTGCAAGAGATTGAGGAGGAAAAATCAGCTCAACAGCAGGGCTATACTGCCCAGATTTCTTTGGAATGTCAAGGTCAGCCAGTTTCCTAATGCTCCCCTGCTAAACCTAACACTACCGATCCAGCTGCAGCTGCAGGCCCATGTTTATCTAGTCTAGGAAGCACATCACTTAGAGACACCACAAATGTACCCATGAAAAGCTGCTTCTTCCAAGAAAACGAGTGAAATGAAGGTCTGAAATTTTTGCTTGATTTTGGGTAATATCCAACAGTGTTCAGGATTATTCATGCCTTTGCACTCACAAATCACTCCTGCCTTTGTTTGGTGAACCATATAGGATGCCAGGGATTGAATTCAATTCAGCCACATGCAAGACAAATGCCCTCCCTATCTGCTGTACTAGTACTCCAGCCTCAAATCTGTTTTTTGTTTTTTGTTTTTTTGTTTTTTTTTTTTAGCAGAAGTAATGCTGTTTTTCTTTAAGAGTATCTAGAGAAGCTATGCTCTGTGCATAAGTCAAAATATTTTTTTTTCTGTCTGCACCAGGGGCTCCCCTATTTCCATCTGGGATCAGCAAGCACAGCTGTCTTCTTCCTGTCTCACACCTCAGCTTCAGAAAGCAAAGTTTTCCAAGGGGAATATGGCCTGTGATGGCACAGACTTGATGGGGAAGAAAAATACTGTTTGTGGCTGCCTGAGCCTCTTTAAATAGATTCTGCCAATATCCAAGAGTCCCATATTCCTGAGTTAGGAAATATTCCTGTCTGACAGCAAGTTCCTCTTGTAATCTAAGGAACATTACTTCAGGCAGACCCTCTCAGAGTTCATAGTTTTACTTATCATTCTAAATGTCATGTTTAGTGTTTTGATTATTTACCTTGTCCTGGTACCTTCCATTGCAATAACTGAGAGAACCCTGTCTTCATATTATAATACCATGCAAGGAACAAGCACTAAAATCGTTAAAAAAATTTTAGGGTCAAGAGAGAGCACATGGTGCCTATCTTTCATGGGGCTGAAACTGGTTAAATCTCTGGCATGATGTGATTCTCCAAACATCACTAGAAGCATACCTGAGGATGTTAGGCATCACAGGCAACTACCCGATGTGACCTTGAGTCTTGATAACAAGACTCAGAACATTATGTCTTGAACTGCTGGTATCAGTGGGCTGACATTCATCAGAAGAAGCTTCTAGGTTTTTTGAGCACTTATTGGGAGGCCACCAAATTTTAGTTTTTTGAGGCCACACTTGATAGTTCTCAAGACAATACTGGTTCTGCCCCAGGAATCACTCCTGGTAGTGTTTGGAGAACCATAAGTGGTTCAGTTTATGCAAGCCAAATGCCCCTCACACTGTTATTTTCTTTCCATCCCTCCAAACTAAAATTTTCCTCAAAACTATAAGCAACCAGCCTGGGGAGATAATAAGTGGGTAAGGTGGTTTCCTTGTATGCTGCCAACTTAGGTTTGATCCAGCATCCTATATGGTCCACCAAGTACTGCCAGGAATATTTCCTAAGATCAAAACCAGTAATAATCACTGGGAAATGCTGGGTGTGCCACTCCAAAACTGCAAAACAAATAAAACTACAAATAATTAAATAGCTAGCACATCTATGTTTATAGCACAATGTATAGAAAAGAAGATGTTCATGTTCAATCAATACTCAAGAAAGAACTGAGAAATATTGCCTGTTTGGGTTAAGGGCAAGATAAAGATCTTACCCTTTTGTTATTTTATTTTATCTTCTTCTAAAAAATGATCTTAGATATATTGAATGCTTACCATATATATGTGCTGCTTATAGGCTCAGTATGCATGAAGCAGGAGTGGATGAAATTTTAGGTGCTAGTGAGGATCAGAGAAGCCAGGTCAGATACCCGAGTGCCTGAGTTTCTGTGGTGGTCAGATGTAATTCAGACCAGAACACTCTACCTTCCAAAGTTGACTTTTTTGTTTCCCCTGGATCTCAGCAATTGGCGTCAATTCTCTCCCCATCAACTGTGAAACTTGGAAGGTCAAGGACATTTCTTCATGTTTGCATCCAAGCTCATGAGCAAAAAATAACTGATCTGTTTCCATATTGGTTCACTCAGTCACTTGTGGCTCTCGTACCTGGATACAGTTTGACTTGTCATCCCCTTGGATCAAAAGTTTTATTTTTTTTAAAATTTAATTTAATTTATTTATTTTGGTTTTTGGGCCACACCCGGCGGTGCTCAAGGGTTACTCCTGGCTGTCTGCTCAGAAATAGCTCCTGGCAGGCACGGGGGACCATATGGGACACCGGGATTCGAACCAACCACCTTTGGTCCTGGATCGGCTGCTTGCAAGGCAAACGCCGCTGTGCTATCTCTCTGGGCCCTTAATTTTATTTTTAATGTTTTTTTTCTCTCAATTCCTCAAAGAAAAAATGCAAATGGCCAAAAGACACATGAAAAAATGCTCCACATCATTAATCATCAGGGCTCAAAAGTTTTAAGTTATAATAAATTTGCTTTATTTACCTGAAAGCACATGTGAATAAGAATTAGCATTGAAATTTGAAATTGTTATTGTTATCAGGGGCCAAAAAAAAAGTAGCACAAGCATAGGAACCAGAGAGATAGCACATCCGTAGAGTATTTGCCTTGCAGGCCACTAACTAAGGGCGACCTGGGTTTGATCCCTGGCATCCCATATAGTCCCCAAACCAGGAGTGATTTCTGAGCCTATGGCCAAAAGTAACCCCTGAGTGTCACCGGGTGTGGTCCAAAAACCAAAAAAAAAAAAAAAAAAAAAAAAAAAAGAAGAAGAGAAAAAAATAAAAGAAATAGCACAATTGGGTAAGATGCTTGCTTTGCATGTATCTCACCCAGGTTCAATAGCACACATTCCATATGGTCCCAGGCACTGCCAGGAGTAATTCCTAGTGCAGAACTAGAAGTTAGCTCTGTGCACAGTTGAGTGTGGCCCTAAAACATAGTGTGTAATATATATATATATATATATATGTATGTATGTATGTATATATATACACATATATATATGCCATATCAATTCAAGACACTAAGCCCCCTTGAAAATGGCATTTTGAAATATTTGTAATTATTTGCTTGAGTACCATTCAGGAGGGAATTGGAGTAGAAATTTTTCTAGCAGATAGAACACCTCTTGAGATGGTACACCTTCTGAGATGGAACACACTCCTGTGTGTGACAAGATCATACCTGTGTGTCTGTGTTAACTCTCTGGGTTGTAGTATCAAACATCCCCCTTCATGAATGAAAGCTATTGGCAAAATATTACCCTAGGTACAGGTGGGATATTCAGGAGAATGAGGTGGAATTCTTGGCTCCAAGAAACTCCCTGTTAATATGTACTAGACATGATTTGGTCAGCATCTGGATTCTGGTACCATTGCCACAACAGAACATTTAATAAATTGTCATTTTGTCACTGTAGTCAGTGTGAATAATCAAAGAAAAATATAGCTCTTTCTGCTCTGAGCTCTCTCTTTTTTCCAGAGAAGGACCACCTTTTGGCAACATTGCAAAAGATCACGTCAGCAGCCTTTTAGGGCAAATGGAATAGAGTCATATTTATTTGGGAATAAAAACCTATGTACTAAGTTTTTAATATCCTCAACACTACTTCTTTTTAGGATTTTTCACTCCAGATGTCATTTTCTTTCTTTCTTTTTTTTTGGGGGGGGGGTTCACCCCGGGCAGCGCTCAGGGGCTACTCCGGGCTCCACGCAGGCAGCTTGGGGGACCATATGGGATTCCGGGATTCGAACCAATGACCTTCTGCATGAAAGGCAAACTCCTTACCTCCATGCTATCTCTCCAGCCTCATTTTCAATGTTTACCCACAAGTACTAGAGTCATTATAATTCAGGTGACCTGAGGATTGTTCCTTTTGGATGTCTCCTGGTTTTTTCTTTTAAGTACATTTACTACCAACATGAATGGTATGCATTTCCAGCTTCATCAGGCAGAGATGAATTTTGCCAGCAGGAGCTTCCCTTGCCAGGTCAAGATAATCTTTCTGCTTATTTGGAAATGGAATTAATTGCTGATTACTATATACAAATGCAGATGGATTCTTCATCTGCTAGAAGCCCCTGGTTTTCATCTTTCATCTTAATTTCAGACACTAACCTATAAGCATTAACTCTCTGGTGCCTATGTCATATAGAGGATGGAGAACAGTATTTCTAGATTGTTCTTTTAATGGTGCCACATTGTTTATTTTAATGGTATCAATTTTAATGGTTTATTTTAATGGTTCCAATTTTTGAGTGATACCAGGTTGTTTATTGCTACTTTTCAACATAAGCTATGTTTGTGTTTCAATGGCTCTAATCTCAATATTAGAGTCCAGTTGGCTCTCAGAGTCCTGTTGGCTCTGTGAGCTTCTGATGATGTGGCCAATAAATGGTCTTCGTTTGTTTGTTTTGGGCCACACCCGGCAACAGTCAGGGGATACTCCTGGCTTAGCACTCAGAAATCATTTCTGGTAGGTTCGAGGGACCATATGAGATGATAGGAATAGTAGAACCCACATTGGCCTCATGCAAGGCAAACATCCAACCAGCTGTGTTACTGTTGTAACCCGTTTTTATTTTAATGGCCACCAATGTTTAGGGCTCTTCATTTCTTGCTTTGTAGAGCCATGCAGGTATAACTCACCTTGGAATTAGTGCCATTTTTTTTTTTTTGCATCAGGCTGCCCTCCAGAGAGAGGGGATAATGAGAATAGTCACAGGTTGATATCATAGCAGCATGCCACTCTCCAGCCAATGTGCTTTCCAGTGGCTTAAAACAAAAGCACAAACACAAATCAATATGCATTGAAGGTCAAACATAATAGAATGGTAAAAGACATATACTCACTGACAACAACTAAAAGAATAAATAAGCAAAGCCACAACTTTGTGTTGAACTTAACACAACAAATTGGTTTTATATTCTCTTCCTTACTTCCCAATACCTTAATATATTTTTGAAAATAAGGCAAGGGCATTTTCTTTTCTGGAGGGTTGTCAAAACACAGGAAAATGGTTTCTGTAGGATATTATAATAATTTATAGAACATTTGAACCCAGATACCATCACCAGCATCTATTATGGAGCCTCGATTTTATTTTATTTTATTTTATTTTTTTGGGCCACATCAGTGACACCCTGGGGTTACTCCTGCATATGCACTCTGAAATTGCTCCTGGCTTAGGGGACCATATGGGACACTGGGGAATCAAACCCCAGTCTGTCCTAGGTTAATGAATGCAAGGCAAACACCCTACTGCTTGTGCTACCGCTTTGGCCCCTGAACCTTGATTTTAATATATGAGTTTTATAGAGGTTAAGTGACTTGCCAGAACACTTATAGCAATTATGGCAAAATGAGATAGGAAACTAAATTTTCTGATGCACAATTCCATGTTCTCTCTAATGGCATCATTTTGCTTTGACTTTTCTTGAAAGCCTTGTTGAAAATGGCTATGGTTAGGGTACCTATTTGATTGAGGCTGGCCATACTGAAAGTTAATACTGGTCCTGCAGATTGGACTTGCTGCTAGCTGCCTTTTTCTCTTTCCTAGATACTCTTCTTTCTGCCATGAACCTCTGCCCCTTAGCTGTATTTCAGGAATTGCTTTTGCATTTCTAGTTGTTAGCAATCCTACTATCCATTTGTTGGTCTCTGTTTCTACTTCTGCTTTGGAAAGCAAGAAACACCCAGAAAAATAACAGGATTGTCTCTCACATGTTTGTCAGTGGGATACTGGCTGGATCAAGCATACTGCTTGGTATTCAGGATGATGTTTCTGCTGAGAGATGGGGGAGGAATCAACCCAAGTTCAACCTGTCAGCCCACATTAGGAACTCTGCTTTCTTGCCCTCGCCAGTGGTGGTATTAACAACTGAAGTCCATTAAAGCCAGAGGGTCTTAGCTCACTGCTTATGTATCTGTCAAGGACAATACTAGAGTACATAATACTTGGTCACAATACCTGTTTTTAGAATAATGACTATTTCATCCATCTTGATGGAACCAATAGCTTCTACTTCAAAGTAGGTACAATCTTTAGTTATAGTAAAAATCTCCTGGCTTCTTATTGGTGTGCCATTGTTTAGAGCTTCAAAAAAACAGTAACAGTTTTATTTAGTTTCTATAGATATGACCAGCTCAGTTTTGCCTAGTCATGTTGCATTTCATAGTCATATTCCCTGCATTCATTATCTTTTGTGAGATATTCTGATAGTTGAAGAGAAGTTGGCAGAATGAACCAGATTGATGCTGAAAGATGAACTTTGGCTGAAGTAATTATGGAAGGCTTGGCTAGATCCTATTCTGGAGAATGTAGTTAGAGTAGTCTGAAAACTTTCTTCAAATATCCAAAAATTGATTTTGTTTGCTTTATAGATTCCTGGAGGACAAGTTCAAAAATATGAGAAGTTAGAAAGAAGCAAAGGGTAATGCTACAGTATATCAAGGAAAGGAAAGGGATTAAATCAGGCAAAAGCCACTATGAGCTTCAAGGTCATGCTGTAGAGGGCAACTAGCAATCTAGAACCAGGTGCTTTGCTTCATGGAACCAGATCACTTTGAGATCCATTGCTGGAGCCTAGTTACTCATCTGGTGACATTATCAATGAAGGTATTGTGGAAAAAATAATAGTATAACACTTCTAAATGCACCAGGACAAAAAATTAATTCATATCCAACTAAACAAGGAACTGAGGTTCCTCTTGTTCCTCAGTAGAACTGAGGTGCCCTCTTGCAGGGCATACCCATGTTGCATTTCTTGGGTAAAAAGGTGTTTCAAGTGTGTGGGATTATTGGATTTGTCTGTTTCTACTTTAATCTTTACGCATTGTTTCTCATTGGATCTTGGAATGTAGTGTTGAAACTGGATGCTCCCACTTTCCAGGTGTAATGCTTGTCCTCAGATAAAAGGCTTGATTGGATAGAAATAAACTCCTTTTCCCTTCCGTCTTCCAGAGCTCCAGGAAGCAGCTTGAATTGTTGGCTGGCTAATAGAAGTGTATGGGAAAGTGGGGAACTCTTTCAAAATCCTATCTCATTACATGCGTGCACGTGTGTGTGTGTGTGTGTGTGTGTGTGTGTGTGAATTATTTTACAGACTGCCATCTGACTTCAGACCCATGGCTTGCCAGTGTTGCGGGTTGGAATCCAAGGGATTTATTCAATACAAGTGGAAAAAGTTTAAGGAACCCTTGACTTGAGCATGGATGACAAGATTAATATGTTTGGAAAATAAACATCCTGCATTTATTCCTGGAGATGCCTGAAGCATATATGTATATGCCTAAAGCAGCATATACATTGTTTAATTTAGGTCTTTCCTAGATCTAGCCTTTGGCTACTGTGACAGCCTGTTTTTGAAATAATTCCTATTTATCCATTCTGAAAATGCTCTTTATGCAGTAGATTTTATGTTATCAAGATAACCTCCAATTCTTCAAAGAGTCATGAGGTTCTATCAGCAAGGGAAGAATAGGCCTGCTTCCAGGAATGAACTGTTATTCTAGGGTGCTACAATGACCAGAGCTTGCTCTCTTATATAACTGAAAAAAGAATGTGGTGGTCTAAATGAATATAAAAGGGAGCATAGGTGTTGTACAGACAAGAACACAGGCAGAAAGTGAATCTGTCTGTGTGAATCTGCAATGACACTTGAGAAATTGTATTAATTTTTACTTGCATTTCTTTGACAACTACAGCAAATTTCTTTTTGCCACCAAAGAGCACTCAATGAAAGGATCCAACTGCTGAGGGACTTCTGTGAGTCCCAGGAACAGTAGAAAAATATATGTGATGGCTTTTTTTTAGAGCTCTATTCTCCTACTAAAGCAAATGACGAGAGCCCTCATTTTTTGTGAATTTTGATATGTAGAATTTGTCATAATTCCTCCTTTTCTTCCTCTTTCTTTTCTTCCTCCTCTTCCCTCTTCATCTTCTTTTCTTCTTCCCCCTTCCTAATCCTCCTCCTCTCCTTTTTCTTCTCTTCCTCTTCCTCTTCCTCCTCCTCCTTCTTCTTCTCCTCTTCCTCCTTCTCTTTCTCTTCTTTCCTTTATTCCTATTCCTCTTCTACCTCTCTCCATCCCTTTTTGTTTTCTTCTCCTTCTCCTCCTAAATGAGACTCAGTGTACTAAGGTGGGGGGACATTCATAGAGACCTCAGTGAACCAGACTGCAGTTTAATGTGAGGGCTCACATCTGCAGTACTGTGCTCTGAAGAGTGCCCAGAGACCATGTGATGCTGGGATTTGGGCCTAAGTCCTGTAGGTGGGGATTCCTGGATGGTTCTAACTCAAGATGCTGTGTAGAGAGTTCCATATGAGGGATGTGTGTTTTCCCCTTCAGAAGGTACATTTTCTTAGACAGAAGTAGATCTGTAAGCAGTGATACTGTCATAGCCAATTCTTTCATCCCAATCAATAGCTTAATGGGAAGATTATACTGGGATTTCTGTTACTGTGTTTGGAAAGAGTGAGAAGCTCATGATTTCTGAGAGAATGGTTATCCTGGGCATTCAATAGTTGAAATTGAGGCAGAAAGAACAATAAATGGGGCTTGAGAGATAGTACAGTGGGTAAGTTACTTGCCTTGCATGTTGCCAAACTTGATTCAATTCCAGGCACCGAATATGGTTCCCCAAGGTATCTCCGGGAGTGATCCCTGAACACAAAGCTAAGAGAAATTCCTAAGCACCACCGGGTGTGTCCTACACATCCCAAATCTTTCAAAAAGAAAGAGCAATGAGAAATTTCCACTTAAGAAATGCACCCTTTTGCTCAAAGGCTGAGAAATGAACTCTTGGAACCAGGTAAAGAGATGCCAGAGGTTTCATCTGTCTTTAGAGACCAGCAGTGACATAGTTCCAGGCTACCAGATCTTGCTTCCTGCCCTACCATACCTCAAAGTCAGGATACCAGCCAGACATGGGGCTGGAATAAGGGTCCAAGCAATTCCAGGCCCTCTTGGACCCTGAAAGGTGGCAATGGCCTTCATCATACACCAGGGGTGTGCAGCTCATCTTTTGAATGAGTTTTCTTAAGGAGCTTAATCTTTTATCAGAAGGCTATTAGGGATCTTATCACATGCTGTTTTGGCAATTAGTTCAGAATAAACTGAGAAAACTGTGGGGACTTTGTAGGGAGACTTTAGCCTTTGCATTTGCAGCACATTTTTAACCAGTGAAATAAGACTGTGTTTAAATTGTATAGAGATATTTATAAAAGTGATGAGTTTTCACACTGTTCTGGGGGAGATGGAGTGCAGGAGAAGGGAAAAGGAAAAATAATTCTCAACCACGCCACCTCCTTACCTGCCTTAGCCTGTTTTGATTCCATTTGCAAAGTTATTTTTTATTTTAAACATGTCTGGGTTTTGTTAAATCTATTGCAATAATGAAAGGGAATTAATGGGACCTTTAAGCATTAGTTAAAAGTAATCCTACTACTCATCATTTTGAAGAAAATATTCATGTTCTTAATAGTTTTAAACATGCTTAGTTCTGAGCATCCTAGATAGAGTGCCCGGTGCTCCTCAGAGGAAAACCCCATTATCCCAGACAGTTCACCCAACTTGCCTCTGTCTGATGCCAGGCAGAAGGAAGCTGCCATAGCTAACTTGGCTCTGTTTCAATAGGCCATGTGGCCCTATGAGGCTAATTGATTTGCATTACTTTAATTAACCAAATTTAATTTTTCTCTAATGAGAAAGCCTGGGTGCAACATGGGTAAATGGCACAATGATAAGTGTTGGCTCTGCCTTTTAGGATGGGTGAGGCTGATCCCAGGCCTGTAATGAGGCATCAGGTGAATGGAAAAGGTCTTATTTGCAGGCCAGAGTCCTGGGGAACGAGGGTGTCATGCCTGCTGCAAGTCCCTGCCATTGCTCTTAGAACTTCCCTTGCCTCATTGCAGATGACTTAGTGGTTGTATTTATGACAGGTCTCAGTATGCTACTTCTTCCACATAAGCCACTAACTTTGTGATTCTCAAAGAAAGCTCTAGAAAGGTTGGAGGAATGACTTGAGATCTATGCTTTCCACCCTGAGGCCCAGACACTTGGTCCCTCATTGGGATGTTGGGGGTCCCCTTTGTGGTGCTTGTAACCAATTCTGGTGATTCTTGGTCAACCCGGTCTGTCAATTCAATGCTAGGACTATGGCCATGGGTGCAGGGCAGGGGTAGAAGGCATGATGTGAATTCGAAACTGTGCCCATGTTGTATTTGTCTTGAACCCTAAGCCAACTTCTGGCTCTTTGGCTCCTTTTCTATGCCAATCTTCTCATTGGCTATTGTGGTCCTGACCATGTATGCCACAAGTTCAGCTGTCCAAGAGTAATTGAGACTTCTGTCCTTGCAAACTCAGGGCCTGGTTTCTTGCCCCCAGCTGTCCTCTGTCTCCTGGTTGCTGGTTCCTCCTCTTTGCAGGCCTCTGTCCCTTCCAGTACCCACTCAGCTCCTGTGCTCCACGAACGAACAACAACAAGTCTTGTTTACGTGTCTGGCATTGGGATACTGCTGGGAGATTGGCTTCTCATTGGCCTGATCAATCTTTCTGCTATTGAAGCCTCTCAATGAGTTGAAAGTGATTTTCCCTGCTCTGTGGACAGGTAGGAATAGATTCCTTTCCATTTCGAGAGCAGTGGCAGTCACAATCTATCAGATTGTTTTTCTGCATAACTATGAGTTCGGGATGTGGTGATTCAAGTATGCAGAAGTGATAGTGGCCAGGCATGAGATCTGCCTTCACTCTGTTAGCTGGCAAACTGCCTGCAGGAGCACAGCTCTTTCGAAATGTTTTTACTCCCCCTTTCCTTCTGAAATTTCAGAGGCCTCTGGGGATGGTTAAAGGAGAACTACAAAGCTGCTGTGATTAACGCTGATGCCTTAGGACTGAGTGTCTGGCTATACTCTCTTCTTGGAAAGTCTAAAACTTCCTCCCCTGGAAACATGATTTTACTCTCTTATTACAGGTTCAAACAACCTGTTAAGAACTTTTATCTGGAGGTCCCAATTGAGAGCCCCTTTTTCCATAGGCTCCACAGTATTAATTCCCAGCTCCTACTCTTGGGAATTACTGTACAGAGGCATTCCTGTTTTTGCAAAATGAAGAAAATACCCTGGCATTGTTCACAAACTGGGCATCCAGGATAATATTCCTGTAAAATGTTCTCTGGATGGTTGTATGTTCACTTAACTCTAGAGAATCTTCCAAGGTCCTCTGAAAGTCAGTAAGCAAGTAAAACCTACTACATCTTCCATGGATGGGGATTCAGGGAGAGTCAAAAATAGACAACCCTGGATTTTCTAACCAGGCATCCAGTTTTCATCTGAGAGTATCTGAGACCCACAGACATCAAATCAGGAGCTAAAATCCCCACTTCAGTCACTTTTGAATTGGAATTAGAGTTAGACTCCCTCCTCATAGAACTGTTAGAATTCACTCATCGTTGAATATATTCTAATTGGCCAAGTCATACTCTCAGGAGCTGACTGTGGAGTGGTAGATTTGAGGAGTCCAGGAATATGCACAGATTAGGTATCCTGCCTCCTGGTAGTTTCTATGCTGGGATGGGACTGAGATAGAGGAAAGACAAAGAAACATTCACCCATACAGTCAGACATGAGAAAGTAAGAAAGAGACTGAAAGGTGCCATTTTCTCAGGAGTCTCAATATTACTTCTATAATGTTCAGTAAAAAAAAAGATGGGATGGAGCTAGGAACACAAACTGTGGACAGAGACCCAGAGAATAGCAGTGCTGAACTTGTGCTTCTATTTTACCTTCAGCACTCAAATAGGCATTTAAAATGTATGTGTCAACCTCTCTCCTGCTCTCTCACTCTGATTCTCATAAGCTTATGTGCATGCAAGCACACATGTGCATGTGTATTCACACACATACCTCTTCTCTCTTAATTATTGGGCCAGATTGATTATACAAGAATCAACATTTTTAAATGGCATGGGAAGGTAGAGCTTTGTAGATTGTTGGGGGGCCTCAGGGAGATCTCTCTCTCTCGGACACTGAGCCCTAAGCCACCAATCCTCTCTGTTCTTGGCTCAGTAGACAGCTGGGAAGTGTCACTATAGTCATTCTAACTCTGAAACTATCCAGTTCCCTCTTTAGGGAAACTCTGGACTATCTTCAAATTGAAATGACCCTTTTGGGTGATTCGTGCTTTGAGTTTCTTGTCTGCCCAGTGATGGCAGAGAGGGGGATGCTGTCTAATTGCCATGAATTCTCATGGTTGAAATGACAAATGCTACTTACAAACACACCTGGGTGTTCTTTGGATGGAAAGAAAATCCATTTAGTCCAGATGCTAAGGATTTAGGGAACTAGGAACATCCACTCTGTTAATGGCTTGAAAGGAGCAAGTCAAGGAAGAAGGGACAACAGGAATGTTTTCATTAGACATGGGGGTGAAAATGTTCTTAGTACTTCACACTGTTGATCTAAGGCTCTTGTTATGTTCCTTCTAATGAAAAGAGGTACAAAAGATTATGAGCCTTTTTTTTTCTCATGGTCCTTGATTTTATGGATGAAAGAGCAGAAGCCAGATTGGTGAGGTGCTATTCCCTGGGACCAATGAGATATCTTGGCTCCTTAGATGGACTAAGTTTGACAAGTGTAATGGATCCATGTAATGGGGAAATGGAGAAGACCAGCTAGTATAGCTTGTTTTGAGATCATGATGAGGTTGGTCCCAGAGGCACCCTATTTGGTAAAGAAGGGTGTAAAGATTTTGTGGCTGGTACAACAAGTTGGCAGTCTTAAGGTCAAGTAGAGTTTGGTGTCCAGATACCAGCACCTAGTTTAAAGCTCTGCACACCAGCTTTATGACATCACCAAATTCTCTATTAGGAAATGCGCTTTCTTCATCTTCACAATGAAGGAAGTGCCCATTGTGGGAATTCAATGTTAGAATGGATGTAGAGTTATAAGACCATCTCTAGGCTAGGGTTGCTCTGGGTAGAGTCCTTGGCAGTGATGAAACCTTAGTTTTCCTACAGTGAGGGCATGGCAGATCCCCAAAGGAAGGAGAATCATATGCAGAAGGAATCATAGGGTAGAAGCATTATAGCCAGTTCCCCCACAAAACCAGAAGGAAAAGGATAAGAAAGAACCTTGGACTGACTGGAAGTAGGAATTAGCAGCCTTTCGAGAAATGTCATCTCTTCAGACCTCTATTTCTAGATTGAAAGCTACCAACAAGAAAACCAGAGTGCAAAGGACAGGAAATTTGACAGCCCCCACCAGCCAGTCTTGGGGATGGTCCCAGGGTGATAGGAACAGGGAGAACTAGACTTAAAGGGAGAATCAAGACAGTGCATCACTGAGCAATTCCCATTGTCACTGCCAAGGTGAATTAAGTGGAAGTGGCTGCAGAACAGCATTATCGCAGCCCTCACCAGCTGCATCTCAACCGTGGCTTTTGGTTGGAGATAATCTGTTCCATTGACAGTGATCTTGAGATCTCCATGGATCACAGTAGTGCAAATGGTAGCAAGCCACCACAGTCACACTGCCCATGAGCCAGAGCCTGCATCACTCTGGCCAGCTTGGTCTGCAGTGGTGCCCAGCTCCACCAGTGACTATAACTTTGGAAGGCAGCAGGCCTGCAAAGGAACTCAAAGCTCTCCCACATAGAGGGTGGATGTGCAACTGCTTCAGAAGTTCAAGTGTTTGGAGAGGGCTTGGGCAAAGCATGAGAACCCTGTCCGCTCAGCTAAAAGGCTTCTATTCCTCTTACTCTGATATCAATCATATCTTGTCATTTTTATGTAGAATCTTAATTCTGGCAAGATTTGAAAGTCCCTTTCATAATTTCTGTGTCCCTAGTATTATTACTGAATTAAAAGCTCTGCCAGATATCTCTTCTTGGTGACTATTGCATATCATCCCTTTGGATGGGCTTGAATGGTGGTGGATGGTGATGGAAGGATGAGAGGCCTTTCTCCTCCAGCTCAGGACCATGTGTATGCCGGCAGATTAGCAGCTTTCAGGATAGCGGTGGGTAGAAAACTCACAGGCAGACTTCTTCAGGAGATAGCATCTTTATTCAGCCCTGGCCAACATGTGTGGCCTCAATCTTAAACCTATTTAAGCATGCTGCCTTCAGCTTGCCCTGTGTCTTAGCTTCTTTCAGCCATCTCTCCTCCTGCTCCCTCTAGCCTCCAAAATCTTCTCATCTATCAATACCCTTCTGCCCCCTCAGGCAAACCTTTTGTTACCTACCAAAGACCCCTTCCAGAAATAGGCAGGCCTTATTTTTTGCAGGTAAAGTTACAGGAAGAATGGGGGTTGGGCAACAGTGACTTCCACATGAAATCAACAAAAGTAAAAGTTGGTCAACCAATAAGACTCCTCCCCGCAGCGTAGATTGGTGCAATGATGGTAGCTGATTCCTCTAAGGCAGGGGTCTCAAACTTGTGGCCTGCGGGCTGTTTGCGGCCCTCCGTACAACATTTTATGGCCCGTGGCCGGCCTTCAAATATCACAGTATCACAGTATCACAGTAATAATATCGCAATTATTCGTTTACCTAATAATCACAATAAAAATCGCATTAGTAAGAAAAAAATAGCATTAAACATTTGCATACCCCGAGTGGTTTCGTTCGGGGTATGCAAATGTTTAATGCGATTTTTTTTCTTACTAATGCGATTTTTTATTGCGAATATTCGGTAAGTGAAATCCCTTATGCGGCCCTGCCTCACCCCGACTTTGCCTCCTGCAGCCCCCAGGTAAATTGAGTTTGAGACCCCTGCTCTAAGGGCTCAGGAAGCCAGGATGTGTGCCACCAGCTTAGAGAAGCTTGGTTTCTCTTCCTGTGGTTGGCTTGGCTCTTGGGGAAGGCCTGCCTGAATACTGGTTCCCAAGGCAACTAGGTCATTGTTTCTGATGACTTATAAGAACCAGACATCCAATGGATGTTTATCAGCAGCACAGTGGGTGACTGGGCTATAAAGGGGCAGAATTCAGAAATGGAAGGAGACTTTGTACCTCTGAGACTTGCAAAAAGGTTGGTCCAAGTGATAGGGTACAGAAAAACTCTCTAAATAGTGGCTGACTCCCTGTCATCTTTGTCTGAGGAAATGGAAAAGAACTATGGTTCTTGCTATCAGCTAGTCATTGAAAAACATTACCCCCAGATATTTCTCCTGTCATACAATACCTTTCTAGATAAAATAAGGTATGTGTGTGTGTGCATGTATGTATGTTGCCTCTAAAATATGGTGCCTTAAGGTAGGTAATTCTTCATTACATATTCGTTTGGGTCTCTATTGCCCTTGTAAGTTTAACAACCTTAAGAATTGGATACTTCGGGCCCGGAGAGATAGCACAGCGGCGTTTGCCTTGCAAGCAGCCGATCCAGGACCAAAGGTGGTTGGTTCGAATCCCGGTGTCCCATATGGTCCCCCGTGCCTGCCAGGAGCTATTTCTGAGCAGACAGCCAGGAGTAACCCCAGAGCACCGCTGGGTGTGGCCCAAAAACAAAAACAAAAACAAAAACAAAAAAAGAATTGGATACTTCTCACTGATTCTTTAATGAAGGAGCAATTTGTTTCCAGATCTGACGTAGGTATTAAGACAAATGTATTGGATGGTCTGTGGGAGAATGCTGACTATTCCTGGATGCAGGAAGCCTGGAGAGGTTTCAAAAATGAGGATGTGACCATGAGCCTATAGGAACTGAGGAGGTTAAGAGGGGTCAGAGCCAGGAGCAAGGACAGATGAGAACCTCTGTTATACAGGCTTTTAGCCTCTCCTTACTACCCCAGCCAAAATTCTAACTGATCCCCTATTATAGCTCAGAGTCACACTATTCCTTCTCTGAAGTAGTCTTGGGTTTTCTTATTCTGAGATCTAAATAGGTTTGAAAACCCTTCCATAGTTTACCAGGCCCCCAGTCTTTCCCTCTCCTGTTGGGGACACCTCCTCTCCTCCTCCCTCTCCTCCTTCCATTGATTCATGCTGCTAGGCAACACAAGGGCTCTAATGCATTACCAGCTGCTTCATCTAGAAACTTTGTGTTGATGTTACTTGATTGGCACCTTGATCCTATCTAACCTATCTGGTAACAGGCTTGATTTAGAAGTCATTTTCCAGAACAAGTTTGAATCTCTTCCCACCCTGGCTCCTGGTTTCCTCCTGGAAAATCCATCCTGGCTGGCCCCACTTTGTCTTCCCCACCAATAAAAATTCTCCTTGGCTGGGATTTGATCCCTACATGGAAATTGTTTCTCTCTTGAGTTTCCACTTGATAGAACAACTGGCATACCAGCTGCCAATTCCCTACATGAACTCCAGAAGATCAATAGTTTGTCTTGGGAGATGTACTTTGAAATGATCTGAGCCTCTTTTGTCAGACTCAACAACTAGTCGACTATTTTTGGGACATTGTTGCCCAGCACATTGTCCAACAGACTTTTAAGAAGATTCAAAAGAGTGAAGACGAATGAAGTACTTAGAAGGTGAGATTCAGATTTCACACCTTCTCTCTATAAAGTCAGACTGTGTTCTAGTTGGAAAACCCCACTGTAGACTGTATTAGGGAGTGCACACATTGTGCTTCCTTGGTCCTGGTTCACTGGAATACAGAATAGACAATACCAGCCTTCCTTCTGAGACTCTGTTTCTAATAGAGGGAGGGGTCTTCAAGGTGCATGCTGAGAAGGAAAATCCCTTTTTTTTTTAACTTTGAATTCACTGTTCTAGCTGCTTCAGGGGCTGTAGCTGCTTTCTCAATCCTGACCTACAGAAAAAATATACTGAATATGGACTCTGAAAATCCCACTACCTAGCTTCCCACTATTCTCTGTGGCCTTGAGGAAATGGCGGCCTCATGGTACCATAAACTGTGACATGGCTAAGTAGCCCCTTGGGAAAAACTGTGAATGGGCTGAATGAGTCTTGAGAAAGGAAGGATTGTTCTGGTTTCCTGAGAGAGTTCATAATAGCTCAGACTGGCTGTCCCAACTCAACCCAGGAGTCAACACTGGCATCTCTACAGGGACAAACTATGGATCTGAGCAAGAACAGGATTACCTCCCAGAAAGTTCATACTGAGAAGTGGGGGTCAAAATGTTGATCCATCTGAGTTCAAGTTACAGGAGCATTGAATGTGCTTCACATATGAGACCCAAACATATGTGAGGTGTTGCATTCTATCACCAACCTACCAGAAAGTGAGACTGGAAAGAGAGAAAAAGTAAGCAAATAAGCTCCACCAGAAGACCACACAAACTTTCCTCCATTGTGCTATTCAAGATATAAACATTTGGAGGTGAACAGAACTCAGGATTGCAATCTTCTGCTAGTTACTCTTTGGACGAGGGGAAAGATACCTGCATTGGTGGTCAAAAGGTTGCTTTAGAAGTCCTGGCTCTGGAGCTGAGCCTTGCTCTGCTACTTAGAGGCTCACTCAATGTGCATCAGTTGTCAGATATTTATGTGTGTTGAAGATAAATTAATTGCTTAGCACAAGCACAAGAAAGCTGAATGATGGCTTCAGTGCCATTGTGGTTGAAGTTTATTAGGATAACCGTGACACTGTCATCATGACTCTGATCTCCATGCTATTAACTGAGATTTTTTCCTGCTATGTCACATAATGTAACAACCATGAATTCTTCAAGACTCACTTCAAGATTCAAGATTTCTTTAAAAATATGGTGTAAGGCAGGGGTCTCAAACTTGCGGCCCCCGGGTTGTTTGTGGCCCTCCGTACAACATTTTGTGGCCCGCGGCCGGCTTTCAAATATCGCAGTATTCACGATTATTCGTGAATAATTGCAATAAAAATCGCATTAGTAAGAAAAAAAATAGCATTAAACATTCACATACCCCGAGCAGTTCTGTTCGGGGTATGCAAATGTTTAATGCGACTTTTTGCAATTTTTTTTCTTACTAATGTGATTTTTTATTGCGAATATTTGGTAAGCAAAATCCCTTATGCGGCCTTGCCTCACCCCGACTTTGCCTCCTGCAGCCCCCAGGTATATTGAGTTTGAGACTCCTGGTGTAAGGGCTGGAGAGATAGCATGCCATATATAAAGGTTTACTACCTTTACTTTTCATGCAGCTGACCTACGTTAGATTCCCAGCACTCCATGCGGTTCAATGAGCTACATAAGTGACCCTTGAGAGCAGAGTTAGGACTAAGCACTGCCAAACGTGGACCCCAACACATAAACACACATGAGTGTGCATGACTCCCACCTCATGTATGTCTCTCCAAGCTGAGTATAGGCAAGGATGATTTTTGTTTTCCCAAAATGCACTAGGTGATTTCAATAGGTAATTTGATCAAATATGGATTTTTTCCCCTTAATACTTCTGTCATCAGCTAGATGAGCACACAGGTAATGCTATATATCCACAGAAGAAAGAGACATATACGCCCGGGTTTCAGAGACACCTGTCACATAATTCTCCAATGCATAATCCTAACACATAACTCTCTAATAAGTATCTAATGGCCACCACCTTCTCAAAAACTTTGAGATCTTCTGAAAAGTCTCCTGTGGCCCAACCCCTATTGCTTAACAAATGAAACAGGGACTAAGGTAGGAGAGTACATCCGTGCTCATTTGTAGCTGTTAGGGATGACAATTACAGGTACTTTATATAAGAATTCCTTTATGCTCATCAATTTACTTAATCCCTGATGATCTGTAGTCATACATCCCCATAATAGTGTGACATGGTAGATATGTCTGTGAATGCCCCAGGGGAAGCCAGATTGCTATATAACTGGTCCAGTCAACTTATTCTCTGCTTTACTCACTTCCACAACATGGCATGCCAGATCTGTGCCTGTGAAAACCCAGGAGGTATGTATGTTCTGCTGAGACTCTAATCCTCAAAGTCCCAGGCAGAGTTCAGTGGCTTCTCTTGAACACCTTTGGGCTGAGGTGGGTGGGTGACTTTGAGGGAGGTTAGAAAGCCCCGTCCGTATTCATGAGTAATACTGAGCTCATTCTGTTTCTGCCTCCCTGAAACTCTCTGCCTCAGAGCTTCATCTGTTTCGTCTTCTGAACTCCAATATCTGAGAAAAACCTGTTGAAATAAATTAAGCAATAAAAAGTGCCACTAGAACATGTGTTTTTGTGGTATTTTAGAAATACCAGTAAGATGAAAGGAAAAACATCAAATAGAGAAAATACCAAATCAAATGGGGAAAAAAATCTAATGGAGAAAAATTCAAATCAAATAGAGAAAAAGCATGGAGAAAATAATGGGGGGACAAAAACATAAAAGAAAGGCATTAAAAAGTCTTTTTTATTTTAAAATTATTAGCAAAAGTATAAGACATGAGGGGATACTTTCTTTTAAATGGCTAAAATTGGGAATGCTGCTTGGTTTCCCATCACCCGAGAAATAATATAGAGGGTTCTCATTAAACTCAAAACTTATCTGCCACATGACCCAGCAATCCCACTTTTGGGTGTCTATACCCAGTACAAAAACATTAATCCAAAATGATGTATGCACACTGCTATTCATTGTAGCACTCAGTACAATAGCTAAGAGGTGGAATCAACCTAGATGTCCAAAAACAGATGAAGATGTGGTACATATATACATAGCTGTAAGGAATAATGCAATTATAAAATTTGCCATAACATGGATAGAATGGGAAGATATTAAGTTAAATGAAGCAAGTCAGAAAAAGGATACATACAGAATGATATCACTTAAGGGTGGTATTTAGAGTAACTGCATGAAGAAATGCAATGGTCTAAATGGAATTTGTCTTGAACACCCTTGGCCCCTGAGTATAGGGAGAATGAAAAAAAAAATGAGTGGAGAAGGAGAAACACAAATTTGAAAGGATGGGGGTCGTGGGTAAGTTATCTCAGATGCATTGGTGGAAATTAAAATAATAGGCAGAACCAAATATCTAAGCCAAAGTCAAGAACAATAATGGAATCAAGATACCCAAACTCTTAACAAGCTAAACTTTAAATGGTTCTATTTTACTGGTAGACTTTGGAGCAAAGAGTAGTGATATGGGATGCACTCGGAACATTGGTGGAGGAATGTTGACATTGGGGTGGGATTGGCCCTGATTCATTGTATGTCTGAAACCCAACTATGAAGGACTTTGTAAATCACAATGGTTTTAATAAAATAAAATTAAATTGAAAGTAAAATAAAATCGCTACTGTAGAGTAGGATTATAGAGTAGCAGAATGCTGGGTCCAATCAAGATATAAAGGTCACACCAGGCCAGGCTACAGTGCAACAGGAAGAGCATTGAGCTTACATGAAACCTACCTGGGCTTGATCCCAAGTAGGTTTGGGATAAGGTGCTTTTTGAACATAAAGCTGTGACCCCAAAACATAAAGCTGTGACCCCAAAATCAAACAATGAAGAGTTGCACCATGATATATAATATTTTAAAACTGCATACAACTTTTGAAGACAAAGGAGTACAAAAGCAAAGATCAAAAGATTAAAAAAGTTAACAACAAAGCATATAGGATGAAGAAGATATAATGAAGGAAAAATTTGGGGTTTCTTTTTTATTTTTTTATTTAACCAACTTTATTACATACATGATTGTATTTGGGTTTCAGTCGTGTAAAGAACACCACCCCATCACCAGTGCAACATTCCCATCACCAATGTCCCAAATCTCCCTCCTCCCCATCCAATCCCCGCTTGTACTCTAGACAGGCTTTCTATTTCCCTCATACATTCTCATTATTAGGATAGTTCAAAACGTAGTTATTTCTCTAACTAAACTCATCCCTGTTTGCGGTGAGCTTCATGAGGTGAGCTGTAACTTCCAGCTTTTTTCTCTTTTGTGCCTGAAAATTATTATTGCAAGAATGTCTTTCATTTTTCTTAAAACCTATAGATGAGTGAGACCATTCTGCATCTTTCTCTCTCTCTCTGACTTATTTCACTCAGCATAATAGATTCCATGGACATCCATGTATAGGAAAATTTCATGACTTCATCTCTCTTGACAGCTGCATAATATTCCATTGTGTATATGTACCACAGTTTCTTTAGCCATTCGTCTGTTGAGGGGTATCTTGGCTGTTTCCAGAGTCTTGCTATGGGTTTCTTGGGATGAGTGGGGGATTTAGGGCCACACCAAGCCTTTCTCAGGGATGGCTCCTGGCTCTGAGTTCAATGGTCACTCCTGACAGTGCTCAGGGACTTTAGGGTGCTCAGGAATCAAAGCAAGGTCGATTCATGTCAGGCATATATAGACTTACCCACTGTACTACTATCTTTGAAATCCTGGGGTTTATTTAATTAATATTTATTAATTCACAAATAATTATTTACTGTAAAATTATTATATTAATAATTATTAGTAATTAGTGAATTAGGACTTGAAAATGTGCACGACAGAGAGAAGAACCCCTAGTTAAGTTAGAAGGATAGAGGAGGTTTAGGTGTCCTAGCATAACTATGGTCCTGACATCCAAATCTTCAGCCTTTTCCTAGGGAAGTACAGGATGGAGAGTGGTATGGCTGCTCATGGTGATCTGCTCCCAACTGATTCTACCCCAGTACCACTGGGAGATGTACAAGAGGGGGTGATGTGGGAGTCTCCTGTGGTGTCCTTCACAGAGCTCACACCCAGTTCTTTCTGTGAAGTCAGCCAAGATTAAGATTGCACCTAAACTCTCCAAGTTCTTGCTGAGTCTGTGCCTCCCACCTGTCTTGCTCATTCTCAAATCTTCTGCACAGATCAGACATTATAAAGACTCTGGGTGTCCTAATCCCCATTTGCTTTCTTTATTGCTCTCTTGCCCTCACATCACCTGCACTAATAGCTGTGGGTAGAATTGAGGGTATCCTTTGTCAGAAATTATACCTGCTTTCCAGTCTTAGAGGGGCACTTTTCTGGCTGTGCACCTTCACAGCCACTTGATTCATTTTAGTTCCCTTTGTTTAAAAAAATGAGAGAGAGAAAGAATAAAATAATGTTTCCTTCTCTTAATTATGCAAATGAAATAGCTTCTAGGTGCTGAGTTGGCAGAGGGTGTGATCTGTCTTGTGTTTGCCTTTGCAGTCCCCAGACTTGGGAGATTGCCCAGCACATGTTGTGTTCAAGATCTATAAGATGATAATAGCAATCAAAGCTGATATTTTGAGTATTGCATCACTATAAGTTGGAAATTAGGCTATACATTTTCCTGTGAATATGCTAATTAATCTTGGGGATGCACACCCAACTGTTACCTGAGCTGGAAGGTCTAGGTTTTTGTGAAACTGTTACAGATTAGATTGAGAATTGAGATACTGAGGTCACTGCTCATTTTGTGATGTTAAAAATGAGGGTCACTGCCCACCAGCAGCGAATGAGGTTACCCTTTTATGTGTGCTAGTCTCTGTGTTGTGAGATGATACCTCATTGTTGGTTTGATTTTCATCTACCTGATAATTAGCTATGAGGAGCAATTTTTCCTGTGCCTGTTTGTTTGTTTGTTTTTGGGTCACACCCGGCAGCGCTCAGGGGTTACTCCTGGCTCTCTGCTCAGAAATCGCTCCTGGCAGGCTCGGGGGACCATATGGGATGCCGGAATTTGAGCTACCATTAGTAAGCTTTTTGCAAGGCAAAGGGCCTACCACTGTGCTGTCTCTCTGCCCCTTTCCTTTTGACCTTCTGTATTTCTTCTCAGTCCTTTTGGAAATCAATATAGACATTCTCTGAAAAGCTAGAAATTAAGTTTTCATATGATCCAGCAATACCACTCCTAGAGATATACCCTAGGAACACAAAAACACAATACAAAAATGCCCTCTGCACTCCTATTTTCAGTGCAGAACTGAATAACAATAGCCAAATTCTGGAAACAACTCCAGGTGCCCGACAACAGATGAGTGGCTAAAGAAACTGTGGAACATCTTACACATGGAATACTATGTAACTGTTAGGGAAAATGAAGTCATGAAATCTGACTACATATAGATGGACATGGAGACTATTATGTTGAGTGAAATGAGCCAGAGGGAAAGGATAGATATAGAATAATCTCACTCATTTTTGAAATATAAGAAATACAAGAGATCATATGGTAATAGTATCCAGAGACAATAGAGACAAAGGTCAGGAGGTCCAACCTAGGGTAGAAAGCTTGCCACAAATAGCAGTGAGTATAGCTAGATTAGAGAAGGGTCTTTTAGGACAATAAAGTTGGAAATGATTACTCTGAAAGAGAAATTGGTGATACAAGTGGAGAAACTAACAGGCAAGGCACCTCTTAATAATAGCGCAAACCACAGTGCCCCAAAGGTAAGATATATAGAGAAGCAATTTGCCTGCTTTAGAGCAAGGTAGGGGTCATTGGTGGAAATGGGAGACCTTAGTGATGATGATGAGACAGGTTCACTGGTGAAGGATGGTGTATATCACATGACTTAAACACAACAATGAGCAATTTTGAAAAATGAACAAATCCAACATGAACAAGGTACTTAAATAAAGCAATTAAAATGAAAAAAATAAATGAGTGGCCAGGTTTGGGAGTGGCCAGGTTTGGGCCAGAATCAGGAGGTTGAAGGTACAAACTTTAGATCACCAGATCTCCCACACCTGCCAACCAGATCCAAATCTAGTCAGCTCTGAGCACCAGTTCCAAGGGTTGCCCATAGCTCTGTGTTGGTATTTTTAGTAAGCTGGCAGGAGGTCTGTGAGGGACTAAGGATGAGCTAGAGAAGGTTAGGGCCATGCAATCTCTCAAGCTCCTATATTCAGAAGCTAGGGCTAATCCTTTCCTCATGGAACTAGAAGTCAACCATTCCCCTGCATAACCATAGTCATATGGTTATTGATACCGAGTCTGGACCAAACCTCATGCCAGAATAGATCACACATATCCTCCAGTACATGCTGGGGATTTAGTGAGATAGTCTGTTCTCAGTCCTGTTAACACACACACACACACACACACACACACACACACACACACACACACACACACACACACACACACCTCCCCTCATGGCCAAATCAAGTGGCATTCTCTTTTTTTATTGTTTGAAGGAGGAAAAGAAGATTTTCTATGAAGTGACTAGAAAACAAAGCAGGGAGAGAGAAAAACAGGTTCAGAATTGTCCTCAGGTTTGCTGAGGAAAACAGGAAAAAGATGAGTAAGAAGGAAGGCTTAATTTGAATGAAGGGAAATTTGCTGTGAAGCAGAGGCTGCAGGAAGTGAGAGCAGAGAAGGCAGGCCCAAGTCTATTGTACACAAAAGACTGTTGTGTGCACAAACGAGATGAACATTGTGGGAGAGGAACAACAGGTCTGGTAGGCAGAGATGGGGATCCCTCTCTCCCCATAGCTCAGGGGCTGATGAGGGTGGCACCCCTGTCCTCTCTGAGAGCTTGGGGAACTGACTAGGGGGAAATATACACCTTAGCCCAGGCCACCTTTCTCTTTCTAGAGTACATGGGTTTCCCATTTGGGGTCCCAGACATCCTAACACACACCACCACTCAGTACCTACTAATACAAAAATTGTTTCATAGAAATGCATCATTTTTTTTATATAGCAAAGTAGTTTATCAGCGTCCCTTCCATGTTTCCATCTATATATTCATAAAAACACACTAATATACACCACACACTAAGCATATGTATCAGGTCAAGTGTATAATATCACACATATATGCTACACATGTATCAGACACCTGTAGTTCACGCACTCTTTAACTGATTTCTCACACACACAGATATTACAGGGATGTGCATGTAGACACAGATTTCACACACATAGCCCCCATTTAGGAACACATAGAAGCTTGGGATTGCTTGGGTGGCTCTTTCTGGCTTTCCATGGTGGTTGTTCGAGGAATTATAGAGTTTTCTTGGAAAACTTGCCCATGCAAGTCAGAAAACTAGAGACTATTGGCATGATGGCATTTGTAGGTGTTGAGGCATAACAAGCATGTAGGTGGGACTGCCTTGCCTGATGCCATCCTATACTCTGAGATTTGAACAGGTGAACAGAGGAGTCAGGAGAACCCCCTGGTATGTGTTTGTTACAACAGCATGTGTAACCGTTTCCAATAAGGAGTTGCATCCAATGAAGTCACTGGAACTGTTCTTCCCAGATGCCCTGTTGTATTGAATCTGGAGACTCTGATGGTGTCATGCATCCACTGCCTCCTGGGCAGTCTCTCCACCTTCTCCCAAAGTCATGCCCAATAACCACAGTCCCAGAATATCACACAGAGTGCCTCAAGAATGTGGAATGTGGAATGAACAATGCTAAACCTTTATCATAGGGGTCAGAAAAGAAATTTTAGGGAGCCTGAGAGATAGGGTAGTGGGAAAAAAATTGCCTGGCAGGTGGCTGATCTGGGTTTGATTTATGACACTGCATAGAGTCTCCCAAGTTTATTAAGGAGAGATCTCTGAAGAAAGAACTAAAAGTAAGCCTTGAGTACCACCACCAAGTATAATCCTTAAAAAAAAAAAAAGGCAAAATGAATCCTAGGCAACTTTACATAAGTGATTTATCTGCTGAGTATAGACTCACTCTATAATACTATACTTTCTCTCCAGATATGAGTCTGTCTCATATCATAGGTATATACTTCTTTATTGAATATAGTAATACTTACACACTTGTGCCTTTATGTTTATATATTTAAAGTTTGATTTTTTGTGTCACAAAAGAATGAACATTTCATGTTGGAAAGAAAAACGCCCAGTGCATCTATGGGCCCTGCCAGACCAGTGTAAAGTCAGTCACGCCTGTCTGATGGAAGAGATCAGATTGCATCAGGCCTATCTGATGGAAGAGGCTTCAGGCGGAACAGTGGTTTCCCAATGGGGGAGGTTTCAGGCATCTTAGGGTCTGTCTGATGGGGAAGACTTCTGAGCAATTCCATTCCGAAAGTGATGCTTCATTTCGTAAGTTTCTGAGTTATTGTGTTTTGTTAGTGCCCAGAATTCCTCATCTCCTTAAAAGTTTTTGACAACTTCGCTTAACTCAGTTTGTCTTCATCTCCATTCCAGTCCAGCGTTCTCAGATAATTAAGTTTTTTACTTTGGCTGAGCAGGGCTGGTGTGACTATAATGAGTGTAGGGTGGCATGTCATCCCTAAATTCTTTCTTCCTTGTTGTTTTACTTCTCTTAGTCATGGCTTACACCTTGGATTTGAGTGACACAGAAGCAATTTCTTTGGATTGTGGAACAGGCAGGGATCAGACTATTTGCTATTAAAAATTGGGGAACAGAAAATAAAGACCCTCTTCAGATATTCACGGAAAGCCACAAAATGCTGAAGTAAATCCTTATCAGGAATTTTAATGAGCAAAATAAAATATGAAATCTGTGTGATTAAATTCAAATCTTACCCCTTCTGCTCAGCAAGCTCTTGCCAACTCCAAAGCCCAAGGAAGGCCAGAGAGCCCTTTTGTATTTAATTAATGCCAATTTTTTTTTTAAGTTCAAAGCTCTCCCCCAATGTCCTCCCACAGGGGTAATGGAAAATTTGAGAGAACAAATAAACTCCCTTATGAGTGATTTAGAATTCTGGACAACAATCAATCAACATTTTCACTAAATGGGAGAGAGCCAAACCACTAAGGCTTGAAATGTGTGGCTGGATAGGGGTGTGGGACACAGTCAGGCTTGGCCAAGCTGGGTGTAGGAACCCCTTACAGCTCTTGCTAGTTAATTTGCTTCCTTATTTTCTCCCAGATTTTCTGCTTGTATTTCAAACTTACATAAGCTTGGGAACTGAATAGGAAGGGTGTCCATCTGGAAGAATTTCAAAAAATCTAGAATGAAGTATCCATCTAGTAGTCTGGGGCCTGTTGGTCTGGTGCATTTTAAAAGAGGTTCATTTGGTTAGTGCCTCTGTTCTGCCTGCTGAAAGGCTCCCAAAGAACTGACCATCACACTTGGAACTGTGTGGTCACACTTGCTTTCCTGGGCGGGTCCCTTGCAGACTGTGTGGGTTGTTTCTCAGAGGTGCAAGTGATAATAGAGATCTTACCACCAGAGGCCCAGTGGCTCAGGATGTGGTGTGGCTTTGCCACAAGCATTTTCTCAGCTGCTCTGCTGTGAGAAGCTACCAGCAAAGAAAAGAGGCCTGGGCACAAGAGCCCACATCTTCTGGGCTCTGGTTTATCCTGGGATGTTTCTTTTTCATGCTGTCCTGCAGCACACATTCACCTGTATTTTTTAGGGCTTGGTTCAGGCCAGGTGACGTGATATTGCTCGGACACAGTGATTTTAGGGGAGTTACCCCTAAAGTCAACCCCTGTAGTGTTTGACCATCCAGGAGTGCACCAGGTGGTTCTTGGGGGACATACAATGCTAACTTTTTCATCAGGGCCTTGCATAGACAAATATGTGCCCATGAGTCCCAAGACTGCCCCCCAATTTCAGCAACCTTTTATTCTCTCATATGGATTCTGTTTTGTAGACTTGGTTGTACAAAAAGTTATTGAGAGATGCACCATTGTGTAATGAATCCTAGATTTTTAAAAAATATTTATGGAGCATGTGTCTGGCGCTGTGCTGATGATCTGCAGGGTTAAAGCAGCATGGGAGATGACAGATTGGATTAAGTTTCTGGCCATGAATTGGAGAAAACATTGAGAACTAGGATATATGAATTAGAGAGGAACATATTGGAGAAGTAGTGGAGAGCATGGACCAGGAGGCTGGCTGAGGCGTTAGGACTATGAAAGCCAATAATTGTTCTGTGTTGCTGGTTTCATCAAGGGGGTCCATGGCAATTCCCAAAGATGTAATGAAAGGTTCTGGCTTTAGGGCTATAGAGATAGTACAGAAGGTAGGGCACCTATCTTGTTTACAGTCAACATGGGTTCAATTCCTGATACCCTGTAAGGAGCCTTAAGCAAGCCCTAAGCACTGCCCAGTATGGCTCCCAAACACAGGTCTTGGAAGAGAGTGAGGACATAGCTCAGTTCTTAAAAAGGGGGATGATGAAAAGACAGTAGAGTAAATAGGGCACTTGTCTTTCATGTAGTTGACCAGGCTTCAATCACTGGCACCACATATGATTTACCAAGTAATGCCAACAGTGATCTCTTGGGCACAGAAGCATGTGAATGTAGACAGACTTCACACACATAGCTCCTATTTAGGAACACATAGAAGCTTTGGATTGCTTGGGTGGCTCTTTCTGGATTTCCATGAGTGGGTATTCCAGGAATTACGGAGTTTTCTTGGAAAACTTGTCCATTCAAGTCAGCAAACTAGAGACTACTGGCATGATGGCATTTGTAGGTGTTGAATCAGAACAAGCATGTAGGTGGGGCTACCTTGACTGATGCCATCCTGTGCTCTGAGATTTGAACAGGTGAGCAGAGGAGTCAGGATATGGCATATGATTTCCCAAGTAATGCCAAGAATGATCCCTGAGCACAGAGGCATCATTGAGCATCACTGGGTGTGGGTCTGACAATAACAACAACAACAACAACAACAATAACAACAACAATAATAATCATGGATCTTTTAATCTGGAAAGATAGCTCAGAGGGTGAGGTATAGGCCTTCATGCATAAGCCCTTGAGCTATATTCCCAGCACTATTTCACTCCCAGACTCTCTAACTGGTGGTCCCTCTGCATCATCTGAAGCATTGAGCCATTTCAATTTGTTGTTAGGAATTGCCAGATTGGGCCTCTCAGCTTTGTTTGGGAACTCTCCCCACCAAAAAAAGTGGACTGAGGGAAAGTTTGGGCTACAGTTGGCAGTTTTCAGGAGCTAGTACTGGCTCTTCACTCAGAAGTAAGCCCTGGCAGGGATCAGGGAACCATATGTGGTACCAGGGATTGAATCAAGGCAAGCGATTTACCTCTTGTCTGACCACCTCAGCTCAAAAGAAGGATGTTTTATGAAGTGAATTATCAAAATCCATTGGTAAATTAAAAAAGCATTAGGACAATTTTCCATGATTCACTAACCCCTCCATATTAGTATATCAAGTGCTTGAAGGTTAAGACAAGTGTGTATGATCTTGTGTTTTGTTTTGAAGTAAAAGGAGGTTTTATTTGGAGGTATTTAGGAAGGGAAGGGAGAAGAGGAGAGAGAGAAAAGAGAGAGGGAGGGAGGGAGGAGAGAGAGAGAGAGAGAGAGAGAGAGAGAGAGAGAGAGAGAGAGAGAGAGAGAGAAAGAATAGAGTCAAATGTTTGGGGCCAGAGAGATAGCACAGCAGTAGGGTGTTTGCCTTGCATGTGGCTGACCCACATGTTCAATTCCTTGCATCCCAGTCCCCCGAGACTTCCAGGAGCAATTTCTGAGCTCGGAGCCAGGAGTAACCCCTGAGTACCACTAGGTGTGACCCCCTCACCAAGAAAAAGAGTAAAATGTTCAAGAAAGTACTAGACTTCTCCAAAGGCAGGATATCTTTGACACACAACTCAGCATGAAAAAGTAGGAAAGTCCACATCTCAGGAGAGGAGATGCAGGTGAGATGGGTTTGGGCACAATATTCCGAGGTAACGAATGAGTGCCACAAGCATGTATATCTTAACATGAGACCCCAGTGGTACTTTGCACAGTCCCAGGTTGAAAAAGAAGACAGTTAAAGATATCACGATTGGCAGCATGAAGAGTACTTGGTAAGAATGGGGTACGGATGCATATGCACGCCACATTGCAGTGATATTTTGTGAGATTTTTCATCTCACACCAAATGCTGCAATTAATTACCATCAGTCAGTGACTGTTTAGAGAATGAAACAGACATTCCTATCTTGCTAAATAAGGCAGAAATTAGTGAGAAAGATCAAAGGATGATTCCTTTGGTTATCATTCATCTTTAAGTAATTGTTCAAGGATTACTCTTTCTGATTTTTTAACTTATATCCCTTTCCTTCGAACTAAAAGTTGAAAGTAGCAGATATGTGTTAATACAAAACTGTGGGTGCAATCCTGAATGATTTTCACTGAAAGCCTTCTGACATGTTTGAAGCATCCCTGGTTTTTCAATGTTGCCTTCACAAGCATTTTGCACCCCTGAGCAGGGCTAATGTATGTCCTCCCTCCTGCAGGTTTAAAATGGTCATGTGGGATTGTCTGCAATAGCTGCTTCACCCCCAAATCCCAGGACTAAGCTGGTTGCTAATAATTGGTCAGTACTTGGTACCTCTAATCTGATGGACTTTGAATTTATACATCAGTGAGAATCAAGAGCAAATCTGTGTTCAGATGAGGTGAGAAGTGGCCTTTGCCCTGAGGCAATAGGAGGCAGGATGGAGAAGCTGGATTCTTGGCTTTTCCCCCTCTATACCAATGATGAATAAAATAAAGTTAACCAAATTCATGCCCTTTTATAGAGTTGCTTACAATCCAAGTGGAAGCAAGCCTTTGAAGTGAGCTGCCCTGTTGGGGAAATTAGTCCTTCTTAAGGCTTTGAAAGTCCATCAGGCAATGAGATCTAACTCTGGGAAAACTCAGCTAAGGGTAATAAGGCAAGTGCAATAGATAAAGACTATGGAGTAGATGAAGAATGGGGTTAAGGGTTGAAGACCAGATGCATGGAACTTTGTTTATTTGTGTGTGTGTGTGTGTGTGTGTCACATTCAGCTGTACTCAGGGATTAACTCTTGCTCTTTATTCTTGGTAACTTCAGAGGACTATATGGGATGCCAGGATAGAACCTGGGTGGGATGCATGCAAGGCAAGCACCCTACTGCTCTTCTGTCTCTCAGCCCCCAGGATGGGACTTTGTTTAACAAACTAGTTCCTCCTCTTAATCTTTGCCCCAATCTCTACAATTGCTTTTCTGCTTCTCTTTATTCCTTCTCCCTTAGTAGTTTCTGGCCCTTGTAGAATCTGATGTAGATTCTATCTCTTAGTGAAGACTGAAGTTCAGAGAACAAAGAATTTCTTTAAGTGGGGAGGAGTCAGGGGAGGAGTCAGCAAGATATTGGGTACATGCTTTGCCTATTCCTGGTTTGATACAGCACCTCATCGTTCCCTGAGCATTGTCAGGTGTATTGCTGGAGGTCCAGGAGTACCACCAGGGTAGACCCAATAATCCCCAACCCCTAAGAGCTTAGGAGTTTGTATTAATACAATGTCCTGGTTGGCAGAGAATTACCACCAGGGACCCCCTGAAAAAAAAGGGGAACTACATATGAATTCAATCCAAAGTACTACAGGTCTCCATCTCCAGCACCACCGGGTATGGCTCTGGTGACCTCCAGGACTGTGTGACTCAAGAAGAACCAGATGGATGGGCTGAGCTCTGAACCTGAGCATTGCTTATGAGTTCTTAAGAAGAGGCAGGTACTCTGGGTACCTAGCTTGCCTCTCTTCTCCATAGAATATGATTTTTTGGTCTCTGAACAAAGTCCCAAAGCTATAAAGACTATATTCTCAGCCCTGAGCCTCCACTGAGGTGCTACCCCCAGAGTCTCTTGAGTGTCCCCCAAACAGCTGCTTTTATAGACTTACATTGTATAAACTTGCTTGTATAGACTTGGATCCTTCTGCACGCTAGGGTGCAAAGGGGAGAGATAATACAGGCTCACTTCATTCTAAATTTGGGGGCTAACCATGCTACCTATTAATAGTGGAAAATGTTTAATGACCATTTTTCCAGAGAAGGACCTATTTTTTAAGAATCTTTATTTTCAGTTATTAAATAAAATCTTCATGGACAAGGAGACATTTCTAAGACATTTCTGCTGGAACTAGTTAGCATCAGAACACTCTTTTATGATGAACAAAGATGATGATAAGGACTAACATTGAATAGCTCTTTATTACTTGGTAGATACTCTGATATTTGCTTTATGAAAATGGTCTTATTTAGTTCAAACAAGAAACTTTGTGTGTTATTACTCCCATTTTTTGAGTGTAAGCAGTAGATATTTAGAAAAAAAGACATTCTCAAATGTCTCACCAAGATTGAGGGATAAAACTAGCACAATACAAGGGTTAAGGGACTTGCCTTACATGCAGTTGGGAATTGATTCCTGCCACTACTTGGTCCTCCAAGTATCATAGGGTGTAAACCTGGAGGTACTTTAGGGTGACCTGGATAACTTATGACTCTGTAGGCAATGAGGATATATAGGGCCTGAGCAGCACAGTTTCCTTATGACCTTGCATTGGACCATCAGCCATGATGGCCTACAATTTCTGGGAGCCCCCAGGACTCTTGAAAACTACTTAAAGACCCCCCAACCTAGCCCTCCCTGCCACTCCAAAAAAAAAAACCAATCAGCTCTCAAACCAAGTTCCATCATAGGGCTCTGGTTCCCTGGATCAACAGAGATAATTATTTGTTGAAAAGGAAAATGAGGTCCTGAGACATGGTATAGCAGGTTGGGCACTTATCTTGTCCTGCGGACGGCATGGATTTAACCGAAAACACAACACACAGCTTTCTGAATCATTCCAGGGCTGAACCCTATTCACAGAGCCAGGAGAAAGCTTTAAGCACTGTTGAGTGTGGGCCAAATTAATGTTTATTTTTATTTAATTAAATATTATTTACAAAGTTAAAAATAGTTAAGTTTATAATATTTAGGCATATGATATTTCAATACCATCCCCACCAAAATAATAATTTTTTTAATTATCCTTATGTAAGCACCATTATTATAAACTTGTTTGTAGTTGGGTATTAGTTATAAAGTGACACTGCCATTCACCAGTGCAACATATCCACCAATACCCTCCATCTCCCTCCTCTTGCACCCCTTGCCTGTTTTAAAGACAGGCATTCAATTTATCTCACTCACTACCATTGTCATGGTAGTTGTCAGTGTAGTTATTTCTCTAACTGAACTCAGCACTCCAGCTAACATCATGTATGAAGGTAAAATCCAAATGGATTAAAGACCTTGATATCAGACCTGAAACCATAAGGTATATACAACAACATGTAGATATAATACTCCATGACATTGAGACTAAAGGCATCTTCAAGGAGGAAACTGCACTCTCCAAGCAAGTGAAAGCAGAGATTAACAGATGGGAATATATTAAGCTAACAAGCTTCTGCACCTCGAAGGAAATAGTGCCCAGGATACAAGAGCCACCCACTGATTGGGAGAAACTATTCACCCAATACCCATCAGATAAAGGGCTAATATCAGAAATATACAGGGCACTGACAGAACTCTACAAGAAAAAACATCTAATCTCATCAAAAAATGGGGAGAAGAAATGGACAGACACTTTGATAAAGACTACAAATGGCCAAAAGACACATGAAAAAAATGCTCCACATCACTAATCACCAGAGAGATGCAAATCAAAACAACTATGAGGTACCACCTCACACCACAGAGACTGGCAAAATTTCCAAAAACTGAAAATTGAGCTCCCATATGATCCAGCTATACCACTCCTAGGAATATACCCTAGGAACACAAAAATACAACACAAAAACCCGTTCCTTACACATATATTTATTGCAGCACTATTTACCATAGCAAGACTCTGGAAACAACCAAGATGCCCTTCAACAAATGAATGGCTAAAGAAACTGTGGTACATATACACAATGGGATATTATGCAGCCGACAGGAGAGATGAAGTCATGAAATTTTCCTATACATGGATGTACATGGAATCTGTTATGCTGAGTGAAATAAGTCAGAGAGAAAGAGAAAGATGGAAAATGGTCTTACTCATCTATGGGTTTTAAGAAAAATGAAAGACATTTCTCCACAATTTTCAGAGACAAAAGAGAGGAGGGCTGGATGTTACAGCCAACCTCATGAATCTCATCACAAAGAGTGATGAGTTTAGTTAGAGAAATAACCACATTGCAAACTATCCTAACAATGAAAATATATGAGGGAAGTGGAAAGTCTGTCTAGAGTAAAGGTAGGGGTGGGGAGGGGAGGAGGGATATTTGAGTCATTGATGATGGGAATGTTGCACTGGTGATTGGGGGGGGGTAGCATCTGATATGACTGAAACCCAACCACAATCATGTTTGTAACCAAGATGTTTAAATAAAAAATATTTCAGAAAAACACACATAACTATGGAGGAAATTAAAATAAAATAGTAATCAAAAGTCTTCTAAAAAAAAAAAGCCCAGGCCCAAATGGATTCACTAAAGAATTATTTCAAATATTCAAGAGAAACTATGACTAATCTTTTTCAGGCTCTTTCAGGAAACTTAAGAAAAAGAACTACTCCCAAATAGTTTTTATGAAGCTACCATCAACCTGATACCAAAATCAGACAGAGATGCTGCAAAAAAGAGAAAACTACAGACCAATATCCCTGATGAACACAAATGCAAATATCCTCAACAAAATCCTGGCAAATAAAATCAAGAACCTCATACAACATGACCAAGAAGGTTTTATTCAAGGAATTCAAGGATGCTTTAACATACATAAATCAATCAACATCATACACCATATCAACAAAAGGAAAATTTAGAAACCATATAATCATATCAGTAGATGTGGAGAAAGCATTTGATAATGTCCAACACTCATTTATGATAAAAACTCTCAAAAAGAAGGGAATGAAAGGAACTTTTCTCAGATAGTCAAAGCCATCTACCACAAGCCAATGGCAAATGTTCTCAATGGCAGTAAACTGAAAGACTTTCCTTTAAAATCTGGTACAAGACAAGACTGCCCCCTCTCACCACTCCTATTCAACATAGTACTGGAAGTGCTTGCCACAGCAATTAGGCAAGAAAAAGATATCAAATACATCCAGATAAAAAGGAAGAAGTTGGGGCCATGGTGGTGGTGTAGTGGTAGGGCATTTGCCTTGTATGCAGCTGACCTAGGACAGACCATGGTTCAATCCCCCTGCATCCCAAATGGTTTGCCAAGCCAGGAGGGATTTCTGAGTGCATAGCAAGGAGTAACCCCTGAGCATCATCAGGTGTGGCCCAAAAGCAAAAATAAAAAGCAAAAAAAAAAAAAAAAAAAAAGAAAAAAGAAAGGAAGAAGTCAAGCTCTCACTGTTTGCAGATGACATGCTTATATATATACATATATATATATATATATATACACACATATATATGTATATATATATACATATATATATATACACACACATACTAGTCAACTTTCTTCCATTTCTCCTTTCAAAGGTAGAATATTTTTGTTGGGTTTCAGCCTGGTTGACCTAACAAGGGGTGACAGAGTGGTATTGGGATCTCCTACTATTATTGTGTTGCTATTAATGTCTTCCTTTAGATTTGTCAACAATTGTTTTAAATATTTTTCTGGTCTCTCAATGTATATGTTAGGAGTATGAATATTTCCTGTTGAACATATCCCATGATTATCACAAAATGTCCATCTTTGTCTCTTATAAATTTTTTAAGTTTAAAGTTTGTGTCATCTGACATTAATATGGCCATTCCAGCTTTTGTAAGGGAGTTCTTTTCTTGATCATTGTTCTCCAACCTTTAATTTTGAGTCTATGTTTGTTCTGACTATTCAGATATGTTTCTTGTAGACAGCAGAATGTTATATTCAGTGTTTTGATCCATTCTACCACTCCATGTCTCTTAACTGGTGCATTTAGTCCATTGACATTGAGAGAGATTATTGTCATGGGATTTAGTGTCAGCTTTATGTAGAAGTTTACCTTTATGTCTATTAGTTTGTCTTGTCTTAAAGTAGACCTTTCAGTTTTACTGTTAAGGCTGGTTTTGAGTCTGTAAAGTTTCTCAGCTGTTGTTTATCCATGAAGCTATGTATACTTCCTTCAAACCTGAACATGAGTCTAGCTGGATGCATTATTCTAGGCAAAGCATTCATTTCATTGAGTTTTGTCACTATATCAAACCACTTCCTTCTGGCCTTGAGGGTATCTCATGACAGGTCTGCTGTAAATCTTAAGGATGCTCCTTTGAAAGTAATTTCCCTTTTTGATCTTGCTGCTTTCAGTATTCTATTCCTATCTGTGACTATGATGTGTCTTGGGGTGTTTTTCTTTGGGTCTCTTTTAGCAGGTACTCTTCAGGCATGCAGGATTTACTTGCACGCACTCTTTAGCTTTGGAAGTTTCTCTGCAACATATCTTTGACTGTTGATTCTTCCTGGGGATTTTCTTCCTGGGTTTCTTCCTGAGACTCCAATGATTCTTACGTTGTTTCTTTTGAGTTTATCAAAGATTTCTATTTTGTCTGTTCACATTTTTGAGGATGTTTTCCATTGTCTGACCTTTTGTGTTAAGGCTTTTTGCCAGGCTCTTCTGTTTTATGGAGCTATTACGCATCTCATCTTCCAGCTCACTGATTCTGCCATTACTCTGTTGGTCAGGTTTTCCATTTTTGTCTTTTGTTTTTATTTTGTCTACCAAGTGTTTCAGTCTGTTATTTCTATCCTTTTGTTTTGTATTTGTGGTTTGTTCAGCTCAACCCATGCTTTCTTTGAGTTCTACGAACATCCTCTATATTTCTTCTCTAAATTCCCTATCTGAGAGGCTAAATAAGTGGTTGGGACTTTTCGGGTTATCATAGTTACCATCTTCCTTCTCTAAGCATGATGTTGGCCTTCATTGTTTCCCCTTTGTCACATTTTCCCCTCCCTCCCCCCTTTGTCACATTTATAGTGTGTTTTCCCCACATATTGTGGTGGATTCATTGGCTAGAAGATGTGTGGTCATGAAGTGAAGCAGACCCGCTGCGCTCCTCTGGCTCTGCCCTTTGTAAGTGGTGATAGCCTACCTTGCTGGCATGCCATCAGGAGTTTTTTCCCCTGAGGTCTTTTAGGGCTGTTTCAAGGAGGAAATCAGGGAACAGAGCAGGAACCAGAGCAGGGAACAAAGCAGAGGCTGTTTCAAATGTCTCCTTTATGCCAAGGCACACAAAAGAAATCCCAGTTTTATTTCTTTTTTATATTTTATTTACATTTATTTATTTATTTATTTATTTATTTATTTATTTATTTTTTGTTTTATTGGGTCACAGCTGGCAGCGCTCAAGGGTTACTCCTGGCTCTATGCTCAGAAAATGCTCCTGGAAAGCTTGGGGAACTATATCAGATGCTGGGATTCGAACCACCGTCCTTCTGCATGCAAGGCAAATGCCTTACCTTCATGCCATCTCTCCAGCCCAATTTTATTTTTTAAGTGAGAATGAGCAGATAAATAGTGGAATGAAAGAATAAATATTATCCTCTTTTCAAATAAATTATATCTATCATTTACATTACCTGCAATTAATCTTTATAGAAATGTGCCTGTCCATGATTCTTGTCACATTGGAATTAAGCTTTACTTAGTGACCAACATCTAAAATAAAATAATAAAATAAGGGCCCAGGAGACAACTAGGTTTGGATTAGAGTCATAGAGGTTATTGCTGGGGTAAGCAGTGGTGGGTGTGACTGGGGTATGGTATAAATTTATGTGATTGATGCATGGCCTGAGTGGATGTGGGTGGGATGGACATGGCTGGGGCTTGAGGTAGAGACAGGGACCATAAACACATGGGCTTCCATATTTTTCTTACTCCTGGATGATTGGATGATCCAGAAAATAAATGTTAGGGTGATGTTGATTTCCAGAAAAGTTTTAATTCAGAGGTAATCTTCCCTTTTGGGAAATCACAGCAGGCTGGCAAATGCAGCAAATTTCAGGCAATTTTGAGTGAGGCATTTTTCACCCAGTCAAGGACTCACAAATGCTCCTTTCCTGGGGGCTGGGTTGCAGCACAAATGCTCCTTTCCTGGTGGCTGGGTTGCAGCAGCATAGCCTGTGAACATGCCAAGTGCAGACACTGTCAGGCTGTGAGAAGCAATGCTCTTATTTTCCATCTACAGTCTCCCCCCCAGCTCACAGAAATACTGGATGTCAGTGGTGTCTTTATCTCACTGCATGCCAGAAACCTCAAATACAAGGGAGGGTCCTGAGAGGACAGTCTCTGCCACTCAGACTTGAAGTTGAACTGTGTTCACGTCACTGTAGCTGTGCTAGGTGCCGTTGTTGCTGAGCTGAGAAGGCTGGTGCATATGATGCCCCTACTTCTTAGTGGATCAGCTGGATTGAATGGGAACACTTGGCCCAGAATGATGGATGTAGATTCTGGGCAGGCACTTGGACACGCAGCCAATAGGAAACATCATATGGCCCGTGTGAGCACTGGGTAAGGAGGTGATGGGTTTGTTCCAGGCACCTAGGGCTTATACACTGGACAGTCCCCTCTCCTGTTTATTTCATCATCTGCACAAGGCCATAATAATCATTCTCAGAGGGGTAAGAAGTGTAGGCAAAGCTCTGACAGACTGAGAAGCAGAGCTGAGAAGATACAGAGGTGTAACATGATCATAACATGAGAATAAACAGGAATGATTGCTATGCATCAAAAGTTGAATGGATGCATGTGATACCATAAGGCACACATAAGTATTCATCTGCACAGCACTACAGAGACCAAAAAGCCAGAGCTTAGGCCAGAAGGGGCTCCATTTTGGAACTCTTTCCTTACATATACTGGAGATGGGCTCCATCCTTAGCATGGCAAAAATGAAGCCTTGGATTTCAGCTACTTGTATAAATGATACTTTCCTATGGGTCTGAAATAAAACAGTGCAGAATGACTGCTCAGAATGCCAATGGCTCAAATAGTAGTTTTTCAGCAATGAAGAAATAGTTGAAGAGCGAACAGGCAGGACCTTGCACACATTCACTCTGTGCAGGACACAGTCAACATGACCATATGATGACCATTCACATATCTTTGTTCTTATATCAAGGCCATGACTATGCATGAGTTTTCTGCTAATAACTCTGAGTAATTGAGACTAAGGTTGCTGAGTAAGAGATTTGGGTCTCTGGGGCTGGTGACAGTCTATTAGTTAATGTGTTCATCTAATGTATGTTCAACCAGATTCCATCTTGGCCCCCAAGCATTGCCTATTATAACCCAGGATATCACCAATAATTATCTGGATGGCTTGGGTGATACTGGAGCCACAATGCCCAAACAGAAATACATGCTCAGATCTAGGCACTGAATCACTGACCATCTGGATAAGAATCTGTAGGGAAGTGGCATTGGGTACTGTAACTCCTACATGTAACTTTTCCCCCAACTTCTGCCTATCTTACTTGAATGGGAGGGGTCTGTGGTTGCTAATAGAGGGGTTGCCTTAGGCATGTAGGGGAGATTCAGTGAGAGATTTAGAAAGAAGCTTCAGAAGGAAGCAGGGTGGGGAGAGGAGAGAAGGTTGGATGCAGATAGGCTGCTTAGCTTAGAAGCCACACATGGTGGCTAGGACCTATTAATAATAAAGCTTCATGTCTCCTGAAATCTGACTGCTGTGGATAATTTCTTCACCATTACCCTCAACCCTCAGACCCGCCAGGCCAAAGAAGGTACAGGTGTCTGACTGAAGAAGAAAGGCCTCACCATTCATCCACTACCATCCACCACCATCCAGGACTGATATTAATTTAATTAATTCAGTAGGTACCACTTGGGAGCCCTGAAGAAATTTTGGTTTCTTAGCCAGTAGATCCAGAGAAAAAGAATTAAACCTCAACTTTGTTTATATTGTTGTTATTTTTATTCTATTCTGGGCCCCACCTACCAGTGTTTAGGCCTTATTCCTGACTGCATTCAGAGTTCAGTCCTTGTGGGTTCTAAGGACCATATAAGATGATGGGAATTGAACCTGACTCAGCTACATGCAAGGCAAATACTCTACCCACCGTAATATCTATCACACTGGCCTCAAATTCAGTTTCTTACTTTGAGTCAAAGCTAACAATTCATTAAAAAAAATAGAAAAAAAGAAAAAGGGAAAAAATACGTCTCAAATAAGTCAAATGCTGCAACTGTGCATACGTTTTGTCAAAGTGTATTTTGTAGGCGAGGAGAGTTGTGTGCATTCTTTATTTTCATAGTAGAGATTGGCCTTGATATTTGTAGGATGTTGTAGGTTAATTGGAAGTAGTTTTTCTTCTTTCTTAGAGGACTGGAAGCTAATGGTGTATTTATAAATGATTGCTTTTAGGCCCAATTTAATTCATTGGCTTGAATCTTGGCAAAGGATCCATGGAGCACTTAATCCAAATTAGATACCCACACATATTCATGTAAACAAAATTAGGTATTTATTAAAATCAAGGATAAGAACTAATTTAAAATTTCTCATTCCTTTTGTTTTAATTTCTTAATTTTTTAATTTAAAATTTTGTTTTGTTTTGTTTTGGGGCCACACCTGGTTACGCTCAGGTGCTATGCCTGGCTATGCAATCAGAAATTGCTCCTGGCTTGGGGGACCATATGGGAATCTGGGGAATCGAACCTCAGTCCATCCTAGGTTAGCACATACAAGCAAATGCGTGCCACCACTCCAGCACCCCAAATTCTCATTCCCTTTCTTCTATTCCCTAATCAGATTATAACAAGCTGCTGCCCATGTTCTTTCTGTGAGTATGGTGCCAGTCCTTTTCACTGCTTGGCTCCCTACAACTTTTTGCATGACCTGCTTTACTCTTAAGTCTGTCTCCAGGCCTATGTCTTTCTCTCTGCCAAGCCTATTGTTTTTCTCTTCTTCTTCTCCATGCACATAGGCAGGCAACCTTCTACAGCCCTTAAATTTGTTTTCTCTCTGTGCTTTCACCCTCTATTTATATATATAAACACTTGTGTGTGGATAAAATCATAATAATTTTGGGGTCAGAGAGATAAGACAGCAACTAGAGTGTTGGCCTTACATGTAGCAAAATAAGATTCAATTCTGGGCATCCTATGTGGTCTCCCATAACTTTTCTTTCAAACCAAATAAAAAACAAACAAAAATAAAAAAATATCTCAAAAGAAATTATCATAATTGTGTCAGAGTTCAAATTTTTTAGATCCATGTTGAGTGAGTTAACTGATGGTAACCAAGACCAGGACTCATCATCTCTTTAGCCTCAACAGGAAACTGGGTCAAGGCTGGGTGAAAGGAGAAGTGGTTCTGAGTTTCTGCCTTAGCATTGACCTTAAAGCTGAGGTCTAAGGTTCAGTTGTTGAGTCTCCTTCAACATAGCAGGTCTTGTCCCTCTGGATCCCACTTGCTCGCATAGTGTCTCCCTGGAATGAAATCTCAGTGCTGAGCCTCCTCTTAAATGCAAAGCCGTGGAGCTGTACTCAGTGGAAGGTTGGAAGGTGAACACTTCTTCTTGCCATTGGCATCACTTTGGAAATAGCACATGCATCAAGTTTATTTTTACTCTTTAATGGTTTTTGGATCACACCCAGCAGCGATCAGGGATGACTCCTGGCTCTGCTCTCAGAAATTGCTCCTGGCAGGCTCGGGAACCATTTGGGATGCTGGGGATCCAACCTGGGTCTGTCCCAGGTTGACAGTGTGCAACGCAATTGCCCCATCACTCTGGCCTCAAGTTTCATACTTTAAAAGAGGAAAGGTGGATACTTTTGGGGACTCACTTGAAACTTTCATAATTGAATGTTAGAGTATGAAATCATGCTTGGAGAAAGACTGAGAAGACCAGTGTCTAATTCATTTTAATTCATTTGAAAGGCTCTCCATTCACCTTAATCAGTGGATTGTTCATTGGTGTCATCTTTAATTCTTTCTGCTACGTGGGTTCTTTCCAATTCCTGTGTACATGTATTCACACATGCTGAGGTGTAGTTTTCAAGGTCCTGTGGTATATAGCAAATGTTTCCTATGAAGCGATATGTTTAGCTGTTACTGCCATTGCCAAGAATACAGTCTGGTAGCAAACATTATTTGAGGGGTAAATTTAAATGACAGCCTGCTCTACTGTCTGCAGTGGCTCTCACTCAGGTACCATTGATTGGGTGAGCCATGTCCATGGCATAATGGAGAAGACAAGCTAGATGGTGGAGCCAGATGAGCAACAGGGTTTCTGGAAATGCCAGGTTGTCTGATCAGCTGGAACATTGAGGGCACTTTCTCCTCAAAGCAACAGGAGAGGCTGGCAGCAGAGTTGGTTCTTATTCTTTTGTGAATTGGATACAGTGGTAACAGAAGGTATCTTTGGCTCTGGATATGGAGTGCTCCCCACTGCTTAATGAATTGTCCATGGAAGTCAACCCATACTTCTGGGACCAAGAAAATAAATTAAAGTTTCAAGATTTTTCTATAAGAACCTATAGAAAACACACATACATGTGCGCGCGCGCGCGCGCGCACACACACACACACACACACACACACACACACACACACACACACAGTAACCAAATTGGGAGCAGAGTTAAGACATGTGTCTTGCATGTAACCAACCCTACATTCATTCCTAATACCAGGTAGTCCCCTGAACACCACCAGGAACAACCCAAAAACATAGAGTCCGGAATAGTCCATGTATTCTGCCAACTGTTTCCCAAGACATCCTCCCACCTCAGAAAAAAAATTTCTCATAATTGGGTCTATATTTCAACCCTAAGTATGAAACACTGTTTCAAAGGTAGTTTTTAAACTCTGATTCTTTTCTTAGATTTATTTGCTTTACCTCAGGCATTGCCTTGGTGGTGTTGGGGGGCTCAGGGCCCTTCCAGCAATGCTTAATCTGATGATTGAAGGTTTGAGCCCACAGATGCAGTGCCACTTTGAGGAGCAACTCAGGGTGGTGTTGAGGATCAAAATCAGGGCCTCACAACAATGCTACAACAATGGTCTGCAGCTGTCTATTTGACCCCCCAATTCCCTTTATTAAGAACAAGAGGTTGACACATTTACAGTCCTTTTCAGAGAGCCAGAAAGCAACAGGCTTTTGTATACTTAGCTTTTCTTTCCAATCTCTGTCAGTCACTTTCCTAATGTAGTGACATAACAACTCACAGCATCAAATTCTCACAGTTCCATAGGTCAAAATCTGATGTGGGTGAAGTCATGTGTTGGTAGAACTGATTCCGGGCTATTCCCCTTGGAGAAAATTTATTCTCTGACTTCCCAGAATGCTTGTGTTCCTTGGCCTCTGACCTCCTCCCTCCTATGTCAAAACCCAATTTCCAGCTTTTCTGACCTCTAGGGGTCTCCCAACCCTTTGATTGCAGCCTGGAACTAGCTCTCTGCTCTGAAGGCCTCAGGTAATCTAGAATAGTCTGCCCCTTATGAAGTCCTCAACCCAATAATGCCTACACCATCCCCATTGCCAGGCAAAAGTGCCCCTTAGCAGATTCGGGGGGGCATTGATCTGCCCACTAAGATTCCTAAATGACCCAATGTATGAGTGATGAGTGAAGCATACCTTTTTTGTTTTGGAGTTAATTAATTAATTTATTTATTTATTTATTCTTAGGTTAGGTTTTAGATATGCTCCGTTAACCAATACCACCACAAGTGTCTTCCTCCCTTGATCAGGATTCCAAGGTTTCCTTGACAACCAACCTTCATCCCCAGCCTACACCTTGACTGACACAATTTTAATTTTGGTTGTTGAAGTTTGGAGCTCTTATATTTAGTGTTCTTGACCCTGTAGTATGGATATTTAGCTAGATGTTTCCTCTATCTCCAATGAACTCAGATAATCTTGATCCCTGCTTCCCATAGCTTCGCAGCTATCTCTACTCCTCCCTTCAATTTATTTACTTATCTCTCCTTCTCTTCATGGACTCTGGGCCAAAGGTGACCTCTGGTTTCAAAAATTTAATTCCTTTGTTCAGTTATTCTGAGGCCATCCTGTGTTTGCCATTTCTTTTCTGACTTATTTCATTTAACATGAAATTTTCCAGTTCCATCCAGATTGCAGGAAATTTCATGATTGCATCATTCCTCACAGCCATTGAATATTCTATAGTACGTAAAAAAAAAAAAACTTACATCTTTATAATTCCCTTGTCTATCATTGGACACATAGGTTGGTTCTATATCTTAGCTATTCTACCAAGTGCTGCAATGAATAATGGTGTGCATATGTTTACTGAAATATATTGATTTTTTTAATTTATTATTTTCTTGATGGGGTTCTCAGGAGATTCAGTCCCTACATACACACCCCACCAGTGATTCTCAGCTAACTAGACTGGTGTTTCTCTGCGAAAGCCAGAAATGGGATGGTCCCAAACCTTTTGATGCAGGGATGAACCAGGACACCCTGGCAGTGCTCAGAGCTCTCTAGTTGGTACACTCAGTGATGCTAGGGAGACTTTAGGGTACTGAGGCTAAAATCAAAGTTGGCCAAATGCAAGGCTTAATCCTGCATATCTCTCTCTCTCTCTCTCTCTCTCTCTCTCTCTCTCTCTCTCTGTGGCCCCATTCATTCTTGGAGAGTTAAATATAATAGTTTATATTCAGAGCACAGGGTTATAGTCAGGCCAACCTGAGTTCCAGTCCTGTCTGCCATATCACTTATTCATTCCTGTAACATCTTTCTTGAATGTCTGCTAAGTCTGAACTTGGTTCAGGTCATGGGATCTACAACAGAAAATAAAACAAAGTTGCTACTTGTATGACATGGATTGTATAAAAATGGTTAATAAGCTTTAATGTCTCTATGTGCGTGTGCTCACATGTGCACATGCTGGAAGTGAGAAACACCTTTTCTTGACTACCAAGCTGTGCCTTAATTTTACATGTAACTTGAAATGCAGATGCATAAATGATTTGGGGAGAACATGAGTATCAGTGCCTTTTTCATACTACTTACTGTATAGAGCAAAGGTAGTTAGCTTGAGTCTCCTCTTGGGTTTCTTCTTAAAATATCTTCTCCTCCACACAATCTGGCTGTGTTGTTGATGTCTCTAGGCTTCTGTCCTTACCATGCCAGACAGAGGTCATACTGCTAGGTCAGCTCTGAGACTGGGCACAGGCCTGCAAGCAAAGCTAATAAATAAAGGCCACCACAGTAATGCACATGTCCTGATGTTAACACCTGAATGTCTCTTGTAGTGGCACAGTATATTTCCTCTCCTACCTGGCTGCCACATGGTCACCTCGGTTGCTCTTGGGGCCATGTCCCCATGTCACCAATGTGCCCTCTCAGACTTCAGACTTCCTCCCACCCAGTATGGTAGATAGTCTCTCCTCTCTGCACAGGCTACTGCAGACATTGCAGATCACACCTCTGTCTCCTAGACCCCTTGCAGTCTTTTTCCCAAACCTTCTAACTCACATTGACTTGGGATACCATTTTCTACCTCTCCATGTGGAGTTGATTTTATCTCCCATATTTGGGTTTGGCCCAAGCCTTCCCTCCTACCCCCCATCTCATTGTCCTCAAGCTTCCATTTCAAACCCAGCTGGGCCTTTTGCTTTTAGAATCTGAAGACTTAGTGTCTAATGATGCAAATTTGCTTTGCTTTACATGTCTGGAAAGTCTGAGCTAGAGTCTCAGTGTGTCCCACAAACTGCAGTGCAAGCATGAAGGCCTGTCCCTGTCCGGCTTCCTCTCTTCTGGTGTCTTATTTCACCCTCCTGGCTAATCATACTTCTGTAGCTCCCAAGAGTTTCAAGGAAATACCAGTAAAGGGCAATGATGAGAAATGAAGAGTCAACAGCAACTCACTTCAAAGTGACTTTTTCCCCTTGAAGTTAGAGAAAATAAAATCAATGTTATGTGGAGGGGTTGTGGGGAGGAAATGAGGAACTTAGCCACCGCAGAACAGGAATGTGAGCACAATATTCTCCTAAATGGCACACAGAAGGAGCTGGAGCATTGTAATACCGTTTATATTGCTGCCTGCCATCTGATCGCAATTGTTAAGCCTAAAATATTCAGGTAAGCTCTATTTTCCCAAACAGTGCTTGCAAAAGGAGCTTGTCTTTTTAAATAGCATTGTATTTTACTGTTTTCCAGAACAAAACAAACTCTGATGGCAGAATATTTGCATAAAACTCTGAGGAGAGTGTGGAAGGAAGTTTAGAGAAGGAGGCTTTGATGAGAGTGAGCGGCCTCCTTTTTCCACTAGTTTGGGATACAAGTTGAGGAGGTCAGTGGGAGTGAATGGAGCCCTGAACACTGAGCAAGACCTGTAAGGGAGGACTGAGCTTCTCTTGCTTCTAGGACAGGCTGTCTGGCATCTCTGGAATTGTTTGCATTTCATCCTAAGACTCTTGATGGCTTTATCAGGTAGGTAGTGAGGGACTATATAGATCTATGTTTTGTTCTATCAATAATCTGGATTTTTTTGGAGGTTAGGGTGTTGGGGCCACACTCAGAAGTGCTCAGGGATTACTCCTGGCTCTACACTCAAGGATCACTTCAGGCAGTGCTCAGGGGATTTGAATTCATATTGGCTGCATGGAAGGCAAGTGCCCTACCTGCTGTCTCTTGTCCTTTGCTCTGACCCTAATTTAGATTTTTTTTTAATGAAGAGAAAGGCTTTATACACAAACTAATAGTATGGGAACACAAGTCTGCAGTATGTCCAGAGCTGAGAAAAGAGATTTTAATGTCTATACAATCCTAGTATCCAAGGAGATGGTATCATTTCTTCATTTATTCTTTTCTGTAGTTATATGTGTAGTGCCCACTTAAGGGAATGCATTGTTTTCTAGGAAACAATGTGCTAAGTGTTATGAACAAAGAAATGAGTAAACCTTATCTCCCATTTTCTCATGGAGAAAACTGTGAGTAAATGTGAATAAGAGCACATGTGAGTTTACCCTTCCAGCCTCACTTAACTCCCTCCTTCCTCCTGGTCTTTCTCTGTGGTTCTGTCCATGCTGACACCACTAACAAACTTGGAGATGCTGAAAACTTAACAATTTTAATTTTCAGTTTATATCACTTGGCCTCCAGATAGTCATCATACTATCTAAGTTGTATGTCCATCCGGATGTCCTGAAAGTACCTCAAGTTCAGCATGTCCCAGACACAATTTTCTTCACCCTCCCAGACAGTAGCCACATTCCCTGAGCTGGTGATTGCCACCTCACCCCCACCCCTCTGCTCATGCCGGATACCTGACAGCACCTCTGTACCATCTTAGAAGTTTCTGCTACCCCTGTTGATCCATTTCTGGTTCCATAGCTATTTTTAGTTTTGATTTAGGAGCATACCCTGCAGTTCTCAGAGCTTACTGAACTCACAAAATCAGAAATATGAACTCAGGAATCGATTCAGGGAACCATATGGAATTCTAGGATCAAAGCCAAGTATGCCATCTACAAGGCAAACACCCTAACCACTGTGCTATTGTTTTGGCCCCATAGCTATAACTTTGTTTGACTTTTCTGTGTGAAACAAATTTAGGCATAGAAAATTACTAAAGTACTGGAGAAAATCCCCAGTACACTTCACCTGATTTGCTCTAAAGTGCAAATATTTTATAATTTTAGTAGTCAAAATTAGCTCAGGAATGAATTAACTTTGGTATTATCCTGATATAGATATATTGACCATGTAGATATATATCAGATATATCTACATATACATATAGATCATATTCAGTTTTCAGCAGTTTGGGACTGGGGAAAGAACACAAAAGACTGGGATCCAGGCCTTGCTTGATCCTCAGCACTGCTGACTGTGTCCCTAAGGTCCCTGAGTCCAAGGAGCATTGTCTCATCATCCCTGAGTGTTGAACCATCTAGCCCAATAGTCTGAGAATTGCCAGAGTGACCACCCCCTCCATTTCTCTGAACATGGCTTAACAGGTCAAAAACAAACAACTGGATTTTACCAAATTTCTACTTACTTTTTTATGTTAGCATCAATTCTGCAATCCTGGCCAGCAGTAACTTGTCTCATGTCTTCCAACTCCTCTAATAAGTGATGGCTTCTCCATCATTTATAAGCTCAACACTTTCTAAGAACAGCTTTACTAAGAACAATGCCTATCGTCTTTTGTTATTGCTATAATTATCTCATGATGGGCTGGAAAATTAGCGTGGAGGTAAGGCATTTGCCTTGCAGGCAGAGGAACAGTGGTTCGAATCCTGGCATATGGTATGGTCCCCCGAGCCTGCCAGGAGCGATTTCTGAGCCAGGAGTAATTCCTGAGCACTGCCGGTTGTGACCCAAAAACCAAAGGAAAAAAAAAGATCATCTCATGATCCCATGCAATGATGAATTTTTAGGAATGACGCCATGGAAATTGGAATTTTTTTTTTCCTTTGTACATGTCTTCTTCACAGGGTTTCTATCCAGCTCCCCAGAATCCCTGGATGCTAATGTTGTATCTGCCAGGCCATACCATTGTAAAGCCACCTATTTCCTCCTTTGTAAATATTTGCGAGGAGAAACAACCTTCTTAAAATTTAGCTATTAATTTTAATATTGGTTGTGTCACTTTTGCCAGAAACTATTATCGTTATGGTATCTACAGGGGATTTTTTTTTTGGGGGGGTGCCACACCTTGAAGTATTCAGGGCTTACTCCTTGGCTCTGTACTCAGGAATCATTCCTGGTGGTACTTGGGGAACTTTAAGGGGCACCAGGGATCAAAACCAGTAAGCTTAGTGCAAAAAAAAAAATACCCAAATACTCCCCATTCTATATCTGATCTTTCCTTTTCATCTCTGTTCATTGGAATTCTTTTGCAAGAAAGGGCCCATGACTCCAATAATATGTGTGGTATTCACTTATCTATTTACGTGGCTAAGAACTCAGGGCTATTTTCATTTTTATTATATATTTAGTTTGCCAACTTGTTCTAGACTTAATCATGGTTGCTATTATCAGCTGGCTCCTTGAGTTTTTCAATTTCCCAACCCCTTCCTTTAGCCCTTTCTTATTCTCTTTTAGCAGACAATGCTATATAGAATCACCTTGCATAGCCCTGCCCTTTCCCTGGAACCTGCAGGTTCTCTGAGAAGCTAGTTATTTGGATTTTGTATAGATAATGCTGACAAGAACCCAAGGTGCTCTTTCATTGTTGTAGTGCAGACAGGACTCTTTTCTCTAAGTGTGGTGAAAGGAGCTTCAGGGAGGCCTACTCACTGGTCATGAGGAATTTTCTCTGCAGGTAAATGAATGCATGCAATTATAATTATATGTTCATCCCATTAGTCCAGAGGAAACCTCTGACTTTCATGTGCAAATTGAGTTTTCTTTTTGTCTCACTGTCATTACTTGAAATCTCTTTCTCCAATCATGAATAACTTGGCTCTTACTACCTACAATATATGCATGATTTGTTTAGACTGAGCTTGGTAACAGATATGTCAGAATCATAACCTAAGTAACAGAGAGGTGAAAATTTTAAAACACAACAAAGCAAAAACTCAAACCATGAGTAACCTATGTGGGATGATTTATTTCATTTTTATTCTTAGATGTGCCCATGTGGAAACAAATACAACCAGCTCATTTATCTGCCTTTCTATGTCCAAGGCAGTGACATAACCCTTTCTGGTGATGTCTTCACTTCTGGACTAGTTTTCATATGGCAGTGAGAGTGACCAAAATAAAATAAATATCAGACAATATTGCTCTACTGATTCAAATTCTCCAATATCTCTCATTAGCCCAGAAGAGATGAGCTCAAGCTTTGGACATGACAACAAAGTCCTTCCCATCATGGCTTTTGCTGTCTCATCTGCTTATTAGTTCTCTAGGTCTGGGCATTGAACTTGATTCAGAACATTGCATAGGTCATTGGATGTAAGAGCATCCCTTGCATTTGTCTTTGGATAAATGGGAATGTAATGAGAGTAAAAACATCTCTGGTCCTTTGCTTGGAAGGTCAAAAGAGAAAGGGACATGGAATAAAAGAAAGCATGTAAGGCTGACTGAATGCTGCCATGAGCCCAGCCTTGATGGAGGCCTTCTTCCTAGCTCTCTTTATCACTGGCCAGCCAGAGAGACCAGGACTGACACCCAGCAGCCTGGAACCCAGTGTCTCTTGTCCACTGACTTTGAAATCTATGATCTGTTCTTATCCTTCCCTCAAAGTTGAACTATATAGTCAGAGTCAGTTACTAAAAATTTGAGTCCCAGTGGGTAACTGAACACCCTCTAACCCCTGAGCATGAGCTAAAGATGTACTGTAAAATAGATCCATACATTGTGAAATCATCTCACAAGATGTATTTCTACCTTCAGGCAGATGGGTCTGAAGAAGCAGGGTAGCTGAGAAGAATTAATAATCCAAGCTAGTTAGGAAAAAAACATGGAGTCAGTTTGCTTCCTGCCTCGTGGTCTCCCTGTGAACCAAACCAAAAACTGCTCTTTCTTTATTAATCCAGTCCCAATTCACCAGGAGGGAGGTCAAGAGAGAGATAAAATTACCTATACAAATGGACTTTTACATACTACAGGGATAGATTTAAAGGAAATAGGAAGTTGGGGGAATGCCTTTGTTAAATGCTGGTTGTCATCTTATAATGCAAAGGAAGAAGCCAGGGGTATGCTTCTATGAGAAAAGGCCAGCCCAGCCCTCTTTCTGGCTCCTCTATGTTTGTTTCCTGGACATGTAGACTATAGCAAAGAGACTGGTTTATATGGGAGGAAAGATGTAGATGTAGAAAAATGGGTCTCTGCTATTTCCCTGACTTGCTAAGTAAGCACTATCATGCTCCTTAGCCAATCCCATCTGAAAACAGACATAGAGTTGATGATTTTTCCTAGAATTTTATTGTAGTCCACATCTATCCTATGCTGCCCCTGACATGGCTTGACTTTACTTCCCAGTGCACTTATTTCTCCATGCCTTATGGTGTTGAGTCTACACATTTGAGCGAATGACAAGACAGTCTGGATAGCACTGGACAGGCAAGGCAGCACAGGTCAGTCTGGACCACCCAGGGGCCATGACCTCAAGCTCATATCTGGAATAGGACAAGATGACTGGGTATCCTTTTTTTGTTTTGTTTTGTTTTGTTTTTGGCCACATGCGGTGGCACTCAGGGATTACTCTTGGCTCTGCACTCAGAAATTGTTCCTGGCTCAGGGGACCATATGGGATGCCAGGGATCTAACCTGGATTTGTCCTGGATCAGCTATTTGCAAGCAAATGCCCTACCACTGTGCTACCACTTCAGCTCCTTGACCTGGTATCATTAAAGGAACTATCCCAGCTTGTTTCTGTAGGCTGTGGGCTTCCAGCTCATTCCACAGACAATTCGCAATCAGAGATTGCCTCATTCAGTGGCCAGCTATCTATATCTGCATTAAGGATGGAACTGAAATAGTGGAAACCCAGTATTTTAGTCAAGAGACCAATTCTGAGGTCAGGAAATCTTGTTAATGTCTCATTATAGAATGGCATTCTTTTCTTCTCTTGCTTTCTTTTCCTTTCTTGAAAAATTTATTTTCATTTTTGGTGGAGCTGGGGGATCCGACCCAAGGCCTTATGTGAAGCATGAGCTTGAAAGGTGATCCTTATTCTCTCACCTGTTTATCAACTATTTTACTCAATAGTTAGGAAATAAACTGGGCCAGATCACTTCCCTCAAGAAAGCACAGGAAATGCATTTACCACAGCAGCTCCAACAGTTCTATCCTGTCTACCCTGTTGCATTGTAATTCTTTTTCTTTTTTTCTTTTTTGTTTTGTTTTGTTTTTGGGTCACACCCAGCAGCGCTCAGGGGTTACTCCTGGCTCTATGCTCAGAAATCGCTCTTGGCAGGCTCGGGGGACCATGTGGGATGCCGGGATTTGAACCACCGTCCTTCCACATGCAAGGCAAATGCCTTACCTCCATGCTATCTCTCCAGTCCCGCATTGTAATTTTAGTAGAGATGGCCTCACAGCTTTCTGAGAATGTGGGAACTGTAGCTCCCATGCAGCAACTCTGGAACTCTGGTTCATAATTTATAGCAGTTCTACACAAGAAATTTTTTCTTAGAAATTAAAGCTGAGCTTTTTATTCTTGGCACATTCGATCATGTCCTTATTCAAACTTCAGCACCACATTCATTTTCTTAATGTCACTGTGTTCAGTCATGATAGCTTCTTGGTTAATTGGTAGTGCTCCAATGTCCTTTCTCTGTGGAAAATGTGTGGATTCTTCCATGATTGCATCCAGAACTTCCCAGGTATACTCAAATGAACAGAGTCCTGTCTTAGTGACTAGTGAAACCACCTACAAAAGCAGGACGCCCTAATTTTAGCTGCTACATGCTAGTGAAGGCTGAATCTGGTTACCTTTTGTGCTGCCAATTCATTTGTACTGCAAGATTTAAGTGAGTCAAAGAATACTGCTACTGGTGAGAGATCTTTGTGCCCCTTTTCTGCTCAAAAAGCTCTTCAGGCAGTGCAAGGATACTCTTTCTGTTGAAATGAAGTTGCAAGGTCTTTATTATTTAAGACTTCTAAATAAGCCAAATTTACCAGCGTCAAATTACTGGTGAGTGATTTGACCCCTTGTTTATTTCTCATTTCCACAGCTGTGGAGAAGAGGAGCTGTAAATCAGATTGGCATTGATCTTGGCCAAGGCTCATGCAGTTCTGAGATCAGCTGTTTTTGATCCACACAGAGATACTGGCCACTCTAAAGGCAAGGTGTTTAGGGGAGTTTGGGCACCTCTAGAAGAGTCCAAAGGTGTTCAGTATTCATCAAGTAGGAAAGCCAGAACTCCATATACATTATAGGGAGGAGGCAAGGGGAGACCACAAGGTTGCTTTGTCTACCAGAAACTTCTACCAGAGTTTCTAAGAGCAGGGAGTGTTACCCCATCCCCCATTCTTCCTGTGTGACTTTACCTGCTAGTAAGACCTGTCCATTTATGAGAGGGGTCTTTGGGAGGTAACAAAAGGTTTTGCCTCAGGGGCAGGAGGAGGATTTTTGGAGGAGAGATATGGAGGGAGATTGATTGAGAGAGATTCAGCAAGAGAGAAGCAGCAGGAGAGAGAGCTGGCAGGATGGAGGTAGAAGAAACATGTTAAGATGACAGGGTCAATAATGGAGATGGCTTGAAAGGTTATGATAGGCCACACATGTGAGGGCTAGGGCCCTGAATAAAGCTGATGTCTCCTGAAGCCCGACTGCAGTGGATGATTTCCTCGCGGCTACCTTGAACCCTCAGACCCGCTAGCTGAAGGGGTTGCAGGCTCGTGGCCTCTGCTGGAGGAGAAAGGCCCTTCACCCTCCATCACCATCCATCTCTATCCCATCACCATCAAGGGCTGTTATTCAACAAGGGAAGACTGAGATTTGGGCTTAGCAAAGAGGCACAGAATAAACCTGGCTGTAATAGACAAATCATTTAAAACTACCAGTCTAATTAATGTAACTGCAATCCATGTGCAAGCACTTAGTAATGCTGCCAGCTAACCTCCTGTACTGCAGCATAATTTTATTAGTGATTTCTACATTTACCACATGGCATCCCTTTGGAAAAGATTTCTGAAATGGTCATTCTTACTTAAAGTCAGCATCCATTTTCCAAGTGGTGGTGGTTCTTATGGCGAAGGGAGAGATCACCACGGGGAAGACCATTAGTTTGGAGGCCAGAGTACAGCTGTGTTGTGATCTAGAAAGTTCCCTCCTGAAATCACTTGCTCAATGCTTTGCTTCATGTTCCTTTTCTCTTTGCTTCTCCGTACAAGCAGAACCAAAAAGAAGAGGAGTTTTAACGTTGTATGGAGACAAAAGAGAGAAGGATTTTGTTCTGGAAGAACAGAGAAGGGTTTTATTAAGGAAGAGCTCGGATTCAGCTTCTGAATCTGACTACACAGCTCAGGGGATGATCAGCTCACTCCATCTGATGAAAAGAGCATGGAAAAGGCATCTGATAATTTCCAGCCCAGATTTCTAGGTGGAAGCTCTCACCTATTAGACAATTGGGAGTTTGTTGACAACAGAAAATTCCATTCATTGATTCTGGGTTCTTACCAATTCATATTACATTATTTAGAGGTTCATTTTTATTGGCATTAACTTGAAATTATTTGATTTGAAGGAAGAAGTAGATGATGGGAATGGGGGTGTTGCTGGAAACTGGCCAATCACACTTTCTTATTTCCAAGGTGACATTGGTGGCTCTAAGTTAATTCTTCTCTTTAAGTCAGGGACTCTCTTTCTTCAGCTGGCCAAATGTTCAGGGTATTGCATGTTTTTATGCATATGTTTATCTGAAAATTTAGTCATTTAATGGTGAGGAGAGTGGTTCTGGAATCCAAGTGCATATTGGGGAGCTAGAAGGCCACATTTCTCTGAGCATTGTCTCTGTAGCTGTAGAATCCAAATAGATCTCAAGTCCATGACCTGTGCATCAGGTCATGGGATGCATGGTGGGAGATTTTCTTCATTCATTGTGGCTATTGAGGTCTTTGAAATTCTTTGAGGTCCAGGAAACTCTATCATATCATTCAGTTGTCTTTTGTGCATTGTCCTGCTCTTCCAGGTTTTGTCATGATGACAAGGTGAGCTGGGGTTAGATTTAGTTTCACTCCACAAAGGTATTCACTGTCATTTCTGAATCTAAATTAATCTTGCAGGCTACAGAACCAGGTTTCACTGTGATTCTGCTACAAAGAACCTGAGGATGACTGGAGTGAATCTGTTTCAGCACACTTAGTAGAGGAGGACAGTATTCTTATTGCTCAATTTCATCTACTATACAATATAGAGTTCTGCCTGGGAAAGAACATATGCGTACTCAGAGGTTCTGGAAGTTACTATATTGAAATCTACAGCCAAGACTTCCTCATGACAATGACCATATTCTCTGCCTCCCATTGTTCTGTTGGAGCATATGGGCAGTACCAAGAAACTCTCTCCTTGTGGTCTAGATCCAGATCCTTTGTTTCTACTCAGTGCAGCATCTTCCTTCCTTCAAATTCTTTTCACCCCCACCTTGCAAGCTGCTCTCTGAGCAATAATCTGTGCTACACTGTGAATGGCTGGTCTCAGTGTATTGATAACTCACCATCAATTATAGGTCAAGGTCAATCCCAGAATGCCAATGTTAGCACATTTTCTCAATATCTACTTCAGGATTCAGAGACCCATTTTGAGACAGGATATTAATAGGATCCAGGTGTTTTGCTTTCTTGCTAGTCTTTTTAGCTCTATTATTTAGCAAAACACTAAAGAACCCATGGGCCAACTTGCAGTAAAGAGCAGACTCAGCAATCTGCAATTGTGAAACCACCTAACTTATCATTTGCATCCCTTATGCAGTCTGTAGTTGAAAGAGGAACTGGTGGGATAAGGCACATTTTTGTGAAATTTTCTCTTCTAACACCATATGTATGATTGCCTCCTGGTAACAAAATTGGTTCTACATGCTTAAATACTTTCCAAGTGCTGCTTTCCCCTTATGCCAGCTTCCATTTTTGTTTCTTAATTATCTTTTCTGTGCTTAGGAAAGCTTTCACAATTTTCTTCTTGGGCTCTAATTTCATTATCCAAAAACAGACATCAGTTTATTTACTTTTGAGTCCCATTTTCTTAGATCTCTATAGCTACCTCCCAAATAATAGTTTATTTGGGAATACTTTAGACCAAGATCAGACCAAGCCATGCAGTGTTCAAAAATCTGAACTGGAAATCAATATCCAAACACATTTCTTTGCAAGGTGCACTATTCAAAGCCAGGGCTAGAAAGTGTAGTACATTGGCAAAAGATCTCTAGGCATCTGAGTTCAGTAGCATTAGAGAAAGGAAGGGTTTTTGGGTGATCTTTCCTAAATTTATTTAAATGAATTTCCTTTGCTCAGTCCCAATGAGTAATATTACATCCCTTTAATTTGTAAGAATCTTATCTAATCAACTCAATTCATAAGAATTTAGTATTTAGAGGAAAGGCTGAAAATTTTATTTTAGCCAAAGGAATAGAGAACAAAGAATTCTAGGTTCCAGAGTTTTGGAAATATTAGAAAATACATTTTCAAAATTAAATAGCAAGGTCCAGAGCAAAATATAGCAGTATAATGCTCACCTTACATGCAACCAGCCAAAGTTAGATCTCTGGCACCACATATGGTTTTTCTGAGCCTACTCGGAGTAAGTCCTATTGGGTGTGACCCCCAAAACCAAAAAAGAAAAAAAGAAAAGAAATAAGAGTTACAACTGAGTAAGATAAAGGTATATGATATTCTTCTGTAGTCTATAGGGCTATTCCTATCTTACACTGTCCACCTGGACTGTATTGCCTGCCCATCTCCCATCCTGATACTTTAAAAGCCCACATGAACCTGACACCATGTTCAAACTGCTGCTCATGTCATTTCCCTTACAAAGCTGTGACCTGTGCTTTGGGGTTTCAATGAATAGTCCTTCTCTTGGAACTTCTGACCCATTGGGTCAGTAGCATCTCATTTCACATGGGAAGCCCTTCCTTGCTGCTGTTTTGAATCAACTCAATCCCTCTGCTTCTTTTCAAGGCTCCCCAATGAAATGTTCTCTGTGAACTAAAGTTTCTGCCGTTTTCTTTTCCCAGCTCCTAAAAGACAGTATCTTATTGCATGCATCTTGGTGAGTTAACTGATGGGGTGTTCTAGGAATATTGGCTAGGCCAATATTATCTATCTCATGATATGCTCAATGCCTGGATGAGTACTGGAGGCACAGATACATGCAAGCAAGCATCAATTTACTCTAAAGGATCCTGTATTTACTTTCAAAGTTGTGTCATTGGGCCAGGAAGTTAGTATAATGGGTAAGGTACTTGCCATGCATCAGCCAACTCAGTTTCAATCTCTGCCATATCATATGCCAGGAGTGATTCCTGAGCTCAGAAGTAGGAGTAATCACTGAGTACTTCTGGTGTCGTTAAAGAATGTCATGTGTCATTTTATTTATTTATTTTGGGTTTAGTGGCCACATCTGGTGGTGCTCAAGGCTTATTCCTGGCTCTGCACTTGGGGATCACTATCGCTGGGGCTCAGGAAACTATATGGATATTGGGGATCAAACTGGGATTGGCCACATGCAAAGTAACCACCCTACTTGCTGTCCTATCTTTTATGACTTATCAAAGGAACAGTTTAAATGGCCTTCTCCCTACTTCCAATCCTGTCAAAGAAGTTTATGTAGAAACTGCCTCTAAAAGGAGGAGAAAGACTTAAAACCCCATTTACTCGACATAATAAAAACCTGCTGCTTATACTGCAGACTCTCAATGTTATCAGTTCTGGAAACCTGGACTGTGAGAAAGATCATTATTCATTTCTGGACAACCCTCAGATGGGCATTATTGCTGGGAGGCCAAATTGAAAACCTCATCTTTAAGCAATAAATACCTTGGAGAAATTTCTCCACTTCAGTTAAGCAAAGCAATCTCTTATTTCCAAGACAGGTAGAAAAGCTTGTGAGCAAGTTATTTTTGAGATGATAATGTAGAGATCTAATTGGCTTTATTAAACTTATTTGTGAACCAGTTAGCATCCCATCCAGCAATTAGAAACACACTCATGGTGTTGGGATTAGAGAAAATGAAAGGATTTTAGAGCTAGATAGAGAGTAGGACAAAATAATAAAGATTTCAGGCATTTCCTTTGGGTACTTCCTTACAATATAAGATTTTATAATATTCTGCTTATAATATAATAAGAAAATCTTACTCCAATTTACTTCTCCAGGGTAGACCAGTATCTTTCATACAGGTTGTTTACAATTCACTTTCAAAAGAGGCTGATACATAGTGATGCAGGAATAGTCTTAGAGCTTGACATGAAGAACCCCCCTTGGGATATGATGTTAATGGGGGGGGTTCTTAAATGGTACTCAGAAGATACAGGGGACTCAGCAATGATTTTCAACCAATACAAAGGCCTGAGAATGCCCTAATCCTTGAGCCCTATATAGCCAGGGACACATTGGTGGTGTTTGGGGTTTCCAGGCTGCACCCAGAAATGTTTGGGGGACCACATGGTACTGGAAATCAAACCTGGGAAACCACCATATTATCTCACTGCCCTGAATGTTTGTTTTATAACAGAGAAAATAATGAAATGGTTCTTTATAGAGGAATCCTATAGCAATTTCTTTCTAAAGATCTTCAGACACCTTTGAATGATCTTGCTGTCAATTTTCAGTTCTATTTATTCCACTTCCTCCTTCCTAATAATCCGCCTTAATAACCTACCTACTTTGTCTCTGCATCCAGTCAGGCAGGAGAGAAGGGGTTTGTCTTTGTGGGCCAGGGACTTTTATTGGTTTCTGGCTGCTGTAATTAAAGGTGTCTTCGAAGAAGAAATTAATAACTGCCCATCAATAGGCCAGGCCATGTTTATCACTCGCTTTGCCATTATCAAGACCTCATTCCAACCTCAGAAGCTTCCATTCAAGATGAAGATTAACTATTAGAGCAATTCAGTGGAAGAGACACAGAGAACCAGTCCTTGGGTCCCAACAACAAATTACTTCTGAATCAAACCTCTGATTAATAGCTCCAGAGTTGAGTCTCTGCTTTGCATAATTAAGTTTCATGGAGTGTTACAATTAACAGTCTTGCTGGCACCCAGGTAGAAACAGCCACCATCTATTTGGCCAGCATGTCAGAAAGTGCTGGCTGGCGAATAAGAAGCACTTACAGGGGGATTAGGTGCATTTTGGGTTATAAATTGAATAAAGCTATAATTACCTTTCCAATAAAAAGCTCCCAGCTTGAGGATCCCATGATACTACCCCAAAGCCCTTTTTCATTTTTTCTTCTCCCATTCCTGCTGATGTGGTCTCAGAAGTCCCCTCTATAGCCAGAAAAGTGCTTTGGAGCTAAGGAACTTACAAACAAGCATGTAAGTTGGAAAATTTTCTTCTGAATAGTCTCCAGGGTATAGCTTGTGTGATACTATTTATCATGGAGGTATTGGCCATCACAGGAGTGGTCTCAGTCTATGCAGATGTTGGGAGCTGTAGACATGGGGAACTCCCTGGGAAGGAAGCCAAAATGTCATTAGAAGTGCTGGAATGGAACAAAATGCTGGGCTCCTTTTTAGATGGAGAGTGGGCCAATACTTAACCATTCATCAATGCTTAGCAACTAAGACAGGACCAGAAAATGTGCCTTTTAGAGCTCCTTGTCATTTCATAAAATGACATTTCTCTGACACTATTGCCTGCTTGACCAGTATTATTTAGATATTAAGGCGGATGGATCAACAGATTCTGTTGTGCAAATGATACCCGTTGTTCTAATTAACAGCTTTGATTGGCATAAAGAACTGAATAATAACAGCTACTTTTATGGAGTTTTCCAGGCATTGGTACTCCTCCAGGCTCTTGCAGACATATTTGCAGTGAAGTATTTAGAGATGGATACTTGAGGCTCTTTCTGTTTTTGATTGTTCCTTATTATTTTTCTGATTTGCATCGTCTTCCTTACTCATTTTTTCATAGCTTTTTCATTAGCTGCTTTTCATTATCTACTTTCCTATCATATTTGAGATGTGATCAGGAGAACAAGGAAAAAAACATCATTTTTTTATTAGAGAAATGCAAGTCTAAACAAGCTCATAGAGAGATCACTGTTCCCAGGTAAAGGTAGTATCCAACAAAGGGTGGAAGTAAACATTGTTGATGGTGATGGCCATGAAGGAAAAGGGACAAGTACTGTTGGTGGCAATGTATGGAAACTATTCAGAGTTCTTTAAAAAGAAAAACTAGGTGCTAAAGAGATAGTACAGCAAGTAGAGCATTTGTCTTGTATGTAGCTAATATATTTTCAGTCCGTGGCATATCATAATGTTCCTGAGCATGTCCAGGAGTGATTTCTAGGCACAGAGGCAAGAGTGAACCCAGAGAATATGTCAATGCCCTATTCCCCCACAAAAAAATAATAAAACTTGAAATTTCAGTTGATCCAGAAAAATCCTCCTCAGGTATTTATGCAAAGGGCATGAAACACTAATGTGAATAGATATTTATGAACCTCTGTTTATGGCAGCATTAACCATTAGTCAAACCATGGAATCAAATTAAATACCATCATCAGATGACTGCATAAAAAAGCTGTGATCTTGTTGAATAACTGATTAATTATTGAGTCTTGGATAGTTGTGGATGATGGTGAGATGAATGGAGAGGCCTTTCTCTGCCAGCTGGTCTGAGGGTTCAGGATAGCCTCGAGGAAATGGTTCACAGACAGTCAGGTTTCAGGAGACATCAATTTTATTCAGACCCTAGCTACCATGTGTGATTCTTAAGCTTTAAAGCCTTTTATGCTGACTCCATAGTCATCCCTGCTCTTAAACTTGTCTCTCATAACTCTCCATCCTGCCAGCACTACTCTGCCTCTTTCTTGCTCAGTCTCTCTTCAACCCCCCTTCCTGCCCCTGAGACAATCCTTATGTTACCTACTAAGGACCCCTCCTAGAAATAGGCAGGTTTTACTATCAGGTAAGGTTACACAGGAAGATGAGGGTGGGATGACATGATCTCTATACTCACTGGACTATAGTTCTACCATTTAAAAAGATGAAATTATGTCTGTTGGGATAAAATGGATGGTGATTATGCTTAGTAATCAGGAAGTGAAATACAATTATGAAGTGGTTTCACTCACTCATGTGTTGAATATGAATAACTAAAGCAAACAAACTTACAAAACTTACAAAACACAGTAAAACTAAGTTCTAGACTCTGACATTTTTTCCAAAAAATAGATAGTTTGGGTGAGAGGGATGGGAAAGGTGTCTAGACAAAAAGAATGGGAAAGAGGTTTAGGATGAAAGGGATGAGAAAAGAGGTTGGGGTAAGAGAAATTTTACTGATAGAAAAGCAAGTCTGCACATATAGAAGTGTGAGGCTGAATGCATGGAGCTCCTTAATTTTATAAATTAGTGACAAATCCATTAGCTTTTATTTTGTTTGGGGCCACTCCTATCACAGTGCTCAGGAAGCTGCCCTCATAGGGTGCTCAGAGGATCATAATGTAGTGCTGGGGATGAAATTCAGGTTTCCTGCATGAAAAGCATGAGCTCCAGTCCTTGGAATTATCTCCCACGCTCTAAAATTTCTTTTCTATCAGGGGCATCCAGAATTCTAACTGCACCATATTTGTGTTTCTTTAATAGAATGTAATTTATTTAAAATATTCTTTTTGTAAATATTGAATCTTATACCTTTGTTTAATTGTCATATGTTTTTTGAATTATTGAAGTGATTGAAAGCACTAACCAAGGTCAAAGAGTTAAGAAACAAGAGAGCTGCTGCAATAGAAAACTAGCAGCATTGATTTAAGTTCTGGGGCTGTCAGTCACATGAGTATGATTCTGGGAAAACTGACTAACTAAATTTGGTCCCATTTATTATTTATTTATTTTTGGTTTTTGAGTCACACCCGGCAACACTCAAGGGTTACTCCTGGCTCTACACTTAGAAATCGCTCCTGACAGGCTCGGGGGACCATATGGGATGCCCAGATTAAAACCATTGACCTTCTGCATACAAGGCAAATGTCTTACCTCCATGCCATCTCTCCGGCCCCAAGGCCCCAATTATTTATTTTTCAAATAAAGGAAGAGGATGAGAGAGAGAGAGAGAGAGAGAGAGAGAGAGAGAGAGAGAGAGAGAGAGAGAGAGAGAGAGAAGCAGGTAGACTATTTTACAGGCCTAGGTTAGAAACTCATCACCACATATTGTCCTAAGCTCCAGAAGTGATCACTGAACAAAAAGTCGAAAGTACGTTCTGAACACTGATATGGATATGACTCCCCCCAAAAAATGAGGACAGAGAAAAAGTCAAGAAGGGGGAGAAAGAGGAGGGGAGAGGATCAAAGGAGGAGAAATAAGAGGAAAGTAGAGGCAGAGAGGATAAGAAGCAAGAAAGAAAAGGATTACACCTATGATCAAATGTCACCATGAACCTCAGAACTGTCTCAGAAAGCTCTCCATAAATTGCATATAACGCTACAAATTGCCCTTGTTTTTGCTAACTTCTTTCTAAATATTTTTTTGGGAAGTTTGTTAAGGATTTAGAGATAGGCATATTTGAAAAGAAGAAAGACCATGTTATAGACAAATTGGGTGCCTCATTATGCACTCACAAGGAGGAAAATGCTGCCATTCCTTGCTAAAAATCCATTTGTCTTGCAAATTTCTATAATGAACAGATTTTGGAATAAATACCATATAATCTGTGCTGACAGTTCTCTCATTTCTTTTTTATTAGTTCAATCTTCTCCACATCTGAACCACATAGCGACAGAACCTCCATAATCATTAAGGCAGCTGGGTGGTGTGCCTTCCCAACTGTTGGGCCCAGAACAGCATCACTAGCCAATCTCTTGCTTCAAAGCCCAAACTTTGGTTGCTAATCAGCATTTTATCAGCGCTAACCAGCACCTGACCAGAGCAGAACAGAAACCCCAGAAGTAAGCTGCACAGATCTGGCAACTCTCTGCTTTTGCTTTTGCTTCTCACCTCCCATCCCCTGGACCTTTGCCTGGAGATATTTCAAACCTAGATTTCCTCAGTTTGGGAAAGAATTTACAGCACCTTCAACCTCTTTGGCTCAAAGGAAATCATCTCAGTAAAATGTGCCTTAATTGAATTAAGTCTGATACTTTTCTTTCTGTCTCTTCTCCCCTTTATCTTTTCCTAGGTAAGTGTGATTTGGTTATTGTTCTGCATTTCTCCAAGTGAGCACCGAGACTTATCCCATTCTCCATTCCCATTCTCCTTGGGAAAGAAGTCAGGCCAGCCTCTTTACTCCACACTGCCTGCAGGGTTCTGCTTCACTTTTCGGCTCTGGAGCACCCGGGCCCATGGAGGTAGGATGGTTCACTGTTAATGGCTTTGCATCTGTTCTGGTCAAATAAGTGTGAGTATTGAATCTGTGTCAAGGATGCAATTGAGAGAAATTGCCAGAGAATGGATGCCAAGTGAACTGGGTTATAGCTCTGCATGCCAGTACTCTGAGTGAGGTCTTGGGAATGCTTTGCCAATGGAGATGCTTGGAAAGAATCTGTGAATAACTTAAGTCATTAGAATTCTTTGAGTCTCACGAAGACATTGCAAATAATGTTGCATTTTTGGTACAAAATAAATCCTGCTTAAATATGATTTGTTTGTATACTAGGTGGGTAAATGAGTGGGATTGAGAGAACTCAGTTGATACCTTATTCCAAGACTTATGGGTAAGGCTGAGAACTCTGTATAAACAGTAGAAAGAGTAAATATGGCAAAATATTAAATACAAACATGAGGACACATTCCTAGGGTCTGAAATTTGTGCACTGGTTGGAAGTCTGGCTCTTAAAATCATAGAATTGTTCCATCTCCCCTAGGATCTAGGATCAACAACTTGAACAAAATTGTCAGGAGTGCCATGGTTGATTCTGTCTCACCCCAGCCCCCCAGAGGGTCTTCTAAGTCAGGGGTTCCTGAGGCTCAAATACAGGTAACTGTACTTGAGATAAAAGAATCAGTTACATTGAGCAGATTCTCAGTTCCCTGCACAAGGGGTCGGGTGGGTTGGGGTGAGGGTGGGTGGAGAAGAGGATTTTCACAAGGAGTTCTTTGTTCTGTTGAAGGGATGAAAATCCAAGTCCAGTGTGGCAACAGGGAATTTCTCAATCTGAGTCAAGAAGACACTGTCACCTTCCCATCTTCCTTCTCTATCAGCCCCATTCTCTCTTGCATTCTATGATGGTCTTTATCAGTCACCTACATGAGTATGCCTATTTCCTTGTGCAAAGATAATGTTCAGACAACTTAATCTCTGGATCATCTACAGGCATAAATGTGTGATGTCTTATGTAACTCATGATGAAGGTAGAAACTGTTTTGTGTATGTATTTTCAAAGAGACATCAAAAAGAAGTTTGAGTGTCTGCACGGGGAAAGGAATCAATTGCTAAAGGACTTGAATCTCACTTCTCAGAAGAGTGGGAGGGATTCCAATCACATCTTCCCTATAAATGGTACATTTAGTCTATAGGACTAGTTTGCTTTGCCCTCAGCTGTAATTTGTAAAGTTGTGAATAATTCAAAGGCAATGGAGGATAGAATGAAAGAATGCAGTTGTGTTTTAACCTTGTATTGCTCTTAGAGGCTGAGTTCTGTGTCCCTCAGATACTCAAGGGTAAAGATTTTCACTTAAGAAACTTCCATGTGTATTATTTTTTATGCTCCTACCTCTCTATTTACTTCCCACCAGTGCCCCATTCAGACTTCTGGAGCAAGTTTTTTTCCTTGTCTTTGCCTACCCGAGTTACCTGGTTTGACCACTATATTTTTCAATATTTTGCTAAAAATGTATAGAATTCTTTAAAAAAAATAGCATGGAATAAATGATATCTTTAAAGCTATTGGTTGCTTGAGCTTTTTTGCTCTTTGTCTCTTCACTCATTGGCATTATCATTGTCTCCTGCCAGGAGGAGAGGATGGATTATTAAGAGTTCCTTTGGATCCAGTTACACTGGGTGCCCTTAAAGACCATTTCCCTGATTGCCTGAATGTCACCGTGCCAGCCCCTTACCATCTCTTCTTGTTAGTGGGCGTGCCATAACATGTTGTCTTAGCCATATGATGGCTTTTCCTCAAGGTAGTGTTTTACCAACTGAGCAGTCATCCCTGCCAACAAGAGGGCCAGAGAGGAAAGAATGGATCTGGTCAGAGGAAGGGAAAGGCAGCCACTAAGGGGGCTCATGCATGGTCTCTGGAGGGGATTCCAGTTCTTTCTCTCAAGGGCTGGGTAGTGGGCAGTGTGCTCAGTTGAGTAGGTTGTGGGAGTCTGGCTCCCAGCAGCTGTGTTCCAACAACTTTTTTGGATGTCCCTGCAGTTCCGTGCTTCATGCTGTGGCTACTGATGAAAATCCTCCTCAGGGGTCCAGAACTAAGGCACCACGTGGCCTCCTGGGCTGACTTTCCTGCAAGGGTGGTATTGCCTTGGTATAGCTTCCCAGAAAATCATCTCATTTTCGCTGTTAGCAACTCTGATTCGCTCTTAGCAACTCCCTGCTTCCCCTGCTCCTCGAGCTCCACAGATCCAGCTGTGCTGCTGAGAGGAGTCTGGAAGTGACAGGCCTGTGCCAACAGTTTTCTGCTTCTGAGCCATCTAAAAGCATCTTCCCTCACCATGATGATTTAGTTGTTTTAGGGCACAAGGAGGGAGTTCCAGAGAGAACAGATCCTTAGCAGAGTCTTGGTCAAACCCTGGACTGTGGTATTGGAGTAAGCAAGAAATCGTGTGTCTGAATGTCTATGATCATTGGGTTTGGGATAGCTAGCAGGGCAGGGACTAGGCTTTAGCCTGACTGCTTTATTGGGATAAACTTGTTACTGGAAAGTTTTGTCTATGATGATAATCCTTTCTTTTGTATGGGGACCATACTCAATGTTGCCTGGGAGTCCATATGTTGCCAGGCATGGAAGCCAGGACACCCACATAAAATATTTGGGTTTCAGCTACGTGAGCTGCATTCTGACCCCAGCTGAGAAGGAACAGAGGATCATGGAGGGAATGTTTGGCCTCTGGTTTGTTGCTTTTCTGTGATGTAAGCCTCAGCAATTCCTACAGTGTGTTTGAGCCTCAGCGGCGCCTGCAGTGTGCAGGCTGAGTCCCGTGAGCTTTGTTATTAGTTGTTTCTGCTCACCCCAAGAATTTCTGATTTGTCTGGGGGATATAGCCACAGGAGGAGCTCCTTATGTCCTCAAAGTAGTCCACTTTCCTTATGGGTTCCTGCAGGTTTGTGATGATCTACTTCAAAGTCTCAAAAAGACCAAAAAAACCAGTGCTTTGTAAAACAATACAAAATGAGGCGCCTGACTCAAACATTGCCCTCTTCAGGTACCCACCTGGATGGGTACGTGTAGAGGTAAGTGTCATGGCAAGAATGAAATATGGGGGCAGGGCAGAGAGATAGCATGGAGGTAAGGCATTTGCCTTGCATGCAGAAGGTCAGTGGTTCGAATCCTGGCATCCCATATGGTCCCCGAGGTTGCCAGGAGTGATTTCTGAGCGTAGAGCCAGGAATAACCCCTAAGTGTTGCCGGGTATGACCCAAACACGAAAAAAGAATGAAACATAGGCTAAACCTGGGGTGGAGCAAGAAGAAAGAATAGAGGTGTTAGAGGGTTGGTCCTAGGCTCACCTGCTACCCTCTGCCACACACACTTCTGGATGGGAAACCAATCCTGAAGGCTCAGACTTGTCTCCTGTGGAGGCTTCCAGACCAAGGAGGTAATTGTAGGGCACTATGTAAATGAAGCTGTGCATGGAGGTGTTCTTAGATTTTTTTTAAAGCAGCAGATGACCATCAGAGCCTCCTAGGGGGCACCTTTTGTTCTCTGTTCTCTGGGGGAGCAACTGTGGGAAGGAAGGAGAGTCACAGACTGGTTCAGCATGGCAGGGGGTGCACAATGCCAGAAGCTGTCTTATCTAACCCTCTGCAGCTCATTTACCACATGTTACTCTACTTCTGTCCACAAATTATCTCCCTCTCACAGACACAGGAAGGTAGAGATTCGGAGTGCTTGCAAGGCTATGTATTAAGACACACTAGGAGCCAGCAGTAGATGCTGCCAGCAAGGTCAGTGGTATGACCAACATTTCTCCCCACTTCCACACTGGAAATGGCAGCTCAGAGCAGGATGCTATCAGTCTGATGCAGACTAATATAATAATGATAATAATGACAATATCACTTCCCTTCTAGCATATACATTAAGTTGTATTTTCTTTATTTATTGGGAAAGCATCAAAATACTATTATTGGAACCATAGCAAAATTGCTTTGTTTTACTTATTTGTTGGTTGATTGTTTAAGTTTGGGGTAAAGAGCTCTGAGACCCTTTTAGAGGTTGTTGGCCAATTGGGTTGGCAGCTCAAAACCTGGCATGATGATACTGTGCCATGTAGATTCCTGGCGCCACCTCATTGGTGCTACTTGTCTTCAGGTCTGAACTTTTTGGTGCTCAGGGACCTCCAGGGCTGCACCTGAAAAGGTATGGGAAGCAAGAGATGCTGGAAATAGAACTTTGATTGACCACATGCCAGAAAAGTATCCTAACCACTGTACCATCTCTCTGGCCCAAGTTGCTGTGTTTAATGAGTTAGAAGAAAAGGATTTCTGGAGAAAAGGGTCACTTTGAAACCTCAGGGGAGTTTCTGAATATTGGGGAAAAAAAGACATAAGGGAAATGCACTGGAGTCCAGCCCCAGGTGAACAGGCCTGAAGTAGTTGCACCATGAGGATTAAGAAAACAAGACAGACACAAGAAAAAAACAAAAAGCCTGGGTTTAAGGGGCTCACAACCTCGTGAACTGAGAACCCTGATTCCTTCAGATGCAGTATTTATTATTTAGAACCTGTAAACAAAATGTTAATAGACAGTTACCTGATTATGCTAATCTACCTTAACTAACTTTTACATATCAAAGGGACCTCGAGTAGCTAGTGCAAAAGTCTTTAGATTGTCTTCTGAGGGATGTGGTAGATAGAATAAATTTTTTAAAAGAATGAGGAGCCCCACCAATTGGACATGCCCTAAGGGTGCCCATGTTCTGGAAATTCATAATTAAAGGTCCTTAAATCACCTTTACAGCCTGTCTCCTCATACTATCATATTTTTAGCTAAACGTATTTATTTCGTAGATAATTATATATTCATCAGAAAAGTAGTGTTGCATGGATGGCATGAGTGCTTAGAGAAAAGAGTTCTCTTTCCTGACAGCTCCCCAGTTCAACTCCTGTTTGTCCCCATGCCAACCTATCCCAGTCAGCATGGGGCCTGTAGAATAGGAAGTTGGTTCAAGATATATATTTTCTTGGCCATACCCAGCAGTGCCCAGAAGGTTGGATATTCTGGTTCTGAGCTCAGGAATTACTCCTGGTGAGCTCAGGAGATCGTATTGGGTGCTGGGGATCAAACCCACGTTGGTAACATGCAAGGCAAGTGCCCTGCCTGCTGTACTGTTTCTCTGGCCCTAAAGATATTTTTATAGCTTCTGCTTTGCTTCACTGACGGCCATATTGATGGTGCTCTCCAGGATAGACCTAATAAATAGTTTATAAAACTGTAAGGCCATTCTCTTGGCTAATATACTGCTGTGCTTTCAGTCTGCAAAATTGTGTGTCTGTCGTGAGCTGCTGTGCTCATAGCTGGCACAGCTGAAGTGAGGGAGGGGAAGATTTTAGAGCACTTGTACACATGTGTGTGCAGGAGTAGGAGAATGTGAAAATGCACATTTGAGAATGTGAGCAAGTGTGTGCATGCATGTATAAATTATGGGTGTGCACATACTGATATAGAATTGCATGGACATTTCCAGGAATGTTATAGGAAGGCCATGGGGGAATACAGTTTTGAGACAGGCAGTTTCAGGCAGGGAATAGCGCTCAGATGATTAGAGTACTCATCTTATATGTAAGAGACCCCAAGTTTGATCTCTGGCACTGCATGAGTTCCTAAAGCATCATCAGATGCAACCCTGGGGATCCCATTCCCCATTGGGTATGGGTCTGGGGAATCCTAGTACCTCTGTTCCAGAGTCACACTAGTATTTCCAGGTCCAAGCATTGGGCATATTGGGCCCTGGAACTTTTTTTAAAGAACCCCAATAGATAAAAATGAACTCACCAATATGCCTCCTTTGGGCCCTAATGAGGTACTCAGCACTGTCTCTGAGAATCTCACTATTTTTCCATGAACCACTAAGCTATCAGCAAGCAATAATGAGCTAGGGTAGAGGGTGTGTCTGGGGGCCTAGCAATGAGGATCAAGATTACAACTTCTCACATGCCTCAGGTTGGGCCTCCCAGCAGCCTGGCCAGGTGCTTGCTTTCTCCAGAAAGGCTGGCACTCGCCTGTCTGTGGGGGTGAGGAGAAGCATGCAGCAGCACTCTCCCTCAAATTCCAAGTTCAGTACCACCAGCTCCATACATCTATAGAAAGGAAGAAGATTTGTTCTGCTTGCACCTCAGCTCTTGGTCAGGAAGTGACCCTGACCTTGCTCCACCTGCACCTTAGTCCCTAGACAAGAAATGACTTCATTCTACCTGCACCTCAGCCCCTGGACAGAAAATGACACTGCTCCATCAGCACCTCCTTTTATGAGCTTATAAAGGGGGCATCAGCAAACACATTAACAAAGCTTCAGAATTAGCCATGGGATCCCAAACTTGACTGTGTTTTGGAGTGGCTTAGGTGTAAAGGAACATGGTCCAAGTAGGACTGAGGTCTCTGGGGATTTTCTGGCCTGGCAGAGTGAGCCAACATGAGCCAGAACTGTGGGCAGGCCTTGAAGACCTTGGCAGGGCTCCATTCAAAGCTTCACTGGGATCTGACATAGCGAGAGCCTGTGGGTCTCACCTATCTCAGACCTGGCTGGACACTCAGTAATGCTCAGTCACATGGTGCAGGACTTGCCAAGCCTACTTCTTTGTTTTCCCATAAGGCTCCTTCTCAGTTGAACTTGGCTTGTAAACCAGGACCAGGCCTTTTCTCCTGCTGTTCTTTGTGTCTTTTACTTCATGTGCTGATAAAAAAAAAAAATGGGGAGGCAGTGTCTAAAGTGGCTCTATCCAGCATGGCGGCCACCAGGGCACTTGGATCCTTGAACTGCTGCTAATGTACATGGAGATGATGCTGCATAGGTGCCAGAGTGATATAATATGCAATTGCCTTGCATCCCAATGCCACATAATTTCCCCTGAGCACCACCGAGTCTACCCATGAGTACAGAGCCCTGAGTATGCCCTGAGTACTGCCAGATGTGGCTCAAACCCCCTCTCACTCCACAAATAAATGACATTATGTTGAGGATGGTTAGCTAAATAAATCATGTTGAAGTGTTTCCTCATTTATCTTTATTTTGGGTTTCATTTATCTCTGTTTTGGGGCCACACTTGGTGACATTCAGAAAACCACTCCTAGTTTGCTATGCTCTGAGATTTCTCTCAGTAGTTCTGGGAAATCCTAAGGTTCTAGGAATGATCCTAGGGACTACCACATGCAAACCCTGCACCTTAGCCCTGGTCCTATTTATCTTTCATAACAGGGCTCTTAGAGCATATTTTTTTCCCGTGTGTGCCCCTAACCGCTGTATTTTTGGTGGATTTGTCTATTTCTGGAAACTCTGGTCTCCAGTGTGAATTAATGGGAAGAGATCACATCACCAGGTCTTCTGTTGATATCTCCCTTCTCTCATTCTTACCCCCACCATCTGCCCTTTTTATCTCTAAACTGAGTTTTGGACATGAAAGGGTGAGTAAGACTCTGAGGCCTTTCTCTGGTCTCGGAAGGCTTGTTTCCTTTTGTGAATTGGCAGATTTCTCCCAGGTATCTACAATAGATACTCAGCTAGTAGAGTGACAGATTCATGACACCTACAGTAGACATTTGGCCAGTAGAGTGGTGGCTTCATGGTGGGTTTATTCCCAGAATAATCATTAACAATAGCCCCTCCTCCATAGCATCATGGAACATAGAGGTGGAACATCATGGAACATTGGAGGTGAGAGTGCTACATACCTAACTCCATGATCAATGCATTTCTTTCGCATACCCTCTCCCGGTCTGTGATAGGCTGTGATTTTAGCAATTGATTAGCTAAATTGTGATTTTAGCAATTGATTAGCTAAATTGATTGATTAGCAAGTAAACCAGACAGAAACTAAGTTAATCACAAGACCAAGGTTAGGACCCACCTTTGTTACCTCCAGCCCTAACACATAGAAGATTTGATTAGCTCTTTTGGAAGTCTGATCCCATCCTTCAGAAGTTCCCAGAGAAAATGGAATGAGACTGAGGTGGTCTGATCTTAAATCAGGTGTTGTTTTTCAGAGGTGCTGCCTTTCCAAGTGGATTTTGGGAGAAAGAAAGAGAATCAGAAGCGGGAGGAAGAAGGCTGAGGGTCTGGGGGAACAGCAGACAGGTTCTGCTCTTCTCCAAGTAGGTGATCTATTTGCTGTTTTGCTCCCTGCAGAAGTGTAGCAGGCTATTTCCTCATTCCAGGCTCTGGTCTCTATCTTCCACTGTGCTTATGACTAGGAAGAATGTGTTTTGTCACTCAATGCTGCATTTTCACAGAATGTGTGTGTGGAGATGAGGACATTTCCTTGGGCCAGTGGGATGGAATTTAGTGGTTCATAGTTATGTTGGCACAGGCAGTACGGCTAAGAGTCTTCTTGTGAGAGGTCTCATTATGGCACCCTGTGGAGTTTGTGAGAAAAGAATAAACTGCTGTATCATTTGTGAGACATGAATTCCTTGGTCAACCCTTAAGATGATTGGCCAGTCATTTTCTGGTAGACAAATCAGCTCCACCAGTGAAGAGTAGGATGCTTAGTGGATTGAGTACCTCTTCCTAGGACCTGACCCCTCACTGTCCTCAGCCCTTCTGAATTTGTGCCAAATGAGTCCAAATGATTGTGACAAGCAGATCCACGGGATGGGGACTTAAAAGTTTCTTCTTTCCATTTCCCCAGTATTTACTGTACCTATGCAGGAGAAAAAAAAGCAGCAGAACATAATTTGGGGGGTGGGGTGGGATTTTGTTATTGTAGTTGCTGTTGTTGTTTTTATTTTTTGCACTTTGTTTTGTTTTTATTTCAGGACCGTGGCTAGTGTGTGATGTTTGTCTTTATTACAGTGGTGCATTTTGGAATTCTTTTTTGTTTGATTTTTCTTTTTGTATTGTTGATGTGTTTCTTATTTGTTTTGTTTTGTTTTTTTTTGTTTTTGGGTCACACCTGACAGTGCTCAGGGGTTACTCCTGGCTCTATGCTCAGAAATCGCTCCTGGGGACCATATGTGATACCAGGATTCGAATCACTGTCTTGCATGCAAAGCAAACGCTTTACCTCCATGCTATCTCTCAGACCCCTGTTGATGTGCTTCTCTTCCTTTTTACCGTTCTTCTCTCAAATTAATATTTATAGCTTCTAAAAGGACTCCACCCATTTTTGCTGTTTTTATTCTTACCCCCATTTTATTATTATTTTTCCCTCAAACAGAACCACATAACTTGAACCAACTTTTCCGCCTTTCATTTTGAGGGGGAAACAATGAAGGGCACCAAGACCAAATAGTTGTATAACCACTAAGAAGTAATAAAAATGATTGAACTTAAATACCAAACCCAGTCCAACGACAACTGAATTGATACCCAATCTACAACAAGATAGACACAGAGGGGACCACTTATACTAGCAGCCCGGGGGTGTAAAGGAGAGGAATATGAGATGCATGCTGGGAACAGGGATGGAAGGAGGACAACTTTGGTGGTGGGAATTCCCCTAATTCAATGTCAATATGTACATAAGATATTACTGTGAAAAATATGTAATCCACTTTGGTCAAAATAAAAATCATTATTAAAAATAAAAAATATGTCACAAAAAGAAATAGAATTGTAAATAAATAAATAACTTAGGAATTATAGAAAAATATGCTCAAGGGAGAATTGGGTTATATTACTGATAAATTTTACTCTAGGAGAGGCTCAAACATTTTAGAAAGCTATGGAGATTGCAGCAGTAGGATTCTGACATAAGAGACGATATTATAATTCAAAGAAATGGAATTTGATAATATTCAATAAATGATATTGAGAAAAGTTTCTTCTTTCAATTCCCAGCTGGGTGACCTTTCTAATGAATGCAGGGATGAGCCCCCAACAGACATGCATGGCAAGGAGGATCCTTTCCTACTTCCCACATCTCTTGTCTTCTGCTAACACTCTTCTGGGATCACTTCCTTGGGACAGGAGAATGAATGGCTATCTGCAATCCCTGAGTTGAGTTATGCCATTCTCCCACCTCTCTTCATTGTGACTTCACTCTATGCCAACCAGAAGAGTACCTGTTTACAACCCAGTTGCCCCAGTTGCAGAAGGTTTATTGTCCAAGAGGGTTGGGATCTTTCCTAATGCAAATTTGCTTCATCTTTGTTCAGCACATCTCATAGGGAGGAGTTGGTGGTAGAGGAAAGGCTGGCAAAAGTACAGGGAGCTGGAAGGTAATATTTTGGTGGCACTTGAAAAGTTGGAGGACAGTGTTTTCTCTCTTTTCTCTGATAGAAGCTGTTGTCTGCCCCTATGCTCCTACCTATATCCCTCTGACAAAGGCTCTGATGTTTTCCTGGTTGGTCTTCTGCTGCTTGATTGATCCATACCAAGCATCTCTTGTGTTCCTCCTCAGTACATTCATCAAGCGTCATCTTTGCTTTCCATGTGACACAGAGCTCAGGTTATCCTGAGGAGATTCTGTTAAGCCAAACCATCATGTCCATCAGCATGCTAGGCATAATGAGTTGTTATTTGAAAATAAGAAATTTTGTGCACTCCCCTTAAACTCACCCTTTGCCATTTGATGTAGAGTGGAACAGAGCAGGTTCTGCTCAGTGTAAGAACATAAAGACATTGGATATTCTTGGACCAGAAAAAAGCCATGCAGCTCAATATATTGACTGCTTCTGTTCATCTTTTAAAGGGTGCTTGTCATTGGCAAAGGAGCTTTGCTGGCTGCTGGGGCAGCTGTAAAGTGGTGGAAGGGTCTTTGGGGTCAGCAATAGAAGATGCAAAAGTGGGTCACAGCCTACCCTTCATTGTCCAACTAAGTGGAGGAAACTCAGGGGATCTGTGTTTCCCAGACACATAGGAACTCAAGGCAGAACTCTGAAAATACACTTTCTGAGTCCTAAGGGACTTCAGCATTGTTCTCAAACACTGACCCCACAGAATGAATTCTCTTCACAGGGCTATGTACACATGGTTTACCTCTGCATGAAGGGAGTTCCCCTTTTCACCATCTCTGCGAGGCATTTATGGTATCCCCCACTGCTGGTAAAGAGTTTGGAGCATGATAAACCCACGGTGTACATTTTTCTGTCTGGACAATGATTTGATGCCTCATTGCCAACTGGAAAAATTTACTTCAGAGGCTTGGGAAAATGCTCTGGATATTTAGAAGAGTTGGTGGGGTACCTTGGGGAGTGTTCTGCAAATGACTTGAGTTTCCTCATGCTGTTGTGGAGGAATTTTGTCTATTCAGTAGTTTCCTTGTTGATGAGGATCCATTAGTCTTAAGCCACAAGAAGTTGTTACTCTCTTACATTTTATTTTGGGAAAATCATACCCAGTGAATGCTTAGGGTTTATTCTTGTCTCTGGACTCAAGAATCACCCCTGACTTTGTTTGGGGGATTTAGGATACTGAAGATCAAACCCAGTCTGTGTGTGCAAGGCAATTGCCCTACTCACTGCACTCTCTCTCTCTCCCCACTCTCTGACATCTTTACCACTCTCAACACCACACCCTTATAGAACTCATAGATCACACCAGATCATTGTTTCTAGGCAACAAGAAAATTTCCCAAGAGCACAGCACTTCCCCCTGTTCTCCAACACATTTCTCACAAAATGCACAATACAGAGAACACAGTGGTCCCAGCAGAGATGCTCCAGCAGCCACTGTCCTGACACTAGCACCACCGTTCTGGTTATTGCCAAGATAGACCACATTGTCAGAGACTCTCATTTGTCTTACATATAGCAGGAAAGGGTAGTGTTCCCTCATGATATCTAATGAAGCACTCTTCCCCAGCCAGCTGGAAATTAACACTTTAACTCTGGAGACAGAAGCTCCCTGAGGTCAGTCAACCCACTTTCTTCTGTCTCCCTGTGAAGGATATTCAAGTCAGGTGATGTTTATATTATTAAATCACTGCCACAGATGTTCCTGGGCATTTGTAAAATTCTGCACATGCTATTCAGAGGAGAAAAGAGGCGGTGAGATTATGAAATTTATTTACAAGGTTTGAGTACATGGAAAGACACAGTGAAGCATAAGAAATGGTTTCATATACGAATAAGGGAGAAAAGATGCTTGTCTGGTGAGAATAGAAAAACCAACTAACATAAACTTCTATAATTTCTATCTTAGGGTCAACTTCTAAGGTTATATATATATATGTATATATATATGTCTTTTGATTCTTATCTAGATTGAGGAATAGGAGGAGTGACTAGAGGGAAAGTGGCACAAATCTTGCCATAGGGACTATATCTCTGTCATTAATTCATTGTCTTCCAAGACCAGCATAAATGCCTGTAGCTTCTATACAAGGTTTGGGAGATAACTGAATTGAAATGCAATATGGATGGTGGATGGAGGGTTTGATTTCAGAACTAGAATGATTCTTTTTGTGTTGCTGGAGAAAGAAAAATCAGGTCTCATGAGATAGGACAGGGGCTTAGGTGCTTCCTATGCATGCAATCAACCCCAGTTCTAATTCCACATATGGTTCTCAGAGCACTCCCAGAAATGACTCCTGAGCACAGAACCATGAGTTAGGCCTGAGAAATACTAAATGTGATCCTGATAGCAAAAGCAAATAAGGAAAATAATTAAAAGGTGAAGTATTTCTTTTGTCTATCTGCTGTGGTAAGGCATTTCCAATAGTATCAGTCAGAGCCCAGTGTAAAGAGCTGAAGCTGGAAAGGGGATTTAGGTGGAAGAGGAGTGAGGAGGTATTTTCTGCTTCGGGGTCCTGGACAGCTCTGAACAACAGCCAACAGCAGCTGCACAGTGAGCCTGGCAGAGAAGAGCCAGCCCCAACCAGAGTCTGATTCTCCTGTCCGGACCATTTATCAGGAGTCTTTGGACTGGAAGATAGGAAATTAAAGTTGGATTGTAGGGCCTTTGGAGCTAAGCTGCCATGATTGCCTGGGAGAGTCCTGTCCCCCTCCTAAACCACCCTATGCTTACTGACCCTAGTCCCAGGCATTTGGAAGCAGGGTCCATGGCAGAAATGATCCACTCTGAAGGAGGTATTGCAAGGAATTATATAGTCAACACATGATATGATGCCCACTTTGGACACACAGATATTTCTGATGCGTAAAATTCTTCCTATAAGTAGATTCAGGGATAAAGAAGACACTAGTTCACTTATTTATCACAATCATTGAGGCCCAGGCTTGGAATTGTAGTTTCTTGCTTCAGTTCTTCCATGAATAGGTACTAGCAGGGTCAGGTCTGGCCTGCAGAACTCTGATTCTGTGATGTCTCCCTAGTTTCAGCACAGGCTCAGGAATTGAACAAGCTGGACTATGAGCCTCACCTGCTGTTGGTTTAGTGTACAGACACAAGAAAATGAAGAGAAGCTCAAATTCAGAGAAGCTGGAAGCTCCTGATGGTGGGTTAGGGCCTTAGAGTTAGATGTGCCCCTCTTTTCTCCTCACTCCATTTGAGGGCAGCCCAGGGGAGAAATGGATCTTAACTTGTAGATCCATCAATGCTTGGTTGGATATTAAACAAGAGAGCATTGGGTGTCTCTAGTTTAAGTCATGCTTATAATGTCTTCAATGACATTCAGGACAACAATTCTGTCTCAGTCCTCACAAGTGTACTCACCACACACATACAAATATACACATATTCATACATATACATTCATGCATATACACTCACACACATACACAAATATACACCCATATATCAACCTGCACTATATGCATTCACACATATAAACATCTATACATACATGTACATATACACCAATACACATAATTATACATTCTCACACACATAAACACATGTGTACATGCACAAATGTATATAAACTTACAAATTGTGCTCACAAATACACTCTCATTTATAAAATCACACACAACCACACTCATATATACTCAAAACATACAACTGCATATACCAATGGAGCCTCTCCTGAGTGTACAGAGAGATCGAACTATTCACATATACAAGTTGGTGGCAATTTGACAATGAGTAGGATGAGTGGCAGTGATAACCCCATCATTTTTCATTTCATCTTTGTGTATCTATGAAGAGTGAATTTATAAATATTATTTTCAAGAAATGCTAAATAACACAAGAGAAAAATGTTTCCTTTATTTTCTGTTATGAAGGGCTTTACAGAGACCTGAAGGTAGAAGTAGATATCCGTGATTTTTATTTCTGTGTTCATGACATTTGGGTGCTTTCCATGCCAAGAGAGCTAAGTTGATGTCCAAACAGGACTGAAAGAGATGGTCATTGAATGGTCATTGAATGGTCATGAATATAGAGAATTATGGAACAAGGGAGGTGGAGAACAGGGTGTGAGTCTATGCATAGAGTACCGAGGGCTGTGGAATTACTGACAGATTCAGAGAATTCCAAACATGGTGATTGTATTCCAGAAATTTCCACTCACTTAGAGTAACGAATATGCTCCAATTCCACCTCTACCAGTAACAAGCCAGATGAGTGCAATAATCTATCACTTTATCTGTCTAAATCTCATCATCTCCAATTATTATACAGAGTTCTTGAGAGGATCAAATAATTCTATGCCCAATATTGACAACAGGTGGGGCTCAACTGCATATATGCTGCATGGGAAGAAATCCATCAATCAAAGAGCAAGTGACCATCCAATAAATGGAGAAATATATGCAGCTATATAAAACTGGTTATTTTCCAAACTCTATGACATAAGCAATTTTTCTGATGAATTTCCTTTCTATATGAACTTAAAATGTTATCTAGCAGTAACTGAAATGACTCAGTAATACCAAAAGAATTTCTTTTTTATTTCAGCAAAAGTGATTTATGTTTGATTTGTGACAAGATACATTGATTACCAACTCCTCATGTTTATCAGTCAGTACATTTGATTTCTTCCAGAAAAAAAGCTATTAAGAGAACAAAGACTTACAAAAAACTTATTTTTAATAGAAACCTGAAGGCAAAAAATTGATACCGAAAGATGCAAATTGACTGTGTGCAGAGCTGTTTAGGGAGCTGGTAAGGAGTTGAAGGAAATGGACCAATTGAAAAGTATGTAAGTTCCACATAGAGAAGTTAGGATGACTGCGTAATAATAAGAGGAACTTAATTGACTGGACTAGAGGGAGAAAAGTTTCTGGGTGCATTTTGATGAACAACAGTAAGAAAGCTGGAAGTTGAATTTGTGGCAAATAAATTTAAAATCTGTTTATTTATCTACCTACATATCTTTCTACCTACCTATCTCTCTCTCTGTCTATCTATCTCTATATCGACAGACAGGAATTGTAACTATATCTGAAAGCTGTTAATGTGGAAGTCTTCTGCACAAAAGCATTAAACTAGTCCATTGAAGTAGATGAAATCATTCAAATATCTTAATAGCTCCAATTATTGACCCAATGTGGGGGTGAATAAAATAAAAATCTGGTAGAGTAGCTAAAATACACAGACGGATAGATATCTAAGAGAATAAAGAAATGAATGAATGAGTTACTTAGATCACTTAGCAACCATATCTAGTAACCATGATATCAATAAAAGAAGAGCATACCAAGAATAGGTAATGGCCCAGAGACAGATTCAAGATTTTGAGAAAAATAGCATTGGTGGTGGGAATTCACCAGTTCTACTGGTGAAGGGGGCATTCTGTTTATGACTAAAACCCAACTATGAACATGCTTATAATTATGGTGCTTAAATGAAATTTTATATTAAAAAAACAAAATGCAAAAAAAGAAAAGAAAAGAAAAGAAAAGGCCTCTAGACTTTCTTGAAATCATCCTGAATGGAGTGTTTTGTCACAATGGAAACCCAGAATACACTAGCACCAACAATACACCGGTTTTCATGGTTCCCGGCTCTTCAGTTTAATCACATAGTGTATGATATGCAGACTTAGCAAGGTCTGAATTTGGTCTTTGGCCATTCACTTTGTGAAGTAGCAGGACAAACCTCTATTTGATGAATAAATATGCTTGCCATAGGCTGGAAAGATAGTACAGTAGGTAAGGAATTTGTCTTCCATGTCTGACCCTAATTCTAGCCCAGACACTGCATATGGTCCCCTGAGTCTGGCTAGGAATGACTTCTTAGCACAGAGCCAAGAGTAAGCCCTGAACCACCAAACATATAGTTACCATCAAACATGCAGTTACAAACATATTGTTACCATCAAACATGTAGTTAGCAGCCATCGTATGTCTAGTTCTGGATGATTTTACTAATATAATCACTGCCATTCAGAAATATTGCTCTAAAAGAGAGACACAGCCTTGAGGAGTTCGCAGTTTGTTCCTTGGCAGAAACTGGTTCTGCTTTTTTTTTTAAACATCTTTTTTTTTTTTTTTTATTTTTTTTTTTTTTATATATATTTTATTTAAATACATACATGATTGTGTTTGGGTTTCAGTCATGTAAAGAACACCAACCATCACCAGTGCAACATTCCCATCACCAATGTCCCAAATCTCCCTCCTCCCCACCCAACCCCTGTCTGTACTCTAGACATGATTTCTATTTCCCTCATACATTCTCTCATTTTTAGGATAGTTCACAATGTAGTTATTTCTCTAACTAAACTATCTCTGTTTGTGGTGAGCTTCATGAGGTGAGCTGTAACTTCCAGCCCTCCTCTCTTTTATGTCTGAAAATTACTATTGCAAGAATGCCTTTCATTTTTCTTAAAACCCATAGATGAGTGAGACCATTCTGCGTTTTTCTCTCTCTCTCTCTGACTTATTTCACTCAGCATAATAGATTCCATGTGCATCCATGTATAGGAAAATTTCATGACTTCATCTCTCCTGACAGCTGCATAGTATTCCATTGTGTATATGTACACAGTTTCTTTAGCCATTCATCTGTTGAAGGGTATCTTGGTTGTTTCCAGAGTCTTGCTATGGTAAATAGTGCTGCAATAAATATAGGTGTAAGGAGGTGCACCTCAAAGAAAATAGTGCCCAGGATACAAGAGCCACCCACTGAGTGGGGGAAACTATTCACTCAATACCCACCAGATAAGGGGCTAATCTCCAAAATATATAAGGCACTGATAGAACTTTACAAGAAAAAAACATCTAATCCCATTAAAAAATGGGGAGAAGAAATGGACAGACACTTTGACAAAGAAGAAATACAAATGGCTAAAAGGCACATAAAAAGAATGTTTCACATCACTAATCATCAAAGAGATGCAAATCAAAATAACTATGAGGAAAGTTCCTTCTAACCCTATTTTGCTGAGTGTCTTTAACATGAAAGGATGTTGGATTTTGTCAAACGCCTTCTCTGCATCGATTGATATGATCATGTGGTTTTTGTCTTTCGTGTTGTAGATGTGATGTATCAAATTGATTGATTTGCGTATGTTGAACCAACCTTGCATTCCTGGTATGAATCCCACTTGGTCGTGATGTATGATCTTTTTGATGAAGTGTTGGATTCGGTTTGCTAAGATTTTTGTCGATTTCTCTGTTTGGGTGTGATTATTGAAATCGTTGTCCCCAATTATACTTATTTTTTTCTATTCTTTTCTTTTCCTTCGTTATGTGCTATGCCATGTTTCTTATTTCAAGACCATGGCGTGTTTTTGGTTTGTTTGTTTGTTTTTGTTTTGTTTTTTGTTTGTTTGTTTGTTTTGCTTTGTTTTTTGTCTGTTTTTTTGTGGTGCTTATCGATATAGCTGGAGTCCTCACTGGATAATTGACACTTTTTTTGGTACTGGTGGAGTGTTTCACCTTCTTTCTCTCCTTCATCTCCCAAATCGATGATGAGAGCCTCTAGAAGGATTCCACCCATTTTGGGAGTATTAGACTCTTACCCCAGTTTATTTATCTCCTCCTTTTCAGGCAAAAACACGCAACTTGAACTAGCTAGTCCTGCCTACAGTTAGAGGGGGAGATAAGGGAGGCATCAAGACCAAACAGGTGCAAGACTACTAAGTAGTGGGTTGGATACAGAGGGGACCACATATTCTAGCCGCCCTGGGGGTGAGGGAAGAGGAAATGGGAGGTAGGACAAAAACGGAGGGGTAGGGAGGGCAATTTGGGGATGGGAATCCCCCCTGATTTTATGTAAATATGTACCTAAAATGTTGTCAACAATATGTAAGACACTATGATCAAAATAAAAATTATATTAAAAAAAAATAACTATGAGGTACCACCTCTCACCACAGAGATTGGCACACATGACAAAGAATGAGAACAAGCAGTGTTGGCAGGATGTGGAAAGAAAGGAACTCTTATCCACTGCTGGTGGGAATGCCGTCTAGTTCAACCTTTAAGAAAAGCGATATGGAAATTCCTCCAAAACCTGGAAATTGAGCTCTCATACTATCCAGCTAGACCACTCCTAGGAATATACCCTAGGAACACAAAAATACAATACAAAAATCTCTTCCTTACACCTATATTCATTGGTTCTGCTTTTTATCTTAGGTTGAGACTTGGAACACTTCATTCTCTAATATGCACATCTGTTTATTCATTTGTTTCCTGTTTGGTCATTCTTGATGGAGAAATAGACTACCTTCACTGCTCAGAAATGAAAAACAGGCTCCAGGAAAAAAGAGAAGAGTCATTTGGGTGGCTGATGGGCATGTCTTTCCAGATAAGAGATGCTAGCTGAAATCAACAAGCTTTCGGACAATCTCCTTATTTCTTTTGTCAGTAAATATTTATGGAACAATCATGCATGCTGGGTTTTAGAAACACTTGGTGAATAAACAAACATCTACCACCCCACATTTTCAGGGCCTTGGAGATAATAGGGTCTTTTCCACAGAGCTATAATAATCTCAAATTATTGCTCTCCTGGTGGGGCAGGAGATCATATCTGTGTTTGTGGAAGAAAACAAGATGGATGAAAATAACACTTTTTTTTTTTTTTTTTTTTTTTGGATTTTGGGTTACACCCGGCTCAGAGGTTACTCCTGGCTTTATGCTTAGAAATCACTCCTGGCAGGCTCGGGGGACCATATGGGATGCCGGGATTTGAACCACCAACCTTCTTCATGCAAGGCAAGCACCTTACCTTCATGCTATCTCTCCTATCCAAAAATAACATTTTTAAGATCAGTAGTGTTGAATGCTGGCTGGGTCTGTGGGCAGAAGCCTGTCTCAGATAAAGCTCCTCCTCGAGTCTAGGCTCTTGGTCTTGTCACAATACTCTCATGTCAACAACAATCCTTCTATTTGATAGAAACCCCCTCCCTAAATCTTTGTAAAATTAGATGTTCACTTAATTTCTAGGAACTACCAGATGATAGACTGGGCAAAATCAAAGGTTCTCTTTCTTTCTCCTCCCTCCCTCCCTCCCTCCCTCCCTCCCTCCCTTCCTCCCTCCCTCTCTCCCTTCCTCTTTCCTTGTTTCTTTCCTCCTTCCTTCCTCTCTTTGCTGTTTTTCTCTTTTCTTTCTTTCTTTCTTTCTTTCTTTCTTTCTTTCTTTCTTTCTTTCTTTCTTTCTTTCTTTCTTTCTTTCTTTCTTTCTTTCTTTCTTTCTTTCTTTCTTTCTTTCTTTCTTTCTATTTTCTTCTTTCTCTACTTTTTCTCTTCAAATGTTACTGGTTTATAAAACCCATAATTATGTGAAACTCAAAATAGTCTGGATTGGGCAGATTTACCTCAGTGGTAAACCTTGCATGCATAAAACCTGGGTTTAATTCTTAGCACCATACAAGAGAAATAGTTTTTAATGGATAAATAAAATGATCTAGAGTATACAAGAAATAAACATCTTTTTTTTTTTTTTTTTGGTTTTTGGGCCACACCCTGTGACGCTCAGGGGTTACTCCTGGCTATGCGCTCAGAAGTTGCTCCTGGCTTCTTGGGGGACCATATGGGAGCCGGGGGATCGAACCGCGGTCCGTCCTAGGCTAGCGCAGGCAAGGCAGGCACCTTACCTCCAGCGCCACCGCCCGGCCCCCAGAAATAAACATCTTTGAGGGGAAAATAAAATGTCAAAATATATTGGCAGAATCCAGGCTGGTTGTGGATAACTGATCCAATTGACCTAGTCTTTTCTTTCTTCACCTGGACACAGTCTGGGATCTATCAGAGGAACTCCTCTTGATGCTAGTGACTTTTATGACTAACCAAGAAGCATACTACAATGTTTGATCTCCAAATAGCTCCACCTTTTATTGTGCTTTGCTCTAAGGATACATGCAAGCTAGCCACTAAAGATTAAAGTCTTCCTCAGGTGTCTCAAAATAAATGAAAAAGGAATATCATACTGATTTTCCAGGAAAGAAGGACTCAAGCTTGTAATGATTTTGTTTTGCCTTTGTCCGATAGATTCTTGGACTTCAGTGGACATAAAATGGACATTGCCAGGGAAAGCTAGAACTTGGAATTAACCTTGCCTCAGGGGTTTCTGAGAGCTTTTATGTACTGGAACGTGAAGGCTTTCTTCTTCCCAGCTTCTGTAAAGTTCCACTGTAATGGGAATAATCTAGCTCTCTCCCAAACTAGCATCTCAAGACTGTATATATGTTCTAGGCTGCATGAACTGTGGCCTCCATGGGTGCTAAAGCCAGAGGACTTTATTATCTCACCCCTCTAGAGGCTGGAAGCTAGATCTGCATTGGTTACACCATACTGCTTTGGATACTCTATGCAGGCATATGCACCTCTTTCTTTCCCAACTTTTGGGGTTTTCCATTTCTGGGTGCTCCTTGACCTTCTAACCCTCATTCTGCCCAAATCTCACTTGGTCTTCCTTCCTTTTAGAGCACTGTCTTTAGAACTCTCCTTCTCTTTGATGGTCACCACACATATTGGAGTAGGAAGCTCCATTTGCAGCCACTTCTCACCTCTATCAGTTATGATGTCACCTTCTGAGAGGCTGAAGGCAGAAATTCTCCAGATCAGGGGTCTTAAAACTTTTTAAAGTGGGGGCCGGATTATGGTCCCTTAGAGAGCTGGAGGGCCGGACTATATGAGCTACTAATTCCTACTCACACTGCACATATCTTATATAAATAAAATGAAAACTATTTATAAATAAACAGATCATGCACCAGTATTTCAATGGGAACTGTGGGCCTGCTTTTGGCTAAAGAGATGGTCAATGTCCGGTTCCATATTTGTCACTGCCAGCCGTAACAAGTGATGCAAGTGGGCATTAGTTAATCTTGATCTGGTTGGAGATTTCAGATGTTTCATTCTTGAAAAAGTCTGTTCACAGGCATAAGTGCTACCAAAGATGGTTACCATTTTGAGTGCATGGTTCCTGATATTTGGATATACACTGAGTGTATATGCTGGCAGGTATCTTGGCAACCAAACAGTGCTCACTGCTGGCGGGCCGGATCAGACTCCTCTGTGGGCCGCATGTGGCCCGCGGGCTGTAGTTTGAAGACCCCTGCTCCAGATCTTTGTCAAACACTTTAGTGTTTGACAGTGATGCTTTTTGGATCCACCTTCAATGAGGACCTGGATGGTGGTCATGGTATGGTAGGGAGCACACAGAATGGAGCACACAAATGTTCCTAGCACAGGCAGCAGGCATGTAAAAATAAATGTCTGCACTTGTGCAAGCTTATCAACACAATGGACATTTATAAGTCTGAGATTTTTCCATGCATCTACCAGGACTTGAATCACTCCCTGTGCCTTCTTTCATGCTATACAGTGGCCCTTAGTGAAGATCCTGTTTATACCAAGGAAATCAGCTTGCCAGAAGGTCTTTCTCCCTCAAACCCTAACATCTCCCCAAGTCAGTAGTGCCTCAGAATATGTTAACAGTCCATTTTGGGGAAACGGCTCATTCCTGCTACAGTGGGAAGACCACATCTTGGAGCTTTCATCTGAATGGCACTTGCTGAGACCATCTCAAGCTCGCAAAGAATTGTTTTACTGATAAATTTTTTTTTGAAAAAGAGAAAGTTTCTGCAAAATAACAGCTTCTGTTTCCTGAACTTCAGTTCTGCATGGAAAGAACAGAAGGTCTGCATATTATTACAATTTTGACCTTTCATGGAAAGGCTTAATGAGACCGGAAGTGTGGGGGCTGGCTTGGGTGGTTAGTTTTTTTTTTTTTTTTTTTTGCTCCTCTGGATGCTGCAGGTTTGGAGAGTGAAGTTTGGCATGCAGAGCTCATGCTTGTCTTCCTGGAACCTGCCATTGCTTCCTTGGTTACCTTTCCTGTCCCCCAAGGTACAGAAGAATGTTCAGCCTTCCAGAATGTTCTCTAGTGCTTACTGCATTTCTTCTGCCGATCAGCAGACATTTTTAATTTATTTCATGGGGAATATCACATCCTTAGATCACGTAACACTGTGGGTGTTTGTTCAGGTACAAACCATCCCTGAGGTCATCCTTGAGACCACAATGGTACACCAGTCACCCCCTTCTTCACAACAACCCTTAAGCCATAGTTGACCAGCTTTTTAGCAGGCTCTTGTCTCTTAGTTGGCTGATATTTAGTACCAGCAATGCAGGAAGAGTGAAATTGGCCTATATTGACACAGCTGTAGAGTATTTCAACTGAAAAGGAGATAAGAATGAAAAATAATGCAATGCACTATGATTGAAACAAGAAAACAAAATCTAACAACTCAGAACATCATGCAAATCACACTTATTATCAGATGGTTGTATTAAATTATTGACTTAATAAAAAATGTGTCAGCTAGAGTCATAGACCATCCATCAGAACGCAGATTCTCCATAGTCCTAGCACTACTCTGGCAGTATCCCTTGTCATCCTAGAATTGAACTTGGGTCTAGTCACAGTGCCCCTGATAGTCAATTGAAAGACTATGCTTCCTTCCATACAGCAAGGCACTGCAGGGGACAGAGTGGGAGTTGAGGGCAGCCTAGGTCTCAGCATGTAGCCTCACATGCCTTAAACTTTACTTGCAAATATACATTGGTTGTCTCTTCCACAGTTTTAATGCAGTTCTTACTTCTTTAAAAAAATACTAAACCTTCCCTTTGTGAATGTCTTTGGCAACAATCTGAGCACTAAAGACAAAAGCAAGACATGGGAAAGCTGAGTTTTTGAAAAGGGTTGAGTCAGTGGGACTCAACAGCAGAAATAGTATTGCTTCTATTTCTTGTTGGAAAATAAAGTGCCTTTTGCTTCAATCAAAATTTTCTTTTGGTTCCTAATAAGATGACAGTCCACCACAGTCAGCCTGCTGTGGAAACCTTGACTTCTTGCTGGGCTTAGATTATTCAAGAGCTCTGCATTTTATCTCAGAAGGCTGCTGGGAGATCAAGGAGAGGATGGACAAAGCCAGAGACTGTGGTTGACCATAGAAAATGGGGACTGGCCAATAGCACAGTGAGGGAGGGGTCGTTTATTGCATGTGGCTGACCCAAGTTTAATATAATTTTTATTTTAATCATAGTGGCTTACATATCATTGACAATAATATTTTAGGTACATATTAACATAAAATCAGGGGAATTCCCACCACCGAATTGTCCTCCCACCATCTCCGTTCCCTTCCTACCTCCCATATCCTCTTTCCTCACCCCTGGGGCTGCTAGAATAAGTGGTCCCCTCTGTGTATACTTGATCCAGAGTCATTGCTCATGCTAAAATTTCTAGAAATGTTTCTGGGGCTCTCCTAATCCCTCTAGAAATTAGTGCCTATTGGAGAACAGGTCAGGTATACTCAAGATGGTCTTTTCATGATTTGCAACAGAAACTTAGATTGAGGCACTCCAATGGCAGAGAGATTAGGACAAAGGGAACCATTTAGTAGCAGGACCACTTTCTCCTTCTTTGACCCACTGACTGGAACCTTTCTGTGTGTCTGCCTGATTTAACCAGCAACCATGACAACCAGCTGTTGAGCACTTTCCATCTCTTAGTCTCCATGCTGAATTAAATAAGAGATGGCTCTGGGAAGGCATGTCTCTGAAATAATAGATTCCTGGCATTTGCTTTCAGTGGAAGCTAAGAATTCAGCCTTGGGCCCAACAACAGGCATCCAGGAGTTAGAAAAATATGCAATTCTAGATGTGGAAGTTTTCAAATGTAGAATTCACTTAAGTGTTTCTACTTCCAGTTGTTTCCAGATAAGCAGAGATTATTTCTTTCCCCCAAACATGCAATATCTTTTAGCCCTCTGCTGGCGTGATTTGTTGAAGGACTTATGGCAAAAACAAAACAAAACAAAATAAAACAAACAACACCCAAATACCTGAAAGAAAGAAACCATTGCTTCACCCACTCACTAGAAAATAAATGAGTATCAGTGAACAGTCTTAATTGGCATTCTGTGGATCCATGAATTCATCTATGTAGCCAAATCACACCTAAATAAAACCTAAAATTTAAACCTTCACTTCTTCCTATTATTTTTGCTGTCAATTTTTGAAACACTTGCTTCACAAGGACCACAGTCTAAGATATATGAATGAAATTCAAATGTCTGCATTTGGGAGCTTCTAAGCAATATCATTAATTTTAATTTATCTGTAATTTTGAGTTGTGCTCCTAATGATAGATATAAAGTGCATCAAATCACACCTCTTGAGAAGAATTTTTCTTTCATATACTACTTCCTTCATAATCAAGAAGATGATTTTCAGGGAGGGACTTCAGAGCATAAAAACCGGCTATCCTTTGCAAAAGCTGGCTCCCTGTGTGTGACACCAGGCGGGGAAAATCCGCGAAAGTACACCGGCCCAGTGGGGCTCAGCTGTGAAAGACTGTGAGTGTGACCTGTCTATGTCTGTCTACTGTCCTCTTGCGTGAAACTCTTGCGAGTGGGGCAAAAAGAGCCTCCAGAAACCTCGCTCGCCCAGACGCCATTTTCAGGGAGGGACTTCAGAGCATAAAAACCGGCTATCCTTTGCAAAAGCTGGCTCCCTGTGTGTGACACCAGGGCGGGGAAAATCGCCGAAAGTACACCGGCCCAGTGGGGCTCAGCTGTGAAAGTCTGTGAGTGTGACATGTCTATGTCTGTCTACTGTCCTCTTGCGTGGAAACTCTTGCGAGTGGGGCAAAAAGAGCCTCCAGAAACCTCGCTCGCCAGACGCCATTTTCAGGGAGGGACTTCAGAGCATAAAAACCCGGCTATCTTTGCAAAAGCTGGCTCCCTGTGTGTGACACCAGGCGGGGAAAATCCGCGAAAGTACACCGGCCCAGTGGGCCTCAGCTGTGAAAGACTGTGAGTGTGACCTGTCTATGTCTGTCTACTGTCCTCTTGCGTGAAACTCTTGCGAGTGGGGCAAAAAGAGCCTCCAGAAACCTCGCTTCGCTACGCGGCCGTGCACTCTTTCTAAGGAAAGAACTCCATTGCAACAAGAAGGAAAAATCACACTAAGAACGGCGCTATATCACAGAAGCAAACATTTCTCTCTGGACTGTCTTCTCTGTTACATGCTCGGGCCTAAGATTTGACCCAGTGTGAGGCTTCATCCACGGAGGACTCCCCTCCCTTAGAGGCAAGTCAGCCCATCCAGAAAGGGAGGAGCCAGAGGAGTGTGCTGCCTACATCATATAGACAATGAATACCACTACAACACGTAGAAAAACCCACAATACAAATGTGACAATGGGGAAACAGCGCAGGCCAGCATCAGACATAGAGAATGAAGATGACAATTCTGAGGACCAGATAATGACTGAACAACTAATCAACCTCTCAGATAAGGACTTTAGACTAGCAATATGGAAGGTGCTCAACAGACTCCAAGAAACCATGGATCGAGTTGAACAGAACACTAATAAGAACCAAGAAAATATGAAGGCAGAAATGACAAAACTCCAAACTGAAATAACATGTCAACTTACAGGCCTGAAAAACTCAGTAAACGAAGTGAATGACAAAATGCATAATCAAGAAGATGTTCCCACTAGAGTGTGAAGGGTGGTGCAGATCTATACACAAGAATCTATTTTCTAAGTAAATGAAGTGGTCTTCTTGCTTTGAAAAAAGGGCAGCTTGATCAGCTGTGTATCCTTGGCTAGGAAGAGCTGGCATGCTACTGTCCATACATAGAAAGCATTGTTCCATATCTGAGATGTAGAATCTTCCCATCTACAATTCCCTGGACACACACACACATACACACACACACACACACACACACACACACACACCACCACCACCACCACCACCACCACCACCACCACCACCACCATGCTCCTGGTCCAGGTCAACTTGTTAATCTTTGTCTCTGCCATTGCCTGAAATGAGTAGTAGATAGGTTTGAATGAAATCAATACTTTTTATGCTTTCCTTTTCTTTCTTTTTTTTTTAAACATGAAACTAACTCGACAGGCTGTTAGGTAATAGAATCTCAGTTTACCTGCAAGCAAGAAGATCCTGAGGCTCCAATCTAGATCTCCTTTCTTCAGAGAGATAATCACTCATTGTTCTGGAGGGGGGGTGGGCAGAAGGGAGGGAAGGCAGATGAGGAGAAGAGAGGAGAGGGGAAGGGAGGGGAGGGGAGGAGAGGAAAAGAGAGGAGAGAGAAGGGAAGGGGAGGTGAGGAGAGAAAAAGAGAGAGGCTATCCTCAGTGTAGCCTTCTGCAAGATGTGAGTTCCAACTCTTCTGGTGTCACCTCCCACAGAATTGCCAATTAGTCTTGGGATAAGTCTCAGCTTTAATGATTGAGGCATCCCAGGAGATGCCCCAAGTGTGAACTGTTCCTTGTATTTAGATGTTGGGTAGTGAGCTTTCACTGAGAAAGGAAGAATGTTTCTAAGAAAAGATGCCTCCCCAGTCCCTTGGTTCCCTTGACTAGTGAGAACCTCAGGTTCTCACTGTGTCTAGGAAGGCAACATAGAGTGACTCATCCCTGGGCCATTTGCTGTCCTGAAACAGGCTCTAATGCCTTTCACATATCTCACCCTGGAATTGCCCCTCTAGTCCATGAGACAATGAAACACTAGTTGGTTCTGCATTGTCTATTGAACACAACCCATAAAGACCATCATTTTAAATGGTATGATGAGCAAAATCTGTCTTCAAAAAGGAAGATCTTACTTCAGTTTCTGTTCATGCTATGTTTTAAGAGAGATTATCTAGCTATTTCATACTTAAAGCAATTCCATCTCTTTAGTCCATTAGTCCATTTTAAAGTGATGAAGGCTCCTTTATAAAGATGGCAAATTTAATCTGCTCAACACTAATCATTGTTTTGGAAACACAGTTTTTAATATTTGCATTACCTAAAAATTGGTAACCTATGGTTTTCACTTTTTCCTGTCAATCTATAATTAAATCACATGAAAACAGGCTGATTTTACAATTATTATAATGATTTTACAATTATTATAAAGGTATATTCTGATATTTCTGATGACTGCAGCTTCCTTACATTTATTATTTAATTTCCAGAGATTTTACTATCAGCACATATGGTGTTATCTAAATTAATTGTGAACTTTAATATACTTGTGTCTAAAAAGGAAATCAGATGGCTACTCCATCAAGAAGACTCAGAAGGCTGAATAGACCAATTTTATGTTAACAATCTAATATGCTCTTACAGATAGGAACAAGATCTGAATATTTAGGAAAATGCCCCATTTTAGTTTAAAATAGCTTCTAAATTGTGACACTATTCTACCAGTTGAGTGGGGAGAGAAGTGTTTTATTTAATTTTTTTGGTGATCATACTTCTAAATTAATTTCAAGAGAGCAAAGTCAGTGTAATTTAAGCAATTTCCCTTAAATATATTCTGAATCAAAAAAAGAAAAAGAAAAAAAGGGGGGCCGGAGACATAGCATGGAGGTAAGGCATTTGCCTTGCATGCACAAGGATGGTGGTTCGAATCCTGGCATCCCATATGGTCCCCTGATCCTTCCAGGTGTGATTTCTGAGCATAGAGTCAGTAGTAACCCCTGTGCGCAGCCAGGTGTGACTGTAAAAAAAAACCCAAATAAACAAAAAATATATATTCTGAATCACCAAGTCTCTTCTCTGTGGCTTCAAGGGGTTTCTGGAAATACTTGCTTGGATAGAAAAGGACAACCGGAATAAACATAATTAGGGAGAAAGGTTGGGGGCATTCATTATTGTCAGTGGAGAAATTGCAGCCCATGCAGAAGGAATTTATTAAATGAACCAGAGAAAGAGATTATGATTAAAAGACAGGTGGTCACATTCTAGTTTGAATCAGAAACCCAAATGTCCAAAGTATAATATAATACATATGTGAATAAATGATCAAGACTTATTTGCTGGGTTTGGAGATATAGTATAAGATAAAGTCTCTTAGATAAAGGTCGCTGAGCCGGGTTCTATCTCCGCACTATTTGTGGCTTCCAAAGCACTTCAGGGGTTACTCCTTAGCACAAAGCTGTGTATAGTCTGCTCTGAGCACTGCTGGTGGTGCCTGCCACCTCTCAGAACTTTGGGGGGCTGTCTGTTCTAATGGAGGTGTCAAATCTAGTTATTGAAGATCCAGAGCAACAGTATAGTAATGAGAATATTGCCTTGCATATGGCCTACATGAGTTAAATCCCTGGAACCTCACAGGATCCCTGAGTATTGCCAGGAATCATCCCCAATTTCAAAGCCAGGAGTAAGTCCAGAGCACCCTGGGTGTGGCCCAAGACCCAAGAACAGATTTTGTTATAGATTTACCTACCTATTTCAACATAGATACAAGGAGAGCTGCAGTGTCTCCTTTATATATATGAGAAACCTTTTCTAAGGTAGCACATGATTAGAAAACTTGTTCAGGAGTACATGGCTCAACGTACTAGACAGCATAGCAATTATTTTAATATACCATTGGTTGAAAATGAGGCTTAAGTATGTATTATCATTTTAATCTGTACAACTCGGTGACCATGCTAAGAGTAGGCTTTAGAGAGATTGCAACTTCATCCAAATCCCAAACTGGTAAATGGCAGAGCTGGGATAGGAGCCAAGGTCTTTCTAATTCCAACAAATTCCTCTCTTTCCAAAGCTTTGTAACCCTTTTTGTTATTCTAAACAAGCTCTTTATAAAAGACCCTTATTCATTATCCCAAGATGCAGCAGCCTTTCAGATAGACAGTGGGATGGATGCATCTTAAAGGGCCCATGAGTTCCCAGATTGACATGCAGGTCTGTCACAGAATTAGAATGAGGTACCTCTATCTAGCCTTGAAATCTGGGGGAAGCTCCTCAACATCCAAGAATCTTATTGGAATGAAATATCTAATCTACAGCTAATACTGCCAGGGTGCTCCTGAGTGGTGAACTGGACTCTTTCCATTCTTATTTGTCTTGATACATTTTTTTTCTGGATGGTGCATTTCTGCCCTATCTCATAAAGTGGAAGTTTCCTTAAAGCCAGGAATTTGATTCTAGTGAGACGTCTAGCACCATTAGACTGTGAGTAGTGCAGGTGGTGATGCTGGAGCAATGATGGCAATTCCCAGGTTCCTCAATATTTTCAAAAATGAAAATATTGAGAAATACACATGCTCAGACTCAGAAGATAGAAAAGTTTATTGGAATATAGAGGAGAAACTAATAAAGGAGAAAGTCCCCATGTGGGGAGGAAATTAGCATAGGACTAAGTTAAGTATGGCTTATTGGGGAGTGAGCGATAGGAGAACTGAGTCTTTGTGCAGACCTTAAAAGGTTCTTTGCAGTACTTGTCAATTGGTGAGAATGATACAAAGGGGCAAAGATTCTGCAGAGGGGTCTGACTGGTCTGAGTCCTTTGGGTTTGACCATTGGCTTTAAGCATTGCTTACTATCTTGGGGAATTGTTAATGGATAATTATTAATTATCAGAAAGAACCCAGAAACTCTCAGGAACATTAAAAATGTACAATGGGGTCAATCGAAAATGAGACTGCTCACAGCACCTGGTCAGTGGAAACTGACTCTTCCTTCTTCACTGGCCTCTTGAGGGTCAACAAGATAAGAAACAAATAAGAAGCAGTTGATGAGGAAATTCCCCATATTTTGCTCAGTGGGAGTTGATCCACAAAGTTTGGGTTCTGAAGGTTGGGGAACAGGAGACCAGAACACTCATTAAAAGTGAAGCTTTCATCTGTGTGGATCTAAACATCTAGGCTAGTAGGAGGGGTTGGTGCAGGGGAGCTCTGGGCAGTTCACTTGGTGCCCATCCTTGGGCCTTGTGGGCACAAAGAGAAGACTGGCTGTTCAGGAGTGTATGGTTGGTTGGTTTCTTTTCATCTTATCTTTTTACTATTACAAATTTATATAATATATTTAAATCACATTCTGAAGTAAAATAACCAATGTATATAAAACACTAATAGAACTTTAGAGAAAAAAAACCAACCAAACAACATTTAACCTCATTTGAAAAAGGCTCCTTTCTTTTGAAAGGCCTGGGATCAATTAGTCTAGTTAAAAGATCTGGTGTCAACTTTCTCTGTTTTCCTGGTTTTGCTCTTAAACTACTGTTTTGGTTCTTGGCTAGATCACTTCATTTTGGTCCCCCTCCCTGCCCATTTTGTATATGTGGGTCTCTGTCCAGAGTGAAGTTCTTGGGACTGATTCTTTTCTGCCTGCATAGCCCTCTGAGGGCCTGGAAAGGGAGGTGTCACCAAGTCTCACAGCTTCTCATGATTGCTTTTCATGATTGCTTCCAGCACTTTTTCCTCCTCCAATATGGGGGCTGCAGCAGCAATTTCCCCAAAAGCCTGTTTTCCCAGTCTATTGCACACAACATCTGACAGTTGGGTGGGCGTGGGAATGCTGGCCACCCCTCCAATCCTCTGTCTAATTTCTTCAGAGAGATCGTCAGCTATAGACAAGCGGAGAAATCCTAGTGCAACCCCCACAAGAAGGGGGTACAGACCCCTGCTTTGATTTCTTGGACAAGAATTGGACACACTTCCCCAGCCTGGAGTTCCCTGTTTGCTTCCAGGGAAATAAAACCCTGTTCTCTCTGTTCTCTGGGATATCGCATCTTTCAATACTTGTCAGATACAATTAACCATGACTGCTTAGCCCTACCTGTTTGCAGAAGAGAAATGACTCGTAAATATTCAGCCCTTTCTTCTGCTGTTGCTTTTCTTGAAAGACAGGAAAACACAAAGTGGCAAGCTCAGAGATGGAGACTGTCAGCCTCTCAGGATTCACTTCACTGCAGGATAAAGGGTGGGGTTAACAGTGCAGAAGTCAGAGAGAACATAAGCGTTGAGGCACCATGCCTGAGAAGGAAAACAGCATCTTTTCCTTCCCTTCCTCATCCACCCTGCTCTCCCAACGGGCCATCGAGTATCTCTTCTCTCCTAGTTCTCTTGAGTTATTTCTTTTTCATGTCACTCTCTACTACCACCATGTGCTCTGTATAGTGAATGAGTCCTGAGATCTCCTCAATTCTTCTGATAATTCTTTCAAACTCTGGACAGCTGACAAGCTCTGAAATTTTCTTCACTCCCATGCAAAAATAAATAAGGGTGCCACACATAGATGACCTGATCCTTTTTAAGAATTGCATTGACTGGATATTTTCTGCTCTCTGCTTCATCAACACGGATGCACTATTCACAATTACATGATTATGCACATTTTTGTTTTCTATTCGAGCTGCAAAAGGACCTAGTTGCAAATGCACCAAGGAAGGAATTGTTACCATCCTGATAGTCCAGTGGAGAAACTGAAGACTTAAATCATCTAATTCATTACTTAGCAAGTAGATTCACCATTAATGTTCAGAAGGACTAGGCAGAGAACTCAGAGAACTTTCTTGATTAGATCAGACAAGGGTCCAAAGTCAAGTCTGGTCTCCAGGTGCTTACTAGACTGGATGGAGTGAGCGTCATTGGAGACCTGGCCCAATCTACATGTTCTCATCTTGAGAATTTACTGAGAATGGCTTTGGTTTGGTTTGTCAGCCTCATCAAGTCTGGAAGATGAGATTATGCTTTTTGTTCTTGAAATGGTAGTGTCTGGTCCTGCATATAATAAATCATGAGCCCCTATTCCAATCTTGTGGAAGGAGTGAAAAGAGTAATTTCTCCACAATATTGATACATGTTTTGGAATTGTTTTCATTTGGTCTATTATTTTTGTCCTGATACCCTTTCCCCAGATAAGCCTTTACCCTTCTTGCAATCTCACTGACTGGATTTTTCTGCCTTGGTTTCATTGTCAAGAGATTCCTCTCTAGAGGGGTTATTTGGATTGTGATTATTTCCCAGAGCCAGGGAGAAAACGTTAGAGGAAACAATGGTCTTCTCTTCCAGGTTTTACACATCATTACAGGAGTCCTGAGGTCAGCCTATGAGTTTAGAACCCAAGTTGGGTCCTCCTGGATAGATCCATTCTCCAACTGCAGCCCAGAAAGCTCCATCACACATATGCCAAACTTAGTCTCATTGATCTTTGGGTGAAACATGGAAGAAAATCAGAGCAATCAGGTAGTTTTAAAACTTTCTGAAGAGAGCTTGCTCTTGCACAGAGCCAAAATTCTGTTCTCAGGCCATATCCTTGACAGTCTCTATGGCCACTTGTCCTTGACTTTAATGGCCTTCCAAGTTCTTACTGCCCTTGTCCTGGTCACTCTCTTCTACTTTAGTCAGGGATTCTATCTCTTATGAGTTTAGCATCTTGTCTGCTCCACCAACATCATATTATATCTGCTGCTCCTCCATTACCTGGCCCTTGTATATTAGCATCTATGTATCATATGTTCAGAGAGTTTTTTTTCTTGGCTTCTTGTCTGCCATGCTTTTTTAAAAAAAATGTTTGTGCTATGATATGAAAGATTCACTCTAGTCACTCCTATGTTTACAGAACAGAGAGGTGCTTGTTCACAGAAGATCAAGGATAATGTGTGGTTTGATAGTGAATGAATGAAAAAATTTACCCAGATTCATCCAATGGGTAGTTGGAAAGAAAGGAAGTTGTAAAGACAAAAAGGACAGTTTTAACTTTCTCAGCTCATCCCTTAATTTTACTTCTTCCCAATAGACAGAGACACTTAGATGCAAACACTGACAACCCTCAAGCCTTTCCTAGTTCCCACACATTCTATGTCAAACCCAACTCTATCCAGGAAAGAAGAGAGTAAGTGGTGGCATGTGGGGACAGCCTGGTAAAGGGGAAAAGCATTGACATCATGACCTCACCTCTTTATCTCCTCTTGGCTAGTCCTATGCTGTGTGACCTGGAATAAGTGACTTTAGCCTTCATTTTCCACTTCTGAAAACACAGGAAGCCAATAATGGTATGATCTATATCATTCATTCAGTGTGGAATTAAATATCTTAATATTTGAACATCTTTGAACCATTTAAATACTCATATCAACATATAAATAAATATGCATCTAGTTTCTAGAAAGGAGAATCATGTGCTCCTTTCCCAGTGCTGGAACCATGAACACACTTCCTAATCTTTGGCTCCAGTAGACTTCATTTCTTGGAGAGGTGGGAATCGAGAAGATACAATTATTTCTAGTTGAGATTTAACCCACGCTCTCATTCAGAGTCTAAGGTGAGCTTGTCTCTAAGCCAGGAAGACATATTCTGTGTTTCTGTTTTAATTTATTTTGCTATTACTTCTGGAGGTTTCGATGGATTACCCAGATTTCAAACCCAGAGCCTGGCAGGTCCTGCTGCCCTCACTCTTCTCCCAGGACCCTTGCTGTCTCTTAAGCCCTGTGCTGGGAAGCCTTGATGGGTGGAGGCTGGGCTTTTTGGGATAGGGTCTCACTGCATCTACTTATCTCTGGCTCCTGAAGCTCCTTTCATTGCTGGGGGCAGCAGGAGAGATGCTGGATCCTCAGAATAGTGTGTATTGGTGTATGTAGGGGTTGTGGTAAGCAATGGTTTAGAGAGTGTGTGTGCGTGCGTGCGCGCGCGCACGCGCACATGCAAAGCAATGGTTTATAGTGTGTGTGGGCACACAAATGTGCACACTCACAAAGAATACTCAATGAACAGGGAGAAAACTGGGTCACACTGGGTCACACCAAGAGTTAGGTCATGCTTGACTACACTGATTCACAGCAGCCATCCCAGACCATACCTGCTGGAAGAAACTAATCTGTGCCTTTAGCACCAGTTTCTGGTCACAGCACTGAAGTAAGAATGTGCTCATGGCTGACCTCCTCCAGGGTGGGTCAAGGTGAGAAATCCGTTATTTCCTAACTTTTGTATCCTGATCTGGGTGAGACTTGGCTAGTGAATCTTGGAAAATGTCTACCATTGGGGATACAAATGTGCCATCTAGAGACAGATTTCTGCATGCTGCTTCCATCCTGAGTTTCATATGCAATAGTTGCTAAAATCTTGCCCACTGTTAAGTCAGACAATGGATTCCGGAGTGGGTTTTGACACTGCCAGAATTTAGGGTTGGTGACTCAGTCTCCAGGAGCATTTCAGGTCATTTTGAAATAATTGGGAATGTCAAGTGAGCAAATTATGTGTTAGTATGAGTCTTATTGTTGTTTCTAAAGAGATGGTTTACCAAGCCATCACTGAATAGAACCTGCTTGGTACTAGCTAACTGATTAGGTACCAGTTAACAGAATTTACCTAGAGGAATTTTTCACATGGGTATGGAGGATAAATGAAGCAATGTGTGACAATAAGAAAAAATTATTAAATTTTCCAAACAGGTTATTCCCAGATTTTATGAATTTTTTTTGGGGCTTAGGGTCATACCCGGCAGTGCTCAGGGGTTACTCCTGGCTCTATGCTCAGAAATTGCTCCTGGCAGTCTTGGGGGACTATATGGGATGCAAGGATTCAAACCACCATCCTCCTGCATTCAAAGCAAATACCCTACCTTCATGCTATCTCTCCGGCCCCCAGATTTTATGATTTTTACCCTATTTTTGTATAACCTCCACCAATTTGCTTATTTTGTAATATAATGCTATTTCTATTTTTAAATATTTCTTGTTTAATAAATTGTCTTACCACTATAAGTGGGGTAAGCAGCAATTCTTGATTAGTTAATCATAAATAATAAATAGCACTCAAATTGTTTCATCTATAGCTGCCCAAGTTGATCTTCTCCTTTTGTGGAAATGTATTAGGTGAACAAAAAATGTTATTACAGGAGTTTTGAGCCAGTTGTCTTCTTTTTTTTAAGCAACAACAACCCCAAATGTCATGGTCCATTTACTAGATGGAAGGAGATTTCCCTAAATCATCACCCGGATAAGCATGTGTTTACACACATGCACACATAATGGAATGTGTATTCTTATAGGAGTGTAACGAATCTAGGCCGCCCTTGCAACAACTCCCCAAGGAAAGGCTGAGTCCTACCACATGACAGAGGGAAGTGGAACACTGGATCACTGAGTGTTTCCACTATGTTTTTCACCCAGACCACAGGGACCATAGCTGGTCTGGATGGAGACAGGTATTGCTTATCTACCAAAAATTACTGCTTAATATATAGGAGGCCTGGATCATGTCACAGCACAGAGCCAGGAGTAACCCCTGAATGCCACCAAGCATAACCCCAAAACAAACAGACAAAAAATGTGTTGATCTAAAATATTACTATAATTATAGTTTTTTATTTATACCACCTAATCAGTCTTTAAAATATTCTGCTATTTTTATTCATCTGTAGGTACATAAAAGTTGAAAATCACAGGTTTAAATAATGTGTCCAAGGTCACAAAAACTCAGGTCACTGAATTCTTGACTTGTGCTCATTGCTTTATTCTATAACCAGCATCTCATTTTAAAGCTAAAATCATGGGGTTTGGGGACAGGACTCAAAGGGCTGAGTGATTCATTTTATGGTCCCCTGAGCACTGAGAGTGACCCCAATACTGCCAGGAGTGAGTAGTTCCAAAATCTAAATTACACACCCATGTAAAAACTTGTATAATTCTAAAATTGCTCCAGTACTCCAAATCCTTGGAAGATTGTAAAAAGTATCTCATAAATTAAAAGCAGCATGTGTTATTTTAGCTTGGATTAATCCTAGTTGCAAAAATAGTAAGAGTCCACTAATAGGCAGAATAAATTAGGCTGAACTGACACCATGGAATTTATCCAATTCACTAAAAAAATAATTCACAGAAGTCATCAATTTGGAGGGTTTTCTATTATTTATTGGTGAATGCAAAATGGGGCAGGCAGACCAAAAGATCCCAGTTTTTTAACTAAGATTTTTTTTATAGTTCTTTTAATATAAAATCCTCCCTACACTAGTACTCTACCCTTTAGCTTCAAGGCTCAGGGTCAGCCAGGATTAATCTGCTGCTTGGGCACTTGCGATAGACCATGTGGTGCCTGGAGCTTCATACAAGCAGAGGTCTGATCCACTGAGTTTCGCCCATATTCTTTTCTGCAGGTATTTACCTGAAAGTCTTTTTTGCAAACAGCACCATGTTGGTCTCTGGTAGTCCTCAGAAATTCTGGATGGCATATTACCAGGGACTCTAGGCCATACATCCTAACTCTGCTGGTTCTGCTTTCTATAAATGCATGCATACACATGTGTTTTGCATACATATGTATGCACATATATACAGACCTGTACATAAGACATAATATACATACACACAGGCACAGCTAAGCATAAATGCCTTCATATACACACATGCAGATATTCCTGCACAAATGCATATATGCCCACATCATCTATAAATATATACCAGTGCATATGTATAGCTAAAATCTCCTTTGTCCTCCTAGCCAATATAACCAGACCCTTTTTAAGGGGAAGGGGTTGGGCCATATCAGTAATATTTAGGGCTTACTCCTGGCTCTGTCAGGCTTTAGTTCTGGTGGACTGGGTGGTGGTGGTGTCAAATGGGATACCAGGGATGGAACCAAGGTGGGCCACATGTAAGGCAAGTGCTCTCCCCACTGCTATGACTCTGGCCCTGAGAAGCAAGGTCCTTGACAGGAAATAAATGGCTGAGCTCTTGTTCTCCTCTATTCTGGGAGAAACATGATTTTATGTTTGCTCAAAGTTTCTGTTTGTTCTGTGCCTTTGCAAATTTTTGTTTATTCTCTTTGATTTACAAGTGTTCTAATTTTATGCTTGCTCATTTTTTTCTCAGAGAATTTATATGTAATATTTACATATATATAATATATACCCTAAAGTCTTTCTTGTTTTTCAGCTTTGATCACTCTCAGGTCCAAGGCAAGGAAAAGGAAAACTAAGTAACCTTCTCCCAATTCCCCTAGCTGCTAGGACCCTCTTTTTCCTACCAAGGTTTCCAACTTTCCTTTGTTCTACTGTGTGCCAGGCTCAGCTCTGGCTTGACCAGGCTCACCCAGGGGCCCCAGGGCCCTGGTGCTATGGTGCAAAATGTAATCATTTGCACCCAGGTCCTAACTCACCAGCCCAACTGGGACAGGCTGAGTGGAAGAGAAGGAAGGAGCTGCAAAGTTCATTAGCATACTGATGGCACAGTCTTCCTGGTATTTTATTATCCTAATTAGATGGGTATTAGGCTATATTTAAAGCTTAAATCTTCATTACATCCTATATCTCTGGTGGATTTTTAGAAAATCCTGCACACCTTTGAATCTAGGTAGATTCTTAATTCAGCTCCCCTGCCTATTATTTTGTCTGTTTGCCTGATTCTTCTTTTACTTTTTTGTCTTTTGCACTCAATACTGTGTTTAAGGGGCTTGTCAAACATTGAATTAATTTCCCATTTCTCATGCGGACCCCCTGGGGCCTCTGGAGGGAGAAGGAATCTGTGTATGGGGTTCCCCCTCCTGGCTCTGCTGAGCTTACCCTCAGCCTTAACCCTCTGTGGGCCCCAGGCCTGAAGCTCTTCCATCGGCTTGGACCCCTGTCCAAGTGACTGTGTCCTTCGATGCTGCTAACTTCCTTCACCTCCTCCTCTTTCTCCTTGTCATTTTCCTCTTCTTCCTCCTCCTCCTCCTCTCCTCTCCTCTCCTTTCCTCCTTTTTGTCCTTTCCTTCCTCCTCCTCCCTTCCCAGATTACCTTCTCTAGGGTCCAGCTTCTCCATGTTCCCAGATATATTGCCACAAGTGCCTACTTGCTAGCCTGCTTGCTACAGTACCTGTATTCTGCTCCCCAGGCACACTTTAAAGTACCACTAGTACTTAGAGGAGAAAATCCAAAATTCTCTGGGGGTTTCCCAAATGCCTCTGCTTTTGTGTGAAATCTCTCCTGTGGACTTGTCCAGAAACACTGTTTCAGAGGCTAGAAATGCCTCCTGTGTGCAGCTCTGGAGGCACGGCACTCACCCATGATGTGGTTTCTTATTATCCTCACCACTTCTTGTCATTTCCTCTGCACATGCCCAGCCAGCTGTCTGGACTGACTTTCCTCTCTGGGAGATGAAATTGTGATTGGGATCAAAAGTCCAATTCACATGTCAGCTTTCTCTGAAGCCATCACAATTTCCCAGTGAAAATCACTCTCTCTAGTGTGATGTGTCTTGGTGATTTTGAGTACCTCAACTCTAGCCTGTGCAACATTTCTTAGGAAAGTGAAGTTTCTGCTGTTCCTCAACTAATTGTGTATCTTAAATAGTCAGGTCAATGATATGACCACCTTGCCCTTCTGAAGATAATATATGCTAGGTACATTGAACAGACATGCTTCTCAATACATGGGAGAGAAAGGAAAAAAAGAAGGAAGGGAGGAATGAAGAAAAGAAGGAAGGCAAGGAAAAGGGAGGGAGGGCAGGAAGGAGAAAAGAGGATTGGAGGAATGGAGGAAAGAAGGAAGGAAGGAGGGAAGGAAGAAAAACATTTTAACTTTAAACAAGTACCTCTCTGAACTATAGTTAGCTTATTTGTTTCTTGCTTTCTTGCTTATTTTGTGCATTCGCTTATTATTTATATGTAATGATGCCATAAAGACTTTTTTTTTTGTTTGGTTTTTGGGTCACACCTGACTCTATGCTCAGAAATTGCTCCTGGCAGGTTCAGGATGCCAGGATTCAAATCAGCATCCTTCTGCATGCAAGGCAAACACCCTACCTTCATGTTAACTCTCTGGCCCCCATAAACACTTTTTAGTGACTCTGGATCACAACTAGTAAGTTTTGTTTGTCACGAGGATTTAAAAATTGAGTCTAGGAGCCGGAGTGATAGCACAGCAGTAGGGCGTTTGCCTTGCATACTGCCGATCTGAACGGACCCAGATTCAATTCCTGGTATCCCATTTGGTCCCCCAGCCTGCCAGGAGCAACTTCTGAGTGCAGAACCATGAGTAATTCCCGAGCGTTCCTGGGTGTGGCCAAAAAACAAACAAAAATAAAAAATAAAAAAGGACTATATCATACACTATAAACATCCCAAGAGATTACTGAAAGATTATTTTTTATCATTTATCACATTATCACTTCTGCTGATAATTATAAATCCTGCTTCTACTTCTAGTAAGTAGAAGAGAGAAAAGGAACTCCTACAGAATCTGCTGAAGTAAACACAGTCTGGGTCTTCAGTGTTTCATTGAGAAATCAATCCTGCATTTCAGCCCAGGGAAGCAGAGAGGGTTTGGGGAGAGGAACTGCACTGAGACATGGGCAAGCTCTTGCTTATGTTTGTGTGTATGCAGGGAAATGCAGGAGATGAGATGATTCTGATTCCTAATGCAATTCCGAGATACTAGTCAAAGCTGATGACCATCTGGACTCAGAATCTATAGACCTGGGAACTCCAGGAAATTGCCCTCCCCAGCAAAGCCTTCCAACACATCATCCAGAATGTTCTGCGCGGATGGGTGACAGCTTCATTTTCAAGCTTGCCGAGCAACTGCAGATTTGAAAATAAACCAAATATACACTTGATAAGGAATGGGAAATGTGATTCTGCACTCTATTTCCTCATTCCCTGAAGCTTCACCCACCCCATAATTAGATGATCCCCAAACTGGATGAAACTATAATATAATGAAATATTATGAGAAATTTACTGGAGATTGGGCCATACCTCCTATTCATATTTCTGCTCTAAGTTGCATTTTTTAAATAAAAATATGTGTATGTGTGGACTGGAGGCATTTCCATTAGGAACTAATGCTGATGTGTTAAAAGATTGTACTTGCTGGTACCTAATATAATTTATTTTAGAAGTGTGAAATTCCTCTTCTTGCAAAGATTTTAATGGGTAGGCTTTCCTGGGATCCCTCAAGAACACTTGTTGTCTGAGGCTGCAATTTTTGCAAAGACTCAGACCAGCAAATTCATGTGCATAGCAACCCCATACAACATCTAGACTTTCCTTCAGACAGGGCCTGCCCTCACTTCCATTTGCATTTGCACTTTGAAATCACTATCCTTCAACCTGCCCTCTCTGACTCTAAGGAATCAGCTCTAGATTCTGACTAAATTTAAGGGCACTCTTATCCTCTGACATATAATTCTAGCCAATGTTTTGGTGGAGATTCATTGACCATCACTTCACCTCCTTTCTTACCAGCCATCTAAGCAAAGTCTGCTAAGGTTCAAAAACACAAACCTAGAACTGATTCTTAATGGCAATCAAAAAAGGGTCTAGAAAAAAAGTAAGTCAGGAGTGACACTTATTTCTGTCTTGCAGAGAGGAGACAACAATTCTTTTTTCTTTTTCTTTTTGAGTTTTGGATCACACCTGTGGCGCTCAGGAGTCACTCCTGGCTCTGCTCTCAGAAATTGCTCCTGGCAGGCATGGGGACCATATGGGATGCTGGTATTTGAACCACTGTCCATGCTGTATTAGCTGCATGCAAGGCAAATGCCCTGTGCTATCTCTCTGGCCCCAACAATTTTATTTGTTGTTGTTATTATTATTATTATTATTATTATTATTATTTTGGTTTTTGGGTCACTGTGCTCAGGGGTTACTCTTGGTTCTACACTAAGAAATCACTCCTGGCAGGCTGGTGGGACCATATGGGATGCCGGGATTTGAACCACCGTCCTTCTGCATGCAAGACAAACACCCTACCTCCATGCTATCTCTCTGGCCCCTATTTGTTATTGTTTTTAAATTTGGGGACCACACCAGGTGATACTCGGGGATTACTCCTGACTCTATGCTCAGGAAGCATTTCTTATCATGCAGTTGAACTGCATATGATGCCAGGAATTAAACTTCGGTAGGCCACATGATAGGCCCTCTGACCTTTAACCCTTATTTTCTTTTTTTAATGATCTCATCAGAATTGTCCTGGTTTTTGTGTTTGTAACAAGAACAAGAAAGAAAGAACTGGATTAGATTACATGTCAGATACAGTAAAGGTACAATTGGTCCATTTTCTGTTCCTAAAGTGAAGGTTTTTGCTTGGGTGCCTTGTCTGCCCAATTCTCCTGTCCTGTCAATGATCCATGTGCAAATTCAGGGTGTATTAAAATGCGATCTCTACAAAGAGTTATCCTGAAATAGCACTCTGGAAAAATCTGAATTTCCAGTTTTTGTACTAGGATTTACTTTCTTCTTAGCAACCAACATTTGGATATGGGAATTCCCACCTTTAAACCCAGAGAGAAGCCCTGAGATGCCCAGAGATTAAGTAAAGAGCAAGCAAGAGGTTTCTGTCCTACCCAGATTATACCTTCTCCCAGTGACAACACAAAGGCAACCCAAGGGTAGACCAAAGCCTTCAGCTCTGACTAAGTATTGTGGGGAACAAACTACTGCTTGTTCTTGGACTCCGTCAGTGCTGCGAAGGGGGAAAATCTTGTTACAGTTCACCTCTCCTCTGGTGTCCTTTTTATATACTCACAGAAATTAAATTAAAAAGAGCTGTTACCTACCTTTTTAGTTCCTTAAAAATGTTTTATCTCCTTTCAGATGCTCTTTTTATGAGGTTGGAAAATGTTCTAATTAAGGAATTTTCTCACCGTTTGGTCTCAGGAAACACTGAACTCTTTATGTCTAATGCATGAAGATTAGGCTATCTTTCCTTACTCTGCTCATAGATTGTCACATGAATGATGTTCAAAATTGCATTTTTAAGAACACATTGTGATTTACTTTTGATATTGGGGGCTCCCCAGTTGACTGATGGGAAGTGAAGGAAGAAAGGTGACAGCCTTGAGAAGGGACTCTGATTCTTCCAAATCATCTCTGCCACCAGAGTGGAAAGGCTGGGAGGCATAGAACTGTGGGCCTTGTGTATGCAGGAAAAGAAATCCAGTCCTAGACCTTACCCAGGCCATTTCAGATCCATTGCTTTTCTCTTAAAAGTGAATTTCAGGAGGGGTTGAGCAGTGAAGTAAAAACATGTTTCATTTAGAAATTCTGAAGAAGGGGAGAGAGAAAAAAAAAGCGACTAATGCACGGGAGGGAGGGAAGGAGGGAAGGGGAGAGAGAGAGAGAGAGAGAGAGAGAGAGAGAGAGAGAGAGAGAGAGAGAGAGAGAGAGAGAGAGAGAGAGAGAGAGAGAGAGAGAGAACATGGGCTTTTTCCAGAAGCAGAGACCCAGCACTCATCCTGGCATTAAAGTAGGAAAGTAGAAACATGCATGTTTCAAGGGGGAAGAAGTGGGTAACATGGGCTTGGACTATTCATGTGCACAGCAGCTACACATGTGCATGGTCAGCTCATGAAGACTGTAATATCACATGGGCTCAGAGATTGTGTATCTCCTTTGTTCCAAGTTGTTTTTTTCTATTGTTTTTCTTGTTCTGCCAATTTAGGGCTTTCTATCAGAGTGGTTGCCAAGAGAAAGAGTTGAGATCAGTTATTTATTTATTTATTTATATAGATCTTTAAGCCCCATGATTACAACAAGCATGTTCTGTTCGTAGTTGGGTTTCAGTCATAAACAAAATTAATCCCCCTTCACTAGTACAGCATTCCTACCATCAATGCCCCCCATCTTCCCCCACCCCTGCCTGTATCTGGATAGGCATTCTACTTCTCTCATTCTTTAACATTCTCATGCTAGTTGTTAGGGTGGTCATTTCACAAACACCGTTAGGGATCAGTGGGCTTTGTTCCTGCTGGAGCTTCTCTTAACAGGTCTCAGTTCCTTCATCCACAAAGTTGTCCTGGTGCCTTAGGACTAGTGACAAGGGTAACGTCTTCTAATTCCATCTCTTGGTTTTATTATGTCCCGATAACTTTTATTACATCTCAAGAACTTATTGCCATAGGGAGCCCTTCTCATCAAAAATAAACTTGTGGTCACCTGTTGTATTTGTGATGCATTTTTTTCCCATGACATTTTTTTCCCATGTGCATATCCTAGTGAAGCTGAGTTGATGAGTCCAACTCAAAAGCTCATCTCTGGAAACGGACTGAAGGTGACTTCCAAGCTAAGGTTGATAGGTTGGTTTGTGCAGATACTTCTTGATCCTGCTTGAGCTTCTCACCCTGGTCCATTTTTCTATCATCATCTTTCTGACAAATCTTCTCAGACTGTTGGGTGCCTTCTGGGATTGTTATGTAGAAAAATTAATAAGCACAGTCATAAAGTGCTTTGACATTCGAAAGTGCTATAGAACTGCTTAATGATGATAGAATTACCGTGGAGCTGTCTGGTTCCAATCACATCTTCAGAGGGAGTCTAGATGAAATTGACAGTTCTGATGGGTGAAGTTTAAAATACATGCACTGTCAAAGGGATCAGGAATGGATGGTGGCACTGTCAGCTTTCCCTTCTTTGTCTCAACCCTGTTGTGAAATCTCTCTTCCAAAGCCAGCACTCATAAGAAAGGTCTAACTAACTGATTAGGGGGTGAAGGGAAAAGGGTGCATAGTTCTTGCTGGGGAGATTTTTGGATCCCCACACTCTGGAAGGGGCCACCAAATGTATCATGGACTTTGTTTGGGTGTTTACATAACTCTCAGAGGAGAACATGTCACTTCACAAGCCACTGTCACATTCATGTGTATTATCCCTCTAACCTCATCATTTCTCCTTTATGCAAAGAACTCTCACCCCTCTCCAGGGCAGTGGATCCCTGTCCTGGCCACATGATGGAATTAAAAGTACCTGAAACTTTTACCACCTCTGATAATGATGTGACATCCCACCTCCCCTGTTTCTTTCTATAATTCCTGTCTTGAGATTCCTACCGGCTACTCAGGTTGTCAATTTCCTTTGCATTTACTTAACTTTCCCATCATCTTAGAACAGGGGTCCTCAAACTTTTTAAACAGGGGGCCAGTTCACTGTCCCTCAGACCATTGGATGGTCTGACTATATAAAAACAAAACTTATGAATGAATTCTTATGCACACTGCATATATCTTATTTTGCAATGAAGAAACAAAACAGATACAAATACAATATGTGGCCCGCGGACCATAGTTTGAGGACCACTGTCTTAGAACATAGATCATCTTCTTCGCATCCAGTAATCTGAGCCCTGCTGAAAGAGGCACAAAGACACTGGTCCTTTTAAATCAATAGCTTTAAGAAAAAGAACACACTTTGCCTCTCTCAGCATTGATTCTACTCCCTCCTTTCCAGTTCTTCTGTATTCCCCACATTGCTTTTGTCCCTTCTCCAGAGAGGATGTATCCCCCAGTTCATAGATGAAATCATAAAGTACAAATCTTCTCATTTTGTGTACTAACCTCTCACTTACAACCCATATTTCCATAGTCACCCTCATCCTGTCACCTCTCTTCTAAGCCAGAGGTGTCCCCCGTACACTTAGCCCAGCGAAGCCTATTTCATTGCTCTCCTGCCAGTAATAAGAAGTGTTCAGCACTTTCTCTTGGCTATGCACACAGGGGTCACTCCCAGAAGGCTGAGGAGACAATATGGGGTGCCGGTGGTTGAACTTGCATGAGTCATATGCAATACAAACACCCTATCTGCCATATTAGCACACGAACTCCTCTGCGGTATTATCAAACAACATTTTGGTTTTGTTTTGGGGCCACCCCCGGTGACATTCAAGAGTTACTCCTGGCTATGTGCTCAGAAATTGCTTCTGGCTTGGGGGACCATAAGGGATGCCAGGGATCGAACCCAGATCTGTCCTGGGTCAGCCATATGCAAGGCAAACACCTTACCACTGCACTATCGCTCCAGCCCCTCAAAACAACCTTTTAAATCATTTTCCTTCCAAATCAGTTTTGATTCCAGTCTTTCCCTTCTAAAAGAAAGGCCAACACCTCCCCTTTAATGGTACATTTTCTGCTACTGGGCAGAACTTTCCCTACTTCAGGACCCCATGAAATACATGCATGACCTTGACCTAACTTTGTCTTTCCTCACTTCTCTCCATCTCAGTTTCTTTAATTTTGGGATATCCCTCTTTCCCTTTCTCCTCCTCTCCCTAAGATAAGTCAAAGCCCAGTAATACCCTGAAATGGTTATTATCAACTATTTCTCTTTAAAAACTCGGGGACCGGCGCCAGAGAGATAATATCCAGAAGGTTTGGTGTGTGCCTTACATTGAGTCGAGCCAGGGTTCCATCCTCTATACCACAGAGGTTCTCATGAGAACATTCAGAAGTGATCCCAGATGACAGAACCAGGAAGAAGCCGTAAGCACAGGCAAGTGTCCCCACCCCTCCCCAAACCCCACATTAGATCACTAGTATAAGCAGTGACAAAATTCTGTGTATTTATGTCATTCTTTGATAAGTGTTTTTTGGCTGCCCATGCCCTGCATGCTCAACAGAGGGGAGAATTTGTATCTTTGTGCCAAGTACCTTCCCACTAGGCCAGTGCTGTGCGAAGTTCTGATGGAATTGAATGAAGAAATGCTTCCATGGAAATGCCCAATATTATTTCCTTAAGCTGAATTTTTTTTCCTTTTCAATTTCCTTTGCTAACTCCCCTTTGCCATTTAAGCAGTTGCTTTCCTTATAAAGGAAGAGGATTTTAGTTTCATTTTCTTCTTTCTTGATGATATATTAAAAATCTGTTCTGTGGCTGATATCTAAGCTCTGGGAACATCCAACTTTCTGCTAGGAGTGCATGTGTTTCCATAGACACCTCCAATTCATCTCATAAAAGCTGGTGCCATTATCTTCCCAGAGTTTGCACTTGATCCTACATTATCTATCATGGCTACCTGTATAAAGTCCCAGCCAGACCTACGCTGCCTCTGATAAACCCTGTCCTGCTAGCCAATGGCAATACTCTGAGAAATAGTACAGCAGTTAGAGCACATATCTTGCATGTGGCCAATCTGGGTTCAATCCCTGTCATTCCATATTGTTTCCTAAGCCCCAGAAGTAGTGATCCCTGAGCACAGAACCAGGAGTAAACTCTGAACACTGCTATGTGTGCCCCCAAAACCAAACCAGACAAAAATGTTCATACTTGACAGAGTTGTGATTTGTCAACTTCGTGCATGTGCAGGGATATTATTCTATTTTTTTGTTTGTTCTTTTGGGTTTGTTGGGTCACACCTAGTGGTGCTCAGGGGTTAATCCTGGCTCTGTGCTCAGAAATCGCTCCTGACAGGCACAGGGGACCATATGGGATGCTGGGATTCGAACCACCATCCGTCTTGGATTGGCCACTTGCAAGGCAAATGCCTTACTGCTGTGCTATCTCTCCAGCCCCAATATCCAGGGATATTATTCTAATTTCTTGTTTGGAAACTAAATCTCCATTTCCTCTCTTTCTGCACATGTGCCACTAACTATTTTCTAGAATGTCGCCAAATGGTTTTTACTTCTACAATAAAGCCATAATTATAAAAGCCCTTGCTTTAAAATATTCTTTAAAAGACCTTGCCAGTTTTCTGAAGGGTTTGTTATATATATTACACATAATATATATAAATGTATATAAGAATTAAAAAATGTTTCTTTGAATTCCAATTCAGCATGGCAAACTCCCTTTGCATGCCACCTGTACCCCTTGCCCAGGTCCTTGCAGAAACCCCTGAAGTGTTCTCATGCTCTATTTCCTGGCACTGTCACCACTGCCTGCCCCTTCCAAGCTTTCTTTCTAGGAAATCTCTCTTCAATGCCTCCACCTCGAAAAAAATTTCCACACATGCCCAGAACTCTCCTTTGTACACTCTCCTTTGTACACCATTGTACATCCTGCCTCTGCTTGTCCTTTTGGAGTGCTGCCATGCACCTGTTCTGTACCCTGGTGTCCAGCTACACCTAATCAACAGGCATATCACCAGTGAGCCAAATACAGAACATTTCTCATATGGATGTAGATAAATCTGCCACAAATAACATTTTCATAGCAGGGACTTTTCTCTCCTGGATGAGGGTGGACCCAGGACACTCCCATGATGCTTAAGGCTTCAGGGAAACCTTAGCCAGGCTTGGGGTCCCCTAAAGCTTACACTTAGTGGTCCTCAGAGTGCCCTCCAGTTTTGGGGTGAAACAGAAGGTCATGGTGTGTTGTTCTGAATATTAAGGTTTTCATTGTAGTACCTCTGAAAGGAAGTAAATGGGTCCATTTCCCCTTGAGTCTCTTATTTTTGGAGAAGAAATAACCCAGCAGTTTTGGAGGACTCAAAATGTGCTCTGCACTCACTCCAGGCCCAGGTTTCATTCTTTCCTGCAGCTCCTGAGGTCTGAGCACTGCAATTTTTCCCCCCATTGATGGAGGAGAGAAAGGACAGCCTCTTGCTTCCAATCCAACTCATCTTCCTCAGCTGCCACTGCTGTGTGCTTAAGGCAGAGAGACTTGACTGAGGGACTCAGACAAGCCTACAGCGATTCAGATACAGACCTTACATTCAGGCTTTGCACAGTCCCCCTAGTACTGCCAGGGAAGTTCATAGCACAGAGCTAGGAGTAGTCCCTTGAGTACCGCTAGGTGAAACCCTTCAAATTACTCAGCCTGTGAGTCAAGAACCCCCACTACTAAGTCTGCCTGAAGATCCCTCTGTGATGGGGCTGGCACCTGTTCAAGGTTGAACAAACATGCCCTGGAACTCACTGCCAGCTCTGGTGTTTCTGCCTAAAGGATGCTCTACCCTTATCCCAATGGGGCAGAAGAGCCTAAGCTACTGTGTGTCACCCCCTACACACACATATCACACAGGACTGAGAGTCTGGGCACTGTTTCTGCCCCGAGGAACCTACTCCCTGATGGACTGGCAGCCTTGGCACAGCAGCCGCCTTCTTGCTTTATTGTCATACCTTGAAGTAATATTATAAACCTCATGCCTTTATGCCCACCTCGCAGCCTGCTGCTAGGAGAAACCAAATTAAATCAGGGGTCGCCCAACATTGCCGAAGCTCTGGATGGGACACTGAGAGGATATCATTGGCTGGCTTGACCATCTCTGCAGGGAACTGCCCCTTCGTTCTGCCAACCCGTGGCTAGCTTTACTGCTCAGGATTCTTCCCAGTACCTCCAGGACCTGCTGGCTTTGCTGTGAGCTCTGTTACCCTAAGCCCTGCACCCTGCTCCTATAAGAATCAATACTTCTCACTTTGTGTCCCCTGGATAAAGTTCTCAGGTGGTGAGTTATTGAAGTTACAGTCAGTGGCAATGGACAAGTCAGTGATTTGTGTGTTCTTATGAGAGCCCAGCCTATGTCTTCCAGAAAGTACTGTTCTATCCCCAGCAGAAAGTCCACTCAGTGCCCCACAACAACCAGTTTAAGAGCTTTGGGCCAGCAGGAACAGTACCCCTATAGCTTAATCTTTCTTAAGCAGGAAAGCAGAAGTGCTCAAGGCTACCTTGAGGATTCTGAGTGCCTGCAGGCTTCCCTAGACATTGAAACCTGGCTGCCAGCCTCACTACTATAGCCAGGGTGAACCTCCTTCCCCAGATGGGATCCTGAAGAGCTGGTGAAGTGTCCAGGCCTTGGACTAGACTGAAGGTTTCAGGCTAAGGTTTAGTTTAACTTAATTTAGTTTTGTTGGGGTGTATCTGAGGGTGCTTTGGGGTCAATCTTGGGGAAGTTAGGGGACTTAGGGATACAATCTAGGCTTCCAACATGCAAAACAAATGCTTCAATACTTTAAGCTATTTCCCTGGCCTGCATTGATTGAATATATATAAATAGTATATATGTATTTAAATTATATATACTAATCCATATATTTTAGTCATTTTGTATGTTATTTACATATATAAATATATGTTTAATAGTGTACATACATTTAAATATATATATACATATACAGAGGCCAAGGAGATAGCTCAAGTGCCAGGCCTTTTACTCACCCCAACCTACTTCTCTGTAACTTTAGAACATTAGTGGGGTGGTGGTCTGGTAGCCCCCAGCATTGCTAGGCCCAAGCACTGAACCATCCTGGCCAGTTTGGTTGAATATTACCAGGAGTGGGTCCCTGGATCATTTGACTACCACCTTGGAGTACAATTCTGTTTGTTCACTTCAAGAAAGTACATTTCCAGGTAACTGGGGCTGATATTTTTTTTCCTGAAAAGGGGCAGTAGGTTATGTTAGTTTGGTAGCATCTGCCACAAGTACAAACTGAATGCACAGAAGGAAAAACATCAGACATCAGTGGTGGTGCTGAAGGAACCTGGTAATGGTAAAGAACAGAGTGGGAGGGCCAAAGCCATAGCACAGAGGGTAGGGTGTTTGCCTTGCACTTGCCAACCTGGGTTTGATCTCCAGAATTCCAAATGGCCCCCTGAGCCTACCAGGAGTAATCCCTGAGCCAGAAATAATCCCTGAGTCCCATAGAGAATGGCCTAAATACCACCCCACCTCACCCCCCAAAAACAGTGACACAGAACAGCTTCGTTTTCCAATCGGGAGAAATGGGGAACATCCCAATTCTTCGAAATTAAGTGTGATGTTTGGAGAAGCAACACTTACAGGGTGTGAAGTTGCTGGTGATAAGAGAGAAAACTCAGAGATGACCCGGGGATATAAAATCAGAGAACTAAAAACATGGGCTGGACTATAGGGTGTAGTCAGAGAGAGGGAGAGATGGGCACATGCATATGGAGTGGCACTTCCTAATGTCTCCAAAATGGGGTGCTATTGACAATGTGGTTGGGGAGGCTGGACCCAGGGGGTACAATTGGGGTGTTTGCTTGCTTATAGAAGGGAGCAAAAAGAGATTTTGTTTTCTGAAAAGGTGGTTGCCTGCCACATCGTTAGGAAATGTCTGTTATCTCATTTTGAGAAAGACCTGAAACAGAGCTGACATTTGGACCCAGCCTTGGCAGATAAAGCCATGTGGGTAGGGAGGGACTTTGTATACCATAGCCACTGACCAAAGACCCTGTTCTACTGGCTGTTCTTATGGGTGAAGAGGTAGCAGGAGATGGAGACATTCTTGGGGGAAGGTGAAAAATAATAGAGAGGATGAAGAGATGGGGACCAACAAGCAGGGCACAGTCACAGCAAGGGTGGGGACAGTCCATTCCGGAAGAGATTAGGGGACTAGACATCCTCAGACTTCAATGCTGCCTGTACCTGCCTTACATCCAAAATGCTTCAGCCAGAGCCATTTCTAATTATTTAATGTTTGAATCTAATCATTCCCCTGATTTAGCAAATCAAAGATTTTTCCCCCTCAAGGGCAAAATACCTTCATTTTATTTTCTTCCCCATAATTAAGTAATTTCTTAATTAGTAATGTTCAGCTTCTCCAATCTGAAAAGACACATTTTATTCCTTCTGATATGAGCCAGCCAGGCCTAAGCGGACCACATGCAGAGGGAGTCTCACTTCACTCCTCCCTCCTTTCCTTCTCACTTGGGGTGCTGGGGGGAATTTAGGCCTCTCCAGCAGCACTTCCTAAGCAGTGGGCATCCTGCTATGTCTCTGTGTCAGGACCTGACTTTTTCTTAATAGCATAAAGGAAGCCTCTCTCCTCCCCACCCCAGGGCCTGCCACACTGAAGCTTGGTTGTGACCTGCCTCCAGACCTCCCAAGGACCCTCTCCCATGCTTTACTTCTGAGGCTGGAAAAGGGGGCACAAGGGCCCTTTTCTGTTTTTGCAACTTCCTCCCTCTGATTGCCCAACTCAGCTTGGCACCTCTCTTCAGGCGGCCTGGAGATGGCCAGCAGAAAGTGGGCAGGTTGAAGAGGAATGGGACAGAAGGGAAGTTGCACCCCATGACCCCCTCTGTAGATATTGCATCTTAAGTACCAGGACACTGACTTTTCCCAAAAAGATCAGTCAACTGCCCTCTCAGTGCCAGGCCTGTGGTTCTCAGTCCTTCAGTGCCTGCAGGTAGCCCAGTTTCATAAAACCACTGCAAGGGCTAGAGCAGAGACTACCTCAGAAACCCATGGATGCAAGTCATAGTACAGTGGGGACGGTGCTGGCATTGCATATGGAGAACCTGGATTCTGTCCCTGGCATCCCATATGATTCCCTGAGCCCACCCAAGAGTGATCCCTGAGTTCAGAGCCAGGAGCAAGTCCTGAGTGTAAGTCAAAATATAAATAAACCACCTAACCGACCAACCAACCAACCAAACAAGCAAACAGAAACCTGCAGAGAAAACAGAGTAATCCTTCCCAATTTCTGAGGGGACTTTTTATGACATCACTGGCAGGACACCCAGCTGTCTCTGTCTGTGTAGGAATATCACTCTATATTCTCACCCAAAATTCCAGGATCGCTAGAAGTGAAAGGATCCCCCCACTCCAGAAGCTGCCTGATCGCCCAACCCTGCTCCTCTCTCTCACCCCAAAACTTTGAAGTAAGTCATAGAGACCCAGAATGACCCAGGGCCTGATCCAACCCAATTAATGTTCAAGTAATAGAACAATAAACAGTGCTTGCCTGTGAGGTGGACTTTGAAATCTGCAGATGAAAGGCACACATAAGTCCAGCGGGTGATTATTAGCACATACAGAGCACTTTTCCTCTTCAAAGCCTCTTGCAAATATTAACTAATGAATACAGAAAAAGTCTCCTCTCTCACCCTCCTTGCGGCCAGATGGGTCAGGTCATTTCTCAATCCAGCTTTAACTCAGAGGGAGGCATCATTGCCTCTGGCCCAAGGGCAAGTGCAGTTGTCCCTAGATACTGTCCTCTGTCCTCCCCATTCACCCCATCCTCTGTCTTCCCTATCCACTGCCCTCCCCATTCACCCCATCCTTTGTCCTCCCCATCCTCTGTCCTCCTTATCTGTTTTTCCCATCCTTTATCCCCCTATCCTATGTCCTCCCCATCTCTTTCCTCCCCATCATCTTCCTTTCCCACCCTATATCCTCCTCATCTTCTGCTTTCCTGTGACCAGCCTGCCAGCCACAGCCAAAAACCATGCCCAACCAATCAGACCCACTGACCAGCACAAGCGTATCAGAGACATAACTTTGATATCAACATTTTTTCCTTTTAGAAGTAATCCCAGTAATGCTTATAGGACCCAGGGCAGCCCGGGTGATGTGCAGCCAATCAGCATTGGGTCCACCGAATGCTCTTGCGCCATGATACTTTAGGGCTACAACCAGCAGTGTTTGGGGGTGGGGCGTTACATGTAGTGCCAGGGATTGAACTCAGAATGGATGTCATGCAGACAAAGCCTCTCACAGTCCTGCTCTGTTATCTAAAATAGAATTTTTTGGAAGCTAGTCAATGACCTTCTTATAATGATTAGACACTATATCAGGGTATTGACATTTAGGCAAGTAACCTGATGTGACCACCAGATATACTGTCAGATGAGTGTCAGTGTCACTCTCAGAGCCTGTGCTTGTCACCTGCCCACCCAGCAGTAGAGGAACGCTGTGCTACAGGAAAGACAACAAACCGTGGTGCTCTCCAGGGCAATGTCTTAGCATGTGGCATGACAAGGTTAGGGACAGCCCAGTCAGCAGGACTCATGCAGCGTTGACTCAGACCCCACCAGTGGGGAACCTGTGCCTGATTACACCTGATCTTATCCCCTTTCCCATTACAAAGAAGCCCCCGGATCTTTAAAGTTAGGAGATCATGGGCCCCCTTTCTGTACATGTCCTATGCTGCGGGGGTACTGCAGCTGTATAAGGCACAGTCTGTGGAGGGCATCGCTGAGACTGGGCAGGGGCTTACAATCAACCTGTGGGCTACTTGTCGGTCACTTGGGGAGCTGAGCTCTTGGCATCTTGTGTACAGGAAGCCATGCTGAGCCCTGACATGAGAGCATTTTGGGTAACCACTGCCATGCAGCCTGTAACATAGCATGATAAAGTCTGCTGTGACCCTAGGAATGTGCGGCCATTTCTGGGTGGTATGGTAGGGAACTGTGTTCCTGTTCTTCTGTGTGGGCAGGCAACTCCTAGAAGCAGCCCGAGTGCTGTGTACATTCTAAGGGGCAGACATTCAGATTGTCCAGGCCAGGAGCCCTGGACAGCTGCATGGTTGGAAGAGACACAGGATGCATGTTATTTTCATGGTGCCCACTGCTGGTTTCCTAGCAATAAGAACTGAACATTCTAACTCTTTTCTTCCTTGATGTTTTATTTTACTTTTTAAATAAAGAATTTGAGGCCAGAGCAATAGCAGAGTGGTAAGGTATTTGCCTTGCATGCAGCCAATACAGGACAAACCCTGGTTTGAATCTCTGCATCCCATATGGTTCCTCAAGCCTGCCAGTAGGGACTTCTGAGTACAGAGCTAGGAGTAGCCTCTGAGTGCTGCTGGGTATGACCCTAAAACCAAAATAAAATACAATAAAATAATAAAGTATTTAACTGAAGATAAACAGTTACACAGTTGTTCATGATTAAGTTTCAGTCATATAGTATTCAACACCCTTCCAGTGCACATTTCCCACCACCAATGTGCCCAGTTCCCTCCCCTTGTCCTCCTCAACACCTGCCTCTGGGCAGATCTTTTTTTCCTCCTTTTCCTTCTGTTCCTCTCCTCCTCCTCCTTCTGTTCCTCCTCCTCTTCCTCTTCTACTTCTTCATTCTCCTCTTCCTCCTTCTTTCCTTCTCCTCCTTTCCTTCTTCTAGTTCTCCATCTTCTCCTCCTTTTTCTCCTCTCTCTTTTTCTCCTGATCATCTTCTCCATCTCCTTCTTCTCCTTTGCCCTCCTTTGCCCTCCACATGCTGTGCCTTACACAGCTGCAGCACCCTTGCAGCACAGGGCATGCACAGAAAGGAGGCCCATGATGTCCTTAACTCCTCAGAGCATTTTAAAGATTGGAGGGCTGCAAGGTACCTGCATTGCCACCTAAAGGTGAGATGAAACCAGAAGATGCTCCGTGAGAGTCTGACTTCAACATAGGATCTGTGCAAAAACAAAACAGGATTTCTAACTATTGAAACTTGACTGTGACAACCATGATTGAGAAGAACTTTTACTGGGACCACAAAGAAAGACTTTGGAGTTAGAGAACTTAGTATACCCAAAGACTGCAGTTGGTGTTATGTCAGGATGCTTCATAGGTAGGGTCGCCCTGTTGCTACGTCTATTAAGAAAAAATGCCATACACACTTTTTTCTTTTCTTTTTATTTTTTCTTATCTTCTTATTTTCTTGGTTTTTGAACCACACCCAGCAGCACTCAGGGGTTAGTTACTTCAGGCTCTGTGCTCAGAAATTGCTCCTGGCAGGCTCAGGGACCACAAGGCATGCCAGGAATTGAACCCAGGTCTGTCCTGGGTTGACCGCATGCAAAGCAAACACCCTACCACTATGTTATCTCTCTGGTTCCTTTTCTGTTCTTGTTTGTTTGTTTGTTTGTTTTGTTTTGTTCTGGTTTGGTTTTTGGGTCATACTCGGTAGTGCTCAGGGGTTACTCCTGGCTCTATGCTCAGAAATCGCTCCTGGCAGGCTTTGGGGGACCATATGGGATGCCAGGATTTGAACCACAGTCCTGCTGCAAGGCAAATGCACTAACTCCATGCTATCTCTCTGGCCACTTTTCTTATCTCTTAAATAAGATTCCTTATTTAAAAAGACCTTATTTAAAAGGTCCTTTTTCATAGAATCTTGGGACACAGATTACTTTGTTTTAACAATATTTTGCATATTTCTATAAAACTGAGAAGAAGAGAAAGGAGAAGAAAGGAAAAAAAGAAAAAGGCTGGGGCCAGGGGCCAAGTGGTCTCAGGTGCATTCGTGGAGATTATAAAAAGAATAGAGCTAAATATCCAAGTAAAAGTTAACAACAGTGAAATCAAGGGACCTAAACTTTAGCTATCTAAACTTATACTGGCAGGCCGGAGGACAAAGGGTGGTGGGATTGGATGCACTCTAGGATCATTGGTGAAGGGAGGTTGACACTGGTGGTGGGGATGGCCCTGACTCACTGTACATCTGAAATTCAACTATGAAGGACTTTGTAGATCACAATGGTTTCAATAAAATAAAATAATAATAAATTACACTGACTCAAAAACTAAAATTCTTCCTTACTCCAAATCATTTTTTTTTTTTTTTTTTGGTGGAGGAGTGAAGTAACCTGGCAGTGTTCAGTGGTTACTGCTGGCTCTTTACTCAGAAATCACTGCTGGCAGGCTCAGGGGACCATAAGGAATGCTGGAGATCAAGCCCAGATTGAACTCAGGTTGGTCACTTGCAAGACAAATGCCCTATTGCTGTGCTTGTTGCTCCAGCCCTCAAATCATTTTAAAATAAGGAACCACAATGAGCAGATAAGCAGTGCTAGTTTTGGGGTTTTAGTTTATTTGGAGGCCATACTTAGCAATGCTCAGGTCCTACTCATTAGTTCTGTGCTCAGGGGACTCTATGGGGTGCCAGAAATGGAGCCTGGCCACATGCAAAGCAAGTTCCTTACCCAGTGTACTATCTCTCTGGCCCCAAGCAGCTCTGTTTTTTAAAGTATCACTCCTGGAAGTGTCTGGCCAGGAGGAAGCTGGCTTCTCTGGAATTGTGTCTAGTATTTCCTAAAGGTTCTGAGTGCTGGAGGTGGACTTTGTGCCCATAACTGAAGTAATTCTGCTCAGAGGTGGTTTCGTCTAACCCTGCCACTGCTCAGAGGAGAAGAGGGGACACCTGTCCCTACTGGCACCTGGATCCAGACACATACTCGTGTGTCTCCAAACAACAAAGCTTTCTGAACCCAGCAGGAAAGCAACCATGAAGGCATATTCCAGCTTCGACCTAACATTGATGGGAGCCACAGGGGCAATATTACAGGGGCTTGCCTCCATGACTAGAACATCTCTGTCATCCCCTCCAGTGATGGCAGGTAGTGACATGTGTTTCCAACAGACTGAGCCTCTTAACAGATAGTTGCATTTGAGTTTAAGAAGCTTTCCTTTTCCTTCTGGCTCCTCCTTTTCTCCTTTCTGCTCTTCTTTGATTTGGAGGGTCATATCCAGGGATGCTCAGGTTTACTCCTGGATCTGTGCTCAGGTATCACTCCTGGTAGGGCTCCAGGGACCCTTTAACCGGGGTCAGCCACAAGCAAGGCAAGTGCCTTCCCTGCTGTGCTATCTGTCTGGCTCCTTTCCTTTTTTCCTTCATTAGATTTTCCAGCATTTGTTCTTCTGCTGCTGGTCTAAGGTGCCGGGTTCCATCAAAGCCTCTTTGCAGAAGAAAATAGGACTAATCTTAATTGGTTTTCTGACACTGACTAGCCTGTGCTAGGGCTCTGCTCACCAAGAAGGGTCTTCGCTCCCAGGAATTTTCTTCAGGGACCACTTCCCAAGCAGACAAAAGCACCCAAGGCAGCCATGCAATTGTGCAGAACTATTTGTTAGGAGAGATAGCGGGTGTGGGTAGGGAGATGGATTCTGGATGACCCCTGAGGTGGCCAGCTGGAGCTGCGGAGCCCCTGAAGCATGAAATGTGATTACCCTTATCTGGGTGCACAGCTCCCGTCACCCAGATAAATGCTGTCAGCCCCTCAATTACCCAGGCAACCTCCACAGAAGCCTGCAGCGAGCTGGAGCCGGGACTCCTCCCGGTGGCCCTGAAATGGCTGCAGATCACCCCAACCTGGGTGGGGAGCTAGGCTTGGATGAGGGATGAGGGGCCTTCCCAGGGCTCTTGCCAGCCTTTCTGGCCTATCCAGATGCATCCTGATTTCTCTTCAGTTTATATCTTGAAGAATAGTATGGCAGCATGCCAGGGTGATTAGAGCGTTTGCAGAAGTAAACCTTCCAACATAGACAAAAGCAGGGGCATTATTAAACTGGAAGGAAAGAGATGGGAGGAACTTTAGGAACTTTCTCTTTAGGGAAAGGAGCATATTCACAGAGAAGGCTCGGTGCTCCCAGCTTGGACAATTCTGTCAGCATTGAGAGCAGCTGAGTTTGCTGATCCAGGGAGGAAGGGGATTGTTAGAATTTGCCTCCTGCCTGCTTTCTCTGGGGATCAGGGAGCTAGCTCATGAGTAAGGCCTACATTTGAATCCCAGAAGCCAGGGCTCCCAGAACTCTTGTGGGTATAGTTCGATGCTCCCAACTACTGAGCTTGAACATAGAACCATCAGAGCCTCATGGTAAAGCCAAACATTGCCTGGGGTCAGTCCTTTTAAAATATTGGGATGTAATATGCTGTATGTTATGATATATTTATGTGGATACTCTGGTATATTCCCTGTGTATGTTTATGGAATAATTGGGTAAAAAATTGCTTTGTATTTAAAATGGAAAGTTCTTCTCTGTTTGATGTGTTTCTGCCTCAATCTGCAGAGTTCTTTCTAAGGGGATTTTCAGAGACTTGATCTAGTCACAGAAAGTGAGATATTAGGGAGACAAACTTGGGAACATGTTCAAAGAAAGATCAGGCATGGAGAACAAGTGAGATGGACAACAAGTCAACAATTCCTGTCTCTTCTTGAAAAAGTCTCTCCTGGGCTTCCTTGCAAAGGAGTGAGTGAACTAATAAATCCAAACTGGGCTCATTGAGAGAGCTGGTTGGCATCATCAAATCACTTATGTACTGTACAGTATCCCACCTTGTTAAGAATAAGGTGTTCCCCAAAGCTGTGCAGAATGCAAGGTTTGTAGAGCAAAGTGAAGGCAACACACAGAAATATGGGATTCTTCATGGTTGAATAACTAGAATAACCTATTTCCATGGAAATGGAAAACAAACAACTTTGTAAATGATGACCTTATTTTCCTCTGATGTATGATGAACTTGATTTCATTGGTGCTTTCCAGAAAGTTCCATATTGAATTTCCAAGGGAAGGTAAAACTGCAGTGAGACAATACATTTTGGTGGGCTTAGCACAGACATCTCCAATTTGGACCTGCTTCCCCTTAAAACCAGTAATATCTACTTGGTCTTGCTCCTTTCCAGATTAATTGGAGGTTAGCTCTGAGTCCATAAACAGACTGGCACATGGCATGAACTAGAAGCAGGAGAGAACAGTGGCCCTCCAAAGGCCAGCAGGAAAATGGGATGGATACTGATGTCCATGGTCATTCCAGTTCTTTTCTCTAGAAGAGGGAGGATTTTTCATCTTGCCTTTTAAGCTCTGTGAGTTAAGCCCATGAGTTATAATGAGAATTTGTGGGAATAAAGCACCTTTTATTTGATGTTAAGCTCTGTAACTCGGGCCCATGAGTTATAAAGAGAATTTATGGGAATAAAGCACCTTTTATTTAATGTTAGTATTTTTGCATGACATTTGTGGTTTTATAAAAAAAAAAGTGAAAAGCCTGAAGTAGTGGTTAGATCCAATGATTTTTTTTTTTTAATTTTGGGCCATACCCGGTGATGTTCAGGGGTGACCTCTGGCTATGTGCTCAGAAATTGCTCCTGGCTTGGGGAACCATATGGGACACTGGGGATTGAAGCGAGGTTCGTCCTGGGTCAGCTGTGTGCAAGACAAACACCCCACTGCTGTGCTATTGCTCCGGCCCCAGGTCCAGGGATTTTATACCAATGTGACAATGAGTAACATTAGGGAACCAGGACAAGACTTCATATAAAGGACCTTGCAATTGGCATGTTCACTATAGCAGAATCACAGGAATTCAAGTTGCAGGAGCTGGAAAAGGACAAAGCCCCTTTAGTGGCTGGTTTATACAAATCTACTTCAGTGCCATATCCTGCCTTTGTTGACAAGCATGCTTTATTCTCTGATATTTAGGGGTACCTTTCTCAGGCAGAATATTATGACTTCTTCTAGTCAAAAGAGGAAGGACAGTCTTTTTGTCTAATTCTCAAGAACCCTCTGTTCAAAGCAAGCAGTAGTCTAAAGCATCCATTTTGGGAGCCCACGTTTGGATTTTCTATATCTCCTCCTGTAAACGCAACTCCCCCCTCCCTTGGCCCTTCTTCCATCTTTGAATGGAATGTCCAAGTTGGGATCACTACAGACTAAAAATGGTCCATTCCCAGGGTTACTTGATAGGCTAGGCTTGGGGGAGACATGAAGATTGCACTCTGCACCCCACTGTAGCAGTTGAGGCAGGTGCCACTTAGCAGCCCAACACCACCCCAAGGACAGAGCAATCTATCCTAATGAACTGTGAATCTGGGCTCCAGAATGTGGCCAGCAAAAATCTTCATGTTTCTGCTTTTCATAATGATTTGATTTAAAGGTGTGTTTATTCTCTAGCTGGTCTTTAGACATGCCAGGTGCAGGTCTGGCCCCAAATATCCTTTACTATATGTAAAATAGTGAGCCATTTATAAGATGATCATATCCAGAATTACCTAATCAGTGAACAGGCAAATCTGCAAAACCAAATCCCAAAGTCTCCTCAGTTTGAATGAGAAAAGGAGTGTGTCAGATGTCATGGTTTTATGTGGAAAGGATTTTTTTTAATTTATCATGAGGATTTAAATCTGGAATTTTTTTCTTTCTTCTTTCTTTGTTTTTTTCATTCTTTCTTTCATTTCTTTTTTCTTCTTTCCCTCTTACTTCCCTTCTTTTCTTTCTTTCCTTCCCTTAAAGCTGTTTCCTTTCCTATCTTCCTCCCTCCCTCCCTCCCTCCCTCTCTCCCTCCCTCCCTCCCTCCCTCCCTTCCTCCCTCCCTCCCTTCCTTCCTTCCTCCCTCCCTCTCTCCCTCCCTCCCTCCCTCCCTCCCTCCCTCCCTCCCTCCTTCCTTCCTTCCTTCCTTCCTTCCTTCCTTCCTTCCTTCCTTCCTTCCTTCCTTCCTTCCTTCCTTCCTTCCTTCCTTCCTTCCTTCCTTCCTTCCTTCCTTCCTTCCTTCCTTCCTTCCCTTTTCCCAGCAGAACTCAAAGCTTATTCCTGTTTCTATTTTCAGGGATCAACATGATCAGAAGACCACTTAGTGCACTGGGGATCTAATATGGTTTGGTAGCATACAGGGCAAGTGTCTTCCCTCTGTACTACTATAATTTCTTTTTAATATTTTTGGGCCACACTCAGCCAGGATCAGAGATTGCTCTCTGTCCTTAGTGATCATGCCAAGTTTCTTGGCAAATCATGTGATAGCAGATATTGAAACTGGGCTTCCTGCCTATAAAACTCTGCCCTGTGAGCTTCTCCCCAACTTTTTGGAGTCTTTTGAAGCTTATTCACTTGGCTCCTAGTCCCCAAATTGGCATGATTTGGTGCATGCCTCTTTTAGGACAGCTAGTCCAAGTCATTCAATGTTCTATAGCACTTATGGCTCACGATGAACTGGAGATGATTAAGAGAAGGACGTAAATTTCAGAGAGTGTGGCAACTTTCCAATGCCAGAAATTCCATTTCAAACCCCATTGTCAGCTAGAGTTTTCCTTAAAATGAAGAGTGGGGGTAGTTGCTAGCTTTTTGTTGCTTATTTTTTTTAATTATTTTACTTATTTAAGAAAAATGTTTATATATTTACAAAGTAAATCATAGTTTACATAATTAATCATAATACACTTCTTTGTGAAAGCAAAGTTACTGAAAAAATAAGGAAAGAAAAAATACAATGGAAGAGAGGAGAAAAAGGAAATAAAGAAAGAAAAATTACAGTAGCAAACTTATTTGAGAAAATGATTGTATCACCAATGAAGTCGTTAATACATGACAGAAGATTTAGTAAGCTCTTGTTATTTGTCTAATTATTAAATTGGGGTAGTTCTTTAGGTACAACAGCATCAAAAATATGAAGTTGTGATTTTATACTGCAGTGAGACTTTACACCCTGAACTCCTGGCATAGTGACTTGGCTTAGACTTCAGTTGATCGAACATTGACCATTTGCCCCTGAACTGTGGACACCATCTGCAGAAAAAAAACATAGTTTCCTATACGATCACTAGGAATAAGAATTCTAACAAGGAAGGCTCCACTACTGCCATGGCACTGACTTACTCCAAAGATGGTACTTATGACACCCTGAAAACCTAGGAACAGCAGTAGTGCTTTTAGGGCATAATTCTCTGCAATGCTACATAATGGTGAAATGAAACCAGAAGACACTATACACCACCTGGCCTTTGACAAAGGACTTGCATAGAAACCAGGATCTATAACTAATAAAAAACCCAACAGCAACAACTGGGATGGTGAAGAACTATTACTGGGACCACAAAGAATGTCTAAGGGAATGGATAACCTAGTAGGCCTGGAGCTGGTCTTATGACAAAATACTTCAGGAGTGAGGTCTCCCTGTTTTTAGGCCAAAGGTTTTTGCCTTCCAATTTCTCCCATATTTTGCTGTGCCTATGCAAAAAAACAACTCACACACACACACACACACACACACACACACACACACACACACACACTCTCTCTCTTCTTTATTTTCTTTAGTGCATCTACTATCTTTAAAAAGTGTGTATTAAAGCTTATGCTATTGTAGTAATGGCTTTATTGGTAATACAATAATTCTTACAAAATAACTGCTAATGAATTCTCCTTTTCTTTTCTTTTCTTTTTTTTTTTTTTTTTGGTTTTTGGGTCACACCCAGCAATGCTCAGGGGTTATTTCTGGCTCTACGCTCAGAAATCACCCCCTGCAGGCTCGGGGGACCATATGGGATGCCGGGATTTGAACCAGCGACCTTCCGCATGTAAGGCAACCGCCTTACCGCTGTGCTATCTCTCCGGCCCCATTTCCGGCCTCAGCCTCCCGAGTAGCTGGGACTACAGGCGCGCGCCACCACGCCCGGCGAATTCTCCTTTTCTTTTTCCAATTCTCTTTCACCCCCTTTTATTAAATTTTCTATTTTTTTTATATTTTTGATAACTTTGCATTCTGTCATTCTAAAACAAATGTATTATGGTCAGTTACGTCAACAATGATACATTTTCTTTAAATAAATTTATTTATAAAAGAAATAAAATAAAAGGAGCAATGTGGTATTTTTTTTTTAAAAAAATATATGAAGTTGTCTAGAAATTCAAAGCTATGATGCTGCATATTTTAGGAATATATACTCAACTGTATATATCTTCAAACATAGTGACTGCATTTTTGGTCATAGCTACAGCTGCCAGGCTTTCCCAGAAGAAGGGATATATGAGGGAGGATGCCCACACACATTCCAAGAAAGAGCCCTGGTGTTATCAGCCCAACAACTAGTGTACCTAAAGTGTAGACAGATCAGCATCCCTGCAGGGAATCAAAGTTTCAGTGATGAGTCAGGTCATTGGAGAAATGGTGATTCTGGATGATATAGGCAGCAGGGGTAGTTTTGGCAGGGTGTGGGCTTGGCCTACTCTCTTCTCCCAAGATGGCCAGCTTTCCTCCCAAGATGACCGGTGCTGCATGGACTGATGTAGCCATAATCTTTCATGGCTTAGTTTACATCTCATTCAAGGAAAGAATGAGTGTATGGAGATGGCCTGGCTTAAGCAGAGTAACCTTTCCTTGTATAAAAATAATTTTATTTAGAAAATATGAGGAAAAGAAAACATGAGAAAGGGAAGAAAAAAGAGGAGCACTGTGAGAATACAGGCTTCCTTAGAGAAAGAATACTTAATCACTGTTTTTTTTTCTTTTCTTTTTTTTTTTTGTGGATTTGAACTCATGGTCTTGTTCAATCAAGCTATTTCATTTGAAGCCTCATCCAGGCCCTCATTCTGTGTTATCTTGAACCTGAATAGCAATGCAACAGGCAGGAACCCCTTTCTCTCTTTCCTCTTCTGTAAATAAAATCTGTATTTTCTCATTGACTTGTCATGGATTAACAGCTCATAAACTTTCAAGGGTTTGGCTTTAGGCTCCTCCATGTGTGTTACTATTTCTATGTGCATACACCTCAAAACAGAACTTTCTTCTCTTCTTCCTCATTCCCTTCTCTATCTTCTTGCCTTCCTTTCTCTTCCTCTTCCTGCCCCTTCTCACTACCCCTTCCTCACCCTTTTCTCCCCCTTTCCTCTTTCCTTTCTCATCCCTTCTCTCCTTCTTCTTCCTCTTCCTTCACTTCCTCTCCCCTTTCTCTTCCCCTACCCCTCCCCTTTTCTCTCCCCTTCTTTCCATCTTCCTGTCTCCTGTTTTCTTCCCAGTCCTGCCTTCCATCCTCCCCTTTCCCTTGTGCTCCTCCATGGCTTTGGCCAAGTCTGGGCATGTGATTGTTCACCACGTTTTTAGCTATTCCTTTGCCATGGGGCACTTTGATTTTATCCTGTCACTTCTTTCCTTCATCAGAATCACCTCCAGCTCCATCTGTTATCATCCTTGGGCATGCGGCCTCATATACCCAATTAAGATCTCATCTCTTCCTGGCAAATCTTGTAGCTCTTGCGGGGGCTCTTGAGGGGTCTCATGTCAGACGAGGTTTGGACTTACAGAACACACAGTGACACTCTGTCATTCGTGTCTGGGCTCAGGGTCGTCCAGGTTCTCTCCCCCTCTCCTCCCCTCCTCCCATCATTTCTCCTGGGGGTGCTTGGGGTTCTTTTCTGCCTTCCTCAGACTCTGAGGGCCCCTCTGATTCCTCTCCCCTTGTCCTCTCCCCTGAACCACCCAGCACCATTTCACGGCGAGCTTCATCTTTGTGGATATCAGTCCATTAGATCGACAAATCCTTGTGATTCCAGCTGGCCTATGAGGACATCAGGATGTGGGCAGCTCTTCAGTCTGTCTCGAGTTACCAGGCAGACATGCCAAGGGACTACATGGAGATCAGCCTTTTGTGCTTTTCGGTTCTGCCATGGGGAACCAAAGTGCTGTGGGAAGGATGTGCAGCTCCAATAACCACTGTGACAGGGAAAAAGCCAGATCCTAGTGCTAGACAGAACCTTTAAACCTGGGCCCAGAGGGTGCCTTTTCCAGTGTAGACTGATTTGAATAAGACCCTTTGTCCTCAGAACCACCAAACCTGAAACCCAAGGGCACGAGGCTCTGAGCTGCCTCATATCAAAGCTGCTTCTTCACTGAAGGTCAGCCCTTCAGGCAGCTTGGTTTTGTATTCAGTCAGGCTGTGGCACTTGCTGGGTCCCCCTTCTCTCCACTGACTTCACCCCTGACTGAAGTTGTCAAGGGTCAAAGGTGTCCACACATGCTCCCTGGTGCCTCATTTCTATGCTCTCATCCTGGCTACTCTTCAGGAAGCTGATTGTGCATCTGTAAAATGCCCCTTCAAGGTCAAATGGCTCAGTCTGTGCTGAAACTGTGCCCAGGACTTGACCTCACTGCTCTTTTGTCACCTTCCCTATGCAGCAGTAGCTCCAGGGAGTTTGACACTTAGAGGCCAGCAGACCCTTATCATTAAATATTTGCAAATGCAGGAAGTGTGCCCTACACCCTGAGTAAGTGGTAGCAGCCAGTGGGGATAGAAGAGAGACACATGTATGTCCCTCCTCTACCCCTTCTTCATGTCACTACCTACATTTGGAACTGGAATGATGCCATGAGTTAAATCTGCCAATGCACTTCATAAGGGCTTGCTAGTCCTGAGAAATGGATGATCCCCAGGTCTGCAGTCTGGAGGAAGATGGCCAAAGGCACTCCACCCACCTTTAAGGTACCTCTGTAATATGGAATTAATTAGCTGAGTCCCAAATATCCTACTTCATCTGCACAGCTTCTGAGAAGTCCTGAACACTTCAACATACAGGTTTGTGTGTGATGGGCATCTAGAGTGGCCCCTCGGACACAACTGGCTGCTGTTGTGTCAGGCCTGGGTTTTGTTTCTTTCCTCAGTACTGTGCCCTCAGAGCAGACAGGGATGGCCCAGGAGCAAGAAGAGTGAGATCAGGGAGTTTTGGCCACTTGCTGTTCCTCCCAGGTCTGTGCCCAAATCTAGCACCAAGGTTGCCCCTGGCTCCCACATGGACTCCCAGCCCCATCTCCCAGACCCCATTTCTCCCAATTAAGTGTTCACCTTTCCACTCCTCCAAGGAGTGATCCTGCATCCATTCACTTAACAAAGCTCTCCAAGAAGCTTTTGGGGCTCCCAGCACTTAAGGAGCCCAAAGAAATTAGGTGAACAAAATTGCCTGTCAGGTGCTGGGAGAGTCATACTTTCTCTGACCATGTGAATCCATTATTTCCCTCTTCCTGGATACAGATCTCAGCGGGGGTGATGTTTTATGAATTTCTAGCACAGCCTTAGGCATGCAAGCAGGATTAGGTGCAGATGACCTATTGACTAGCTGAAGAAATGCTAAATTCTGACATATAGTGAAATGGACCAAGCCACAATGGCATACTTAGTGGGAGTCAGGATGTTTTTACTAGAAGGGGAGTCCTCTCTTTGGACTGATCTGGCGGTGGGGGTTTCTGAAAGAGGAGGTAAAAGACGTCCTATTCAACAGCTGCACTCCAATATGAAAACTCATTTACAAAGCAGGCTGAGTAAACTGCCCTTGCCCAGACAACCCAATAACAGCCACTGAAGAGGCAAAGCAATCAAGGTGGCTGAACTTCCTGGTGCTTCCCTTCGTTGCCTTGAGCATTGCCTTTTGAGTACTTTCCCTGCTTTGAGCATGGCTCCCAGCTCCAGGCCTGCCTTCAAATAAACCCCATTTTCTGGACTTTTTCCTTTTAAAAGGAAATCTGAGGATAAGGCATGAAAGTAATGAGCGTGAGTGGGTGCCTTTGGGACATTTGCTCTTAAAAACATCCCCGCAGGCTCAGAAATGAAGGGCTGTCACTTTAAACTGATTCCTC